>NC_072438.2:69810000-70435000 GCF_028878055.3 Symphalangus syndactylus | reverse complement strand
GCTCTGCCCCTGCCCCTCCCCACATGGCAAGGATTGCACAGGACCTTCTGGAGCCTGTGCCCCCCTAGTCCTCCCACCTGCTAGATTATGCTTGGGTACCTGAGACCTTGGAATTTCTTGTCCAAATGGCCCTGAGTCTATTTACAAGGAATCCATGGGTTCTTTCTTGAGTCTATCCTCCAGAGGGAATTCCATGCCACTGAGTCTGTCCACCCTTAAGTGGCTAATGGTGGTCATTTGCAGGAGCGGTAGAGAGTGGAGGCAGGTGGGAGGCTGTGGATGTGCTGACGCCAGCATGCACACAAGGACTCCACACTGCCTAGGTAGAGAGAGGAGTGGGGAAGCAGCGAAGAGGGATGGGCTGTGGATCACATGCCTCCATTCATATGCCAGACACCAGGCAGAACCAAAGTGGCTGGGTTCAAAGCCCAGCTCTGTCACTTAAGAATTGCGCGGTTTCAGATAAGTTATATCTTTCTGCCTCTATTTCTTTATCTAAAAAATGGAGAGTGGTAACAGCACTCACTCCCACAATTGCTGTGTTAACGTTAAAACATTTATAATAGTGGTAAAGACTCCATAAATGTCATGGTTTGTGTTTTGTGGTTTGTTTGTTTGTTTTGAGACCAGGACTCGCTTTGTCTCCCAGGGTGGAGTGCAGTGACAAAATCACAGCTCACTACAGCCTCGACCACCCAGGCTCAAGCAATTCTCCCAATTCAGCTTCCCCAATAGTTGGGACTACAGGCATGCACCACTATGTCCAGCTAATTTTTAAAATATTTTTTGTAGAGAGAGGGTCTCCCTATGTTTCCCAGGTTCATCTCGAACTCCTGGCCTCAAGGGATCCCCCTGCCTTGGTCTCCTAAAGTGCTGGGATTACAGGTATGAGCCACCATGCCTGAACCAATGTTACATATTATTAATCATCACAACTCTCTGAGATAGCAATTCTTATCCCAAATGTATAGATGAGCAAGTGTGCCTGGGGGAGATTACATAGTTTACTGCTGAGCGGCAAAGCCAGGATTCAAAACCAGCTGATTCCAAAACATGATTTTTATTAAACTATGCTGTCTCTCAAGGCTGCTGAAAACCTCACCATGGGGCAGTTGAAGGGGTATGGTTAGAGAAAAACTGCTTAGCCTAGAGAAGAGAAGATCATAGGAGAAACAGGGGGCTGTTTTTTGAAAGACTTTCACATCAAATCCAGAGGACAAAACACGGGTGCAGACTAGAGAGAAATATTTTTACTGTGTCAGTGAAATGAACTATTTCAAAGTGGTGAATTCTCTAGCATGAGATGTTTGAGTAGACTTGTTAGGGGTATCATAAAGTAATAGGAATTAATTATAAGCAAATTATGAATAAATTAATATCAGAGAATAAATCATTAGCAATTTTTGAATATTTGTGAATTCGATGAAATATATGATTCCCCAATATATATGGACCCCTGGCTAAAAAAAAAAAAAAATCAGATCACTTCACAGAACACATCCAAGCATTGTATATGGAATTAGTCTGCTTCTGAGGTCTCAGCAAGGTTTGTAATGCCCTGTGAAAAGCAGCTCCTGCCTCTTCCACCTTTGCACTGAGATGCTACCACCCACACTTACCCCTTGCCACTGATGCATGGAGGCATAGTCCAGGCAAACGTTGCCTGAAATATGGGGACTGTTGTGCAGAGGATTGGTTTAAAGTGAGAGGTGGGGCGGGCACGGTGACTTGTGCCTGTAATCCCAGGACTTTGGGAGGCCAAGGCGGGCGGATCACGAGATCAGGAGATCGAGACCATCCTGGCTAACGGGGTGAAACCCCATCTCTACTAAAAATACAGAAAATTAGCCGGGCATGGTGGTGGGCGCCTGTAGTCCCAGCTACTTGAGAGGCTGAGGCAGGAGAATGGTGTGAACCCAGGAGGCGAAGCTTGCAGTGAGCCGAGATCGTGCCACTGCACTCCAGCCTGGGCGACAGAGCAAGATTCCATCTCAAAAAAAAAAAAAAGGGAGACAGAGGTGGGCAGATTCCATGGCTGAAATCACAATACTGGGAGTCCAATGGGCAGACCTTAAGATTCAGAGCTGCAGAAAATGTTAACTTCCTGCCATGTGCTTCACTGTGTCTGAGGTTAGGGTCATTGTCTCTTTATCGACCTAATCCACGTATCTAACAAAGAGAGCCACAAAGCAACAGCCTATCAGTGCCACCGAAGACGCTGTGATCACCACGACGACGACGGTCCCAGCTGTGTTGACCAGAAAGCCCAGGCCACCTCCGACCAGGATCTGAGCCAGCTGCACCATGCATGTGAGGGTGGCGCAGTCCATGCCCTTCCCTCTCACGCTGTTGTCTGGGTCCCCTCCTGGGGCCTGCTGCCTCTGCAAAGGAAGCACAGAACCACCATTTGACCTACAAGGAACTGTCATTTAGGGCACAGGTCGGCAAAATTTTTCTGTGACCAGCCAGATAGTAAATACCTTTGGCTTTGTGGATTATACAGCCCTGGTCATAACTACTCAACTCTGCTGTTGTAGTGCAAAAGCGGGGGCAATGTGGAGCTGAGTTGGCTTTCCAATATTTATTGATGGACATTATTAGCATTTGATTTCATGTAATTTTCATGAATTGGTGATGTGGAACTGAACTGCATATTGATGGGTATTAGCATTTGATTTCATGTACTTTTCACCTGTCACAAGATATTAACCTTCTTTTGAATGTTTTTTTCAATCATTTAAACAATTAAAAGGAATTCTTAGCTCGCAGACTGTACAAAAACAAGTGGCAGGCCATAATCAATACAATGTAGTGGATACTTAATAAATATCCCATTCTTTTTCTTTCTTAGTGTTAAAAATTCAAAGATTTTAAGAAGGATGTTGAATTGCTGATGTCCTTAAGAGAAGCAACTTTAAAAAGCATTTCAATCTTTCAAAATATGGTTGCTACTTGATTAATATAATAATGTTTGGTTAATGTTTGATATTTGGTCTGAACTGGTCGATAACTTTGTCATTTGTTGGGTGTCTCTTATGTGCTGGGCCTGGGTTTTTTTTACCTGTTACTGTATTTCAACCTCACCACCTCCTTCGATGCACATGTTATTATCATTACCCCCGTGGTAACAATTATAATACTAGCTATCACATTTTGAATCTTTGTCAGGTGCTAGGGGGCACTATGCTAAGCACATCCACTATCTTGTTTGCTTTTCTATAAGGTAAATAACATTCTTTCCATTTGCCTCATGAGAAAACTGAGGGCCTGCGAGCTTAAATGATGATTTCCTACACTATTAGGCAAAAAAAAAAGCATTATGCTGAAAAACACATATTATCCTTTGAATAAGAAAGGAAAATAAGAAAACAGATTTACATTTGCTTGGTTTTTATTTAAAAATGCTGGAAAGATTAACAAAAAACTAGTAAGAGTGGTAACATGTTGGGGCTGGAGGGAGATAGTAAATGGTAAAGGGAGCACACAGTGTGCACTTTTGTGTATCATTGTGAATATATTATCTCACCTAAAAATGAACTCATTCTAAGTGCTACCTAATAAACGAGTAAATAACATCCCCAGTGTAACACAGCTTCCAAGTGAGAGAGGCAGGATTTGAATCCAGGTTTCTCTGAGCCTGAAGCATAGGTTTTCTTCCCCCAACACCATGTAACACTCTCCTTGTAGGGACAGTTTTTTATGATGACTGTCCCATTCGCAGCAACATCCCTGTCATGCACTAAAACCTTGGTGACAATGTTTGCCAGAGGATGAGGAAAGCCACAACTCTTTTTTGAAAGGTTTTTACTCCTGGGGCGCCTCTGCCCTGCTGCCAGATCAGATGATGAAAAACATGGCCAGAATTACAGTCCCATGTTTATATGTTCAGTGTTTTTGCAGTTTCATGCTGAGCTGGATTAAACTTGGAGTTATCTCTGTAGCTTTTATATCATTGCTCCAGTTAAGGAACTGTAAGCCTATTTTCATGGGAAGAAAGCTGCAAATTTTGATAAGAAGAGGTGGTAATTTCAGAGTGGAAATACCTACTCTGTTATAAGCACTGCATAGGCGCTTGTTCACTAGTTGAGTTCCAAGCTTTACATAGCGCAGGTCCCCCTCAGGGCAGCAAAGTGGGGATTACCACCCATGATTCCAGCTTTCCTTCTCACACATGGGGTCTGACTTACAAAATCTGGACTCCATTGCCTAGGACTTTCCTACCCTCAACAAATAATGCCAAGAAATTCCACCATGTACCTCTGCAAGTTGGGAGTAGGGAGACCCTTATTGTGGGTATCTAGAAATGCTGCAGGTGGCACCAGGGAGACTTGTGAGGTGGTTATAGAAGACCTGGGTCCCCCTTTTTTGTCTTTGTGTCATTGTGGGCTGGTTTCTCAGCCTCACCAAGCCTTCTTTTTCTAATCAGAAAAATGGGAGTAACACTTCTTGCCCTACAGCTCCCTAAGTGAGCAGGGGTTGAGAATAAGGAGGACAGGAGAGCTGGGCTGGGCTGGGCTGGTGAGCATGCCTGTACCAGATCATGGTTGCAGTTGGTTGGGTATTTGACTGCTGCTGTTTCAAGAACCCTTATTTTCCAGCTCTGCTCTACACATTGCTACCAAATCCTCCCCAGCCTTCAGATGAGTCTGGATGTTACCCAAGGCAGAGGTTCAATGACAGCACACCTCCTTTTCTTCCTCGCGGTGGTACTCAGTAATGAGGTTAAAGGGCACGGTGTACAGGGTGCTGGACATTACACCAAACAGGCTGCACAGGACCAGGGTGGAGTAGACATTCGGGAAGAGCCCAATAAATCCCGTCCCCAGGCCAAACAGCAAATATCCCGTGAAGTAAAGACCCTTTAATCCAATGTAGGATACCAAAACTTTCTGAAAGTCTGTGGGAAGAAGAGAGGGAGAAATTACAGCTGGCAGTGCCTCATAACATTTAACAATTTCAGACAATCCTTTCTTCGGAAGATTCACTTTTTTAGATGTCCTTTGATACTGAGCCAGGAACAAAAGAATCCCCTTATCTGTGGGTTGAAAACAGCTGGCTTTTGGAACCATTTTAAAGACCTTTGCATAAAGGACAGCTTGAAATTGCCTTGGCCGGCTGATTTTTTTTCTACAAAGAAGAGTCTGGCACTGTTTAGCAGACAGCTGGATAGCAAAAAGAAGCAAGAAAGGTGGTGGAAAATCTGACCTAACTATGGGAACCTGGGGCTTCAAGAAAAGTGTGGGTTATTCTTAATTAGATGGGCTGTGGCCTCATAGGACCAAAATAATAATACAGGCCTATCTTGGCCCTATGACCCAAAGTCAGGTTAGGGAAAATTGAAACAACCAAAATTTACAGAATGATCTAAGTCATTCATAATTTCTTAGCCCCCATCTGAATGGAGTCTGCACACCTGAGAAGGAGGTAAAGGATGTGCAATTATCTGAAGACACTTTCCCTGACTTGCCAATCCTTCCCAGACTGGTAAGGGGCTCCCACAGCACCCAGCATCTCCTCATCACTGGCTCCCTAATTCTTGGTAAACAAGTTCCTTGACTTCTCAAAACCCCAGCTTCCTCATCTGAAAACTGGGAATAATAAAACCATCTTTTGGCGTTGTTGCCAGGATCAAGTGAGATGAAGTGTCTATGAAATCACCCAGCCGAATGCCTAGCATGTAGAAAACATCCAGTTAAGCAACAAGACAGGCTGAGCTGGAGACAGTTGACTCTTAACTGAGTTCCTCTTCTAGCAGGTCAACTTGGCTTGCTTATATCAGTATAGTGGCAGAGCTAATTTTTAAAAATGAAAAATTCTGCTTTAAAGCATTTTACAAGGTTTTCCACAATGGCAAGGAAAATCCCTAAATTGTTTTTATCTTCCATTCTTAATCAGTTGTTTTTAATCCACACATTCCTCATCTCTTCCCTGCCCCATTCTCCTGCAACACAAGAATCAGGGGACAAATAACAGATACTTGAAATGTGGCTATTCAAGAATGACATTTTCCATATCTATTCATATAATTATTGGACGTACACCTTGTAGAGAAGCAACCTTATTTGCAGTACATTTGAATCAATTACGAAACTAAACACTGTCACACACTGATGGAAGACAAAGCTCTGGAAATGACAAGTGGGCAACATTGCTTCCTCTATTAAACTTATACCATGACTGGAGGAGTGTTGTTAAGGTTGAGAATACAAAAATGAGAATAAAGCTAGATCAGTTTCTGCTTGCTTAATAATTATATTTATACAGAAAATGTAATCTAAGGTGTCTCAATACCTAAAAGATACCATCAATACCCACTGGGGAAATGCTCTTATCTAAGTGTGTATGCCAGCAGAGGAGAAGGCAAAGCAGGATGAAGAGGTATTTGGAAACATAAGTAACTTCAGTACAAAGACTGAAAGTCTGGCAAAGAATACTTTATTCACAAAGATAATTCAGTGAACTTCAGGGCCAAGCTTGCATTGCCCTCTGATGGGTCTGATACCCAGTGGTAGTCATATCCTCACACGATGCCTCTCTTCAGGACTGGGGGGAAATTATAGATTTAAGCACCAGTTATGACTAGTAGTGTATGATATTATGGTATGAACAATTGGCCATATCTTAGTACTCAGTGTTGTTATTCTAACTGGTATACGTGTACCTGCTGTATACAAAAGGAGCTTGGAAACAAGTCCCTATCAGCATTCTCCACCACAGCAGCCAGATTGTCCTGCCAACCTCCACATGGATAGAAACTCTGAATCTGCTCCTGATGTTATGTGATGAATCCAAAATAGAGGGTAATATAGTGAGCTCTGGAAGGAAAGGAAAGGATTGATTCTGCCCAGAGTGGGTTGAGGTGCAGGGGGAAGAAAACTTAAATGATTTCACTGAGGAAGTAATATTTAAGCTGGGTCTAAAAACATTATTAGAAGTTGTCTAGTTGGGGAAGTAGAAAGAGCAGTTCAGGTAGAAGAAACTAAAAGCAGCGGCAAATACCCAGAGATGAGAAAGTCTGCATAGTGGGTCATTGAGGGTGGTTAATTGATATGGGAGTGAAAGAGGGCAAAGTATGAACTAGGCCAAACTGTGAAAAGCTCAGGAATTTGACTTTATCCTATGGGCAGGGAGAACCCCTAAAATCCTTGAGCAGAGCTGGCTGGTATTTTATAAATAAAATGTTGATTTGAATTTACAGTGGTAGGGATCCCATAGATTTACACATTAATAAAACTTTGGAAAACTATTCAACTAATAATTTCTTTTGTGACTGGAAAGGCTTTTAACTTAGAAGGGACCTAAAAGTAACATGCTTTAAAGTTTCAAATGTCATAAAATTTATGCAGACAAGACTAATGGAATGTTATCTAGTAGGAGTTCCCTGAGGAAAAATAAGTTTAGATCGACACATTTTTTTCTGACAACTATGAAGGTAGGGCTGGATGTAGTGCCTCATGCCTGTAATCCCAGCACTTTGGGAGGCTGAGGCAAGAGGATCACTTGAGCCCAGGAGATTGAGACCAGCCTGGGCAATGTAGGGAGACCCCATTTCTACGAAAAAAAAAAAAAAGAAATTTAAATTAATAAGCCAGGCAGAGTAGCATGTGCTTGTTTTGGTCCCGGGTACTCAGAGGGCTGGGACTTGCTTGAGCCCAGAAGGTTGAGGCTGCAGTGATCCATGATCATGCCACTGCACTCCAGCTCAGGTGGCAGAGTGAGACTTTGTCTTAAAAAAAGAAGAAAAACAAAAAAAAGAATGAAGGTAGTAGTAAATAGTCCCCTCAGCCCTTGAAATCATGAAGGACTTAAGCTGGATAATTTACTAAACCCTTTTAGTCTAACACTCTTTTATTCTATTTTAAGTGCTTGAAATCTTCCTCCTGGAATCTTTCTTAGTTTGCATGCACCAAGAGGAAGAAAAGAGTTTGCTAAATAAGTGTAATCTTTAAGCGCTACTGTTTGAGTATCCTAAATTTTAAAATAATGAATGTTGTGGTTATGTGGTTATTGGGCTCATCAACTTCTTGCATGTTTAGGTGAGGTCCCCTTTTCCCAATTGCGCTCAATTTTTAAGAGATCTTGAGGCAGGTTTCCTGCTGTGCTGTGGCTAGGTAAAGGGAAGAGGAAGGGGCCCTCACATACATCCACCCTTTCCCCTCACAAGAAGCAGGCTGACAGTGACAGAGTGAGTCCCCCTGAGAACGGTAACAGGGATTCTCCCGATCTCTTCCCACTTCCTTCACCCAGGCATTATCCCTGCAGTCCCCTGGACGTGTCCAAAGCCCAGAGCCCTGAGTTGGGGGTCAGTTATTCTTACAATCTTGCAGAAGAAGAGCTCTTTATAGGAGCTCTTTATAATTAGGAGAACTGCATACATTTTTCAGGCCAGACTTTTCACTTAATTCAATGCATACAGAGCTTGGAGATATACACACACACAGTAGCAAGTACAATGCAGCCTGTACGATGCCCTGGAGTTGTAGCACAGCCACCTGGACTTATGTAAAGACAGTAGCGGAAATCCCTTTGTTCAGTGTCTTCACAGCTGCAACTTAGGTAAGTGGAGGTTAAGAGGCTCAGAAAAGCTGGCACCTGGGAAGGAAAGCCAGCTGCCCCCAATCCTGGTGTGTTGCTCCTGTAACCCACCCAGCTACACATCTGAGCTAAGGTCATTTTGCATGCTGACTTTGTCACCTGTCATATTAATATCGCTTCTCTTCTGTATCATCTACAAATCTGATAAGCCTATCTGTGAAATGCCACCAATGATCCTGCTCCAGTAGAACATGAGCCTGCTGGGACTCATTCATCCAACACTTCATCTTGTAAAGAGTCCCTTTTATTTTTCAGAGAAACTTGATCAGGAACCCACTGATTCCAAGAGCAAAGTAATCAGTGAGGAAAATGACACCTAGAATTCATGATGAAAAAAGGATGCTTTATATGGTCCTTTTAAGGTAACAGTTTTTCCTGACGTCCATAGATTTATTAAGAATCTGGTTTTTTTTTTTTTTTCTTGAGACAGAGTCTCACACTGTTGCCCAGGCTGGAGTGCCGTGGCGCGATCTCGGCTCACTGCAAGCTCCACCTTCAGGGTTCACGCCATTCTCCTGCCTCAGCCTCCTGAGTAGCTACAGGCTACAGGCGTCTGCAACCACGCCCGGCTAATTTTTTGTATTTTTGGTAGAGACGGGGTTTCACCGTGTTGGCCAGGATGGTCTTGATCTCCTGACCTTGTGATCCTCCCGCCTCAGCCTCCGAAAGTGCTGGGATTACAGGCGTGAGCCACCACGCCCAGCCTAGAATCTGGTATTTTAAACAGTAGGAAATACACATAGAAATATCAAATCCAAGTTATGCTAGACCAGAACCTTTTAGAAGACATCCTTAGGAGAGAGAGAGACTTACAAGAATAAAGTGAAGAAAACACAGAGTTGATGCACAAGCCCCAACATCCAACCTCGACTCCTCTTTGGTAGATGAGAAACTCCGTGGAGTTGTGTGCACTATAGGGATCCCCACGGTACACAATCTGAAAGAGAGATTGGAGGCTGTTGAGGTACAAATACAATGTAGTAAGAACCCCTTCTCATGCACTCTGCTTCTCCACCCCTGGGGAGCAAATGTCCCTGCCTGAGGGACCCTTTCTAGAGTACAGAGCTGAGGCTGTCATGACCAAGTCGCCCCTTCCATCCTATCACATCTTCTTGCAAGGACCTATCAGAAATCTAATGCTTGCTGCATCAGATCTCAACAACACTCTCTCAGATCCTTAACATTTCTCCTTCCATCTCACAGCTGGCCCCACCTGACTCAGGCAATCCCACCACTCATCTTCTGCTACAGCCCATCGGCTTCTGACTCATCTCCACACGGCCCATTCCTGTTCCTGCTTGGAATGTTTTCTCCCTCTCTAATATTCCTCTAACTCCTACTCACCCTTCAAGGCCCAGACCACACTGCACCTCCTTTTTTATTTGTATTTATTATTATATTTTATTTTTTAAGGGACAGGGTCTTGGTGTGTCACTCAGAATGGAGTACAGTGGCACAATCATAGGTCACCGCATCCTTGAACCCCTGGCCTCAAATGATTCTTCCACCTTAACCTCTGAAAGCACTGAGATTACAGGCATGATCCACCATGCCCAGCCTGAACCCTGCCCCTCCTTTTTGAAGGCTGCCGTGATTGCTACAGCTCACATCAATTTGCCCTATTTGTTGTTTTTGATTAAATACTGGCAGGCTCCGTAGTGTCCTCTAGTTGTCCGGGGTATAGTAGCATGTTTCTAGACCTGTCTGTAAGCCAGCTTCTTGATGGTACCCTTTCCTACATTCTTACTGTGCCAATCTTAGAGGATAGCCCAGAAGAACCTCAACAGGTGTTAATGGAGGAAATGATGTGTAACAGTGAGTGTGTGCACAGGCACGTTCATTACCTGGCCCATGAAATCTGTGAAGAACAGCATGTTGGACAGGAAGGCCGTCCATCCAATGAGGTGGCTGATGCAAAGGTAGCGGTAGTGAGAAGGCATGCTCACCAGTGCTTTCAGCAGTGACTTTAATGTCATTGCCCTGCGAGTCTGAAATAAAACATGAAACAGAGGTGAGATCTTCACTGCAGAAACTCAGCCAGCAAAGGGAGCCAGAGCACACAGCCATGTTATGTATTTGTCAGTCAGCCATCCCACAAAGTGTCACTTTTCCTGGACGTGGAACTAGGTTTCCATGGAGTAGACTCACAGAAGGTATTCTGTTAAAAATGAGTGGCTGCTTAGCAGTTTCAGGCCCAGAATGAGGCTTTGGACCCAAGGGCAAAGGGAATGAGAATAGTGCTAGCTTCAGGCCAAGGTGTAGGAGACATTGAGCATCCTATCTCTGAATGACAGAACTGTTGTACAAGGACAAAGCTCACAGACATAAGCCAGCTCTTAAATGATTATAATTCTTGGGTCTCTTAACTGTGAGAGCATAGTAGGCAAATCCAAGATGTCTGTCATGATCTTGGTCCCCTAATGTCATCCCTGTGATTATGTGCTGTTACATGGCAAAGGGATTTTGCAGATACATTAATAATTAAGGTTACTAATCACTCACCTTGAGTTAATTGAAAGGGATATTACCTGGGTGATCCTAACCAAATCCCATGAGCCCTTGAAAAGTACAGAATTTTCTCCAGCTGGTAGTAGAAGGAAAAGTCAGAGCAACTCAAAACACAAGAAATGCCTGCTTTGAAGGTGGAGGAAGCCACATGAAAAGGACCTGAGAGTGACATTTAGGGGCTGAGAGCAACTCCAGGCCAACAGTCCACAAGAAAGCAGGGACCTCAGTCCTACAACCACATGGAACTGCATTCTGCCAACATCCTGAATGTGCTTAGAGGCGGGCTCTTCCCACTGAGCTTCCAGATGAGAATACAGCTCTGCTAACACTTTGACTTCAACCTTGTAAGACCCTGTGCAGAAAACCTAATGCAGCTTACCTAGGCTTCTGATCTACAGAACAGTGAGATAATAAACTAATGTCGTTTTAAGCAGCTAAGTTTGTGAAAATTTTTTATTCATTAGAACATTAATACAGAGAGCCAGTCAGCTCCCTGTTCTTAGCCAGATGTCTCCTCCCAGGTTATTTCTCTGAATCCTAATGATAGCAGAAACATGTTAATGAGCCCTACATTGAGTTAGAAGTAAGAACAATGTAGAACTCAAATATATATATTTACACACACACACACACGAAGGGTCTTCAATGTGTTAATGGAAAATACATATTATGAAAAAACTATTCATGGATTCCAAAAATTTTTTCGAAGCAAAATAAACTCATACTAACTTGTTATAGCATGTCGGAAGAAGATTTAGTTTGAGGTACTAAGAAGGATAAGACATCAGTTTGCAAAGAGCCCCTAACAGAGCAACATGAATTCTACTAAAATTGAAGCTAGAATAAACATCAAATTAATGGTGAAGCTTCGGTGGCAGAATCGTGAAACACTGATTTTTTTTAAGTTTATGAAGACAATGTCCCAAAGAAATCAGCAGTTTACAAATGGATAACTCATTTTAGGAAGGAACCAGATGGTGTTAAAGATGAAGTCCTCAGGGGCAGACCATCTACATCAGTTTGCAAATAAAAAAGTTAATCCTGTTTATGCCCTAATTGAAGAGGACTGACAATTAATGGCAGAAACAATAGTCAACACTGTAGACATCTCAGTTGGTTTAGTTTACACAATTCTGACTGAAAAGTTAAGGTTCAGCAAACCTTCCACTCAATGGGTACCGAAAGTATTGTGCCCAGATCAACTGCAGACAAGAGCAGAGCTTTCAATGAAAATTTTAAACATGTAGGATCAAGATCCTGAAACATTTCTTCAAAAAGTTGTAACAGGAGATGAAACATGGCTTTACCAGTATGATCCTGAAAACAAAGCACAATCAAAGCAATGGCTACCGAGAGGTAGAATTGGTCCAGTCAAAGCAAAAGCAGACAGGTCAAGAGAAAAAGACCATGACAACAGTTTGTTGGGGATGCTCAGGCATTTTGCTTGTTGACTTTCTGGAAGTCCAAAGATTGATAATATCTACTTACTATGAGAGTGTTTTGAGAAAGTTAGCCAAAGCTTTAGCAGAAAAACACCCACAAAAGCTTCACCAGAAAGTCTTTGTCCACCGTAACAATGCTCCTGCTCATTCCTCTCATCAAACAAGGGCAATGTTGTGATAGTTTTGATGGAATATCTTTAGGCATCAACCCCACAGTCCTGATTTAGCTCCTTCTGACTTCTGTTTCCTAATCTTAAAAAATCTATAAAGGGCACCCATGGTTTTTCAGTTAATATTGTAAAAAAGACTGCATTGACATGGCTAAATCTCCAGGATCCCCAGTTCTTTAGGGATGGGCTAAATGGCTGGTATCATTGCTTACTCTTGTAAGCAATGAACTCAATGGAGCTTATATTAAGAAATAAAGTTTATTCTTTTTAATTTTTATCTTTTCATTCTGTTTTTCCATTAACTTTAGGAAGGCCCATCCCATACACATATATGTAAAAAATGAATATATAGGCCCCGATTCTTAAATTTAGATTTAAATTAGGTTAAAACTAGAAGCTATAGTTTTTCTGGCTTCAGAAACATTGAGAGAATGAGAAACTTTAAACTATTGATACAACTGTTTTGAAATACAAAGAATGATAATAGCTTTTAGCATCTTGTCATATAAGAGAAGAAAGAAACCTTGGGAATATTAATTGATTAGCTTCCCTGAAGACACTGAGACCATAAACATCAGACACGATTTGGTAATGGGTCTTTCTTGTCATATTTTTATTTATTCCAAATCATGACATTGAGTACTGGCTAGTTTATAAGACAATCTACTGAGATTTTCTACTTTAACTGTAACAGCATATTTTTTATACCTCTTAACCTTATATAATCATGCTTTTTACTTCTTTGTTGTGGAAAATTATATTCACCCATTTTAATTTTGTTGTGTAAGTTGATTTTTTAAAATTCATCAGTCTTGCAGTATCTAGCCCACTGACCATAACTATACTCATTTTCTGATAATCAGTGTTAAACACTATAGACATTTCCCTGGATTGAAGGAAAATAACTGTTTTTCTGCAAGTAGAATATGGTACCTGTAAAAATAAATGATTATAACCGAAATGAAGTGCAGAATTACTACTTTTTCCTCAACCACAGAAAGAAGCAGCTAACAATAGCCCAAGAAACAACAGCCTGGTTTTCACGCCTCCAACTAAATGGTTTATCATCACTTTCCTTCCTCTCTTTCTAAAAATGCAAAACTGAGAAAGTGAATCTGGCCAGCAAGCATTCAGCCTCACTCTAAATATTAATATATGCTTCTGACTTATACATAATTTTCAGCTTGCTTTCATTGTTAGCCTAATTTCTCCTTTCTTCTAAAAATAAATATGAGCTTTTGAAATGTGCCTAGTATTTCTGTAAAAGCTGGGAGTGTAAATATTCAAAGCCCTTTTGTATATTTTAACTCAGAATAAAAACCCAGCTGGGATATTATTCCTGACTCATCAATTCCTTGGTAAAACCCTTTCAATGGTTCTGAAACCTTGGGAGTTGTTTTACCGCATTTATTTTGCACCATCAGCTGGAGACTGGGTGGTGATGAATTTACAAGCGAAAAAGGTACAGAGTCATCAGGGAGAAAGAAAATTTCACAAACACATCCTCAAAAGGAGACTATTTAAATGTTAAAGGGAGCAATTGATGACATGGAGGAATTGGAGATAGATTTTATGAGATCTGGTTTAAACTGAAATAATTCAGCCCTCTTGCCATTAAGAAAGAAAAATTTGTTCTTAAATTACACAGCCACCCTTATTTTGGAAAGCAATGTCTTTGGCAAGCAATGACAGCCCTGCAGCCTTGGCCCTGACCCTGGGGAAGTGCAGACTTCCTTTGCTTAACTGGAGACCTCCCAGGGCACACATTTGGAAGAAAAGTACAAATCCATGGCTTTGAGAGTAAGATGTATTACTCTGTGCTTTATTCTTACTTTATCTTTTTGTCTTATTTTATTTGCTTATTTATTTATGTTTTTAGAGGTGGGGTCTCACTCTGTTGCTCTGACAAGTGTGTAGTGGCATGATCACAGCTCACTGTAGCATCAAACACTTGAGTTCAATGGATCCTCCCACCTTGGCCTCATGAGTTGCTGGTACTACAGGAATGAGCCACTGCACTGGTGTCAATTTGCTTTTTAAACCAAATAACAAGATCATTCAGAGTCTACAAAATTTTTCATGTGGCCCCTACTAGAAAGATCTTTGTATCTGTTGTATTTATTTTCGTACTCGTGTAGGAGTTCCGTGCCTTTCAAAAGGCTTCCACTCAGTTGATTTCATTTGATTCTCACAGCAGCCTCTGAGTGGATGGGACAACCCCTGTCCTATGCGACTCTTGGAGCGGGAGTCCCAGTCTATTGGAGGGGACATCAAAGAGGCAGATAATCTATCAGGGAGTTATCTATTATCACGTATATACTTATCTTTAGTAAAACCCCACCTTGTTTTGTTCCCCAAACCACCACATTATTGTTTAATTTTCACTTTCACATTATTTGATTACCTTTTTCCTTATTTTTTATATATTGTAGAAATTTTGGATGTATTGCAGGATTTAAACATAGAAAATTAAAGCTTCCTGTGAGCCTATCATCCAGACTTTTCATTTTTGGTATATTTCCTTTCCATTTTTTCCTCTATGTATGCAGCTTTGTTTTTTCCCAAAATAAAGATGGTTTTGTGTATGTAATGTATATTTTACCTGATATATTTTTAGTAAACCTTTAAAAACATACATTTTTAATGACTGCATGAATGTTATCATATAGATATTCTATGATTCTTTGGCTGTCCTGCATAAATGCACAAAGGGCTCCAGTCCAACTAGTAATCTTAGAGTTCTGGTTTATTGGTTAAGGAGGGGCAAGGAGAACAGGTATTCTCCGCCAGGCAGCCTGGTGTAGGGAAAGGGGGTTGAGTCCAGGCGTTAGGAGACCTAAAATCTCAAATTTTCTCCACTTGTGTGATTGAGATAAAATGAAGGCTTTATCGCAATGACCTCGTAGTTCCTCCTTGCACTCCTACAGTTATGAAAAACATTGCACTCATCCTAAAATAGGAGCTACTATTGGAATCAGACGAATAGATTACTCTCTTTGACTGTATTCTCCTAACAAGTGGCATGGGGAGAGGCAGGTTGATGCGCTGTGGCAACTCAACTCCAAAGCAGTCATGTTGATAGAATGAGGCCTCCTTTCAGCAGATCATACTCAACCATTTTGCCAATTCAAACATAAGCAGTGCTGAAGTTTACTTTTGCATTTGTTTTGGAAAAATGCTAAGCAAATGAATGGAGTAAACAATACTGGAGGAAGCACTTGATATCAAGGAAAAACTACTTACAGACTTTTATAACTAACAGCTAAGACGTATTGCTTTTATTTATATACATAACTGTATACAAAAAAATGAGGTTTTCTACTGACTATACGTAGCAAAAAAAATTCCTTAAAATACCATTAAAATAAAGCACAGTTTTTAAATTTTGTAAACCACTTAGCTAAATGTAATGTGGTGTCCTAGATTGGATCAGAAAAAGGATAATACCCAGGAATGGGATTGCTGGATCAAATGGTAGTTCTACTTTCAGTTCTTTACGGAATCCCCACACTCTTTTCCATAGTGGTTGTGCAAGTTTATATCCCCACCAGCAGTGTAGAAGTGTCCCCTGTTCACTGCATCCACGTCAACATCTATTTTTTTTATTATGGATATTCTTGTGATATATATATATATATAAAATAGTTTTTTTATTCACTCGTTGATTGATGGGTATTTAGGTTGGTTCCACGTTTTTGCAATTGCAAATTGTGCTGCTGTAAACATGCTTGTGCAAGTATATTTTATATATATGATGGAATACTACTCAGCCATAAGAGGAATGAATAAATGGCATTCGCAGTGACCTAGATAATATTGAAGAATAGTATTCTAAGTGAAGTAACTCAGGAATGGAAAACCAAACATTGTATGTTCTTACTCAAAAGTGGGAGCTAAGCTATGAGGATGCAAAGGCATAAGAATGACACAATGGACGTTGGGGACTCAGGGGGTAAGTGTGGAAAGGGGATGAAGGATAAAAGACTACAAATTGGGTGCAGTGTGCACTGCTCAGGTGATGGGTGCACCAAAATCTCACAAATCACTGCTAAAGAACTTACTCATGTAACCAAACACCACCTGTTCCCCAATAACCTATAGAAATACATTTTTTAAAAAAAGGACATTAGTAGAAAAACTGATGAAATTCAAATAAGTCTGCTGTTTACCTAACAGTATTGAAGCTGTGTTAATTTCTCAATTTTAACAAATGTACATGGTTCTCTATGATGTTAACATAAGAGAGAAGCTGGTAAAGCATAGATAGGAACTCTACTATCTGCAACTTTTTTGTAAATCTAATTAAACTTTGATTAAGAAAGCAAAATAACACATAGGCACCCTTTGCTAGGTGACAAGTCCATGGGGTAGAACAAGGGCTGTGGTGTTCACTAGTCTTCTGATGCTCAGCACTGGGTCTGGCAGGGGTAATTAATAGCTATTGAATGAATAAAAGAATGCACAAGTGAATGAACCATGCACACAGCGCAACTCATTCCAAGAAATCTTATTATCCACCCAAATAAATCCTCCTGGGTACCTCTTTATTCCCGGTAGTCAGCAGCTGGATTAATATCAAAAACAAAAAGCAAACCAAAAAAAAAGCTAACATCAAGGAGTCCTCCGCCCCACTAATTTTGATGGACCTCCATCATCTACCTAATAAAATTTTAGTTCCTGTGCTGGCATTCAAAAGCTTCCAAAATCTGTCTCCAATTTGCTTTCCTAACTTTATTTCTAAAGTTACAAACTCTGTGATCTATGGTACCACTTATACTTTCTACAAATATGCTTCATGCTTTAAAAAAATTTTTTTATATCTGTGGCTTTGCTGATGCTCTTCTGTCAGAAATATCTTTCCCCCAAAATCTCTATTCAAATCCTATCATTCAAGGCACAACTCAGGGATGATCTCCTCCGTGATGCCTTTCTCCATTTATTTAGGCACAATCCTTCCCTCTTTAAAACTAAAAGCAATTGCTATTATGCCATTTGTGGCCACCTTGGAAACGTGCCATTTGGGTCACCTACCAGAGAAAACACAGTTGATCGACAGCCCCGAATCCTGCCTCTCTGGATCCACTGTTCCTGTTCCTGCCAAGAAACTCTGTTCCTATACCTGTTCCTGCCAAGGTTACCCCTTTCCTGGCTTTTCCCAGATAGTGACTAACAAGACGGGGGGTATTCGCGTTAGCCTTTTCCTACAAGAGTTGGGACTCCTCTAAGGAGCAACTTTGGCTGAAGGACTCCTGTTTGGCCTGGGTGAAGCTTTCTTGGAACTTCACTGCATCTGAGAGGCTTCCTACCCTATCCTCTTTCCTTTCCTTTCTCCTTTCACAGGTGTTTGACTTGCATCAAGATAAGAAGACTATCCCTTCCTATTTCTGCTTTCTCCACTTTATCTTTCATGCTGTTTTCTCCAATGAATCTCCTACATGTCAAATCCTATCTTGGTGCCTTTTTAAGGGATCTGAACTGATACATTGTTTCTATAGCATTTACCATGTTCTATCATGGATTATGAGTCATGGTATAAATGGCTTATGCCACCTGTTAGGCTGTAAATTCCTGGGCATAGAGACTGGACATTTGTCAGTTTTATGGTCCCCAAATATCTAGTACAGTGCTTTGCACATACTCCATATCCCAAGCTGTTTGTTAAATGAATAATGACTATAATGTGTTGATATATTTATGTGAAGTTTGAAAAAGTGCCTTTGTATGCTTTATCTTAGCTGAACATCCTAATAATCCTAGAAAATAGACGGGCCAAGCCAACAAAAGAAGTTGACCTCACAGGAAGGTGAGATTCACTGAGCTTGTCTGAAAGTTGTTAGAGTCCAGATTTGTGTTCCCTGTTTGTGCTTAAGGCACTCTAGCGTTCTGCCAGGGTCATAATAACAAGACCTAAACCCAACAGCTTACTATGTGGTAGCAAACACTCTAATAACTTTATAAGGATTAGCCCCTGCAACCTGCACAAAACCCATGTAGGTAGATGGAATTATTTTATCATTTAACAGAAATGTAAATGCCCAAAGTCATGCAATCCAGAGGTGGTATAGCCAGGATTTAAGCATTGTACTCTTAATCTTTAGGTTACCCTATAGCAAGTAGCTACTTGTGATTCATTGAATGAATAACAGAAGTCAGCAGATACAGGAACCAAGATTTGAACTTAAGTCTTCTACAACCTTTTGTCAATCAAGAAATCCTTTGTTCTATATCCCTGAGGTTTTGGCGTTCAATTTTAGCTTGAAGGAAAATGCAATTATTTCATCAGTGTTGTCCAATAGATCGTTCTACAATGATGGGAATGTCTCACATCTGCACTGTCCTATATTTTAGTTACAAGCCCTATGGGGCCTTTGAGCATTTGAAATGTAGCTAATGCAACTGAAGAAATGAATTTCTAATTTTATTTTTATTTTAATTTAAATAGTCCCATGGGATTATTAGCTACTACATTGCTCAGCTTAATTCTAGTCTCTTCTCTGATCACTTCGTCTGAATGTGGTCTCATTTCTCTGGCAGTTAGTTGAATTTTATTTCAAATTTTAAGCTGACGAATTCACTGTGCAGTTCACTGAAAATGAACTAAAATATGCAATCAACTCATGACAGGCAAATTCAATATGCCCAACTCAGTCACCAACCCAAGGATGCTACCATTTGGAGGAAAAAATTTCTAATTTATGATTCTAATCTAAGAGGATATTTCTTCTGGCCTAAGGATGATTATAGGCTTCTCTTGTGGCCTAACCGTTCTCAACTGGCTTCATCTTCCCTGGTTGGATGCTCTGAGACGAGTAAGAGACAGGAGGACCAGAGGAAAATGCAGACCTTTTTCTTTGAGATATAAAATTTTAATTCCAAGGGATGTTAGCTACTGGGGATTTGGGAATTCAGTTAGACTCCAAGAAACTCTTCTCATCAAATAAACAGACAAAACAAAGAATTAAAAACAAAAAACAAAACAAAGAGCAAGAATATTTTTCCCATGTAAAGAAAAAAATGTTCATCTTTACCTGTTCAGCATGATTTTTGTTTTTTGCTCCTTGCATTGCCAGCTCTGGATTTACATAACCATTTTTAACTTTCTCGATAGAACCATACTCGTACATTCCATCTGATGACAATGGAGGGTCCTGAGGGGTTTGCTGTGAGGGAATGCCCTTTGCAACATCTGTAAGTGGGGCTTCAGAGATACTGCACAGATGAACAATAAAACACAAAGTGAACACCAACGCAGAGAAGAAGAACATGACCTGGAATTCTGTACCCAACAGTCTTCCCAGTTCCAGATGGGCCCAGTCTATGGCACCCAAAAGGTAACCCAGGGCACCTCCAAAACCTGGAAAGCAAGAAAAGCTATGTTAGCATATTTAGCAAATTATCATTCATTTTCCTCATGCATAGACACTCCCCTTCAGTGGGAAAACTCCCTGAAGATAGCAGAGGCAGCCTGGATATGATTGGAAAAGCAATACAGCAAGAGGTTGAAAAACACAGAGCCAGGCAATGTGGGTTCAAGTTTTGGCTCTAGCATTTACTTGCTGTGACCTTGGGCTTCCTCACCCAGAACATGGAGGTAATAGTAAAAGAGTAACCTACTAGTAGGGTCATGATTTGAAAATACAAAATGTTCAGGATGGGGCCAGACACATAGCAAGGGCTAATTTATGATTCTAATCTAAGAGGATATTTCTTCTGGCCTAAGGATTAATTTAAGTATTGCTACCATCAGAGATACTGTGACCTTTCCAAAGTGCATTCTCTAGACTGCTTTTGAACTTAAATTTCTGACCAGAAAAAGCCCAATTAAATTTCTGACCAGAAAAAGAAAACCAATTTCTGGCAGCAATAAAATTAAATGACTTGTAGTTTCTCTATTATTAAGCTTCCTGGGATGACGTAAGCTTGCAAAGATCAAACACCCTCAAAAGCTGTCTTTCTTCCTCTATTAGAAGCTCAAGGTACTTGTTCCCAGCTGATAGCTGGGAACAGGAAATAATGAGAACAAAAGTTTAAACATGAATTTTTAAAAATCCTATTATCATTTCACTGGACTCCAACCTGAGGTCTTTTTGGTGCTTGTTTTATCTGCTCAGGCTTAAACATAGTGTCACTTGAGGGATACTGAGGAAAGGCTCCTCAAAATCTATCCAACCCTAATTATCCAATATTTAAAATCCCATTATTAGTTATTCCTTTTTTGAGTTTCTGTTTTAAAATACACATATTCCTGGTATGGGCAAGAAATTACTCAGCACCAAAGTAGTAACTGTTCCTCAGATGTTCCTTCTGGTGCAGACATCAGTGACTTCTGATAAAGGTGGGTAGATAGCATGGTGGAGGAGGGCGCAGTGGACATATTATTAGCTACTACATTGCTCAGCTTATGATGTTGAGGGAATTAAAGAGTCGAGTGCCAGACACATCCTCTATATATGTCACAAACTTATGTAGGGCTGATCCTCTTGTCAAAATTCTTTAAACGTCAAACTCCCATCATGCCTACCAAGCACAATTTATCTAGCTGAACAGATCAGCTTTCATCTTTGTTTTGATTTTTTTTTGTGTGTGCATGAGTGAAGTCTCTACTTTATTTCTCAGATAAGGACAATATCTTCACAAGCTAGAGAATCAAGGAAGAAAATAGAACTAAAGGAGTTCCTCTCTAACCCTAAACATCTAAAGTTACATAAACCCTGACCTCAAGAACACAAACCTGAATGTCAAGTACCATGAATCCTAATTTATTCAAATTAGTGAGAGAGTAGACGATTTTGGTCACTTCATATTCTGGTTAGTTGCAATTTAACATAGAGACTATTTAAGGAGGACCAACAATCTAATTGGATTCCAAAAATAAAGCATCATTAGCATGTTCTGAATGGTGAAGTGTTTTGAGGCAGAATTATAAGAAATTGTGGCCAATGGGGCACAGTGAAGCAAGACATATAGTCTCTGGAAGCGAGAAATTTATGGTCTAGTTATGTGTGATGAGCATATACATAAACAGATAAATGACAGATGATGGTTAAGTGCCCAGGATTTGAGAGAAAGAGAAGGTCCTGAAACAGCCACACTCTATGACTGATTCCGCAGAATATTCTGGGATTTGTGGTGCCTCTGGTTATCATTAGACAATGACTATTCAGTTGTGGAGATGCAGAAGGTATCAGAAGTCATGTGTCAAGCCAGGCAATTAACCAACAAGAATGTATTAAGTCTGCTCCCCAACCCGTTATGACAACCAAAAATATCTCTAGATATTGCCAAATATCTCTGAGGGAAGGAGGTTGAAAAGTGGCCCCTAGTTTTGAACCCCTGACCTTAGTCAACCCTATGACAGACACACTCCTTTTTTGAAACTATCATTTGTAAACAGATCAAGGGTTTTCATATTGCCATTCAATTCTCTTATCACTTATGCCTCTATCTTTCAAATGTTTGTTCAACTGAGCATTACTGGTTGCCTCAGTTGGAAGAATGTAGAGCAGAAGACCCCTGCTCATTTGAAAAAATTGATATGTGAAATGAATCCTCCACTGTGCAATGGAATGGTAGTTTTACTTAATGGAAAAAAATATAAGGATATGCATATAATGATGGATTTATATTAGAGATTAATTTGGACAATTGAGTCCTGCAATTGGGGAGTTTCCTGATGGAGTTGCATGTCTACTGGTTTACTTTAGTTCAATAAACAAGTATAGAGCACTAAATATATGTAAATGACTCTACTAGCTTATAAACATAAAAAAGACACAGTTTCCCATTTTTTCCCCAGAAGGTGGTTTCAAGTGGGAGAAGCAGATAATGGGGGAAGCTACTTTCAAAATAGTAATAAATGATAAGCTAGAACTCAGAGCTGAGTACTCAGAGTACAGAGGAGTTTTGAAGAGTTAATTATTGGTGCTAGTTAATGGTATCAAGGTGATGTCGATTATTAGTAAATCCGACAGGATTTCTCTTCATTAGCAATGAAAGTTATAAGAGTTCAATAGATCAATGAATTCAAAAATTTTGGAGGTAGAAGGAGATTTGAAGAATTAGATCAGAAAGCTATGAGCTTTAGTGTTTCTGTGATGGAAGACCACACAGAGGGAAGAAGGGATTTGGAATCGTGCCTGATTTCCATTCCCATCTTTGTGCTTTCTAGTCACATGCTCTTGGGCACTTCTCTGAGAAACAAGGGTGGTGCTGCCTCCTCATTTGAATTTAGTGAAGATTAATGCAAATAATCTATGTCAAGCCCCAGCACATACCATGGCAGAACCAGACCCAAAAGTGAGCTCCCTGCTGACTTCCTGTAGTAACCCTAATTCCAAAGCCTCCCCTAGAAGCAGAAGATAGCTAATGCACTGAACTGGCTGAAGGCAGCCTGCTTGGAACTTGCTGAAAGCATTTATTCATTTTAGGCCCAGTGATTAGAACTAATGGATCATTCTGAGGGCTGAGACCTGGGCTTACCAGTGACCCTATTGTGGCATGTAGCAAGTATCAAGAAAGTAAAATATATCTCAAACTTGGAAAGTGTAAAAATTGCAACTGCTTGATTTTTAAAATATTCCTCTAGAGCAGCCTTCTTAAACTTTAATGTGCACGCAAATCATGTGGGCACCTTGTTAAAATGTGAGTTCTGATTCTGAAGGTCTAAGGTGGAGCCTGAGATTCTGCATTTCTTTCAAGCTCACCACTGACACCAATGCTGCTGGGCCAAGCATCACTCTTTTCAGTGGCCAGGTGACAGCAGTTTCCAACTAATTTCCTTTCTCGAGAAGTGGTACTTTGTTGTCACAGGATATTTGACCCACAATTCATAACTGATAAAGCACAGTATTTTCAGTCCTGTAAAATTAAGGTAGTTTGTAGATATGAATAGGGTTTTTGTAGCCTGGTAGGGAAATTACTCCAAAAGTATTACAGAGGGGTTATACTTTTATTGTCTTGTAGAAGGTTAACCAGGTTCATATTTAGTCTAGCATTTTTTATTTTGCTAGACACACACACACACACACACACACGCACACACACATTTCCTGCAAGAATCTGGGGGAAACTCTTCTTATATCTTCACCATTGGTTCCTTTATTAATGTGTTAATTTAAAACCTTGACATAAGCTATAACTTAGAGAATTATTAGCACTCTCTTATCTTAGGGAAGGGGGTAAAAAAAAAAAAAAACCGGAAAGACTGTCTTATTTGTCCCAAAGCTACTGTTTTGAAGTAGTTGTAGCTGCAAGTTACAATAGTACAACAGGACATGCCAGGAAAGCAAAGTGGGCCACTGGGGCAATTATCCTAACAGAATATTAAGACACTGGAAAAAATTATTTAAACTTTATCTATTTGCTGCCTCAGATATGATGAGGGCCGGTAGAGGGCTGTAGGAATTCATTAAAGGCCTTTCTTTTGCTTCTTCTGCTTAAGCCAAGGGTTTTATCTTCAAAGACAATCTCCCCAACAAAACCTAATTACGCTACGATAAAGGCTGATAGTTTTACCATTTTACCACCTCCCACATCTACATCCAGACTGTATTTACCTCTGCTGCCAAAATCAGCCTCTGTGAGGCCACTGGAATCAATCACCAGGCTATTGGGCAAGCCAGAGCGTTCGGAGGACATCTGCTGCCACATTAGATAACAAGCTTTTACAAAGAAGGGCCAGAAGTGGTCCAGCTGGCGCCTTCCTCACCAAGCCAGGCTGTGTTGTCAAACTCAAGAGAATAAATGGCTTTAGAAGACAGATGTCATATTTCATAACTAATGATGCAACTGAACAGTGGCCCATCCTGGAAGAAGTCCAAATATATAGAAATACTTAAAAAATTGTCTTTAGTCCACAACTATGATAGTTAAAATGGGAAACTGGGAAACTGTCAGTACCAAGGAATCTAAAGGACGAAAGGAAACTTAAGAGAGTCCATCTAAATCAAACTCTGCACCTACCATCCGCCTCTAATTGCCTGCAGGCATCAGGTGTGCGGCTTAGCAAGCTCAGCACCAGGGCTGACACGGCTCAAATCATGAGAGCTAGCTATGTGCTGTTTGCTACTTTATCTCTGAAGGAGGACAGACTAAAGAACGCCCATCTTCCTATGGGGTTCATGAGAAAGTCGTTCTGATTCTTTTCTACATGTTGAAAAAAATAGCAATGAAAGTGTCAGATTAGGTGCATGCTTCCTACCCTTGCCCACCAGGTACATACTAAATCCTGGACAGTTAACATAAGTACCAGCTACTCTCTCTCTCTCTCTCTCTGTGTGTGTGTGTGTGTTTGTGTGTGTGTGTGTGTGTGTGTGTGGTGTCCTTGACCCATTTGTTTATCAATAGAAATTGTTGGAGTACCTATCTTCACCAGAAACTGTGCTAAACACTTGAGATACATCAATGAGCAAGACAGACATGACCTCTGCCCTCTTGGAGGCTGAGTACAGGAAAAGCAGTCAAAATGATACATGTGTTGTGTTCCCAGTGAAAACAAAAAAAAATTGAAACTAAAAAAATTTTAAATTAAAATTAAAAATATGATGCACATGCTGTGGTAAAAGACCAGCTTGACCAGACAAGCTGATCTGATATTTCTTTGGGGTTACAAAGCAACTTTTCTCTTCAAAGATGCTGAGATAATATATTTAAAATATTGCTCACTGTTTCCATCCACCTACCTCTAATCCTGGCATCCCTTTCTCTCTTTGGCCCTTCCTTCACATTTAAGCTGGGCCAGGATGCCTCATTGCTTTGAGGACAGGATGTAACAGTAGACCGCAAAGAAATAAGAATGGTTTGTCTTGCTTCTGAGTTCCAAAAGCCCCTAGGCTGCGAAGGCATAGAGAGTAGATTCATTAGAAAATGTGCTTTAAGAACCAGGCTTCCCAGGCTAGACAGAGCATTCATGATGGGTGCACACATATTGGTAAATCCCTTAGGCAGTGATGGTCTTGCTGCCTGCTTGATGGGCCTAGCTAGAGTTGGAGGGTGGGAGGAGAGGAGCAGAGCCTCCCCTGGAAGGCTTGGGAGATCCAAGAGCAGAGAAGATAGGTGCCTCATTTCCTGGTCAGACCCCATGGAGACAGTAAGAACCTCAGGAAGAAAAGGCTGTGCAGGAAGTCAGGCATTAATTGGCCTCGTTCTGGAGCCATTTATGGCTGTCTTGAGCTTTCTTAAAGTTTACAGAACTAATATTTCCAGTTCTAAGTTGTAATGGCTCAGCACACTGTGAAGTATTTTGCAAAATGCTTTAACTCCTCCTAGTGGTGACCAGGGAGCACAGAGCACAAATGCTAGAATGAAAAAGCTCCGGACTAAAAGTCATCAGCTGAGTTAGCCCCTGTGAGCCACTGCAAACCTTCTCGGTCCCCACCTGCCTCCCTTGCTCCAGCAGCTGCTGCAGTGACCAAATCTAAGCCAGCTCTGGCCAGCTTTGCACTGGACAGGTGCATCTGGATGGTGCCTAACCTGAGGGAAGACAGAAAGAGCTGGGGTTCAGGGCTTACAAAACGCATGGTACCACCCTTAGTCAGTCAGTACAGACTGGGTTAATCTTCCCTCATTCATCCCCTACATGGAGAGTTCTTTGGTGCCCTTCCTAAGCCTCCTCAGAGCCAGCTCTGTAATGCTTATTGTTTGGCCTGATCCTCTCCACCACTTCCTTACTCTTGCTCTCTAGAATCCCTTCCCAAATAAACTATCTGTATACAGACCTCTGGGGTTCAACTTTTAGAGGAATCCAGACTAACTCATGAACCACATCTTTGGTTAGCTGGTTGGCTGGCTGGCTTGTTGGTCGGTTGGTTGGTTGGTTGGTTTTGCCCCTAGTCTACCACTAACCAGCTGTGTGATCTTGGGTTAGCCACTTTACCTCTCAACAACACAGCTTAATCATTAACAAAATTAGGATGTTAAATCCGAATATCCATCCCACCAATACTTTTGAGCACCTGCCATATTCCAAGCACTATTCAAGATAGTGGTGGTCAATGAACAGGAAACACAATGTTCTTGTACTTGAGGAGCTTATATGATGGTTAGAGAGACAGACAATAAACAATAAACAAATAGCGCTTCTCATCATGGTGGACCCTAGAGATAAGATATTTCAGAACTACAGCAAGAAGCTGCCAGAGTGCATGGAGATGGGCAGCCATCTTAAGGAGCTAAGGGAACAATTCCAAGAATTTACCAAGCCGTATGAAAAGTCTGAAAATGATCTGAAGGCCCTAAAAAGTGTTGGGCAGTTTGTGAGTAATATGCTTAAACAATTAACTGAAGAAAAATTCATTGTTAAAGCTGCAGATGGACCAAGATATGTTGGGAGTTGTCGTCGACAGCTTCACAAAAGTATCTGAAGCCAGAAACAAGAGTTGCTTTGGATAGGGCTACACTAACTATCAGGAGATATTTACCAAAAGAGGTGGAGCCACTGATTTATAACATGTCTCATGAGGATCCTGGGATGTTTCTTATTCTGAGATTGGAGGGCTATCAGAATAGATGTGGGAATTGAGGGGTTACCACTTACAAACCCAGTTATTCCAGTGTGTAGGAATAATACCTCCAAAAGGCTGTTTGTTACGTGGACCACCATAAACAGGAAAAACACTCTTGGCATACAAGCTATTGCTGGCCAGCTGGACTGCAACTTTTTTCCTTTTTTTTTTTTTTTGTTTTTTTGGAGACAGGGTCTCACTCCATTGTCCAGGCTGGAGTGCAGTACTGCGATCTTGGCTCACTGCAACCTCCATCTCCCAGGCTCAAGTGATCCTCCCACCTCAGCCTCTGGAGTGGCTCAGACCACAGGCATGCACCACCATGCCCAACTAATTTTAAATTAATTAATTAATTAATTTTTATTTTTTATTTTGAGATGGAGTCTCATCTGTTGCCCAGAATGGAGTGCAGTGGCATAATCTTGGTTCGCTGTAACCTCCACCTTCTGGGTTCAAGCAATTCTCCTGCCTCAGCCTTCTGAGTAGCTGGGATTACAGGCATGCAACCCCATGCCTGGCTAATTTTTGTGTTTTTAGTACAGACGGGATTTCGCCACATTGGCCAGGCTGGTCTCAAACTCCTGACCTCAGGTAATCCACCCACCTTGGCCCCCCAAAGTACTGGGATTACAGGTGAGAGCTACCACACCCAGTTATCCAGCTAATTTTTGTATCTTCTGTAGAGATGGGGTTTCACCATGGTGACCAGGTCCACCTGCTTTGGCCTCCCACAGTGTTGGGATTACAGGTGTGAGCCACCACGCCTGGCCAAGACTGCAATTTCTTAAAGGTTGTATCTAGTTCTATTGTAGACAAGTACATTGGTGAAAGGGCTCATTGGATCAGAGAAATGTTTAATTATGTCAGGGACCATCCACCATGCATCATTTTTATGGATGAATTAGATGCTATTGATGGTTGTTGGTTTTCCAAGGGTACTTCAGCTGACAGATTCGGAGAACTTTAATGGAGTTACTGAATCAAATGGATGGATTTGATACTCTGCTCAGAGTTAAAATACAACAGACCAAATACACTGGATCTTGCTTTGCTGCATCCAGGAAGATTAGATAGAAAAAAAAATACATATTGATTTGCCAAATGAACAAGCAAGATTAGACACATTGAAAATCCATGCAAGTCCCGTTACAAAGTGTGGTGAAATTGATTATGGAGTAATTGTGAAGTTTTCAGATGACTTTAGTGGAGGAGACCTGAGAAATGCTTGTACTGAAGCAGGTATGTTTGCAATTCATGCTGATCGTGGTTTTGCAAAACAGGAAAGTGTCATGAAAGATGAGAAAGTGGCTGATTCTAAGACCCTAGAGCTTAAATCGGTCTATAAACCTGTGTAATTTACTTTTTGATGGCTATATAAAAGACATTGGCTTAATGTGAAAATGAAGTTAAAGAAAATACTATATGTATTGCCAATGATCTCATTAAAAGTGTACGAATAAAAATATGAGAAACATCGTACAAATTAGTGTAATAATTCAGTAATCCAACTTTTAGGATTGATATGGAAGTTTGTACGTTTGCTAATATCGCATTTATTGCAGCAGAAGTTACAAAACAAGAATGTGTTGAAGCTTTTCATATTTGCCAGGTGAGCATTTTGTACCGGTGGCTCACGCTTGTAATCCCAGCACTTTGGGAGGCCGAGGCGGGCGGATCATGAGGTCAGGAGATCGAGACCACGGTGAAACCCCGTCTCTACTAAAAAATACAAAAAATTAGCCGGGCGTGGTGGTGGGTGCCTGTAGTGCCAGCTACTCGGAGAGGCTGAGGCAGGAGAATGGCGTGAATCCGGGAGGCGGAGCTTGCAGTGAGCCGAGATTGCGCCACTGCACTCCAGCCTGGGCGACAGAGCGAGACTCAGTCTCAAAAAAAAAAAACATTGAAAATTGTTTGAGGTAGTAGGATAAGAAAGCATTTTAGTGACTTATATCATTTGTTTTCCTCATTCTGAAAAGTTGAATAAAATCTGTTTGATTCAGACCTACAGAAATAAATAAATGAAAAAATAATACAGTGTCAGGTAATGATGGGTACCTCTGTGATGGGAGTCAGGGCTGGGGGTGTGCGTTTGTGATCAGAGTAACAAAGCAAGGAGGCCAAAAGCCAATTGCCAATTGGTACCTGGGAAAGCACTTTCGAGCAGAGGAAACAGGGAGGACAAAGTCCCCCAGATTCCCACTTCTCTAATCTGACTTTGAGATTCTTTGAGAGTTGTGTTGATCCCATTTGAATGGAAAAGAGATGGTAATTTGGAGACTCAATCACGCTAAATTGCCTAAATCACCCTTATTATCCACAAGCTGAAATCCCTGTATCCTTGGTTTCTGCCCTGGCCACATCCTTTCCAAGCTGCCCAAATGAGGAAATGTAGAAGTCCACCATGGGTGGAACTTCAAAGGTTTTGTTTGATGGAACAAAACCACTCATCTAAAGATGATTCATAAAAGAGAAAACGTTAAAACAGTCTCAAACATGAAGTGGCTCCTTTCCACTGTGTAAACAGTTTAGTCAAAGAGTCTCTTGTTTCAATTTCATTTTTAAGACTCTTTTCTCAGCCCTTAATTATTTGCTGTTTAGAGCATTTGTTGCATGTTCGCATTTTTTGTGCATACTTTGAAGTATTAAAAAACAAAAGTTAAAAGAAATTGATATCTGACAAGTTACCCATTCTTCTTCCAAGGATGTAGTGGGGCAAGTTTCTTACTGAGTCATTACAAATAAAATGTTTGCAGGCGTAGTGGGGATAGCGGAAATCAAGTAAATATCAACATTTGGCGTTTCACCTCTTTGGGTTAGATGAAATCCTTTAGATGGTTCATTGTGCTGCGCCTGTGACCCTTGCAAGGTGGCTATTAACTAACGTGGTGTAGAGATTTGCAAGCCTGTGAAGGAACGAAAGCTCAGAAGTGCTGAGGCTACTCTGCAGTGAATAGGAGGAACCAGGAGCTGAACAGGGCTGGCCTTTCCTGTCATGCCTGATCCCAGCCTCCTGCCAAGCGAGACAGCCCACTGTTAAGAACAGCAAAGTCTTGGGTTCAAAGTAGCAGAAATACGCTTGGTTAGACTCCCTGGGCACAAAAGAATTTCCAGTCTTCCCTGGTGAGTACCACTCTGTTAGCTCACTGGGTTCCACAGCCTCAGGTGCACCCAGCAGTGAAGGATCTGTGTGGTGAGAAGATGCGGGTGGACCCACCAAACCTACCATGGCTACCACATATGCCAGGGATGGAGGAGGATAGAGTTGCCTTTAAATATAAAAGACAGAAGCTAGAGGAATTAAATGTCTCCCTAGGAGCCAGTACAGTCTTTTCTCTAGAAAAACCCAAAAAATATCAGAAATATGCTGGGAAATATTTTGGTAATGAATGCTTGGATGCTTGTTTTTTTTTTTTTTTTTTTTTTTTTGAGACGGAGTCTCGCTCTGTCGCCCAGGCTGGAGTGCAGTGGCGCAATCTCGGCTCACTACAAGTTCCGCCTCCCGGGTTCACGCCATTCTCCTGCCTCAGCCTCTCCGAGTAGCTGGGACTACAGGCGCCTGCCACCACGCCCGGCTAATTTTTTTTTGTATTTTTTAGTAGAGACGGGGTTTCACCGTGGTCTCGATCTCCTGACCTCGTGATCCGCCCGCATCAGCCTCCCAAAGTGCTGGGATTACAAGCGTGAGCCACCGCGCCCGGCTGCTTGGATGCTTGTTTATGAAGCACTTGGAAATGCTGGGCCAGAACCACAGCAGTGAAACAAACAAAAAGAATTTCAATTTACTGGGATGATTGGATTCCTTGGGTGAATAATATTTTGCTGTTGATGAAAAATCAAAATGGGCCCTGACACTGAACATGCCTTTGCCAGAAAATGTTTGTTTCAAGTGGAATGCTGTAGTTATCTCTTTGCCAAGGGCATGTAAATTCAGAAAGTTTGGCATGTATGCAAAGACAGGGCAGAGGGACAAGGCCGTGCTTGTTATTTTCACTCACCTTTTAATGCAGTTTTTCATTCAGTGAGGATACCACAGTGGGGTCACATATCCCACATTTAACTCTCCAGAATTCAACTATTCACACTTTGAATACAGAGAGAAAAAGAGAGATTGCAAGAAAGACAAGAGTAACATTTAAAATAGCATGGGTAATTCTATTAATTTCAGGAGTAAGCATTAAAGGAGAGACAAATCTGCATATATGTGTGTGTGTGTGTGTGTGTGCAGGTTTGTACACAAAAAACAAAGCATATTGTATTTTATGACTAATCTGAGAGATATTTATGAATAATGTCAATTGTCATTGTCACTGAGTCGGGGACTTTAGAATCTAAGCCTTAAACAAAGTGAGAGACTCCACTGCACTGTCCTACAAGAGGAAGATGTTTTAAGTTGTTTTTGTAGTCGGGGAAAGAAGTTGCTTTGAGCCATCCACACAACCTCAGCCACTCCCATATGACCAAAGACATGCACTGGAGACAGTTGGCTGAGGTTCGGGGTTCAGTGCTAGTCATGAGACAAAGAAAAGTAATTAAATGAGCGTATTTGTCTAATTGATGCAATTTGTCATGTCATGTAAAACCATGAATTATAAACAGGGTTATGTAACCCTTGGGTCTCCTTTTACACAACTAACATGTTTAAGTGCCTGCTAACAGCAAGGCAATGAATTAGAAGCCATGGGGAATTTGCAGGTAAACCCTCATGGGAGAGTTTACGAATCTTGTAGGAGGAGTAGATAAATACCTTGTAAATTACAATACAGGGGAGAGAGTGAACAAATGTGCAGACCAGGTAAAACTGTGAGCAGGCATGTGTATCACTCCAAAATATAATTATCCTTTAATTATTTACTCATATATGGGACTTTAAAAGCTCTGATTCATTTTCTTATAATAGTCTCGGTCTTTAATTATTCTTATTAAGCTAACATTCAACTGTGTTTGCATTTTATGTGATAGCTACCAGCTTTGACTATTCAATACTAATTACTCCTTCCTTCTTGCTAATAGAACCCCAATGTTGTTTAGGGAGATGTATGACCAACTCCTAGCAAAACCCTCACTTTTCAACCTCCTTAGGCCACTGAATGCGCACACAACCCAATTCTGCCTAATGAGAAACAAGCAGAACTCTGGGGGAGAGGAGGTTTCTAGGGCAGATTTGCTTTCTTCATTTAAAGAGCGAATGTAGGCTCTTTCTCCCTCCCCCTTCCCCCTTCCTTCTCCCTGACCCTCCTTTCCCCTCCTTTTGTCTTGAAACCAACAAGAGCTATGGACCCATAGCAATTGTCTTGTATCCAGGAGGCAACATATCCATAAAGCTGCCAAGAAAACATGAAATTGTTGGCTCTGACATCTAGCAGCTGACTAAGAGCCAGCAGATACCTACTCCCAGACATTTTGTTACATAAGAAAAATAAACCTCTGCCTTTAAGCCACCGTTTTGTGGCTTTAGTGACTTGCAACCAACCCCTTCCTAATCACTCTATTCCCTAAGCATATACCAAGTGCTGATAGGGAAGGGGCCAAGAACACGGGGAAGGGCTGAAGGTAATAAGCCTGGATTTTTGGATGGCAGTACCAGTCCCCCAAAAAGATCATTAAAGTGCATATAACATTGTCTCTCATTCACACATCCCTTATCCTCTCACTCATTCACACATACGTTACCTCTGGATAGTCCCCTTCCCTCAAGAAGTTTATGGTGTAATGAGTGTGATTAGAAGTGTATTTACGGCCGGGCACGGTGGCTCACGCTTGTAATCCCAGCACTTTGGGAGGCCGAGGCGGGCGGATCACAAGGTCAGGAGATCGAGACCACGGTGAAACCCCGTCTCTACTAAAAATACAAAAAATTAGCCGGGCGTGGTGGCGGGCGCCTGTAGTCCCAGCTACTCGGAGAGGCTGAGGCAGGAGAATGGCGTGAACCCGGGAGGCGGAGCTTGCAGTGAGCCAAGATTGAGCCACTGCACTCCAGCCTGGGCGATAGAGCGAGACTCCGTCTCAAAAAAAAAAAAAAAAAAAAAAGAAGTGTATTTAAATAACTAACATGGAAGGTGGAAAATGGCAAAGGCCAAGAAAGAGACTATAAGAAAGTAGCCCTTTGGGGCTGGGCTGTTTATTTAAGCTGGGAGGTGGTAAAATGTTTTCCTCAGGGTGTGAGGCAAATTTCCCTTTGCCACCAACTGCCCCTCTCTCCAAGGATGGGGTGGAGGTTGAAGGGGTGAGGGGAGTGGGGGAGATTTTCTTCCCCTCCCTGCAGGACAGGGGTAGAAGGAATTTAGAAAATCTTAAAGGGAGCATTCTGCATGAGAACCTGAGAACAGCTAGATTGGAACACAATACTCCAGTTCCATAACTGCTCTTATGAACACAAAAAGACCTTTTGTGTTTTTCTTGTTTATTTGAAAATTCTAGAATATCTTCATTATGCAAAGAAGGAAAAGAAAAGGAATTGGGGAGGAGGGAAGAGAGAGAAAATCATGTGTGCTCCATCCACATCCCATCCAAGCTTCAGGAGCTAGACTCGGTGGCAACAAGGGTAAAAGCGAAAGGGCTCAATTATGGACTCAGTTGTGTCCCTGTACTCCCCAGATTCCTGTGTTGATGCTCTAACCCTCAATGAGACTGTATTTGTAGACAAGGCCTTTAAAGAGGTAATCAAGGTTAAACGAGACTGTAAGGGTAGAGCCCTAATTCAAATCCAATAGGGCTGGTGTTCATATAAGAAAAGGAAGAGACAATGAGGGTGCAGGTGCACAGAAGAAAGGCCAAGTGAGGACACAGCAAGAAGGCGGCTGTCTGCCAGCCAGGAAGAGAGGCCTCACCAGAAACCAACCCTGACAGCTTCCTGATCTTGGATTTCCACACTCCAGAACTGTGGGAAAATGAATTTCTGTTGTTTAAGCCACCCAGTCAGTGATACTCTGGCATGGCAGCCCAAACAAACCATAAAGGCCCCAGGAGGAGATGAAAATTCAGGATGTATGTGTGATCAACTGCAGCCTCAATGGTCTCTTCCAGATGGAGTTATCTACCTCACTTGCGCCTTTATGTTCATCTACTCCATAAACTTTTGTGCTTTGATTATTTTGTGGATCTAGTCCCCGACCAAGTTAGAAATTAAGTATACCTGCAATTTAGAAGAGAATGAGAGCCCTTGTTTCTGGAAAATGAGTGAGCATTTCCAAGCAGCTTTGATCTCCCCAGGCAGAAAAGGGGAAACTTTCAATGTGAGCAAAGACTCGGAACATGAAGAAGGAAGGGCTGGCTCCTTCATTTGTCCCATTGGTATTTATTTTGAACACCTACATTATGCAAGGCAGTGGTAGAGGAGTGAGGGATGCAGGGAATAAAACAGACCTGCCCGCTGCTCCTGGGAACATGATGAAAAGTTATTCAGAGCACAGAGAATGTGGAAGGAGTAATGGGAAGTAAAGCTTGGAGAGTAGGATGGGAACAGATTGTGGTAGTTTTGAACATCTGTCTAGGAAAATATTATTTACCCATGAGGCACATAGGGAGCCACTGCAGCTCATCAAGCAGGAAAGTGTCCTGGTCATGGTTGGCTTTTAAAAATATGAATCTGGAAGCTATCAGTTGGCTCAATTGGAGTGGGAAGAAACTGGAGGCTGGAGAACAGTTAAAGGATGAGTACTGCAAACCAATAATAAAATTCTAAGGCCTCCAGCTGACTGAGTGGACACCCTTCTTGGCCAAGTGGATCCCAAAGAAACCTGAAAACCTAGTTCTGGCCATGATGAGAAGGGAGGTGTTGGACATACCCTGTTATAATCCCTCCCTTTGGAGTTTAGACAGAACTAACCAGCATTAACATTAAAATAGAGATCTTAAGACTGCCATACAAAACAGGCTCTGTAGCAACAGGATGCCAAATTCCAACCTGACTCTGGTATACCATCACATGACAGATAACAGACCCTGAAGAAAATTAATGAATTTTACCCAAAATATATTTCTTTGATATATCTTGGAATGGCCCTGCAAAGTCATCTTTTGTGGGGGGATTTTTTTTTTTCTGTAGAGAACCTCCTTCCCTCACTAGTTTTTTTTAGAGAGGCTGACACCTTCTAAGACTCAAAAAGAGACATTTGCCATCTATTATCTCTGAAACTTGCTATCTGGAGGCCTCATCTACATAACAAGAACCTTGGCTTCCACAGTCCTCCTTAACTCAAGCATTTCTTTCTGTTGACTTCAACTCTTTAGGCAAAGCTTAACTCTGAATCAATTGCCAATTGAAAAAGTTTTGACTCTACCTATAACCTGTGAGCCCCCCCTTCAAGGTGCCCCAACTTTCTGGGCCAAACCAATGTATTCCTTACATTTATTGATTTATGTTTTTGCCTGTAACTTCTAGCTCCCTAAAATATATAAAACCAAGCTATAACTCAACCACCTTGGGCGACTGTTCTGAGGACCTCTTCAGGTTGTGTTCCAAGTCATAGTCATTCATATTTGGCTCAGAATAAATTTCTTCAAATATTTTAATTTTTTTCCATCAACAGTACTAAAGCTCAGATGAGATGTAATAAGAGCCTGAATGAAGGTAATATTAAAATTATTGATGTTTGCTGGCACCATACCATATACTAACGTCAACAGAAAATCTCAAAAGGGATATATTATTTTAAACTCATAAAAATACTGTCAATGAAAAGAGTCAAACTCTGTAAAATATTTGAAGAGATATATTCTGAGCCAAATATGAAGACCATGGCCTGTGACGCAGCTCTAGGAGAGCCTGAAACATGTGCCCAAGGGAGTAGGGCTACAGCTTGGTTTTATACATTTTAGGGAGACATCAGACATCAATCAATACATGTAAGATGTACATTGGTTTGGTCTGGAAAGGCAGGACAAATCAAAGTGGGGCTCCCAGGTCATAGGAAGATTCAAAGATTTCCTGATTGGCAATTGGTTGAAAGAGTTTATCTATAGACTTGGAAGCAATAGGAGAGAGTGTCTGGGTTAAAATAAGGAGTTGTGGCAAACAACGTTCTTATTATACAGATGAAGCCTCCATGTAGCAGGCTTCAGAGAAAATAGATTGTAAACGTTTCTTATCAGACTTAAAAAGGTGCCAGACACTTTAGTTAATTCTATCCTAAATCAGGAAAATAACTGGAAAGGGAAGAGTGAGCAGTACAGAAGGTAGATTTTCCCCACAAGAGACAGCTTTTCAGGGCCATTTCAAAATATATCAAATAAATGTATTTTGGGGTGAAATACTTCTATTTCTTTCAGGGCCTGCTATGTTATCATGTTGATACCTAATTGCTACAAACAGTCTGTTTTGTCAGTTTTAAAGTCTCTGCTTTAATGTTAATGCTGATCAATTGTGCTTGAATTCCAAAGGGACAGAGGTATAATGAGGCATGTCCAACCACCCATTCCCATCATGGCCTAATCTAGTATTTCAGCTTTACTTTAGGATGACCTTGGCTGAGAGGAAGGGTCTTTCAGTTAGCTGGGGGTTCGAATTTTAATTCTGGTTTACAATACTGTCATGTATTCGCCTTGGAAAAGTTTCCCTAACACAGAGTTTTGTCTTTTAATATCAAGGCAACAAAGCATGGGTCTTTTAGCCACATCTAATACAATTGTAAGCTGGGAAGTGGTGGCCACATTGTCCAATGTCCTGTAGATCAAAAAACTCTTAATATCAAGTTCAAAAGCCAGAAAGTCTCCCATGACCTTGTAATTAATTTCAACAAATTATAATAAAACAGAAGGAATTGTCAGATTCAAATTAGGAAAATGAAGTTGGAATCTATTCTAAGACTTTCCGGCTATGGACCATGGGCAAGTGACTTAATCACCGGACCCCCTCCCCTACTCCAATCAGTGGACTTCAGGTAAATATTTAACAACTGGCTTTCCAAGAAAAAAAAAAAGCCATGATTTATAGCTTTGCCAATTTCTAGAGTTTTAATACTGCCATCATGGCCAGTTTCAAGCCAGCAATGTGATGTCAGCAAGTTCACTGAATTCCTAAAATTTGACAATTGATTCTCAACAAGCCAGCATGAGCCAGCTGTAAGCACACCACTGCTTCCAAGGCTCAGCTTCCACATCTGAAAAATGGGAATCACACCACCTCCACATGGCCATTGTCAGGATTGAGATAATGTAAGTGAAAATACCTAATATAGGGTTATTAGCATACATGGGGTATTTGAGAAATGTTTGTTCAGTATTTACTGAGCATCTGCTATGAAGCAGACACTTCCAGGAACTGAAGATTCATCAGAGAACAAAACAACAGGTCTGCTCAGCGGGGATTGATGTTCTAAATGGGAGAGACAACCAGAAAGAAAAAAGAGGAGAGAGAGAGACAGATGATAGATAAATAAATAGCCAGTCAGTTAGTCTGGTATCGATAAGCACTAGAAAGAAAAATCAAACCTGATACGGATGAGGAGACAGAGGAGTGGTCATACTATGTCAGGTATGGTAGCCAAGAAAGACGTCACTGATGAGAGATATCTGATGAGAAATCTGAGTGGAATAAAGGCATGACTATGGGATTATATGGGGAAGGGTGTCCCAGGCAGGGAAAGAGCTCATGCCAAACCCTGGGGCAGGTATGATGGGCTGGGCTGATCCCAGAGACAGAAGGAGGCCAGTGGGGTGGGAGCACCTGAGTGAGGAGACACAGGTGGAAAGTGCAGTGGGAAGGGAAGCCAAGAGCAAAGGTGAGGCAGGGGAAGTCTCAAGCCCTGGCCATGTCTTGGGTGCCTTTAAACACCTGGAGACATAGTGGGCAGGGGCCAGTGACAGGGCTGCACTCCTGACCCTCTGCCTTCCCTACACAGAGGAGGATCTACCAACTGTGCTCCAACGGCCTCACTCCTTCATGTTTTCAACTATTCAAATGTTTGCTCAAATGACCAATATTGGCTCCAATGGCTTCCACGGGCAGGCAGCAGTCTTAGCTCTAGAGACAGAAACTATGAGCAAAACTTGAAATCTTGCTTTTCATGGACCTACCTGGCCATGGAAGGAGACAGAATACATCAAAACATAAATAAATGCATTGGCTGGGCTACAGAGACAATCAAATAAGGTGGGCTGATAGAGTCCCCCTCTTAGATATAAAAATCCTCTTGGGCCAGGATCCTCCTGTCGCCTTACATTTCAATGCCTAGTTCTAGCACAGTCCTAACTGGTGCTCTGAGTAGCATTGCTCTAAACAATTGACCAACAGTAACCAAAGCAGGCTGGCAACAGCCCCAAGAGATCAAGAGAGCCCCCATTTTCCTCCTGGCATGAACTTTTTCAAACCACAAGGTTGAGGAAATGCCAACCTTTTATATAACTAAGAAATCTCTAAGACGTGGAGTTTTTTGTTTGCTTGGTTTGTTTTCTCTTTTTGTTTTTTAAACCTGCCACAAAATCATCTGGGGTCTTTATTAAATAAATACAAATGTCTGGGCCCCACCTCAGACTCACTGAATCAGAATAACTGGAGAAGGAGCCCAGGCAACTGTATTTTCAATGACCTTCTAAGGAATGTGGATGCTACATTGCTGATGCTTGAGATCCTCTGCTCTAACGCAAAAGTACAATCCACAAGGCTTCTTTTCATCTCAGTTGTAATTGTCTCCACAAAGCATTCTTAAGAAAGCTCTTCTGTAAACTTCCTTTGCAGAAACTGCAGCACTAGTCACAAGCTGACTGTTCAGAGAAATGCACGGGTAGACAGTGCCCGCATGATGGGAGCAGCCCATCAGCTGACCCGTTCATTCAAAAAACTCCACGTGTAGAGACACTGGATGGCTGTAGTGGAAGTGCCTCATTGTCTGGGGAGCTGAAGGAGAGACTTTCTGGAATATTCCCTACCTGTGAAGAGGGCATGGTAGTGGAGGCCCTTCTCCTTGTCCTGATGGGAGCAGACATCAAATAAGTAGGCTTTGATGGGCCCATCAATGAAGTCAGCAGCAAAATCAAAGAGAACGACACCTATCATGGTGACACTTACGGTCCAAACCAGCTTCCTCCTTGGGTTAGCAATCAAAGCTAAAAGAAAAATAAACATTGGTCTCCTAAATCCTGTTTTAGAATCATCCGCGTTTTGTAATTTCCACCAAAACGTCTTGCCATAAAATCATCTTTTTATTTTGCTTTTTTTCCAAATAAAAATAGCTTTATATTTTTTTTCAGGTTTTAAAAATTATGCAAGCAAATGTCCAGATAACACAAATCTATGGAGACAGAAAGTAAATTAGTGATTGCCTAGGGCTGATGCATAGGAGAAAAGTGGACATGACTGTTGATGGTAATGGGTTTCTTTTGGGGTGATGAAAATGTTCTACAATTAGAGAGAGGTAATGGTTGCACAACCTTGTGAATATACTAAAGGCACTGAATTGTACACTTTTAATTAGTGAAATTTCTGGTATATAAAATATCTCTTTAAATAAAAAAGTATGCATGCTGATCACAAACAATTCCAATTCTATTAAAAAGGCTGAGGGAGAGGCTTCCAATCCCAGCCCCAGCAAAACTCAGGCTTTAAGGCCTCCTTTTACGCACTTCTGCACATACGGACACAGGTGTACAATGGTAGTCAAATGCAGTGCTTCTCAAAGTTTGGCATATTGAACTATCGCTTGTACATCTTGTTAAAACACAGATTGCTGGCCCCATTTCCCAAGACTCTGATTCAATTGGTGGGCCTGAAGTGGGCCCGAGAAACTGCATCTCTAATGGCCCCTGCTGATGCTGAGGGGCAGGTCAGAGGCCACATCTTTGAACAGCACTGACGCAGCAACCAACTTTCTTCATATGATTTCAGTTCCTCACAATTTTTAACAGCTGGATTTTCATTCTATGGATACGCTGTAATTCGTTTACCCAATCTCCTATAAAAGATACATTGTTTCTCTTGTTTGTTTTTTAAACTTAAGAATAGCATAGCTTATATACAGGTTTTAAAAATTGCAGTATAAAATTAAATGAACAATAAGCCTATCCTGCCACTTCTCACCTCCTGTCCTTTAGTAATCCTACTTAGAGTCAACAATGCTTATCAGCTTTTTGTTCATTCTCCTGGAAATATCCTACCTTTGTACATTTACGCTTTCTTTCAAATATGTACAAATGATAATTGATTATCCTGCCTCATAATCATCTATTCTGCTAGCTTGAGAGTTAATGATCTACAAATGCTTGCTATTTTTAGTGATCCTTTTTGCAATGCAACTTTATTGTACTACCATCAATTACTGATTAATTGGTAGCTGATTAATGGCTAGAAAAAATGCCTACCCTCAGGTTTGTTTTTGTCCAGAATTTGCAATGCCAGAAAGGTCCTCTTGAGCTGATGGACTTATGCCCTGTGCCTATTAAAACGCTCTACATAAAACTATGAACAGAATTAACTCATTTGGATACACAAATAACTTATTGTAAATATTTACGGAGCTATTTGGCAGCTGGTCAATTTGATAAGAGTATTAAATAGAGCATAATGGGCTCAAAAAGTAACTCAATTGATAAATATGTAAAACTATTCAATTTGATAAAATAGATACAAATTTAATAAAATAGATACAAATTTAATCCTATTTTTAAATCTTCACAACAATGAAACATATTTATTTTGATATTTCTAGAAATAGAGGCTCCCCAACCACAGAATCTGGGCCAAATTTGTCAAAGGGGAAGTTCATTGTAACCTAGGAGAGATCAATTCTAACAAATTTCTAGGAAGGGTCAAACATATTAACATTCTCCTCCTGCAGAGGTACACACTAAGACACATAGCCCTGTCTGCCCACCTTGTGCAGCCTGCTTACCTGCTACAACAGTATCCCCATTGAGGTACAGAGCCATGCCTAGGAGCATCATGACTCCCAGGGTGAGGATGTAGGGTCTCCGGCGGCCCCACCTGGACCTGCAGTGGTCGCTGGCCGATCCGACCACGGGCTGCAGCAGGAATCCCAGGATGGGGCTGAGGAACCACACAATGCTGTACAGACTATTGGGCAGACCCACGCTGAGCAGGACTGGGGTCACATAGGCTGCCTCCACTGCGTAGCAGAACTCTCGTCCGAACATGGCCATGCTGTGCATGATGAGTCTGCTGGTGGGTCTTTTAGGTGGCTCCAGAGAGTCAAAGGGGCCATCATCAGCTAGGGATTTATAGATGTGGTGGCCAGCCTGCCCACTGTTGCCACCCATGGCCACTGGGAGAGGAACCTTCCTGTGAGCCCACCACCTCCCGCGTGGTCCTAGGATCTGTGTTCCAAACTGGATTTGACGTGGAGCCTGGCCGAGCAACCAACTGAGATGGTCAGGCTGGGGGAGGGGCTCAAATTCTTTCCTGCCTCTAAGATCACAAGTTATGAAGAGAGGGAGGGGGTGGTGCTGGAAAGCATGACAGAGATTAGCAGCTGTGAATGAGCCCTCTGGCTCCTTAAGACGTTGGAATATTTTTCTAAAGGGATCCTCCTTTGTACTGTTCCCTCTTTCTCTCTTTCTCTCGCACACACACAATTACACATGATCACACACATGGCTTCTCTTCCTCTCTCACACACACGTTATTACACGTGATCACACACATGGCTTCTCTCAGACGGTATTACACATGATCACACACACGGTTTCTCTCTCTCACACACGTTATTTCACGTGGTCACACACATGGCTTCTTTCAGACGCTATTACACATGATCACACACGGTTTCTCTCTCACACACATGCTATTACACATGATCACACACATGGCTTCTCTCTCACACACATGCTGTTACACATGATCACACATGGCTTCTCTCTCACACACACGTTATTACACATGATCACACATGGCTTCTCACACACACATGCTATTACATGTCACACACATGGCTTCTCTCTCATGCATGTTATTATACATGATCACACACGGCTTCCCTCACACACATGCTATTACACATGATCACATACATGGCTTCTCTCACACACGTTATTACACATGGCTTCTCTCACACATACTTTATTACACATGATCACACATGGCTTTTCTCTCTCACACGTTATTACACATGATCACACACAGCTTCTCACACACACTATTACACATGATTATGCGTGGCTTCTCTCACACACACACATGCTATTACACATGATCACACATGGCTTCTCTCTCACACACGTTATTACACATGATCACACATGGCTTCTCTCTCACACACGTTATTACACACGATCACACATGGCTTCTCTCTCATACACACGTTATTACACATGACCACACGTATAGCTTTTCTCTCACACACACTATTACACATGATCACACACGGGGCTTCTCTCATGTTATTACACATGATCGGACACATGGCTTCTCTCACACACACATGCTATTACACATGATCACACATGGCTTCTCTCACACTCATGCTATTACACATGATCACACATGGCTTCTCACACTCATGCTATTACACATGATCACACACATAGCTTCTCTCACACACACATTATTACACATCACACACGGCTTCTCTCACACAATGTTATTTTACGTGATCACACACGGCTTCTCTTACAATTACACATGATCACACATGGCTTCTCTCACACACGTTATTTTACATGATCACACATATGGCTTCTCTCATACACACATGCTATTACACATGATCATACACGTCTGTGAGGTAATAAAGCCTTATTACATAGAGGTTATGTCAGAATGTAAATAAATCGATATCTTTTCATAAACTTTTTATAAATATAGACATTCTATTTTTTCCTGACTACAAGTTTTCCACACACACAGCTCAGGAGTGAAATAACTAGATTTAAAATGGTGGCAGGTCACACCCTTCTTCAAATCATTAGCTGTGTCAGATCGCCCTGATATTTCTCCTCATTGTACTTAATACATTTTACAATGAGATAATTCTGGGTTTATTCCATATCCTGTGTTTGTCTTTGATTTCCTCAAGAGCAGAAAACAGGTCTGTTTTTTCGTCCCCAGCAAGTATCATGATACCTGGCACCTAGTAGATCCTCAATAAATATTTGCTAAAGGAATTACTAAGTGAATAAACCATACACACTACATTTTGTGCTGCCCGTCTGCCTGTCTGCTCAGATCTATTTCCTTTGGTGCTCTTTATCTTATGGGGCTACATTTCCAGGGTTCCCTTGTTTTCTGGCTTCTAGGTAGATTTGGCTAATAGGAGACACTGGTAGGAAGACTAGGGGAGAGAGAGAAGGAAAGAAACCAGGATATTTCCCTAGATTCCTTTCTTCTCCCTGAGGTATTAATGCCAGTGTCTGTGTCTCCAAGGTGGGTGCAGCAACTTTGGCTTCTGGGTCCAGGTAACACCAGCTTTCCCATCACCCCTGCAACCACAGGAGTGGTCTTGGCTTCCTAGTTTTCTTCCTATCAGGGTTGCTTCACTATCTCCTGGGCTTCTCTGCTCTTTCATCACCAGTGGAATTCTTTATATTAAGTTTTCTCTGTTTTAAAGACTTCAAATGGGTTATATTTTCCTTGCTGGACCCTGAGTTCAAATGAAAAGTCAGAGTTGTAGGGAAAACATCTTTTTTTATTATTATTATTTTTATTTACTTATTTAGAGACAGGGTCTTGTTCTGTTGCCTGGGCTGGAGTGCAGTGGTGCAATCCTAATTCACTGTGGCTTCAAACTCCTGGGCTCAAGTGATCCTCCTGCCCCACCCTTGAGTAGCTAGGACTACAGGCACACAACACCATACCTGGATAATTTTTTTATTTTTATTTCATAGAAACAGAGGTCCAGCCAAGTTCCCCAGGCTGGTCTCGAACTCTTGGCCTCAAGTGATCCTCCATGCCTGGGCTGGAAAACATAACCTTATGGGAAAGTTCCTAAAAATGGTTGAAGAACAAGACTGAAGGCTAGAATATGAAAGCTTAAACTCTGATTCTGCCCCTTCCTAGTTGCATATTCCTGAGCAAATATTTTCAACTAGTATTTCTAAAACTGTGCCAAGGCACCCAGGGCATTAGAGTGACCTCACAAGAGTATCTCAGAATATTTAAAAATTTGAACACATAAACACAATGAAACTCAACATCTGTCAGACATCACATGAACTACTAGTGAGGTAGTTCATGCTTTCCACATAAGATTGCACTATAATCCTTCTGATAATTTCATATTTTTGTGAGACTGGGTTTTCCAGTCAGTCTGATAAAAAAATCACATACTATATGGACATCAACATGGAGCAGAAAATGAGGGCAACAGTGTCCAATCTCATTCCAGGTGAGAAGTTGCACAGTGCCCAATAGGTGCATACATCTCCTTAGTAAGTAGTTGTGATTAACAATGAAATAGAAATGAAAAATATATTTTCTTTTTATTTATGTGTATTATATTTTTCAAACAGCTAATAAGTTTAATTTATTTAATTTGTTGGGACCTGATTATTTATAAATTGAATGGTTAGATATTTCTTTTGGCCTAAGCCACCATGAAAAAATCACTGAGGCGCTAAGGGAAACATGAACTAAGAAGCCCTTCTGAGTCTCAACTGTAAGATGAAGAAACCTGCTCCACCTTCCCCTTGTGATCGTTGAACGACAGTTGAGATACTGCACATAATGGACCTTACTGATTGCCTGCCCAACATCCATTCTCTACTCCCTCTACTCTGATGGCACCTGGATTAGATTGTGGAATCTACCCCTTCCTCACATGCCTTTAGGAAGTAGAGTCCAGGGAAGCTCCAGGAGCAGGCTGGTTTTATGTAAAGACAATCCCGTCTTCTTTGTCAAAGACAGGTATAAGAAAGGCTTGTAACTTAACTCAGTTCAAGGAGACACAAGACGACTTGCTGGGGGGTCCTGAGATCTTTATTTCTGGATGTTGCTGTGTGTGGGTATAAGATCCAGAAATTGCTACCAGCCTGAGGAGAAATCAAACACATGGAGAATAGAAAGCTGACAGCCCAGAGACCCACAGGGAAACAGGCCCCGAGTGACTGGATACAGGCAACCCTAAAACTGACTGTCCCTCTGGACTCCAGGTAGTGAGCCAACACATTTCCTCATTATTTTGGATATTGTTTTTTTCAGCTGAAGGCATTCTGATTCAATATAGGTGAAACTTTTTTTTGCAAATTAAAAAGTGTGATATAACTGTTGCTAAAATTTGGAATGTGCTTACAGGGAGATCATGAACACCAAGACAAAAGGCCTGGATGCAACCAATCACTCTGTTTCACGTGACTTTTATTTATCACCATATAACTTGTGGCATTTCACCATTTTCCACATTGTAGAATCAATCATTGTGTAAACAAATGTATATCGATGTCTTCAAGAATATATCATTCCTCTTTCACTAGAATTTGCCACCTTCAATTGCCTGCATCTCTTCCACTCTCCTTAAAACTTCCCATTTTCTCCTTACCTGTCCCCCTTACTTATTTCAAAATCTACAGCTTGTCAAAAGTTAACTGCAAAAATAGAGGTGTAACATTTTTTTGCACAGGGTCTTAGACTCTTCGGAAAAAGGAAAGTATGGGTCACTAACAAAAGCTACTAACCTTGCTTTTATATATTCACTCTTTAAAAGTTCACAACCTACAAAAAACAATTCTGCATTTGAACATTTTGTGTAAAGTCAACTAATTACAGAAATCAATCCTCTAAGCTAGCCTGTTTATTTACAGATTTTTGCCAGCTTGCTTTTATCCTTTCCCTCACTGGTCCACTCAACAGATATTTTTTTGACCACCTATTGTAACAGTAACCAAGGTAAAAAGATTTGGTTCATCTCCATTAGGATAGTGCTACTCAAAGTGCAGTCATTGAACCAGAATCATAATCGCCTGGAACCTTGGTGGAAATGCACATTCATGGGTCTTACCCTAGACCCATTGCATTAGAATCTCTGGAGGTGGGGCTCAGGAATCTGTTTTAACAGTATCTCCAAGTAATTATTTTGCTTGCTAGAGCCATTACTCTGGGAACATAATGGCCTAGTGAACAATTGTGTAAAGTATAGTAAAGGCAATTACTATCCTTGCAGATGTGTACAAAGTGAGATAGAAACCTACAAAGGGCCTTAAGAATAGGAGGTAATATTGAGCACCTAGGATGTTTAGGCACTTCACAGGCATTGTCTTAGACATCACAATGATAGAGTGAGATGTGAACCCAAGGCCCTTCTGACTCCACAACTCATAATCACTGTACAAAACTACCCTAGCGTTGAAAAGCACAGGAAGTTTCACAAAGAAGGCTGTGTTCCAGCCCAGTCTGAGTTTGCTAGATCAACAGGCTGGAGCAAAAGGGGTCTTGATAGTCCTGGAAAATAATGATACAGTATATAGAAAGGAATGGAAACAAGAGAGACCACGGCATAGTTAGAAATTTCAGGTAGTCCAATATAAGTCCTGGGGAACAGGAGGACAGGGATGGGACTGGACAGCCAGATGGAAGCCTTATTGTAAGTAAAGGGTTGATATGCTACGTAAATGAGTTTATATTCTACTCTGTAGGAAAAAAGACCACCACAAGATTTTTGCAGGACTGAAAATTCAGGGTGGTGTCAAACATACCCAGTGGAGTAATATGATAATAATGATAAGGCAATGATACTAGAGGTCAAGGCTGATAGGGCAACTGAACCGGAGTCTTGGCAAGAGATATGAGGGGCCTGAATGAAAAGTGCAATGGGGGATAGGCAGAGGGAATGGATTCAAGTGCCATTAAAGTAGAATTGACAGCACTTCACTCTTGAGATGTATTCATTTAATAAATATTTACTAAGTTTCTACTATGCACTTGGCACTAGGTCTAGGAACTAGGGATTTTACAATGAATGAAACATACAAAATCCCTCACAAAACTCCCATTCCGGTGTGTGTTGGTGGGCTGGCGGGGGTGGGAGGGGAGACCGGGGCTAATAAGCAAATAATGTCAGTAGTGATATAGGGTACAAAGAAAAACAAGATAGGGTGAGGGGACAGCAAGTGATGAGGTCGCTGCTATTTTAGACAGAGGCTAGCAAAGGACTCTCCGCAGGGGGGCAATTGGGCAGTGGCCTCAATGAAGTGAGGATAAGCTGAGGGCCTATGAGGGTGGAGAAAGGCATGGTGGGAATGGAAGCAGGAGACTGGTAAGAGAGAAAGACTTGCCTGGCAGGACTCAGATGATGGCACAATCTGAGAAAAAGAGGCATGTCAGTGAGGCTAACAGGCAGCTGCACAGAGAAGCCCGGCTCCCAGCAGAGAGAGCTAGATGGAGGGGTGAGAGTTATCTGCCGGAAACCTGGAGACCATCTGCCAACATTCCCATTCGAAGACACTGACTGAATGATTTCCTGTCAAATTAAAATGGTCAGACTTCTCTATTTCAGGACATTCATTTTGTTAAACAATAGAGCCAAAAATATTTCAAGGAGTCACAAAATGCTATTTAAATGGTATTTAAAGGGTTTTCTTGGAAGTGTTGCACAAACTTAAAAGCACAAGTACACTTTAGGGAAAAAGAAAGCTTTGTTTCATAAATTATATTATATTAACCCATTCAAAATATAAGTCAAGAATCTTAATATCAACAAATATATCAAGCAAACTGGAAGGCAGAATAACTACCATAATTTACTATAAGTACCCAAAGTATTTATAAATCAAAAGCCCTAATGATAACCATTTTTAGAATTCAATCATCACTGTAGAATCAGAGTCCGTAATTCTTTTCTTGATTAGAGAGGTAGGACACTGCAATACTGTTCCTCCATGTTCCCACGCATACAATGTTACGTGTTACTCTACACTGGAAATGCAGTATTCAAATTCACTTGAGCTGTGGGCCTGGAAGTTAGAGACTAGCTTTTACCTTATTACTTTCAATGATTTTATCTGAGTTAAGCTGATAAATCTCTTCACGGCTGAATCCAAATTCTTCAAGTATCTCCTCAGTGTGTTCTCCTACAAAAGGATCCCTTTTGAAAGAAGGGATGGCTGGGGTGTTTAACAGCAGAGGTGCAGGGCGGGGGCTCAAGTCCTGCTCCTCATTGGTGATAAAGGAGCCCCGTTCCTTGTTGTGATCATGATGAACAACCTCCTCAAAAGTCAGAACCGGAGTCACACAGGCATCTGTGCCGTCAAAGATTTGACACCACTCTGCCTTCGTCTTCTTTGCAAATACATCTGCAAACTTCTTCTTCATTTCTGGCCAATCATCCATGCTCATCTGATTGGGAAGTTCATCAGACTTTAGTCCAAGTCCTGAGGAAAAATACAATTTCTTAAATTATTACGCTTTGAACAGAGCAATTATAATCAATAAAAATGAATGCTGAGCCCACTGTACTATGCAAAATAAGATGTTCTATAAGGGCTTCTCAAATGAGTCAAGAGAAAAAAATGTAAAATCAGTTTAAGGTTGGAGCCAAAGCCTAGAGAGGGCAGAGGTAGTCAGACTTGTCACTACCGAGATTTTATTATTCGTATTTCATCAAAAGTAGTCTGTTTTCAATGGTCTGGTTTCCGGAAATTGATTTCCTACCTCTGAGCAGATTTTGAAAAAAAATTTCCCCAGGGTGTTATTACCAGTTATACTGAGCTAAAATAACTCCCTATTTTCTATAATGTATTCAAACCTTATTTAAAAAAATATAAATAATTTTACACATGGCCATTTCAGTTTCCAAGGAAGAAGCCTGAAGACGAATTATTTAATTCAGGATTGCAGTTTTTTAAATACATTCATTTATCTTTATTTTGTTAAAATAAAAGAGCTGGAATGTCCAGGAGTGATGGCATTAGTACAGCGCAAGCTACTCGGGAGGCTGAGGCTGGAGGATTGCTTGAGCCCAGGAGTTCAAGGCCCAGCCTGAGCAACACAGCAAGACCCCCATCATCCATCATCCATCCACCCATCCATCCATCTATCCAAACATACATTTAAAAAAAAAAAAAAGAGCCCAAAAGGGCTTTGTACTAGGATAAAGGACTTGTAAAGTAACCAAAGACTCATGCAAATTGTTCCTATAACAAACAAAACAGAAACTTATTAGCTAGCCAGTCAACAGTGGGGCATGCAGACTTTCCTCCCCAGCATGAAAGGGACTTGAAGGGCCCATCAAGACCACAGTGCAGAGGACATGACAACAGCTCTCTGGGGATTTAATAGGAAAGGTGGCCTCTCTAGCTCTTGACCCCATCTGTGGTTTTTACTGACTATGTGGGCCTACCCCTGCAGACATGCCCAAACTCCAGTTCTGATTAAATTATACCCAAAGAGCAGGGCCGCTTTACAATAGTTGGTGTAAATGTCCTTTTTCTTCCCCATATAAGCAGGTTTTTAAAAGTGCATGGCTAAGTGTCAAATGATAATGAAAGGCCCTTTATGCATCACACTGTGTGTAAGTTTAGCCAAGTTAATTGAATAATCCTCACTTATAGAATACCTTCCTTCTCTAGCGCATTGACAAGGCTAATTGTAAATTGCTCTGAAGATGGTAAAGTCCCTATAGAGGTAAGAAGACATAAATACTGAAGCCTCTTCTTAAGGTTTTGAGGACTATGAGGAAATAACAAGAACCAACACAGTTCCAGATTTTTGTAAACAGCCTCCTGTGGGATATATAAGTACATTTTCTTCTGTAACCACCAGTCCCATTCAAATACCAGGACAGATATGAGGCCATAGTTTCAGGTTATCACTATAATCTACAGGATGTCTTTCACTTGATGTTCTTTCTTGACTGCCCTGAACTCTGTGAGTGAAAGGCACATAAAATGAGCATTGAGCAAAAAGTAGTGATCTTCATGTGCTTTTAAAAGTTTCTTTTTATCAGAATGTGATCAGAATCATAACACTAAGGAAAGCTGGAGCCAATATGTCCTCTCTTTAACCTTATAGCTGAGCTTACACAGGTCATAGTTTGTATGCTAGAAAAATACTAGAAATCAAAAGCCCCCAGATCCTACCCTAACTCTAACACCCCAATTCTCCCATTGTCTACCATCCCTTCTTCGCAGCCCACAATCTCCCATCCTGCCCATGACCCTGACCAAGGCCACAGGATTAAACACCAGTGGTTTAAGGTGAGCTGTTTGCTGTGCTCCTGACACTCCAATATGGAACTTGGAATCCAGTCCCAAGTCTCAGAATCCATAATTGTATAAATACAGTTATAGATTGTGGCTAGTTGTTATGGTACAATCACTATGAAATTTCTGGTATTTTAAGTCAAACAGATTTTCAGGAACTAGCCTGGGGACTCAGACACCTTTTAAAACTTGGGAAAGCATGTTTTGATTCAAAAAAAAAACTGCCATACACACACACACACACACACACACACACACACACACACTTACACAAAATGCTTATTCTTTTAAGTACATGCCATAAACTTTACTGCTTTATAATACTAAGTACATAGTAAGCAGTCAAAATTCATGTTGTAAGTATTCAATGATAGATGTCCAGGATGGCAACTGTAAACATTATTTTATTATTATTATTATTATTTTTGAGATGGAGTCTCCCTCTGTCACCCAGGCTGGAGTGCGGTGGCGCGATCTCGGCTCACACCAAGCTCTGCCTCCCAGGTTCACGCCATTCTTCCGCCTCAGCCTCCCTATTTTTATGTATGTATGTATGTATGTATTTATTTATTTATTTATTTAAGACAGAGTCTCACACTATTGCCTGGGCTGGAGTGCAATGGCATGATCTCGGCTCACTGCAACCTCCGCCTCCCAGGTTCAAGAGATTCTCCTGCCTCAGCCTCCCGAGTAGCTGGGATTACAGGTGCCTGCCACCATGCCCGGCTAAATTTTTGTATTTTTTAGTAGAGATGAGGTTTCACCATGTTGGCCGGGCTGGTCTCGAACTCCTTACCTCGTGATCTGCCCACCTCAGCCTCCCAAAGTGCTGGGATTACAGGTGTGAGCCACCGCACCCGGCCATAAAAATTATTTTTCTAATAAAAAATTGGAAAAATTGTAAATGAACTTGCATAGGGAATTGGTTATATACATTTTAGTACAGGCAGATCAAAAATATGATATGGCTGCTATATAAAATGGGTGAGGGTGAAGATCTTTTGTACTGACATGAAAGAATGTCTTTGCTATACTGTTGTATAAAAAGCTATAAATTATAAATTTATATAACTATATATATAAATTATAAATTGTAAAATAGAAAATAATTGCTGGGTGTAGCGGCTCATGCCTGTAATCCCAGCACTTTGGAAGGCTGAGGCAGGAGGATCACTTGAGCCCAGGAGTTCAAGACCAACCTGGGCAACATAGTAAGACCCTGTCTCTACAAAAAAATAAAAAAGTTAGCCAGGCCTGGTGGCACAGGCCTGTGGTTCCAGCTACACGGGAGGCTGAAGCAGGAGGATTGCTTAAGCCCAGGAGGTCAAGACTGCAGTAAGCCATGTTTGTGCCACTGCACTCAAGCCTAGGCAACAGTGTAAGACCTTGTCTCAAAAAATAAAATAGAATAGAATAATTGTGCATTTGTATGTGTACAATAAAAATTCTTGAAGGTCACATCCCAAATTTTCCCAAAGTGGAAGAACAAAGAAAATTTTCCCTTCTTAATTTTTAAAATCTGTATTGCTTTTTTTTTCCTAGCAAACATATAATTTTAAATTTTTATTTCATTTTTGAAAACTGTGGTAAAATACACATAAAGTTTACCATGTCAGCCATTTTTTGGTGTACAGTACTAGGGCATTAAGTACACTCACACTGCTTTATAACTATCACCACCATCCATCTGTACCACACAACTCCTGAACTTTCTCATCTTTTCAAACAGAAACTCTGAACCTATTAAACACTAACTCCCGCTCCTACCTCCCCACAGCCCCTGGCAACCACCATTCTACTGTCTGTCTCCATGAACTTGACCACTTTAGATATTTCACGTAGCGGAATCATATAGTATTAGCCCTTTGGTGACTGACTTATTTCACTCAGCATAATGTCTTCAAGATTCATCTCTGTTGTAACGTTTTGGAATTTTCTCGTTTTTTTCAGGCTGAATCACATTCCATTTTACGTCTGTACCACATTTTCTTCCTCCATTCATCTGTTGATGGACACCTGAGCTGCTTCTACCTCTTGGCTATTGTGCATAATGTCACTATGAACACAGATATACAAATATCTGTTTGAGTCACTGCCTCCAATTCTTTGGGTTATATACTTAGAAGTAGAATTGCTAGATCATACAATTCTATGTCTAATTTTCTGATGAAATGCCACGCTGTTTTTGACAGTGGCTACACCACTTTACATTCTCATTGGTAATACTCAAGTGTTTTGTTTCCTTACACCCTTGCCAACACTTGTTATTTTGTATTTTTTAGGAATAATAGTTTGAAGGCCAGGAGTGGTGGCTCGCTCCTGTAATCCCAGCACTATGGGAAGCTAAGGGGGGGCAGATCACTTGAGGTCAGGAGTTTGAGACCAGCCTGGTCAACATGGTGAAACTCCATCTCTACTAAAAATACAAAAATTAGCCGGGCATGGTGGTGGGCACCTGTAATCCCAGCTACTCGGGAGGCTGAGGCAGGAGAATCACTTGAACCCAGGAAGCAGAGGTTGCAGTGAGCCGAGATCACGCCACTGCACTCCAGCCTGGGTGACAGAGATCACTAAGCTTTTGAAAATTATCTACTGATAAAACAGCTTTTGAAAATTATCTATTGCTTACCTGATTGTACTATAAGAGCTTTGCTATCTCAAAATGTTATAAAATTCTCAGTGTTTTCAGATTTTTTTGTCCTAGAAAATAGCAGGGATGCAGCAGAGTACGCACCTTAAAAAGATTTTGCATACTTATGTTCAGAAACTGAAGATATAAAGTATGGTCTCAAAGATCTAAAACACAAAGGGGAGTAAATTAGGTATGTAATTAGTACTACCTCAAAAATTATTATTATTATTGTTGTAGTTTTGAGAGAGTCTTGCTCTGTCACCCAGGCGGGAGGGCAGTGATGTGATCTCACTGCACTGCAACCTCCGCCTCCCAGGTTCAAGTGATTCTCGTGCCTCAGCCTCCCAAGCAGCTGGGATTACAGACACGCGCCACCATACCTGGCTAATTTTTGTATTTTTAGTAGAGACGGGGTTTCACCATGTTGCCCAGGCTGGTCTTGAACTCTTGACCTCAAGTGATCCACCTGCCTCAGCCTCCCAAAGTGCTGGGATTACAGGCATAGCCATTGCACCCGACCCTCAAAAAATTATTACAGATGTGGGGGTTTGTCCAGTAGGACTTGAGAGAGAAGACATGTATATGTGATTAGTAAAAGTACTACTTTTGTAAATAAATATTATAAAAGAAAGATAATGCTGAGGCATTTTGGCATGGACTAGGTAGATTAAGTGAAAGGTGATTTAACATGCCATCTCCTTAGCACAAGCCATCTGTCAGCTAAGGATCCTAGGTAAACTTTGAAGGGAGATGAGGGTTAAGGATATCATAAAAGGCTATGGATGCAAAAAGAGGGGGCTGTAAAAAAATCAGGGGAGTTACAAAGTTTAAACTCAGCAGAAGAATACCCAGGAGAAGGTGATCAGGAGTTAAGGGGTTGGAGCAATGACCCTGCTAGAAAAATGTTGTCTTGTTTCATTTTCAGTGTTTCCAGAAAGGCTCATTTATTGAGGTGAAGTGTGGATGTGAAAAATGAGCACTCAGCACATACAGCAGTGCTTCTTCATCCAAGGTTTTGCTTTCTGTGGTTTCAGTTACCCACAGTCAACCATGGTCTGAAAATATTGAATGAAAAATTCCATAAATAAACAATTCATAAATTTAAATTGCATGCTGTTCTGAGTAGCATGATGCATGATGAAACCTCACATTGTCCTGCTCCATCCTGCCTTGGACATGAACCACGTCCATCCCATCCACACTGTGGGGCTACCAACCCATTAGTCACTTAATAGGCAACTAGGTTATCAGGTTGACTGCTGCAGTATTGCAGTGCTTGTGTTCAAGTAACCCTTATTTTACTTCCTAAGGGCCCCGAAGGTTGCAGGCAAAGGTGACGCTGGCAATGTGGATATGCCAAAGAGAAGTCTAACGTGCTTCTCTTAAGTGAAAAGGTGAAAGCTCTCAGCTTAAGGGAATAATAAAACTCGTAAGCTGAGGTTGCTAAAATCGACGGTTAAGAACGAATCTTATATTCATGAGATTGTGAAGAAGGGGAGAAGGAAAAAGAAATTCATGCTAGTTTTGCTGTCACAACTCAGACTGAAAAGTTACAGCCATAGTGCATAAGTGCTTAATTAAGATGGAAAATGCATTAACTTTGTGGGTGGAAGACATAAACAGAAACATCTTCCAATAGACAGCAATCAGGTTCAGTACTATCTGCAGTTTCAGGCATTCACTGGGGGTCTTTTAATGCATCTCCTACAGATAAGAGAGGACTACTGTATATGTTTTAAAATAACAGGATACACCAAGGAAGGGAGTTAACTCCAGAGTGGCAGAATGAGAGCCTTCAAAAACTGGCATTAAAGCAATGAGAACACTAACAACAACTGTCAGAATTAACTTTTTCATAATTCTGGAAATTAAAAGCTTGCAGCAATCCAAGGAGCATTTATTCAAGAAAAACAGCTGAATCTCAGTAAGAGCAGTGAGCTTTGTGGTGTTAGAACTTGTGCTAATTTCATCCCTCTCCCTGTGGTAGCCTTGAAAAACAACTTCCTCTCAATTCTGGTCAGTTCTGAAAACCAGCAGGAGAATAGCCCCAAGAGGAGGAAAAGAAGTTTGGAGCTTCCCCCAAAACCCCATCCCCAGAGAACTGTCATTATTTAGCCTGTCTGGCAGCTCCCTGAAAGGCTCCATTCTCAGGGCTTGTCTTGCTGACTCAGAGCTCACTTTGCTCTAGCCCTAAAATGTTGATTTAAAAAAAAAAAAAGGCAATATTTTATCGCAGCTATCTTAGGTGGTGTTATTTATTGCACCTAATGAGATGCTGACCAACAAACTCAAAAGAAAAAACTGGGGAATGGGATATCCATAGGAGGCTTTGAAAAGCTCCAACAGATTCCTGAGAATTTTTTTGCAACTCCTGAGAAGGCCACGCACATGCACACGTGCAGGGCAGTATGAATGCCCGGGAGAGATCTGTAAAGGCCCTCCTCTCTCACCTCTGGCTGACCTTGAGGCTCTTCACAAGCAAGAAGTTAAGGCACATAGTGCCTCAGAAAAAGATGGGAGATTTATTGGTTCAAGGCATTTACGGGCCAGGCGCAGTGGCTCACGCCTGAAATCCCAGTACTTTGGGAAGCTGAGGCAGGAGGATAGCTTGAGGTCAGGAGGTTTCAAGATCAGCCTCAGCAAAATAGCAAGATTCTGTTTCTACCAAAAATAAAAAATTAGCCAGGTGTGGTTGTGTGTGCCTGTAGTCCCAGCTACTTGGGAGACTGAAGCAGAAGGATGGCTTGTACCCCGGAGTTCAAGGCTGCAGTGGGCTATGATCACACCACTGCACTCCAGCCTGGGCAACAGAGCGAGATCCTGTTGCCTAGATTAAAACAAACAAGCAAACAACAAAAAAAAGGCATTTAAGGACATTTCTGTCCAATCATTAGCTGAAGCTAACTCAGCTGACTTCAGTGGCTGCACATGCCAAAGAATACAGACTTAATTTAAGAAAATCATTAAACAAACAGCAACAATAACAAGTCCAGGACTGAGGGGTCCTGAGGAGTCCTGGGAGTTGTCACATTAAATTATTTAAAATGTCTAGTATTTTTTTTTTAATTTTACACGTTTATTTTCATTAAAACTTATTTAAGTCACTTTGGACCCAGCACATCCTTAGGTTTTACCCACTCATCAAACTGCTCTGCTGTGAGAGAGCCAAGTTCAATGGCAGTTTCCTTTAAGGTTGATCCTTTTGGGGTGTTGTCTTAGCAATCTCTGCTGCTTTGTCCTAACCTATATGAGGGTTCAGAGCTGTTACCAGCATTAGCGACTAATTCATTAGCTTCTTGATCCTTTCTTTATTGGTCTGGATTCCCACTATGTAGTTTTCTGTGAAGGAAACTGAAGCATCCCCCAGCAGCCTGAGTATAACATAAATTTTTAATCATCATTGGCTTGAAAACATCCAACTCAAAATGGCCACTGCTGCCTCCAACAGTTACAGCCACACAAAACCCCATGACTTGGGTTGCAACGATGGCCATTGCTTCACACTGAGTAGGGTTTGCCTTCCCTGGCATGATACTGCTTCCTGTCACATTTTCAGCAAATCAGTTCTCCCAGACCTGGCCAAGGACCAGAACTCAGAAAATGAATATCATTTGCTATCTTCATCAGACTGCAGGTGGCAGTGTTCATGGCTCCACAGAGCTCCACCAGAGCATCATGAGCAGCCAGGGCTTCCAATTTATTTGGAGCAGTGACAAAAGGCAAGCTTTTTAATTTCTGGACAGAGAGGTACCCTTTATGATCTAGATAAACCATTGTGTTCTTCTATAGTTTTTCCAACTATATTTGAATAGGTGAAGTTAATATGTTTAATCATAAAATGCTTTCAGATGCTTGCAAAAACAATTACTCCATCAGATGAGAACACATCAAAAATGTGAAAAATTTTTAAAAAGTCACTCCAGCTATATGCAAATAACTTTAAGTATATGCATCTGAAAAGCTACCAAACATAACAGTGAAACTCTAAACTTGTAGAAAGGTAAATGCACTGTGATCCGCTTTCACATCACTTCAGAGTATATTCTAAAACTTCTTAGATTCTACATTGTTTATAGAGTGAACTTTAAATTCAAACATTTCTCAGGAACAAAATGACTCCCATCCAATTATTTAATTAGGGAAGAAGAAGTCCCAAATTTTCTTGCTAATTTATGGCAACTTGTCAAGAAGGCAAGAATCTGCAAGACAGGTAATCTGCAAAGCCATAGTGATATATTAACATATTCTAACAGAATCTCATTTGCCAGAATCTTTCCATGCTCTGGTGACTTCTGACATTGAAGTGCCATAAGGGACATCTACCAAAGAACAGGAGCTGGTAGAATACTGAATGGAAAGCAACCCATGTGAGATCATTTCTAGGAAAGAATAAGATCTGGGCACACAGGGGCAAGATTATCCAACACAAGGAGTGAAATGTAATAAAAGCACCGAACATCCTACAAAAGGGATTATTATTTTTAAAACCCTCAGCTATTTTATAGACTAATAAGACTGCTGGTCAATTTAAAAGCCATGGAACCCATGGCCCACATTATACGGATGGCTATAATTAGGTTAATTAGAAAGTGGCTATACAATAAAAGACATCATAGATTCCAAAAGTCTTTAAAATAGAACCAAAGAACATCCATGGCAAAAGGGGAACTGGGGGAGACGTGTGACGTTTACTTACCTTTGATGAGCAGCTCGTAGAACTGGGGTTCTATTGCTCCAACAGCCATGAACTCCCCATCTGCTGTCCTGTAAGTCGTATAGAAAGGTGCTCCACCATCCAGCATGTTCTGTCCTCGAGGTGCTTCCCACAGGCTCAATTTCTGAGTTTTCCACAGAAAAGAACTTAAATATGCTGCTCCTTCCACCTTTGAGAAAACAGAATACAACACAAATCCAGATAACTCAAGTGTCGAAGCATGAATAATTCCTCCTATTCAAGTTAAAAAAAAATTTGCATAAAAATTATTATCTGAGTATATGAAGATTCTACCTAATTACAAACTTCTCTGGTATTTCCAGAAAGTGAGTTAGAGCAGTTTGTGTTAAAATAACAATTGGCTGCACTGTTCAGTTCCGAAAACACTGTAAGACTTAGAAGAAATGACCTTTGCTTTCCATTTCAAATAAGATTGGCAAAATGCTAGTGATTTTTAGCTAGGTGAGGGTACATGGAAGGTCACTATACTATTCTCTCTACTTTTTATAATGTTAAAAACTGCCAAGATAAAAAGTTAAAAATTAAAAGAGTTTTTAAAAATCCATCTTCTGATCTCCATACCTATAAACACACACAGATGTATAAACCATACCACATTTTAAAGGTAAATCACGTAACAGTAAAATTTGGCTTATTCTAGCTTGATTCCAATCCCAAGAAAACTGTATTTGAGTATTTAATATATGTTGTATTTCATAATCACTAGAGAGTTATAAAATAAACTAACAATATGGATGACAGGTATGTGCATTTTCTGAGTCCGGGCAAACTGGCTTGGGAATGCCACCTTCCCACTGAGTCCTAAAGTCATCACACCACCTTCTCACTGAGTCCTAAAGTCATCACACCACCTTCTCACTGAGTCCTAAAGTCATCACACCACCTTCTCACTGAGTCCTGAAGTCATCACACCACCTTCTCACTGAGTCCTGAAGTAATTACACAATAAAGTACAATTATTACAAGGCTCAAACTCAAAGGCTGGAGGCACTGGTCTATTTGAAGAAGATGATGTTCTGACCTTTATGCCTTTTGTGAGCCTAATGTCTCCAGCACCCCAGGAGGAAGTCCCTCAAGGCATCCTCGTCTCAAAAGTTACCAATAGAGGAGGTCTCATTCCAACTGCTAGCAATTTCTCAGTTACTGACTGTGGAACAACCACAAAATGTATCTTTGGATATATCCAATTTTCCCTCTAAACTTGAAATTTCACGTACATCTGAATTTATGGCTGTGACATTTATTATCACCAAATAGCTGAGTTCATGTAAGTGGCCTATGGCAGTGCCTTTTTTTGAGGCTGGATTACAGAGATATTAGAGTTCCACATTTACACACATACACACACACATATATATACACATATGCATGTATATGTGCACTATTTTAAATATATTTTATGTTTATGTTATTTAAGCACATATTTAAATGTATCCTATACCAAATTCTGACTCATCAGAGCCTCAACTCATTAACATTTGTTGCTAGACTTTAAAATAAAGCTTTTCCTTCCAATTTTGCATAAATCTTACCTTGTATTTGAAACACTATTAAGGAAAACTTTTGTTCTGCATGGTTCTCCTCCCCTCTTAATCTGTGCTTACTCATACAAAACCAACAAGTTAGCACCTTCAATAAGCAAGTGCCTGCTTTCCACTCAAGCTTTGCTTCTCTCAGAGCCTAACGCCGAATCAATAGGGCAATAGTAGATGAACTGGTAGCAAGCTTGTCATACAGTGCAAGAGAGAGTTTTAGCAGAGAATTCTGAATACTGTTTATCTGACTTTCATGTTCAGGCCAAAGAATGTGAGAAGTTTTTACACACTGTAGTGAGTCGACCTTGAAACAAAATATTTTTGTTCTGCTTCATCATAAATGAAATGCAATCTGAAATTTTAAGCAAGTTTTTAAAAATAGAGGGTGTTTTTTTTTTTTTTTTGAAATGGAGTGTCACTCTGTTGCCCAGGTTGGAGTGCAGTGGCACAATCTCAGCTCACTGTAACCTCCACCTCCAAGGTTCAAGCGATTCTCCTGCCTCAGACTCCCAAGTAGCAGGCTTACAGGTGCCTACCACACCCAGCTAATTTTTGTGTAAAAACTATAGATATTTTTAACTTATCTCTGTAACTCGGGATTTTCCTAACATCCAGTCAAAATGAAATATAGTAATAAACTGAATACTGAAAGCGATGAGACAATCGCCCATAAACTGTCACTTCCAGCATTTGTGTTTAGCACAACAGCTTCATTGGTCTGACAAAATAATATATAAATATTGAATATGTAAACATAAAATGTTTTATGCTAATAAAATACCCCTTTAACCTCTTTTATATGTTGAACGTCCTGATGAGACTGTTGAAAAATAGACGTGTTAACAGAGTTACAGGTCCAGTTGGGCCCACTCAGGACAAAAACAAGCTCTGGTCTAATCCTTAGCATCAGAGGAGGGTACAGGACAAGAAATACAGCAGGAACCCTCCTCGTCTCATCGTAAGGCCTGGCAGTGGCTACGCTGGCACACGGCTTCTCTTGCCCCATCACTCATACACCACGCATGCCAGTCGAGAGCCCCCTGACACAGGGAAACCGCAGCCTCAATTTGCCACCAACCTTTGACATTGTTAAAAGAAAAACTTTAGACAAATTAATTTAAGAGTTTAACTGAGCAACGAATGAGTCGTGAATTGGGCAGTCTATGGAACCAGACTAGGTTCAGAGTGACTAGTGTAGTCCTGTGGCCAGAGTGGACTTATGGAGAGAAAACGGAAAATGATGTACAGAAAACAGAAGTGAGGTACAGAAACAGCCGGATTGGTTACAAGTGGGCCTTTGCCTTGTTTGAACACGGTTTGAACAGCTGGCTGCCTGTGATTAGTTGAAGTACGGCTGCTGTGATTGGCTGAGACTTGCTGCTTGTTACAAAAGTAGGTTACAGTCTGTTTACACATCCAGTTAGGTCACAGCTCACTATGTAAGAGAAACCTTTAGGTGGAACTTAAAATACGTAAGGGGGCAACTTTATGCTACAGTTAATTTAACAACGCTGTGCTCATCATGTGGGCTCAGATTGAGTGTAAATACAGCAAAACGCACTCCATATTCCAGAGATATCTTAACTACAGTTTCCAAGGAAACAGCACTACAATAAGGCAGCCTCCAGCTCTTCACAGGCAGGCCCAGGTCTGGAATTCTGCTGCTAAACAATGTGAAAACTTTCGGCCCATTAGAAGGTATCTGCCTCCCCCTAATCAGCTTCTACAATTGCCTGTGTCACAAGGGTTCCTAGTGATGAAGCAATGACTATGATTTACTGATTCTTTTAGCCTTGTGTAATTAGCAAACACTTATTATCCCCTAATGGAAATATGAACCCAGAAGAAAGATTACAACATTTTCACATACCCTAAAACCTTACTATCTTCTTTACTTTATTTATTTATTTTGAGACAGGGTCTCACTCTGTCACCCAGGCTGGAGTGCAGTAGTGTGATCTCGGCTCACTGCAACCTCTGCCTCCTGGGTTCAAGCAATTCTCATGCCTCAGCCTCCCAGGTAGCTGGGACTACAGACGCGTATCACCAAGCCCAGCTACTTTTTTGCATTTTAGTAGAGATGGGGTTTCACCATGTTGGCCAGGCTGGTCTCGAACTCCTGACCTCAGGTGATCCACCCACCTCAGCCTCCCAAAGTGCTGGGATTACAGGCATAAGCCACCACGCCCAGCCAAACTTACTATCTTCTAATCATTATATAATTCTGATTAGCTACATTCTGCTGAAAGCAGCAATCACCTTTTATTTATATTTGATGATAATCAATTGCATCTCTTCAGTAAGTTATTCAAATTATTACTAGAGAAGTATCTAGGCTCAAATTCTCCTTAACACTCCCAAGGCTCCATGTTTGCTCTTAGTTCATTCCTTTTGGATCCCAGGGACCATGCCCATGGGGCAGCAGGGGAAGTTGTTGAAAGCAGTGGCTTTAGGGTCCAAATGCCTGGGGCAGTGCTTCAGACCCTTTCCCGTCATCTGCTTTAGAGGAAGGCAGTTAACCTCTCCAAGCCTTCAAGTCTTCAATGCCAATGACAGTAGCACGTCTCCCTCAGGAAGTTGTGTGGATCACAGAAGCCCTGTGGAAGGTACTGGTCTTGAGTTTGGCGGGTACTGGTATAAAGCCGGTGCTGCTATCTCATGCAGCGACTATGCCATGACTACGCCAAGAGCTGACCCACAAAAGATAAACCACACTCCCCTGCCACTGGTACACACTTCAGAGAGGGCACACTGGAAAGTGTGAGATGTGCCCTGATGACAGTGTCCCACAGGCACACACTCAGTACAGGACTGGTCATGATTCACCATGAAGAGGAGAAGGAAGCACAGGCTGAAGCTTTGGAGATGAGGGGGTTTCTGGTAGAAAATGGATTTTGTGAAGATCATCATCCAGGACCCAATCCAGTTGACACTCTCAGTCTCTAAACTCTTGAGGTATCCACCAACATTTGACCCTCTGACCATTCCTTTCTTTGGTTTCCATGACAACACTCCATTCTGCTTCTCTCCTTAGCTGTCCCCAGCCCTTGCTTCTCTTTTCTGCCCACGCATTCCTTAAATGCCAGTATTCTAGCCCCTTTCCTAGTGGATCACATAGTCTCATATGGCCCCCAAATAACTCTGAAATCTGTTTCTAGTCCCTAACCTCAACTATCCCACCTGCATATCCGAAAGGCACTTCAAAACTGAAATGACCAAAACTGAGTTCCTTTTCTCCTGGTAAAAATAACCACAATGACAAATTTTTACAGAAGGTCCACTGTACGCCAGGCACTGTTCCCACACTGAACAATGGATGAACTCATTGAATTCTCATAGCATCTAACAACGCTATGAGGTGGATGTCATTATTATCTCCATTTTACAAAGGAAACTACAGCACAGAGAAGTTAAGTAACTTGCCCAAGATCATAGAGCTAGTAAACGGCAGAGCTAGGACGGAGGTAGTCAGCTGCCACTCTATGCTCTGACCACTGTGTTCAGCAGTCTTCCCTCAGGACACTAGCAGGTCATCCAAGCCAGAAACCTGGGAGCCAGCCTCAACTTCTCCCTCTTCGCTCCCTCAGTCCATTATCAATTCCCAGCAATTTTGTATCTCAAATGTCCCTTCAATGCAAACCAACTCTACCATTAACTGCTTTAGTACTTGCCCTGATCTCTTCAGCAATAACCCAGTCATTGGTCTTTCCATCTCCAGTCTTGTCTCCTCAAATCCATTCTCCATCCCACCTCCAAATGTCTGTGAAAATACAAACACGCAGTGGTGGTGCTGGAGTGAGCTCTCTTACCCACTAGCTGTGAGATCTTGAGCCAATGACTATGCTTCCGTTCCCTCCTCTTTAAAACAACAACGTATCCCAAATGCAGTTTTGAGAATAGGAAGAAATCACACAGGGAATGTTCTCAGCAGAACATGAGGCAAGCACTCAGTGGATGACAGTGAACAAACAGAAGTGTTATGATATCAGAGCATCCCCTATAAAATGCAGCAGGAAGGTTTAGACAGGGAGGTCCATTTGACCTTAGCATTCCTAAGAATTTTCTCTACCTGCTGAGGGAGACTTCTTGAACTTTTTTTGAACGACGACTGCTTGAAAATGATATACTAAGCACAAGAGATACTTGGGGAAAATTGTTGAAATATTTCGGTTGGCAAATATCTGGCAAAACCTGTAATTACTTTTGAAGCAACCTAAAACAACATAGGAATCACATGAGTCACGGAAAGTTTAGAGAACTGACTCCAAGGACAGATGATCAAAATACGACATTCTAACAGATATATAAAGGACATAAGCCTATTTTAAAAAGAAAAGGATATCCTTGGTAACTTGGATTGAAACTTCAAATGTCATTTATCTCTTCTTCTTCAAAAAAAAGGATTTTAAGCAGCCATATCTTAAACTTAGGGACAAGTGGCAGGCATCTACCCCAATTAATACTTACCATACTTGCATCAATGACCTGACCCTTGCCAGAGCGTGTGCGTTCAAAAAGAGCCATTATAATGCCCAATGCACACATAAGGCCACCACCAGCAAAGTCAGCCAGGAGATTCAGCGGGGCATACGGATTCTCACCACTTCTGCCAATTTTTGAGAGAACACCTACATCATTAAAAACAAATTTAATGTCTCTTTTAAATTTAATCTCTTCTTAAATATGTGAGCATCTTAAAGGAATAATCAATCTCTCTAGTAGATAATGTAAGTGAAAGCTAGTATACATCACTTTTCCAAATCTGAGCTTAGTCAGTAAACTCATAAACAAGCTTTCCCTCAAGACAGGATCCTTGTTTTGTTGTTTTCCTGTCTAAAACCTATTCCAACCAACATTTTCAAATATTGCTAAGTTTTTACTCACTTACTTTTGGAAAAGAAAATGATTATTTATTTTGTGGTTTTAAAACAGTAAACGCACTTTCATTCTTAGTAGAAAGAAATGCAAGAAAATACTTGTACACAAGAAAAAAAAGGAATTTAATTTTTAAGTAGATGTGAAAAGCCAATTCTATACCCACTTCTTTCCTCAACTTTTAAATGTGTACTCACAGAAAATCTGAAACGTCCTATAGTCAACAACACATAGTTCTTAGAATTCTGGAATCAAGCCTACCTCACATGTTGTCACAGGCAAAAACTCTAATAAAGTGATATTAGGACCTGAAAACCAAGGGCTTTTTTTGGTGCTCATAGAAGTCTGAAACAATGACTCAAGCAATGATTCTCAATATGGTGGGTGGAGATTTCGGGGTGTGGGGGAGAAGTAGCTGTCAGAATCGAACTATGTCAACATTTTCAAACTACAGAGCAACCATCCCTAGTACCCAGTAAGCCTCTTAATTCCTAACAGGGGTTTGTCTGAGAATTTACTCAACAAATGTAGTAAATAAATGATAGTAGTGGGCATGTATTATCCTTCGAACGTGTTAAGGGGTGGGGTGAGGGAAGGTTGAGAATGATTGTTTCAAGACTCAAACTGATCCATTTTAAACACCCATGCCCTCTTGATTGATTCTGATAAATATTTAAATCTTCACCTTTACAAATTATTGTTAATCAACATACCTGTAGATCTTAATGGACTAAATTAAAAGTGTAGATTAAATTTTTTTTTCAACATACCTGACAAAGCCAAATAGTTGATATCGTGGCCAGCTAACCGGGAGAAGCTTCCTGACTGGCCAAATCCACTCAGCCTGGCATAAATAAGCCTTGGATTTTCCCGCTGCAGAATCTCTGGGCCGAGCTGGAGTTTCTCCATGACACCTTAAGAGAAAAGTAACGACCTTCTTAAGAGAGTATGGATTGAGGATGGAGATAATCCCTTCTCTGAGACAAACATAAAATAGCACCATTGCAAGTAATATTAATAACATTTGCTGTGGGCTAATGGCATGTTTACAGCAGTTAAGGACCCAAAGAGTGAAGCCACCATTTCTGGAATGTGTGGCTTCTTCCCGGGATGTAATTTCTCCCAGTACATCCCTGTTTCCCTCTAGGTTTATCCAAGCCTATTTATTCAATCCCCAGAGCAGGGTCTCATCCCTTTAGTAAATCCCTTTTCTCTCTTTCTATACCGCATCAGTGTTTACCACATCCCACCTTAGCTGCACTTGCTCGTACATGCATACACTTATCTTCCCTATCAGCTCATCAGCTCCTCCTGCAGAATTCACACCTGATGTTTCCACAGGCGCTAACGTGCCTAGAATCAGTACCTTCACGAAACGGTTTAGCGCCCTTCTGTAGAAAGAGTGGTTAGTGACAATAGTACCTGAGAGTTTTTAAGCTATCAACGAGTATAATATTTATAGCAGAAACCCCGGGTAACCAGCACCTGAAATGTCCTGGGATTAAAAGTAATCAAAATTACATAATAAACTCACTGTCTTTACCTTCCTAAGGCTAAAATAAATCACAGAAAACCTCTAGTCATCTACCTAAACACCACTCACAACTCCTCACCCAGAGGCTATATCCATATTCCCAGCTGAGGTTCTCCTAATTATAAGACCTTGGACAAGCCTGCCTCATCTTAAATGGAGCATTCTTAAATTATTACATAATCTTAATTATTAAATCATTATTGTTACAAGCCTCAAATACGGCCGTGAGGGTTAAATGAGTTAACGCAGTTAAATAAGCCGGCTGTGCCGTAGGCATTCATTCATTCACCATTTACCGATTTCCCACTATAGACCAGGCAATGCTTTGGATTTCTACTTGAACAAAGTTATTCTGGCAGCTGTCTGAGAATCCACTGGAGTGATACCAGCCCCAAACACCAGTTTTTAAAAGGCTGTCACACCAGTGTCAAGGCAGTTGCAGCAGGTATGGAGAGAAATAGTCCGAGTGGGCTAAGGAGCAAAATGACTGTATTGATGATCATTGAAATTGGATGTGAAAGGAAGGCAGGAGTCCATGATGAAGTACAAGTTCGAGATTCAGGCATTCACTGAAATAAATAATACAGAAGGTGGAGATGCTGTTTTAGAAGGAAGAAGGAAAGGCTCAGTTTGGGATTTGTGGAAGCTGCCTGGCGGGCAGCCTTGACGGCGATGCCTAGGACCTCTGTATGCCAGCGTGTGCGGCTCGGAAAGGGGGAAGTCTACAAAAAGGTGAAAATGATGGGAATGGGAAACGGGGCTTCAGGGAGCAGATGCTGAGACTTAGAACGCCAGCATTTCAGGCAGGGAGCGTTAGCCTGGGCCCGTGGATGGCTTGAGGGTACAGCACTCCAAAACGGTAGCCGAATGACCGCCTATATGCAGTTTTCCAGGAAGGGAATCCTGTGGCTTTCATTAGATTCTCACAGGGCTCAAGACCCTCAATTAATTAAGAAAGGCAAATACGGAACGTTTCTTAAAAAAAGAGGATTTGGGAAGGAGTCAGAGAGGCAAAAGGAGAAACCGGGCAACAGCAGTATCTCAGAACCTGTTTTGGACAATCCAGTTTGGGATGAATGATCCCTAACAATACCCTAGGAGGCAAAAATCTAGAAGGCTGGGGCCGACAAGGGTTCTTGCGGCAACAGGGCAAAGGTGTGGCGGGAGCAGCCTCGATCGAACGGCCAGGCCTCTCCCCTCCGCGGGAACTTCCCGAGAGTAGCCCGCGGGGCCCGGGCTCACCGCGGCGGAAGGGCTCCAGCAGCACATCCGACCGCTCGCACAGACGCCGCAGCACGGCGGCTCCCCGCGGCTGCTTCAGGTCCAGCACTAGCGAGCGTTTGCCCCGGCCCAAGCGGCTCACGTCGTAGCGGAAGCCGGGCCGGTCCACGCGTACCACCCGCGCCCCGAAGTCCGCCAGGACCATAGCACAGAACGGGCCCGGGGCCAGGCCAGACAGCTCCACGACCGAGATGCCCTGCAGTGCCATGGCGCTTCCCAGTGCCCCCTGAAGGAAACTGAGCAGCCCTTCACCCCAGCCCAGCAGCCTGCAGGAAGCCCTCCCAAGGCCTGGCGCCACACCCCCAGCCCCGGCGCCGCGACCCAAATGCACCACCCACGTCCCTCTTTGGTGGGCCTGCGCTAGCCGGCGGAGTCTGCGCACTGGCGCGCTTCCCCACCCCCGGCCTCCCGGGACCGCCAGTGCCAACTGCACTAGGTTGCTTTCGTTTTCCTGCAACCTAAATTCCTGAGTCCTAAATTGCGGAGATTGACCTTTGGAGCTCCTGCCTGTTACTGTCCTCTTTGGACGCTTTTATTGTGACCATGGCGATCCCCAGCCGTTGTACCATTCGAGCCCCTACTCCTGCCTTGCTCTGGGGAAATAAAATAACGTAAACACGTAAGAACAATGCGAAAGCGTTTTCTTCCCTAGGCGGCAGATTGTCTTCTTCACCGCCCCTGCTTAGCTAGCTAGCTAGCTGGCAATTTAATCCAGAAACGGCTTGCGATCCCTCCTAGATGCACTCGTTTTGAGTTACAAACTCTGTGGATTACATGTCTTTTTAAAAAAGTTTAGACTACACTAGGAAAATTATTTTAGTATCAGAAGAACATCGGGGTGTAGTACTCAGCGCTAAATGAGAGCGCTTTAAAAATGTTAGTCTTCTGCCATTTCTACAGAAAGCTGCAATTTCAGGTTTTCAACCTAATAGGTGATATTTAAGAAAAAAAAAAAAAAGCAATCGCAAATAGCCCCACTGCTTTTTCAAATCATTTTTTCTCTTCTAGGTATAGCCTGTCAGGTGGCCTAATGTAATTTTTGACATCTCTAGGAATTTGAATAGAACCAGAAATGGGTGCCAGAGAGATGCCTGCACTAATCTTAAGTGGGGATTTATGTATTTCTCAAGCAAGTGATTAAAGCAACTCTAGGCACGATTGTAATCAAGATCTTTTAGGCAAGAAAGTCATGATGAGTTTTAGAATTATTTTAGGACTCTGTGGCTTTCTCTTCATAGAAATAGAAAAAAAAAATTGTATAAAACCACAAAAGATCCTGAATGGCCAAAGCAACACTGAACAAAAAGAACAAAGCAGGAAGCAACACACTACCAGAATTCAAATTATACTACCAAGGTGTAGTAATCAAAACAGCATACTATTGGCATAAAACAGACACAAAGACCAATGGAACAGAATAAAGAACCCCTAAATAAATCCATATATTTACAGCCAGCTGATTATCAATAAAAACACCAACAACATACATTAAGGACATTCTATTCAATAAGTAGTGCTGGAAAAACTGGAAATCCATATGCAGAAGAATGAAACTAGACCCCTATCCCTCACCATACACAAAAATCAACTCAGAATGGATTGAAAAACTTAGACGTACAACCCAAAACTATAAAACTACTATAAGAAAACAGATAAAACACTTCAGGACATTGACCTAGGCACAGATTTTATGACTAAGACTTCAAAAGCATAGGCAACAAAAAAAATAGGCAAATGGGACTATATTAAACTAAAAAGCTTCTGCACAACAGAGGAAACAACAGAATAAAGAAACAACTTATTGAATAGAAGAAAACATTTTGCAAATTATTCATCCAACAAATGACTAATATGCAGAATATACAAGAAACTCAACAGCAAAAAATGAAATATAATCTCATTAAAAAGTGGGCAAAGGATCTGAACATTTCTCAAAAGGCATACAAATGGCCAACAGGTATATGAAAAAGTGCTAAACATCACTAATCATCAGGGAAATGCAAATCAAAACCACAATGAGATATCACCTTACTTCAGTTAGACTGGCTATTTTCAAAAAGACAAAAAATAACAAATGCTGGCAAAGATGCAGAAAAGAGGAACTTATATATACTGTTGGTGGGAATGTAAATTAGTTTAGCCATTATGGAAAACAGTATGGAGGTTTGTGAGAAAACTAAAAATAGAACTTCTATATGATCCAGCAGTCCCACTACTGGATATATGTCCAAAAGTATCGGGGGAACCCTCCCCCATAATTTCAATGTAGGTTCTTTCTATTTTCCCTAAGTGTCAGCCAGTCTGAGAAATAAAGGGAAAGAGTACAAAGAGAAGAATCTTACAGCTGGGCCACCAGGGGTGACATCACATATTGGTAGGTCCGTGATGCCCACCTGAGCCGCAAAACCAGCAAGTTTTTATTAAGGATTTCAAAAGGAGAGGAGGTTTAAGAACAGGGAGTAGGTCACAAAGATCACATGCTTCAAAGGGCAAAGAAGAAGAACAAAGATCACATGCTTCTGAGGTCAATAAAGATCACAAGGCAAAGGGCAAAGCAAAGATCACAAGGCAAAAGGCAAAATCAAAAACTCCTGATAAGGGTCTATGTTCAGCTGTGTACATATTGTCTTGATAAACATCTTAAGAGAAAACAGGGTTCAAGAGCAGAGAACCCTGGTCTGACCAAAATTTACCACCCTGGAATTTCCTAATCCTAGTAAGCCTGAGGGTACTGCAGGAGACCAGGGCGTATTTCAGTCCTTATCTCAACTGCATAAGACAGACACTTTCAGAACGGCCGTTTATACAGCTCCCCTGGGGAATGCATTACTTTCCCAGGGTCTTAATTATAAATATTCCTTGCTAGGAAAAGAATTCAGCGATATCTTCCCGACTTGCAAATCTGTTTATAGGCTCTCTGCAAGAAGAAAAATATGGCTCTATTCTGCCCAACCCCACAGGCAGTCAGACCTTATGGTTGTCTTCCCTTGTTCCCTGAAAATCGCTGTTATTCTGTTCTTTTTCAAGGTGCACTGATTTCATATGGTTCAAACACACATGTTTTATAATCAATTTGTATAATAGTGGTCCTGAGGTGACATACATTCTCTCAGCTTACAAAGATAACAGGATTAAGAGATTAAAGTAAAGACAGGCGTAAGAAATTATAAGAGTATTATTTGGGAACTGATAAATGTCCATGAAATCTTCACAATTTATGTTCAGAGATTGCAGTAAAGACAGGCGTGAGAAATTATAAAAGTATTAATTTTGGGAACTGATAAATGTCCATGAAATCTTCACAATTTATGTTCCTCTGCCGTGGCTCCAGCCGGTCCCTCTGCTCGGGATCCCTGACTTCCCGCAACACAAAAGAAATGAAATCAGTATGTCAAAGGAACACCTGTACCCACATGTTTATTGCAGCACTATTCACAATAGCCAAAATATGGAATCAACTTGAGTGTCCATTACTGGATGAATGGACAAAGAAAATGTGTACATATACACAATAAAATACTGTTTGGTCATAAAAAAATGATGAAATCCTGTCATCTGCAGCAACATGGATGGAACTCGAGGTCATTATGTCAAGTGAAATAAACTAGACACAGGAAGAAAAGTATCACATGTTCTCACTCAGATGTGGGAGGTAAAAAGTTAATCTCATAAAGAGTAGAATGATGGGGAGCAGAGATGAAGAGAGATTGGATAATGGGTATGAACATGTAGTTAGATAGAAGGAATAAATAATAGCTAAATAATAGTATTTGATAGCACAGTTGGGTGACTATAGTTAACAACAGTATATGGTATATTTCAAAATAGTGGCCAGATGCAGTGGCTCACACCTGTGATCCCAGCATTCTCGGGGGTTGATACAGCAGGATCACTTGAGGCCAGAAGTTCAAAACCAGCCTGGGCAACATTGTGAGACCCCATCTCTACAAAAAACTTGAAAAATTGGTGAAACCCCATCTTTACTGAAAATATGAGAATTAGCTGGGCATGGTAGTGCACGTCTGTAATCCCAGCTACCAGGGAGGCTGAGACAGCAGAATCACTTGAACCAGGGAGGCAGAGGTTGCAGTGAGCTGAGATCACGCCACTGCACTCCAGCCTGGGTGACAGAGCAAGACTCCGTCTTGGAAAAAAAAAAATCTTGAAAAGTTATCTGGATGTGGTGTACACCTATCAACCTACTAACTCATGAGGCTGAGGTCTGAGGATCACTTGGGCCCATGAGTTTGAGGCTTCAGTGAGCTATAATCACACCACTGCATTCCAGCTTGGGAGACAGAGTGAGATCCTGTTCCAAAAACAAAATAAAACAAAACAAAACAAAACAAAAAAACAAAAACAAATAAAAAGCTAGAAGATTTGAAATGTTTCCAACACAAAACAATGGTAAATGTTCTGGGTGATGAATATCCTAAAATCCCTGATTTGATCATTACACATTGTATGCATGTATTGAAATTTCACATGTACTCCATAAATATGTACGAATATTACGTATTAATAATAAATCAATAAAAATTTATATGTTGAATCCCTAACCATCAATACCTCAGAATGTGACTGTATTTGGAGATAGGGCCAAAATGAAGTCATATGGGTGGGCCCTCATCCAATATGACTAATATTCAATCCTAGTATCCGTAGAAGAGCAGATTAGGACCAAAAAAACACAGACCCAGGGGAACCATGTGAGGACACAGTGAGATCAAGTGAGGACACTTGCTGTCTTCAAGCCAAGGAGAGAGGCTTCAGAAGAAACCAAACCTGTCAACATCTTGATCTTTTATCCTCCAGAACTGTGATAAATTAAACTTCTATTGTTTAAGCCAACCAGTCTGTGGTATTTCATTGTGGCAGCCTTAGTAAACGAATACACCCTCTGCCCCAAATTACAGATGAAGTCTCTAACGAGGGTCTCAGGTCACCTAATAGACTTCATTTTATATCTCTGAGAATTGCTTTAGCGATGGAACCATGCTTCTTAGATTCCGGGTTTATTTACCGTAAATAATCCTTTGGCCAGGCATATCTTGTTAAGTGCATTCAGTCTTTCAATTCTCTTCCTCCTAGACAATATCATGCATCTATTTACACAAAATCCAGTTAATATGGAGATTCACTTGCCTTTTTCTTTCTCCTCCAGGGCATCCCTGTAGTAAGGGGGTAAATGCATCATAACGCAAGCTGCTTTTAAACTCCTTCCATAGCTAAAGTCTTCTTTAACTTTCACCTGTAGTGAGATTTCTTTGCCCCCCCCACCGCAGCATTCAAGAGATAAACACAGCCAGGTGCGGTGGCTCATGCCTGTAATCCTAGCACTTTGGATGGCCGAGGTGGGTGGATCACTTAAGGTCAAGAGTTTGAGACCAGCCTGGCCAACATGGTGAAACCCCATCTCTACTGAAAATACAAAAATTAACTGGGCATGTTGGCCCCTGTAATCTACTCCAGAGGCTGAGGCAGGAGAATGGCTTGAAACCAGGAGGTGGAGGTTGCAGTAAGCTGAGATCATGCCACTGCACTCCAGCCTGGGTGACAGAGTGAGACTCAGTTTAAAAAAAAAAGAGACAAACACTCCCATGATTTTGATGTATGTCCTACCGTCCATTATATCTATCTGCAGACATAGCTGTACTCTTTATATACTATATTTTGTTTTGTCAAAATGTTGTTTTGGTTTTTATTTGATAAAGTATATTATATTGCATTTATTTTTCTAAACTACCTTACCACTCAATTTTACGTTAACTGGCTTCCCATTTCTACTACTTCCTCTTAGATCCATCAGGATTCTTGGCATAAATACAAAAAGAAGTTCACTGGAAGGATACCAAGTAGCTCATATAATTGCTGGGAAAGCCAGAATTCAGGCAATTGGCAGGGCACAGAATAGTCTGGGCTGCTAGAGTCACATTCAAGGTTGCAGCATGAATGTCTGGTTAGGATGGAGAGTCTGCACAGAGACTTCACTCACCCCTGCCCTGCTGAACTCCTGCCGGCTGTGCAGGATTGGCACCAGCCTAAATTTTACCCAAATGGGCAGAGGGACTAACTTGAAGGGCCTCCCACTGACAAGATGGAGCCGTTAAACTGGAATAATGACTGTGTTGGATTAAAACACATCAAATATTATGAACATTCATGAGTTCACAATAATGGTTTTTAAAGCCTTCATTAATCCCTGTTGGAGGTTGTTAGGGCACCAACTTTTTACTGTAAAAGTTGAATATTTATCTTGCCCTCCATATGAATGGTATTTCAGGATAACCAAATAGCTAATGAAAGAATATCTGTCTTTAAAACTTTCACTGTTTCGGGCCGGGCGCGGTGGCTCACGCTTGTAATCCCAGCACTTTGGGAGGCCGAGGCGGGCGGATCACGAGGTCAGGAGATCGAGACCACAGTGAAACCCCATCTCTACTAAAAATACAAAAAATTAGCCAGGCGTGGTGGCGGGCGCCTGTAGTCCCAGCTACTCGGAGAGGCTGAGGCAGGAGAATGGCGTGAACCCGGGAGGCGGAGCTTGCAGTGAGCCGAGATTGCGCCACTGCACTCCAGCCTGGGCGACAGAGTGAGACTCCGTCTCAAAAAAAAAAAAAAAAAACTTTCACTGTTTTGCAACCCCAAATGAAAAAGCAGATTTCAGCTATAATCCTAAGTGGCTGCTGAAAACATTAGGTAAAAAGCTAAAGGGGGAAATGTCTTAGTCTCTTCAGCTGCTATAACAAATCACCATAGACTGGGTGACTTAAACAGACATTGATTTCTCACAGTTCTAGAGGCTGGAAAGTCCAAAATCAAGGTGCTGGCAGAGTCAGTGCTTGGTGAGGGCACTCTTGGTGGCTTCTCTTTATGTTCTCACAAGGTAGAGAGTAGGAGGGAGAGAAAGAGGCAAGCTCTCTCTCATGTCCCATGAGGACACTAATCCCATCATGAGGACCCCACCCTCCTGACCTAATTACATCCCGTATTAGTCCGTTCTCACACTGCTATGAAGAAATACCTGAGACTGGGTAATTTATAAAGGAAAGAGGTTTGACTCACAGTTCAGCACAGCTGGGGAGGCCTCAAGAAACTATCATGGCCTAAGGTGAAAGAGAGTCAAGGCACTTTCTTCACAAGGCAGCAGGAAGGAGAAAAGCTAGCAGGGGATATGCCAGGTGCTTATAAAACCATCCGATCTTGTCAGAACTCTCTCACTATCATAAGAACAGCATGGGGAAAACTGCCCCTGTGATCCAATTACTTCCCACTGGGTCCCTCCCACAACACATGCAGATTATGGTAACTATGATTCAAGATGAGATTTGGGTGGGGACACAGCCAAACCATATCACCTCCCAAAGGCCTCATCACCAAATACCATCACACTGGGGATTAGGGTTTCAATATGTGAATACTGGGGGGATACAAACATTCAGTCCATAGCAGGGAACTTATAATGTATAAATCTGGCTTTGACATCCTGAATCCACTGATAACTTTAATATCAATATAATAGGGCACTACGTACCTCCCTGTATGATGCAATGGACAGAACCACCTATGAAGTTTTTCTGCAAAAATCTGAAGCCTAAATTTAATCAAGCATCTTATTTATCTACTCATAGGAAATATAGAGGATAGAGGATAAACCAAAGGATGTAATTGGCAAAATCCACAATGTTAGAAAGTAAATGATAAATAAGCAAGAAATTATTGCACATTTAAAAAGACTTAGATATATCAATTGAATGTAATATACAAATATTGTTTGAAATCCTGACTTAACCAAACATACAGTAGGAAGGTATTTGTAAGACAATTGGGATATTGTTAAACACTGACTGGATACTTGATAATATTAAGAATTTTTTTCCTTTTGAGATTATCATTTTCCTTTTTGTGGTTATCATCTTGTTTTTTTCTTTTTCTTTTTAAATAGAGCCAGTCTCAAATTCCTAGGCTCAAGCGATCCACCTGCCTTAACCTCCCAAAGTGCTGGGATGACAGGCATGAGTCAACTCGCCCAGCCCATGTTTTCTTTTTATGGTTATATTTTTTTAAACTAATCTGTCTGAGATGCATGCTGAAGTGTTATAGGCCTTGAAAGCTAATCAAGGAACTTATAATTTCTGGCCAACTGGATTTAAGCATTGCTATGAATCTTTGGCCTTTGTCACTCTCATTCCCTTCTTTTTTGAATAGAAACTTTTATACCTGTTATATGTGTTTTCCTGTCCTACTATTTTATTAGATGTGGGGGGCCAATAACTTTTCTTTTTGGTTTCGCAGGTTAGCAGATCAAAAGGAACTGTACTCAAGGAGCTGGACTGAAGAATTACTTCCAAAAAGCCTCACCCACATCTGGACATGATGCAGAAGATGAAATTCTAGACTTTGAGATGATGCTACGATGATGATGTGAGATCTCTGAGGACCTTGCAAGAAAATGACTGTATTTTGCATGTGGGAAGTATTTGAGTCATTAGGGGCTGGAGGGCAATCGAAGGTTGACTTTAAGATGGCCCATTGATCCCCTCCTCCTGGAATTCATGCCCTTGTGAAACCCCCCCCCTTTGAGTTTGGGCTGGCCTGGTGACTTGCTTCCAACCCATAGAATACCACAAGGTGATGAGATGTCACTTCCATGATTAAGTTCTAAGCTGTTGTGGCTTTTATCTTGCTAGCAGACTTTCTGCATCATATTCTCAGTTTCCATGCTTTGATGAAGTTAGCAGTTCATTGGACAAGCCCATATCATAATGAGCTGAGGGTGGCTTCCAGACAACAGCTAGCAAAGAACTGAGGCCCTCAACCCAACACCCTCAACAAATGGAGTTTTGCCAGCAACCCTAGGGAGCATGGAAGCAGAGCCTTCTCTAGTTGAGCTTTCAGATGACCCAGCCCTCCTCTATGATGGTAGACCTGTGAGAGCTTCTGAAGCAAAGAATCTGCCTGAGCCATGCCTGGACTCTTGACCCACACAAACCATAAAATAATGAATGTGTGCTATTTTAAGCTGTTAGTTTGTGGTCATTATGTATCAGTAAATAATTAAAACATGCAGTAACTAATTTCTCTTTTAACAATTCTTTGAGGTACATGCTGGCAGACAACCCAATTTTACACGTGAGGAAACTCAGGCACAGACATTGAGTAACTTGCCCAAAGTAACTCATTTATGCCAAGAGGGGAGAGACTTCTTTCTTATTCCACAATATTGCTGTGACACTAAAGAGTCCAAATGAGTGACAATGGGTGTGTTTTGTGGGGTTGCTGCAGGGGAAATAAGGGTAGAGAGTATTTTTAAGGCATTCTGCAAAGCATGGTGTTGCTATGTCCATTCCACTGGATTAACACTTACCATCCAAACAGGGGTTGTGCCTCCTTACCTTGCACTGTCCAATAAACATTTGGTGAAGAAATAGTGCAGGGGTGGTAGGGGGAGGGTGGGATGTATGGTCAGCATTAGCTAGCTGTGAAAATTGCAGATACTAGGATGGAATCACTTGCATTAGATCCAGACAAAAGAGAGCTGGTAAAGCCCGAAAAAGAGGATGCTCATGCTTATATGTCTGAGATAAGAAGAACTGTTTCCAAGAACTTTCTAAAAACCCTTTGGTTTATGACTAGACATTCTCCAGGACTGCAATAATTCAGATATGATGTTCTCAAGAACACTTGCCCACTAACAGCGTCTCCATCCATAAACTGCTAACAACTCTGGCTTTCAACCTCTAGAACCAACAAACTCTGTTTCTAAGCAGCTTATGTAAACCTTTTTTTTGCTAACAAAAGTTCCCCTTCCCCTTGCCTCACCAAGTGTACTCATGGTTTGCCATTCCATGCATTCAGACTATGATACTTATTTCTATTACCAAGTAAACCCAACATATTTAATTTTTTTTCTAGTGTCTTTTTTTGTAAGGTTGACATAATCAATGCTTGTCTTTATAAGAAAAAAAATATGAGCGCCTCAAAGCCTCCCATTTTCAGCAGATTGATTTCCCTAAAACTTAGCCCTGGTTACATCAAAATATTGATCACAATTTAACAGTGATTCTTTAGCTGCTAATTTAAGTACAGGTCTCACCTTGGCATTGAAAGCCTATGGCATTTCTTCTGTCTGCCTTTCTAGCCGTACCTGCCTTAACGCTGCATCAGCAATTCATTCCAGGCTGACTGCACACTATGCTGTTGCATACAAAGAGCTTGCAGTTTCCCTGCCTCTTTTTTTTCCAAACTATTTTTCATTGCATAGAACACTTTGTCTCCCATCCTCATGAATCACAATCCTACCTATCTGCAGCATTTCTAGCATTCTCAAATATTGCTGGTAGGAGTGCAGATTTCTTGGAGGACAATTTGACAATATTTATTGGCAATGTTGAACCTTACCTGAGCCCTGTGTTCTTGGAAAGGCACTTTAAAAATCCTCCTTCCCTTTTGTTCTGGGAAATGGCTTGCTGCAAGGAATCATGCTTTCTCTTATGACTTAAAACTTTCTTGTTTACATAGGACATGACCAGGCACAGACCCTCTAAATTCCCACTTTTTTTGGTCTTATAAATGTTAGCTGAAGTGTTTGTTGAACTGTTCAATCTGGGCAAAATGCAAACTAACTTGACTTGACCAAAGTTTAGTAAGGCTTTTCCCCTTTGCCCAGGCACCTAAACTTTGGCTCACTTTCGGCATTGGAACATGGAACCGTGTTAAAGTTAGAGGCCCCTCCTCCAGGGAACTGGCTGAACTCAGGAAAAAGTGTTGCCTAGTCAATGTCCCATCATACCTGTCACTCATCCCATCCCCTGCACACAATCCTTGTTTACTTCTATCCATAAAAGAAAGCCTATTTGTGTCTGTCCTCTGAGCTACAGATCTCATAGATCTCAGAGCCTCTTCCCTATTGTCGTAGCCACCTTCCCCTTACGGCAACAATCCTTTTGAATAAAGTCCCTCCTTACATAAGTTTAAGCTATTTTTTTTTTAATGTGACATTATTAACAGCTTTTAAAAATGTCTAGGTTTTTTGACCAAATAATCTCACTTCTAGAAATTTAATCAAAGGAAATAATTATATGCACACAGTTTATTTTTTAAAAAGAGAATGCTCATGACGTATTATTTGTAATCGAAAAAATATATAATATTTTCCAAAACAGGAAAGTTAAATAAAGTATGCAGCCATTAAAATTATGTTTTCAAATTGTCCTTAGTAGCATTCGAGAGTATTCTTAATATGTTAGTCCAACCCATTAGAGCAAGATACAAAAATATATAAAAAGCTAATTTCAAACTGTTTTATTACTATATTTAAAAATAAAAGCCATAAATACATGCAGGAAAAGACTGAAATAAACACTTTCAAATATTAATATTATTTAATATTTGATGGAATGATTAATTTTATACTAAATATTTTGGGGAATTTTATAAATTTTCTATAGTGAGTTTTTTAAATCAAAATATTATATATATATATATTTAAATATAACACTTCAAATATACCAAAGCAAGAAAGTGTCTCTGGCCATCAAATATTATCTTTTCCACAAGCTTTTCTTATGCTCTCAGCTAGATACTGTTTCTCTCTCCTTTGAATTCCTAGCCCTTTGCCTTCTATGGCTGTAAAAACATTCTACTTTATGTTTTGTTATCCATGTACTTATTCCTTTTAGCCTATTGTCCTCTACTAGGTTGAAAAATTAGAGAAGGTAAGAATTGTACTTTAAATGCCATAGGAGTGCCTGGAATAGCAAAGTATCTTGCATAAAGTAAATGTTTATGAATTCCAGCCACATCGTTTGGAGTTTACATTTGCATATTCCATCCTCTGAATTATTTTTTTACATTTTAATTTTGACTTCAGCTTTTATTCATGATACACTCAATAAAATTCCTTCAATATAATCTCTTTGTTGTCCAAGGGTCAAATATAATGTTTTCTACACTGGAAAATTACCAAAGCTGATCATTATGTGAAACAGTTCTACACCGTATTACATCCGTGAAGCAAGCAGAAACTCAAGTGCTTCGTTTGCAGGGTTGCTTTAAGGTTTAGAATTTGCGGTCGGGTGCGGTGGCTCACGCCTGTAATCCCAGCACTTTGGAAGACCAAGCCAGCCAAATCACCTGAGGTCAGGAGTTCCAGACCGGCCTGGTCAACATGGTGAAATCCCATCTCTATTAAAAACATTAAAAATTAGCTGGTCCTGGTGATGGGTGCCTGTAGTCCCAGCTACTTAGGAGGCTGAGGTAGGAGAGTCACTTGAACCCAGGAGGCAGAGGCTGCGGTGAGCTGAGATCGTGCCACTGCACTCCAGCCTGGGCAGCAGAGTGAAACTGTCTCAAAAAAAAAAAAAAAAAAAAGATTTAGAATTTGCAGGTTTTGTTTATTAGATGGTACATGTAAATTTCCTACGACACCTAACTACTGTTTCCTTTTTAGCTTCTCAGTTTTGGGACACTTGTGAAATTAGTCTTTCAAGTATAATTCTGGTCATGGGTAAATTGTGAAGGCATTGGAAATTATCTGCACCTTTTCCCATCTCTGTTGTGAATCAATTTCCCACATACCTGGGACTTGTTGCCTACAACCAAACCTTGTGTGTCACTAAGGTGAAAACTTAGAATTTAAGCATGAACATTACAAAGACTTCAGGTATGTAATAAAAAACCTCTTTCCTTAGAGGTATTCAGATTTTATTTGTGAGCCCTCTAAACATCAATGTCTTAAAGGGTTGAAATTATAACAATGGAATAACTGAAAAGTGAAGTTTTTCTGGAGTCACATGACCCTGCTGTGTGCCCAAGTCACCTATTCACATGGCTGTTCACATCATCTGCATGAAAATATTTTCACTTTCTGTTAACTATAGTGATTCACAATTCTATGACTATTAAACTTTATTAAAAACAAGTTTAGAAAGTATCTTTAACAAAGGTGTGTTTATTTCCATATATTGCTCATTACATTTTTCTTGCCACAGTTTTATCTAAAGCCAGGTCAAAGTTTTTCTCTAAGGTATTTATCAGTAGTGTATGTTCTTTAGTTATAAAATCCCTCTGGTCAACATGCAACATTTGAATATCTATTGGCACTGTACCTCTATGAAATATTTATGACATTTGTTAATAGTGAACCTCAACCTCCTGACCCCACATCCGAAGTTGGGGGTGATGTGGGGGAACACACACAAAATTACAACCACATTACTGCTCAAGCACTTTATAGCTAAAATCTATTGACTTTAAAATAGCATTGTATGTGAATTCAGAGTTTTAACATATTTTGTGGATCAAAAGTAAAGGGTCAAAGGCTAAGCTGAACCCGGAGGGCACTAAATTAGCTAATAAGGCAGTTAGTGCCCCTGTTCTTGCCCCAGCCCTGTCATGTCACTGCATCCGATTCTCTCAAATGTTATATAGAATAATGAACTTAAAACTTCAGGGGTTCCTGAAAACTGGTATTAAATTAAAAGCAGAGCAGTCAAAATTCTTTGCAAATGACTTCTGTGATAGAAAAAAATATTTCCAACCTGCGTCAGATGAGAATTATCTTTTAGGTGCCAAGGAAAGAGTGATAAAGATGCTGAGTATATTAGTCAAGGTCATCTGAGAAGACTATTTTGTGGTTGATTCTTCTGAGCCCCTGAGTTGTCCAACATTATTGGTGTACCTGTAGCGTGAATAACATTGTAACCAATAATTTTTTGAATACAACAATGTAAAACCCTCAACTTTAATGTTCCTCAGATCTTAACAAATCAGCTCAGCTACAAGTCTTCCCCAAAGTGGAGCTATTCTAGTCATATATTTACTTAGTTTCAAAGAGCAGGAATCCTGCAAAGGTGGAGAAGCGTTGGTGGTCCCCATGGAGAGCGCCATTGCCCATTCGCAGCCAAACCTCATCCCCTTTGGCTAGCTTCAGCACAGCATGATTGCTGGATGTATCTGATTTGCCCTTCATTTCATAGCTAGAAAGAAAAAGAGGAACAAACTACTTAGTCTTTGCCATGAACAACCAGCTCTTCACCAAAGTCTGTGCTCCCCTTCTCTCCTTCCCACAGGTATAATCCTGTGGCTAAGTTCTCTAAACAGCCTGTGAGCAGAAATGATCTATGTGCCACTTCTAAGGCTGGCTAGTAACACTCTCACAAAACCTCCCTGCTCCTTCTTAGGACTGTCTGGAATGTTCATGACAATGACCAGAATGATCTTAGAAGCCATATGTTGAATACTGGGTTCTTGGAGACTGTGTGGAAAAGAGCTCTCTCTCTTGTCTGCTCCAACCTGGAACAACCTTGGGCTGTTTGATGAGAAGGAAAGAAAGTTATATTATGTTTGAGCTATTCCACTGGGTTTTTGTTACAGTAATTTAGCTTCCCCTAACTAAGCTAGAATTTGGTACAAAAGGAGGCTGGTCCACAACCCAAATAAAAATAGGCTTGCACTGGCTCATGGTCAGGCAAGGAGCAATGGGGAAACAAATATCATGGTCTGGGAAAGCAGAAGATCCATGTTACACTGTGCAAAAACATTTGGAAAACGTGATAACTTGGAAGATAGATCTAATGCCTGCAGGGTAAGAAAGGGAAGTGATTGGAAAAAGCCAAAGTACTCTTTGCTGCTTTTAGAAAGATGTTGCTACAAAAGATGAGTTAGGCAAAAACTGACTTGTTTGAAGAAGAGGAAGTAAATAGTGTCTACATGGTTGGGGCCTAACAAGGTTAAAAAAGCCAGGTGTCTTTATAGCTGGAAGAGCAGTGATAAAGTTGATGTTTTTTCCTTAAGACTACTCATTCAGCAGCCATAAAAAAGAATGAGTTCATGTCCTTTGCAGGGACATGCATGAAGCCGGAAGTCATCATTCTCAGCAAACTAACAAACAGAAACAGAAAACCAAACACCGCATATTCTCACTCATAAGTGGGAGTTGAACAATGAGAACACATGGACACAGGCAGGGGAACATCACACACCAGGGCCTGTGGCAGGGTGCGGGGAAAGGGGAGGGAGAGCATTAGGACAAATAACTAATGCATGCAGGGTTTAAAACCTAGATGACGAGTTGATAGGTGCAGCAAACCACCATGGCACATGTATACCTGTGTAACAAACCTGCACATTCTGCACATGTATCCTGGAATTTAAAGTAAAATAATAATAAAAAAAAGACTACTCATTCAATCAAGTAGACACAGCTGTGGCACAATCTGATGGATTAAAAATATTGCCTTTCTGCCCAAATCAATTGCTTTAGAAGGCCTCAGGGTAACTCTATTAAATTGAGAGAAGGCATGAAGACAAGGAATAGCAGGCTGAAAACTGTCAAGAAAAGTATACGGAGTGTGGTTTAGTAACACACGTAACTGACTTCACTTAATCTATTTAACAAATGAAGTAAAAGCCAGCTAAGTAAATAGAGTAAAATCGAGTAAAAAATAGAGTAAAAGCCTGCTAAGGAAGTTTCTGAGGAAATGGGTTTGCCAGAGACCCAAAACTGGACTCAAGAGGCTTGGGCTGTTTGACTCAGCTTTCAAATTTGCACCAGCAGGAAGTGGGCTATGAGAGAGCCTCGAGGAGGGCCTTCTCACCTTTCAGATGTGCCACAGAGAAAAGCAGATAAAGAAGACCCTCCCAGAGGACAGAACCAGGAGCCAAAGAGAAAAACAACCAACAAACCAATCTGATGAAAAGGACTACTCATTGACTGACTCAGGGCTTTGAGCTGGATGCGTTATTTGTGCTTCACTGGCTGTCTCCCATAGGGACGGAGAGATGGGGAGACATGTCTTCTAAGTGTAGGAAGAAGAGTTCAGCAGATATTTGGAAGCCAGAGGGCAGAGAAGGTTATCTGTTCACCAGAATCCCCTTTCTTCTGTCCCATTGGCATTGCAATTCCATGTCACCCTTGCATTTGTTGGGTGGAAAACAATGTGACTAAGTTCTCTGATCAGAATTCCTGATCCATAAATATTTCCACAAGCTTGCAACAGCAAGCTTTTCTCCTTCTGACTCTGGCAATGACAATGACTAGAGAGAATTTCAAAGTCAGTTTGTTTGTTTGTTTTTTGTTTTGTTTTTGAGATGGAGTCTCGCTCTGTCGCCCAGGCTGGAGTGCAGTGGCGTAATGTCAGCTCACTGCAAGCTCCGCTTCCTGGGTTCATGCCATTCTCCTGCCTCAGCCTCCCGAGTAGCTGGGACTGCAGGTGCCCACCACCACGCCCAGCTAATTTTTTGTATTTTTTTTTTTTTTTAGTAGAGACGGGGTTTCACTGTGTTAGCCAGGATGGTCTCGATCTCCTGACCTCCTGATCTGCCCGCCTCGGCCTCCCAAAGTGCTGGGATTACAGGCGTGAGCCATCGAGCCCGGCTCAAAGTCAGTTTTATAGATAGCAGAGCTGCTTTCATCAGCCTGGCTTCCTCAAAAAACAGGAAGAATAAACCCGCTCCCAAACTACACCCCTCCTACAACCCCTCATTCTTTCCCAACCTGGAACTCTTGCCCTGGACTGGTCAAGAAAAATCAACTTCTAACATGTTAGAGTAACTGGATCTCTTAGTTGCAACAATTTCACCTACCCTAACTCATCTTTCTGTCTTTTAGCATTTCAAATACATCTTCCCACTCAGGTAAGGCTTCAGAAGTAAACACAGCAATTATCACACATCATCAAAAATAACAGGGAAATGATAACAGCCACAAAGTTTTTCATAGATAACTCATGGCCCATTTAATTGTAAGAAAGGTGTTGGCTCTCTGCCTCTTTGCCACATTCCAAGCTAACATCAGAGGGCATGGGAGAATGGGAAAACAGAAAAAGGGGCAGAGAGAGAGGAGAAAAATAATGAGTTATAAAAATAATCCAAATGATTGGTTATGGGGAGTGCTGCTAGTAATTAATGCAAGGCCTCTTATCAACCTGCTGATGCTCAAGTTCATCAGATTAATTTTTTCCCAAACAATAATGATGATAATGTGGCCATATTGGTGCGTGAGGGCTCTTATTAAGGACAGGGGCCATGTCAGGCTCTATTGACTCCCATACGCTTCCCTGTCATTAGGCATTCCTTGAACAAACAACGGCAGCATGGATGAGACCCATGATAGAAAAGACCACCCACCTGTACATGCTGAAGACTGTATTGCCATTGTGCATAAGGTACACATACACTTCCTCAACATCCTCATGCTTCATCATGCTGAAGGTGAAGAAATACACACCTGAAAAAAGCAGGTATTTATCCATGTTGATATTAACATGTTATACATTGAGGACCTGGAAATACCTGGAGATTTGCCAAATGCCTTCACATGTTTTTTATTGATATTCTTTGTAGTGTGGTGTCTCTCCTTGGCCTTACTTTGCAGGAATGTCCCTTTATCTAATCCCCTTCCAAGTGCTTTCAAGTGTTTTGAGATTTTCTCAATGTGTACACCGTGTATCCCCAATAAGATTTAAAAGTCTTTAAAGAAGGAGCCTACCTCATTTTAGCTGTATCTCACTGCCTTGTGCCCTGACAAAGTGCTTAGGGCAAAGTAGGTGTTGTTCCTGGGCATAAGTTAGCTATCATCCTCATGTGCCACAGAACTCGTGTTATCAAGGTACAGAGAGGTTTGTGATTGAACAACAATGCTCCATGACTTAAGAAAATGAGCGGCCGGGTGCGGTGGCTCATGCTTGTAATCCCAGCACTTTGGGAGGCCGAGGCGGGCGGATCACGAGGTCAGGAGATCGAGACCACGGTGAAACCCCGTCTCTACTAAAAATACAAAAAAAATTAGCTGGGCGTGGTGGCGGGCGCCTGTAGTCCCAGCTACTCGGAGAGGCTGAGGCAGGAGAATGGCGTGAACCCGGGAGGCAGAGCTTGCAGTAAGCCGGGATTGCACCACTGCACTCCAGCCTGGGCGACAGAGCGAGACTCCGTCTCAAAAAAAAAAAAAAAAAAAAAAAATGAGCAACTATAACAATACAACAGATGATTAAACTCATTAAAGGGATTAGCCAAAGATAAGGAAATCTTGGAGCACAGAATAAATGTTTATGAGTTCTAGAGAAATGGTTCTGGTAATTTCTCATGCTATTCCTTGTATGTTGGTGAAATTATATACAATAAACAGAAAGACCCAACTTAGACTCAGCAGCAGGACCTTGTCACTAAAAGTCTATATCCTCTTCATTTGAAAAAGACCAACATATATTTTAAAAGATTTGAGTTTTTTAATAAGAGCCTAGGGTTCTTAATTGAAAGCAATATAATATGACCTAATATACTCTAAATGCCAGCACACAAGATACTTTCACTGAATGATTAAGAAGAATCCAATAGCACACAGACAAGACAAAAGGAAAAATTTTCAAATTCTAAATGATCTGGGGTTTTGGTGTGCATTTTGGAAAGGTGAATGAACGTAAGTCATCAAGCTCTTACTGATTTCCATGTTACATTTTAAACAAATGGGCTTTCAAGACAATAACCCAGAAATAGCTTTAATAAAAGATAGTTCTCTTTCTTTCTCAAAGGTGCAATCAAGTAAGATGAAAGTTGTAAGGGTGCTGTGTCAATTCACCTGATTCTAAGTCAAATTAAACGAAGAAGTATGATGATGCTTTGTCTAGTGCCAGGAATGCATATTCAATGTTCTGGGAACAAAGGAAATGGCCTAAAAGTTTATCATGCCTATTCATATGCCTAAAGATTGGCCCACAGAGGAAAAGTAAAGGCAGATAAAAATTAAAAGCCTCAAGGAAAATAGTTTACATGTGTTTAGTTTTTCACATTTTACAAAATTTCATATTAGACACATACACATACATGATTTTCAATGCCTCAAGAAGATAAAGCTGAAATCAAAATGACAGGAAAATATATTAGTTTTTCTTACAAAATGATGACTACTATTAAAAATAGGTTGCAAAAACATGTTAGAAAGAGGAGACTAAAACACCAGATGGTGAATAAATGAAATGCCTGGAGTTGGAAATACTGAAGTGAGTATGTATTATACCCACATGTGGCTTTCCTGCAAGGGAAGGTACCGAAACCAGAGGAGACACATTTGCACTATGGTTTGGAGGTCTTTGTGTTGCTGTAATTTCAAAAACCAGCCTTCTCTGTCTCTTCACTCCCAAAGTCGAAAAGGACAAAATGGTCTTTTTGCAATCTATTGCAAAAATGGAGACCGAAACAGAGAACTGTGAGAGTCAAATGACAGTTGGTATCACTAGAAGCTGAACATCTGGCCCAAGAGAGCTCTAAAAAATTAAATCCTTACTTAGGCTTCAATTATAAAGCCATTTAATTCCATGGAAATGTGGACTAGGTATTTCTAGGCACTAATATAATCTGTAGCATAGATAGCATTTAACAGAATAGTTATAAGAAAATTATGACATAAACCTTCAGAGCAGAAAATCACATAAGAACATTTAAAGATGATTTTCATGACATTAAAGTGTGATGAAAGATTGCTTCTATCATTTCATATCTCAGTTCATTTCTGACTTAAACTGAGTAGAAAAAATAAATCAAGGTGCACTTAAAAGCATTTGTGAAATCTGACAGGGCCACTGCCTCCATCAGAAGTTTCTTCCTTTTAATTCTGGATACCATATAGAGAAATGAATAGAATTGAAAAACAAAAACCAAATAAGTATCCACATTCTGCAACACTAGGAGACTGGAAGAAAATCAATGAACTTCAAAAATACCTGTAAGTGCTGCCAAATGCCCCTGAGGGTGGACAGAGTCACGTGGAGATAACACGAGGTTGGGCTGGGCTCTGAGGAGGCCAGGTGGCAGCAGGTGTCACACAGTGCCAGGAGAAATGCACTCCCTGATAGTGAGGGCCACGTGGAAGAGCAATGCTGAAAACAAGCCCCTGTGAACAGGGGCTGAGCGGAAGCCAAGGCTGTGTTTGGGGTGGTGGTTGCTAGATACAGTGTAGGATGTGGAAAGAGGACCTGCAGTGGCCAATCTCAAAATCTGCCAGCAAAAAAAAAAAAAAGAAAAGAAAGAAAGAAAAAGGCTCCTGAAGGCAAGGGAACCAGGAAGTATAAGGCTGGCTTCAGAAGCTTTCACGGACCCAGTGCAGTCTGGAGAGGTAGTGGAAGTGTGTGACCAAGAAAAACACACATCAGGGCCATACTTAAAAGAATCCGTTAGTCCCCTGGTAGCAGGGGAGGAAGCCTTTGAGTTATCCAGTCTAGAAATTGCCCTGGTCCTTTCTTCACCAACAAACTAGAGCATATGGCTGGTCTAGGAAAATTCAACTCATTCAACCATCAGTTAATTTTTTCAAGTAGTAAAGAAAAGCAAAAGTGACCCTAATGGATTAACGATACTCTCCAAGAAAAAATGTTTTCAAGTAGTAGATGAAAAATGTAGCCATGAATTTATACTAATAAAGCAAATACCTCTATAAAAGAACATTATAGAACAAAAGGTGCAAACCCATGGTAGAAATGGCCAGACAATAAATGGAATTAAAAGCTGGGGGCATCAGAAAAACCTGGTGAGATCTGAATAAAGTCCACAATTTAGTCATAGTATTGTACCTAGGTTCATTCTTTATTTTTGTAATTGCACTTTGGTTATTTAAAATGTTAATAGTAGGGGAAGATGGTTAAACAAAATATGAGAACTTTGTATAATATTTTCATAACTCTCCTATAAGTCTAAAATTAATTCAAAGTAAAAAGTTTGTAAAATGGGATTTTCTATTTATCAACTGTCCAGAAACTTGAAAGCACATTTTGTTGATAAGGCTATCAGGAAATAAGTGCTTTCATATCTTGACAATTTAAGTATATTGGTACAACCCTTACAGGGAGCAATTTGGCAAAATTGATAAAAATTATGGATATGTTTATACTGATAATATTCCTAAAACTTTAGCCTACAGATATACCTGTAAGTGATCAATTACAAAGTGGTATATTCTTGCTGGCATGGTGGATCACACTTGTAATTCCGGCACTTTGGGAGGCTGAGGCAGGCGGATCACTTCAGGCCAGGAATTTCAGACCAGCCTGGCCAACATGGTAAAACCCGTCTCTACTAAAACTACAAAAATTAGCCAGGTGTGGTGGCCTGGGTCTGTAGTCCCAGCTACTCAGGAGGCTGAGTGGCGAGGATCGCTTGAGCTTGGGAGGCAGAGGCGGCAGAGGTTGCAGTGGGCCGAGATGGTGCCACTGCACTCCAGGCTGGGCAATAGAGACTCTGTCTAGAAACAAACAAACAACAACAACAGAAAAAAATCCACCACCACCAAAAAAAAAAAAAGCAAACTGGAAACAACCCAAATGTCCAGCAATAAGGGAATTCATTGAATATACTTTGGTACCTTCAGCTGTAAGAAAGAAGATGAAGTAATGATGTGAAAAGATTTCTAAAATATACTGTTAGTTTTTTTACAGCAAGACACAATCAGAATGTAGAGTGTCTTAGCTTTTAAATAGAAATATGAGAAGATATATTTGTATTCATTTGCATAAACAAACTCCTTTTTTTTTTTTTTTTTGAGACGGAGTCTCGCTCTGTCGCCCAGGCTGGAGTGCAGTGGCGCGATCTCGGCTCACTGCAAGCTCCGCCTTCCGGGTTCACGCCATTCTCCTGCCTCAGCCTCTCCGAGTAGCTGGGACTACAGGCGCCCGCCACCACGCCCGGCTAATTTTTTTGTATTTTTAGTAGAGACGGGGTTTCACCGTGGTCTCGGTCTCCTGACCTCGTGATCCGCCCGCCTCGGCTTCCCAAAGTGCTGGGATTACAAGCGTGAGCCACCGCGCCTGGCCTTCACTTTTTAAATAAGTAAATGTATTCCCTGCTTAATTTATTTTAATTTAAAAAATAGGATCAGGCACTCCTTGAGGTGGTGGCAAGGGGAGGAAACAGTTATGACACATTTAAACTGAGAATTATGTTTTAAGGACTTTTAAAGTCAGAGGTAACTATGTCCTCTTAAGAATTATTTAGCTCAGTCTAAATCAGAGTTAATAATATTAATGACTATGGCCATATTTTAAAAACTATTTTTGTCTTTTCAGATTCTAATTCGTTTACTTTGAAATCCAACAGAAATCTATATGAACTGTTTGGTTTAACTTGAATCAGAAAAAAATAACTACCTTAATGTCTTTCTTTATTTCCTACTCCCTTTCTCCTTCTTTCCCTCCCTCCCTTTCTCCGTCCCTCCCTCTCTTCTTTCCTTCCTTCCTTAATTGTCTTTACTATTACATTAATTAACTCAATCTTCATCCTATGTTTCCATCTCACCTGATACTGGGGCCCCAAATCTACCAGTCATGACATCAAAGAAGTTTCCAATGTTGGTCTCAACACTGCTGAAGATAATCCCACTGTTCTGATTGCTGAAGTGGGTTGCCAGAGAAGCCATGAATGCAATCTAAGGAAAGAATTATTGGTCAATAAATAGGCAATTTATCTTAAAGAAGTCAAGTTTTTATGCAGATTAGTTTGTTAAACATTATACATAACAGCAAGATTGGGAATAAACATCAATCTATGGAGAAATAAATAAATAAATTATGGTAATTCCAACATTTGAATGCTATGCAGCCATTAGATTGACAATGTCTATCAACAGTTCTGAACATAGGTTTCAAAGATTATTTGTCTTTCAAATGATTTTTGAAATATTAAAATTCTGTTATCAAATAATACCAGAAAAATTGAGATGAAATTTTCCACTTATAGCCGTGAAATGCACATTAGCAAATTCAAGGACCTGAGAAACCCTATAGCCAAACATTTTAATTTTGGTAACCCTGCATTATTTTTTCCCCAAAAGATACCTATTAATTTCTTTTTTTTTTTTTCTTTATAGAGACGAGGTCTCACTATGTTGCCTAGGCTGGTCTCAAACTCCTAGGCTCAAGAGATCCACCTTCCTCGGCCTCCCAAAGTGCTGGGATTATAAGCGTGAGCCATGGTGCCCAGCCTATTAATTCCTAATGAAATTAATTCTTTGAATACACTTTGAGAATTCTTGAGGCTGATCTAAATGTGCATCTGTATAAAATGAGAAAATATCTTCAATACACTGTTTACTCAAAAAGTAGACAACACAAGATCATTATTGGCTGATACCAGCCTTTATTAACTGTGTCTGTGTGGATGGAGTTATTGTGTGGGCAATTCAGAAAAATATCTGCAAGAATATTCTTGAAATTATTAATAGCAGGTTTTTCTTGGTAGAAGTTTCATGGGAAAGTTTTCCTTCATTACACTTCTAATTTTCAAGTTAGCATGTATTAATTTTATATTCAGAAAAAAGAGATACTAATTTTAAAGCTATAGAATTGTATTTATTTACATGAACAGACATTTAGGATAGATTGTCACTCATGAAATAAAGTAATAATATGTATATATGTTCCCATCATATTTAAAAGTAACATGTATATAAGTATGCATAAATCTGAAAAGTTATGTAACTGTATATTAATAGTAATCACCTCTTGGCATGTTTTATTATTTTTGGCCCAGAACTTCCCTAATTTTTTTAACAATGAAAAGATATTACGTGAATAACCTTGAAAAGGTAAAAAGGAGTGTTTGCAGTTATCTAAAATATAGAAAAATGGTTTACTAAAATTAGCAATCTTTTTGAATATTAGAACAACAAAAATTTCTCAGCATGATTTTGGACGAAAAAATGTCATATTGGAACTGTAAAGTTTAGAAATGAGAGAATCTGAGAAGTCATTTAATGGTCAACACCCATTTCTGGGAATGGTTACAAATACTTTATGTGTAATCTTTTAAGGGACTTTGAAAGCCTCTGCTTAATCAGTAAAAGATCAGCAAAAAGAATTAACTTGAGAAACCCGCTCATGGTGGCAACCAAGAGGCTGTACGAGTTTGGGAATAAGACTGTCTACTTGGGTCCAAATATATGAGATTAAGGTCCACCTCTCTTAATTCTGTCACTTGGCAATTGAGCAATTAGTAATTGAGCCTCAAATTTCTATATCCCTTAAGTGGAGAATTGGGCAGTGCTCTTCCTCCTCTTGCCACCACTACTACTATTGTTACCACCTCTATACTACTAATGTCCAAAGACAGGGTTGAAGTTCAAAATACAAAATGTTAACAACAACTTAAAAAGCCTTGAGACAATTCCGCCCGTCAAGAAAAGCTTTTGTCACTATTCACAATAGCAAAGACATGGAATCAATCTAAATTCCCATTGATGATAGACCGGATAAAGAAAATGTGCGACATATACCCCATGGAATACTATGCAGCCATAAAAAAGAATGAGATCATGTCCCTTGCAGGAACATGGATGGAGCGAGAGGCCATTATCCTTAGCAAACTAATGCAGGAACAGAAAACCAAACACCGCATGTTCTCATGTATATGTGGGAGCTAAATGATAAGAACACATGGACATATAGAGGGGAACAACACACACTGGGGCCTATGGGAGGATGGAAGGTGGGAGGAGGGAGAGAATCAGGAAAAATAACCAATGGGTACTAGGCTTAATATCTGGTGATAAAATAATCTGTACAACAAATCCCCATGACACAAGTTTAACTATGTAAAAAACCTGCACATGTACCCCTGAACTTATAATAAAAGTTAAAAAAAAAAAGAAAAGCTTTTGCTTAAAACCACCATTGAAGAATAAGCTGTCAATCCTTCATCAAAGTCAATCCTTCATCCAAATGAGTCATTGAAACTGAGTGTAAGTTAGATTAATAAATTCTTTAATTTGCTGGGACCTTCAAAGAATGTGAAGTTCCCTCCTTCACAGTCTGCATAAGACCCAAATGATTGTACTGTGATTTTAAGGTAAAATAGCTGATGGGGCAAATTTAATAATTGCCCAGAATGTTCTCTATCAAACTGGCTACCCTAGGGCCCCTTCTCCATGGTTTACCATTCGTAGGTTATGGGTTAGAGTGTCTAGCTTTGAGATGTTTACCTTCTGTCTTATTAAATACCTTAACCTGGCTGAGTGGCACCTCTAGCCTTTTTGTTTGTAAATTTATACTGGCACATGGATCCCAGGTTGCCGAAATTCTTAAACAGCATTTGGCTAGGCACGGTAGCTCACACCTGTAATCCCAGCACTTTGGGAGGCCGAGGCAGGCAGATCACTGGAGGCCAGAAGTTTGAGATCAGCCTGGCCAACATAGCGAAATGCCGTCTCTACTAAAAATACAAAAAAATCTGCCGGGCACGGTGTCGCGCACCTGTAATCCCAGCTACTCCAGAGGCTGAGGCAAGAGAATCGCTTGAACCTTGGTGGAGGCTGCAGTGAGCCAAGATCACACCACTGCACTCCAGCCTGTGCACACACACACAAAACAAAACAAAAATGGCATTCATCTGAAAGTTGCAAAACCCACAAATGAGAGTAACACACTAACTATTCAAGTTATTTTAAACTTGAAAAACCAAGGCCCAGAAAAATGATGGAACTTATACAGGCTCAAACCACCACCATACACGCACAAATAAAAGACAGAGTTTCCCCCTAATTGATCTTTCAGGCAAGAATCGCTTTACAGTCTAGTTCTTCAAAAATCTCTCATATTGCAGGATTTTATCTCAGTTACTTTATTTTTATCCACAAGTTACTTTTTTTGGGAAGACACTAGTCAGAAGGAAACTTAATTTTTTTAAAATGCTAGTTTTCAATGCTGATAGAAGTCCCCTGGAGGGGATCCATTTCAAAATATTAGCCCTCCTCCACCTCCCAGAAATAACCCAAAGTTAGTAATTTTTCTTGTGACTTAACCTCACAGTTACAAGTTTAAGACGTTGTTGGCAATAAGAACTTTAATGATCATTTAAAAGAGAGATAAATAATAGGTAAATGGGTACTTGAGCCTGGAATAAAATGTAGTTTTAACCTCATAAATTGATTTTTTAGACTTTATGCTGAAATGAATGTAATCTGGTCTGGAACACTGAGTGGATGACTCAAAACTGAAATTCTCCATTGATAAAGAAGATTCTGACAAGAAAAGCTCAAGTAAAAATTATACCACAAGGTCAAGTGTGGTGGCTCAAGCCTGTAATCCCAGCACTTTTTTGGGAGACCGAGGCAGGCAGATTGCTTCAGGCCAGGAATTTGAGACCAGCCTGGCCAACATGGCAAAAACCCGACTGTATTAGAAATACAAAAATTAGCCAAGTGTGGTGATGCATGCCTGTAATTCCAGCTACTAGGGAGGCTCAGGCAGGAGAATTGCTCAAACCCATGAGGCAGAGGATGCAGTGAGCCAAGATCACGCCACTGCACTCCAGCCTGGGCAACAGAGCAAGACTCTGTTTCAAAAAATAAACAAAAATTATATCACAAAATCTGAGTTGAGAGAAAACAATGTATATCAATATTTATGTATGGATTAGTATATGTAAATATAACTATATTAATAAATATATATGAATATTATATATACAAATATATATAAATATACATTTTATATTTACAAAATATATAAATATATAATTTATAAATACAAATACATATATATTTGTATTATATATACAAATATATATAAATATAAATACATTTTATATTTACAAAATATATAAATATAAATACATTTTATATTTACAAAATATATAAATATATATTTATATATAAATATAAATACATTTTATATTTACAAAATATATAAATATATAATTTATATATAAATATAAATACATATATGTTTACAAAATATATGTATTATATAAATACACATATAAATATATTAATAAATACATATATATAAATATTATAACTAGACATTTCATCATTCCATTTATATATTTAAATGTTTATACATTCGAGTTGGCCCAAACCCTTATTACATCTTATCACATTCTTAAAACATCTCAATCGGGAAAATAGGAGATGAGTTTATATTTAGGGTTGCCTTGGATTTGGTCCTATGAGGGACTTACATTTCACCCTTCCTAAAGGTCTCTCCTCCCTAAGAATAATATCTAAGTCCCCCTTTTGGACAGTATGGGCCTTATGCAAACATCCTGTGATGTAGATGAACAAACTGAGACTCAGATTTACTCAGGATTGGGGAAGACTTGAGGAAGCACTCGAACATCCGGATTCCTGGCCCCTTGTGGCCAGGCAGGTTAGAAAGCCACCGGGAGATATACCGAGGATGGTTTACCTGAAGTTCTGGTGGAATCCCCGGGTAGCCCTTCTCTCCTTTGGGGCCATGCTGCCCCCGCTCCCCTCGAGGCCCCAGGTCACCTTTGTCGCCCTTCTCACCTTTGGCTCCTTCATGACCAGTGGCTCCATTGTTGCCATTGTTTCCATGGTTTCCTTAAACAACCAGACATCATCACATGAGAAAACCCAGTCGCTCATACTTACCATCCATTTCTAGACATGCTGTCCAAACTCAATTATGAAAGGGGACCATTCGAAACAATCCCAAATATAACCAAGGGGTATCATCATCTAAATAGGGCACCAGGCTCTGAAAGAAGCCTTAGATACACTAAAGCTCCAAAGCCTGTTTATCCTTTGAAGCAAGGCTTGGAGGAAAAACTGTGTAGAATTCTGATTATCACATTTTCATTTAAAATAGCAAAGATTGGAAACCACCTGTATAATCACCAATACTAGGAGGGCATGATATATTCTAGAAACTATGTTATATAATCATAAAAAAAGAAGGCTGAAGAAAAACATTTAATGATATAGTGATATTCATGATATTTTTAGATTTTAAAGTTATAAGTGGCCAGGTACAGTGGCTCACATCTGTAATCTCAACACTTTGGGAAGCCACGGTGGGAGGATCACTTGAGCCCTAGAGTTTGAGACAAGCTTGAGCAATAGGGTGAGATCCCATCTTTACAAAAATAGAAATTAAAAAATTAGCCAGGTATAGTGGCGTGCACCTGTAGTCCCAGCTATTTGGGAGGCTGAGGCAGGATGACCTCTTGAGTCTAAGAGGCCAAGGCTACAGGGAGCCTGGATCATGCCACTTCACTCCAGCCTGGACAATAGAGCCAGACCTTGTTTCAGGAAAAAAAAAAAATGTTATGAGTAAATACAGATAACATGATACTATCTTTGTTTGGAAAAATATGTATTTATGTATTATATCCATAGGGAAAAAAAGACAAGAATAAGTTACAGAAAAATATTCACAGAGGTTCTTTTCTAAATGTGGAACATGAGTAATTTTCGTGTCATTCTGTGTATTTTTCTGTCTCTTTGAAGTTTTCTACAAAAAACACATATCACTTTTATAACTGGGGAAAAGGTAAATTCATTCAGTAAACAAATTACAGCAATGATTTTGAAAGCAAGAGTTGGAAAACAATTTTAACTTTTCCCTTTGCCACGAAGAGACCATTTCTACACCTCTTCTTTATTTTTAATATTTGCTAAATTTCAGGCTTTTTGCTGTTTATTTTGCATGCTATCCTTGGTTGGTTATCATACCAGCCTTACAGCCCTTCCAAATGGATGAACTTTGACTGTGTTTACAAATTAATGTGTTCAGTGACAAAGCCATTTCCTGGTTAGAAAACATTTAACCAAGGCCAACCTTTTGTGTAACCTCAGAAGAGTTAAGACCTGAGAAGATTTTACAAGGGTTGAAATAGGCCCTACCCTACATCATTGCACCTGCTGGCTGCTGTCCTTGATGGCCAGTGACATAGATTCCAAGCCAGTAAGTGTAGTTTAAAGTTTAACATAAGATGTTCTGGCTGTAAATTTGGTTTTGTGCGAGAAGCTACTCAAAAGTAGAAAAAAAAAAATTGAACCACATTTGATAAATATTAACATCAATGAGAGTAAGTCACAGGAGAGCTAGTAGACTTTGGCCAGACCCTGAGATGAGGTCCTACCCTAAGGATTAACCTAAGGATGAAGACAATAAAACCCAAGATAGGCTTGGGAGCCCCATATTGAGGGGACCTGGGCTACCCTTTCCTGGACTGACCCAGGGTACCAGCAGGCCCGCGGCACTCCCCTGTGCCTGGCGGCATTGGCACAGTACAGATGACTGAACTGCTGGTCTGGTGGGGTCTGAATTCCAGAGCATTCCCCATACCACTACATGGTACTGGAGCCTAAAAATGTTTCCATGAGGCCGAGAGTGGCATGAGAGTCAACTGAGAGACGGCTGAACATGGAGAGATCCTGAGACTGGAGGAAGAAGCACTTAGCTGGACCTAGAGTCACACAGAAGGATGCACAGCTCAGTGACTGGCATTGAGAGGGCTGTAGCCCAGAGCAGTAAGCTTTCGGCTCTACTCTGCTCTTCATAAAGCACGCTGTGGCAGATATACTGGAATGAAGACTATGACCTGGTCGTTTCGGACTTAATGCTGTTGAGGAGCCTCCCAGCCTATGAACCTGGTACTCCAGGGTGCCAAGAATCTAGCGGATCCTTTGGATCACACAGAAGTGATCCCAAATTATTTAGGTTTGCCCTTTGCTCCTACTTTAGCTCAGGCTGCAATTAGATTGACAGTATGTCTTGCTCATCCTTACCTGGAATGCCAGGAGGGCCGGGTGGCCCAGGGGGGCCTTGGTAGCCTCGAAAGCTGTAGTCTCCATGACAACACTTACTGCAGTCTGGGGGTAGTCCTCCAGTTTGTGGAGACTAAAAAGACAGAAAGAGAAGCTTCAGAAAAAAAGGTACTTGTGAGCAATTAGGATTTTTAAATTTCCACTGGCCTTGGCCCTTAGGTAAGCTTAATTCCAATCGAATCACAGCAAGATCAGAAAAGATGGGATGGGGTGGAAATATCAATGGTAAAGGGTCAGGGAGTAGCTAAGGTCAGTTGATGATCAAAGGAAAAGGCAACAAAAAAGTCAATAGAAGAAGATGCTCTTTGAAAAGGCGTGTGGGTGGGGGTGGGAAGTTGGGTCCTATTTCTGAAAAGTGCCTTCCTGCTGCTACTGTAACCACAAAGGAAGAAACTTCTTCAGAAGTGGACTTGGAAGCCTTTTCTCTTTTCCAACTGCCACAGCCCCAGATACAGCTAAATTGAGTAGATGGTCCTCAAATTACAAGAATTATCCACTTTAAGCACTGTTTTTAAATGCTTACTATATCCATGATACTGAGTTAAGAGCTAGATTAAGATTTCTTAGAAATTCTAAATAGTAACACTAGTTTTTCAAACAGCCGTAGCACACTTAAATTGTCTTAGAAGACGAAGGAAATAAAGTATTTTTAGTCCAATACATTTATTTACTTATTTAACTGACAACTAGAAATTATATGTATATTTATCACGTATACCATGTTGTAAAATAAGTACACAGTGTAAAATACTAAATTGAGCTAATTAACATATGCATTGTCTCATATACTGTTTTTGTAGAAAGAGCACTCCAAATCTACTCTTAACAATTTTCAAGAATATAATACATTGCTATTAACTATAAGTCCAATATCAATACATTTTTATTAATTATCTACATCTTGAAACAACTTTAACTTTGTAAGTAAATCAACTATTTAACATGATTTCTATTTCACACATTCCACTTTAAAATGTGAAATGATTGGGCCGAGCATGGTGGCTCACGCCTGTAATCCCAGCACTTTTGGAGGCCGAGGCAGGTGGATCACCTGAGGTCAGGAGTTGGAGACCAGCCTGGCCAACATGGTGAAACCCCGTCTCTACTAAAAATACAAAGATTAGCCAGGCATGGTGGTGCATGCCTGTAATCCCAGCTACTTGGGGGGCTGAGGCAGGAGAATCACTTGAACCCAGGAGGCAGAGGTTGCAGTGAGCTGAGATAGCACCATTGTACTCCAGCCTGGGCGACAAGAACAAGACACAGTCTCAAAGAAAAAAAAATTGTGAAATGATTATCTCACTGTTTGAACCAATATTTAATAAGCACTTAATGGGTACTAAATATGCTCAAGTATGACACTGAGTGAAATGCTTATTTATACAAAGATAAATTTCTAAAATATATGTTTACCATCAAAGAGCTAAAGACCTAGTGGAAGTTGATTGACAGAAGAGTTAAAGTTGCTTATGAAATTTGAACTCTCATCTAAATTGGCAACTTGCCTTTTAATTATGTCATACAAAATACTTGTGGAAATGTTCCTAGACATCGATTATAATTCAACAGTCTTTTGAAAACAGCATGTTGTTGCTAAGAGATTCATGAAAAAAATGAAGCAAAGGAGAGAAAAAGGAGGCCAGGGAAGAAGAGAAGGAAAAAGGAGACACAGAGGGAGGAAAAAAGAATTTAAAATTCAAGTTGTATTTGTCACTAAAAATTTAACTGGATCAAAACTTCACACGGTTAAACATTTAGACCTTACTTTCTTTTTTTAAATAAAAAATGGGCTTGAATTTTGTTCTCACTCTCTCACCACTTTTTCCTAAAATTTTCTGCAAGGCTATTCCGGGAAAACACTGAACAGTATCTGTAGCACAAGCATTCTCCTGCAACCTCTCAGAACCCAAGTCTTGCCTGATCAGGAGCTATAACTTAGAGCTAGCTCCTAGTCTTGTCTTCAGTCTACCAGGCTCAAACCTGGACAAGAACTAGAGTCTGTGAAAACCTTCTGTCAAATTGGTAGGGAAGAAAAGTCAACTAAAGCCATTGGTTTGAGATAAGGGATTTCATCTCAGGGATTTTATCTGAGGGATTTCAGGACACTTGGAAAGTCAAAGACACCATGGCACGCCCCACCTTCTAATCCAAAATTGTAATCTGAGAAGGAAGGATTCCATATTTCCTGTTATGGTTTTGCCAATGTGAAATTCAGCCTTTTAAACCTCAGAAAATCCAGGGCTCTGCCAATGATGAATTTTAAGGATGGAGAAGGGAGGAGAAGGAGGGAAAATCCTCAAGTGGAACCATCGATGTAGGAATGGAATGGAAATACTGAAATGCTTAGGAATGTTGAAACACCCACTGGACTGAAACCAGAATTTCCATCGTGGTGCTGCGTGACCTTAGAGAAGCCGCTGTTCTCCAGTCATCTTTTTTTGTTTGTTTTGTTTTTGGCTAGTAAATCAGAGGATTGGATGAGGTGGTGTTGGTGCACAGAAAATGACTCTTCAAAATATGTGCTTCAGCATGTTGAGTGCTTTGGAAATGGAAGGCTTCAGAAATCAGCCACGAAGATAAGGTGAGCACAGGGAGGATGGAAGGCTCTGTGGGGCAGGACAAAAGCTTGCTTGATCTTGATTTTCAGTACAAACGCAGATCATGAGAGAGGGGCCTCATGATCCTTCTGAACTTTGGTGTTTTAAGAAAGACGTATTGGAAGAGCTATCACAGGGAAAACTGGCTTGTGGCAAATCTCTTATTAAAAAAAAAGAGAGAAGCCTCAGATCCAAGGTCTCTCTCTGACCTTTCCCTGCCTCCCAGTCTCTCTGATCTTCTTTCCAGAAGTGCCGGGAGGGACTCTGTCTGGAATTTCTTTATTTGACTAAGAAAGTGTCTTTCCAAAAGAAATGCAATTGTCTTAAGACCCCCTCCTTAGGAATCTCATCAAATAACTGGGAAAGATCAACCACTGGAGAAGTGAAGAGACTGGGAGTCATCACAAGGCTCAGACAGGCTTTTTTTCTATTTCCTGAGGGCAGCTAGGAGCCATAATCTGGGAAGCTTTAAGACAACCTCTGTTCACAGTAAATTTCTCTCTCTTCCCTTCTTGACACTGTTACAGTAGGCAGCTACTCAGACATGAGCAGGGTAGGGGAGGGCTCTACCTGACCAGGAATATCAGGTGATCATCAGGTGATGATCAAGTGGCTTTTAACTGTTTCTCTAAAATAATAATTGGTTGCAGCCAGTGCCGGGGAAAGGCAGTCTTCCTAAAGATAGAAAAAACCTGAAACTGGTTATTGGCAGCTTCCCAGTAAGATCTCAGGAGTTGGGCAAGTGGGCTCAAGCATGTGTATTAAGAGGCAAAATGGCAGAGTTTAATTGGCAAATGACCTCCTAGGAGCATTTGGCTGGTAAGAGCAGAATACCTCAGGTGAGCATGGTTACAACTCCAGTAAACATACTATGCATGCTCACCTCCCAAGTAAGTGCTGGCAGGCCACCGCACATGTGGACAACCCACCCCAAGGGAAGAATCAAGGGAGAAGTAACGCAAGACCCCAGAAGTATGCCAACGTAAAAAAAACCCAAGTCAAAAGGTCAAACCGTGCACTTGTCTTTCAAGTTGCCCATTTGGCCCTTTCCAAGTATACCTGCCTTCCTTTTGTTCCTGCTCTAAAGCTTTTTAATAAACTTTCATTCCTGCTCTAAAACTTGCATTGGTCTCTCCTTCCACCTTATGACCCTCAGTGGAATTTAGGAGCCAAGAATTGAGGTTGTTGCAGACCTGTATAGATTCACTTTTGGTAACAACACCTCCCCCAGGGCCCAGAGGAACTTTGTAATTTACTTCTACATTCCCCAACTCCCTGCTACCCTACATGGAAGGGTGTGTAAGCATGCATTGGGCTATTGGGAAATCATCCCCATGCGGTATGTGTTTTTCTCCCATTGATCTGCCTTTGGACAGTTAATTTTCAGAGAATCTTCAGAGGATGAAACAGGAGAAGATTTCCCACTTTTTCCCTACAATTGTCTTGCATTTTTTTCCAGCTCTACAATGCAAAGATACTATTTTCCAAAGCCTCAAATAATAATTTAGAAACATTTTGTTTTTAAAGTCTAGTATCTAGGCACAAGAATTCAGCTCCAGGAGATGAAGTTGCTCAATGCTAGAGCCAACTAGGATTGGAAGTGCAAGACCAAGCTACTTGAGGGCACTTTGAGGGCACAGAGCTGCCACCAGAACAGTGAGAGACTTCTGGTTGCTACTAGTCGAGCGCCTCGTGAGAACCCTTCAGCAACATTGCATTACATGCTCCTTCCTCTGGCCTTGTCTTTCAAAGTTCAATTGAATGGAAAAATACTTTTGCATTGTTGAGTCTTTTGCTGGGACCCTTAGAACAAGTTGGACGGGTTGCGTTAATTCAGAAGTTTTCTCCTAGGTAAGGGAAAATTACACGTAGGTAGTTGCTATTTATGATCTCCTTGTTTATCATCCCCTTTCCCCAAAGCAGGACAAATTTGTATGCAAAAGGCGTGTAAATTTGCAGCAGGCGAGAAAGAGTTTGTCTCTAAGACACGCTCCATCAATTTTGTAGATGGAGGCCTAGGGGTAGTGATGCAGAATTGAGCTCTGCTCTAGTAAGTGACTTCTAGGAAGGAGAGTCATAGCTCCTTTTTAAAATCTCCTGCCCCCCAAAAAAGGGAAAAGAAATAAGAGGAAGGGAAGTGGGAGGAGGGAGAAATGGGTATCCGGGACAAGGGGGAGAAACTGACAAAGGTGAATGACAAAGAGGCTGCAGAGAAGAAAATACCAGGAAAAGAGAGCCCAGGTCTGCCCACCCCAGATCTCTGGCCATTGTCCTCCACCATGAACCCACAGCTGGAACATCGTTCCAGACCATACATCTGATTATCTCACTGTCCTGCTATGAACAAACAAAACCTAGCTAGCAAAGCAAAATCTAAGCTCCTAAACCAGCTAGCAGAATCCTTCTTGGCACTAAAATCATGTAGCATCCTGTCCCCCCAACCCCCACCCCTGCATCCCTAACCCAGGAGCTTCAGCCACAGCCAACTCCTCACAGGCTTTCCTGTCTCTGTTGCAGCACTTTTTTTTTTTTTAATTTGCTGTGGATAGTCATTCTTTCAATCTCATCTTTTAAGATCCAATACAAAAACTATCAGTATTTTGACACTTTTGCCCAACTGCCTTTTATGTACCGATTTTATGTAACACATGGCATTTAATTAAACTTAATTTAATTAACAAAAATTTATCTCTTCTACAGCCCTTCAGGATGGTTTGGACATGGGAGCTCAGGCACATTTATCTTTATATATCCCTGGCCCCCCTTTTAAAGTTTGGTACAAAGTAGAAGCACAAGAAATGCTTGGGAACTGAATGAATAAGAGGAAAAGTGAATTATGATCAAAGAAGAGGGACAGGGGAAGTAGGGAAAGAAGGAAGAACGTAGCACAGTCCTAAATTCAAACTGTGGTCTCCATAGCTATTGGTAGAAGAGTTGTATTGAAAACTTCCAGAATGTCAGTAACTCTAAATATCCTCAATAGCTCCTGTTGGTGGTTTGTTTGAAAATACTTCAGGAACCTAGAAGGTAGACTGAAGGAGAAATGTGATTTGGATTTCAGTGGCCTGCTGGGTGTTGGTTGTCAGGACATAATGACCAAAGACAACATTTAACTTCCTTCTGCTTCCTCTGGGGGAATCGCACTGTCATGGCCAGGAGAGATACCATCTGTTGGCCAGGAAAGATACCACGTGTGAAATGGAAAGTCCACATCAAGTCTTGGACACAAGTGAAAATATCTTCACCACAAACAGAAACCCACACACAAATTAGTGTTAATAATTACCCTTTAGCCAAAAGATTGTCAGATGAATAGACAATCTCTAAAAGTGGCTTTCAAAAGATAGGATCATATTTAGAGATTATCATTTCTTCTGTGGCTCCTTAAAGAAGCAATTTTCTCTGGATACATCCCCCACAGAATGGTTTGGGCAACTGCCTTGTGTGGTCAAGTTAGAAGTTCTGGGTTAGTTTCAAATCTGCAAAGGATTCTGTGTGTGATCTTGGTCTGATCATATAACCAAACAACCAACCTAAACTTCTGAATCCATGGTAGGAAGGATTTAGATTTCAATTACATGAAATTCTTCAGGTCCTATTTAATGCATTAAAGTAATCAAATCTTGTAGTAAAAACCTGTATGTTCAAATATCATATAACTCAAAGTAACTCTTCTTGCCCCCTCCAACAGTTTTCAGCATACTAGATGTCTAGAGGGTAATTCAAAATATGTCTCTTCCTGTACTTAATATTTTAAATTACATTGAGTTTCATCAATTTGCAATTCACTATACTGAAATCTTAACTCACTCTTACACTACCAAGAGTTAAAGATATTTCCTTAGAGCTGAATTTATAACCTGAGAAATAGATCAAGTCCTCTGTGATTATCAGGCATCAAATCATGCTATAAGGTTTGCATTTCAAACAGTTTATTTTTTATTTAACTCTTTAATTCTTTTTAAAACAGGCTGAACAGAGAGGCTTAACAATCTAGAATGCTATAAATCAAATAAACAAGACTGCCATGAAATGTCACAGTATACTCACAAATCAAAGTAAAAAAACTTTGCTTTTGACAAACTCAAAGGGCAGCTTCTCCCTGCTGGAAGGGATTAAGAAAGTCCAATTCTCTTAAGAACAACAAATGATTGTCTACAGTGACCCATCTGTCTGCGTGGGTCAGCACTCCTTTCCGGACCAACAGAGCAAGAAAGAAATCAAGTCCCAGCATAGCAGGAAGCTGGCTGGCCAGGTTCCCCGTTCTGATGGGGTGATATTACGGCCACTATCCCATCACATCATTGCTGCCTCGGCTGATTTTCTAACAGAGACCGACAGTCTCTCTTGTACCCGAGAGCAATCCAGAAAGAGATTCACAAGCAGCTTAGCGAACTTCTCGAAAGCATTCATTGATTCTAAGAATCTTAGCCAAAAAAAGAACAACAGCAACAACAACAACAACAGCAACAACAAAACTCATTAAGCTTTCACAAAAATCCTTAGAAGAGAATTCTGAGTACCTGGCCCCAGAATGTGGTGATCTGGGCTAGGTCATCTACCTCGGGGTGCGGTAGCTCATCTGGTCTCAGGGATTTTAGGTCTGTAGAAGTGTTATTATCCACAGTCCCAGTTTTAGGATGGCTCCGCTCTCTCACTTTCTCCCTCCTGGAGCCGCTACGGCCAGTCTGCTGGTGGCTTTGCACTATTCTTGCCACCACTTTATTAGTTCTTCCGCTCACCTCCATGTATTCATCTTGACACAGGCAAAAAGGGAGGAAAAACAAAGCCAGCAGTTGCCAATAGACGAGCTGCCTCCAAAGCATGATTCTCAACAGAGCCTCAGAGCCTCCCTGAGAAGACAGCAGGGCTCCAGGAGCGTGGTCTCCTCGGGCAGATGCCAGGACTGGAGCTGAGAGCTGCAGCGGCGGAGTGGTTTTATACTTTGGTGTGTAATAAATAAGGCTGTAGGCATGCCAGAGTGACAGCAGCCCTCCTCCCCAGGCAGAACAGCCCCCATTCATCATTTTCCCACACCACAAGCAAGAACGATTTGTGTGCACAGTTCCCAGTTGGCGAAATTCATAAATGTCACACCTTGGCACGTTTCTGTTGAAGTGTGAAGAAAACATACACAACCAGCTGGGAACAGAGAGCATGTGTCCAGCAGTTTGCGTTTGTGATTAGACATGGAAAGGCTGTGTATTTGCAGTCTAAAAAGCCTTTTGGAAAAATCTACCCTTGCGCTTGCCAGGAAAGTCAGGCTTAACTGCATCAGTTTTGTCTGAAATGGCAGTGGGAACCCATTCAGGGCTTTCACGACAGCTCTTGCTTTCTAGTTGTACTGTTAGTATTTCCCCACTTTGACCCACTTAAGGTAACTCATTTCCCCTTCCGGATACCAGTGGCAGAAGGCAGTTGGTTGCCTACAAAACACTGAGCAGGATTCAGGTGCAGTGTCTCTGGGTTTAGCAAAGGTATTTCGCCATCCTCAGCTTTACTTCTTTTCCCCATGACTTCCCAAAAGCCAAAATTAAATCAAAGTTAACCAAGTCACTTATTGTCAGATGAAGATACAACACCCTGCTTTGTGTTAAGAGAAGGCTGTCTCTGGCTCCTCTTTCTTTTGACATATTCTTGATTAAAATAGAAACGGGGCCGGGCACAGTGGCTCATGTCGATAATCCCAGCACCTCGAGAGCCCAAGACAGGAAGATCCCTTGAGCCCAGAAATTCGAGGCCAGCCTGGGCAACTTAGCGAGACCCTGTCTATACTTAAAAATTAAATAAATAATAAAATTGAAGAAGTGGAAAGCACCGAACACGTTATTTCAAACACAGCATATCCAGATTAAGAGGATTCTCATGTTCTTTGCTTTAGTTGCTATACTTTTATTAATTCAGCCAAAAAGCAAATGGACGTTCCTAATTGCTTCAGGATAATAAATTAAGAGAATTTAAACAGTTTTGTCATCAAAAATTGCTTCTATTTACATATGATTTTATTTATATTACTCATTCACTCGCTTAAGAAAATGTTACTGGCCTTCTCTCATGAAAACTTCTCTCTTAAGAAAATGTTACTGGCCTTCTCTCAGGACTGCAAAAAGCATGGGTGGCAAGCATCTGATGAGAAGGGGGCGAGGTGGCACTGTGGGAAACTGAGGCTTGGAGAAGCTCAGCCTGCTGATGAAGAGTCAGAGCAGCTGGGGAAAGGGGAGAGGAGAGAGAGCTGTTGACAGCTGCCCCCATCACTCAGACAAGGGCCTGAGAAGAAAGAGCCATCTCTAGAAGTGGCCAGAACTGTCAAAAGCTAGCCTGGCCCCTCCTGCAGCTACCAGAACAGCCGCTTCCAGAGTCCACACTTATACATGGAAAGGGTTTGGTGCTGGGGACGGAGGGAGAGAGTTACTCTGTGAACTAAAAGCTCTCCAGGCCACAGTTCAGGAGCCTTGGGAGCCATGTTCAGTCCAAGCAGTCAGTTCCCACCTAGTAGGGCATAAAAACTCAGCCATCTCCATGCTACGAGTCTACCCTTGAGCATCTAAACCTTCCTCACTGGAGGATTCCTTGAGTTCTGTCATGTCCGCCGTTAAAAGGTAGATGTCCCTGGGAAGGGAAGTGTGTCAAACTGTTATTCTTAGTAACTGAGGATTTTCTTCCCAGACCTGGAGCTGGAGCTGGGGAGAGGATGGCACCTCTGTTTGGAGGGTGAGCAAGTGGATGGGCTTTTGCTGTGGGAAGGAAAGCCCAGAGCAGTGTCTCAGTGGGGGGTGTTCCCTCATCAGGGAGGCCTGGAGAAAATGTCACAGGGAGACCACAAAGCAAGCAGTGGCTCTGAAATCTAGGTCACCCAATTCACAGGTTTTCCAAGAGCTGTCTCTGGCTCTCGCCATCACGCATCCCCCACGATGTGGGCCATATTGCTAAGTAACTACAAATCAGCCTCTGACTTTCCACCGCATTGAGACTTTCCATTCGTGTTTTCAATCCTGTCATCTATTCTAGTGGTTCTCAACTCTGACTGCATATTCAACCAAGGAGCTTCTAAAAATATTAGTGCCTGGACTCTATCCCAGACCAATTGAGTCAGAATCTGTATTGGGGCCTGGGCAGTTTTTAAAAGCTTCCCTCAGATGATTCTAAGGTGCATCCAGGGTTAGGAATCACTGACCCATCCTCTTCTTGACTCAAAAGGAGTAAATAATAATATCCATAATTTGTTAAGCACTTACCATGTGCTAGCCAAGTACTACTTTGCTTTATCTCACTGACTTCTGTCAGCAAACCTATGATCCCATCTTATACATGAGGTGATAGAAGCTTGCAGAGGTAAAGTGACTTGTCTTGTGTTATGCAGCTGGAAAGAATTGGACTCCATCTGTCTTTCCAGAGTGAGTTCTCCTGCCTTCCTATAGAGAAGGATCTACAGAGAAGGATTCTGCAAAGAAGGATCTCTCCTTCTCTCTCCCATTGGCCCATTATTGATCTCTCCCAAGAAATCAATAATGGGCCAATGGCAGACAGAAGGTCAGTCTGAGAGCTGCCAGGGAGGCTGCCCTCAAGAATTGGGGTCAGAAAGTATTATGGGTTGGATTATGTACCCCCAAAAGAAATTTAAGTCCTAATCCCTAGTACCTGTAAGTATGACCTATTTAAAAATAGGGATTGTTAAAGTAAATGAAAATAGAGATCAGGCCTGAAGAATCCCTTAGCAGACAAAGCCAATTAGGTTTCGTAAGTGACCTTAATCTTGCTTGGTTTGCAAACATAGGCAAAACTTAACTTCAGCAACTTTTTGTAAATGCCTATATTAAAGAAAAACACAATGTAAGTTAAATGACTCAGAAGCTTTCCAATGGGAGAGACCAAATAAGGCAATTGTACAACTGTAACCAATCAACTATTTTATTTGCTTTATATCTGTGTTTGTCCTGTAAAAGCCTCTCCACCCCTTGTGTTCCCTTGATAGAGCTCCTGAACCTCTTCTGGTTTAGACTCATGCCTGAGTCATGAATTGCTGTTTGCTCAAAGTCTTTAAAGCTGTATTGTGCCTCAGTTTACTTTTGAATAGGTCTTTAAAGGTGATCAACTTAAGATGAGGTCATTAGGGTGGGCCCTGAGACCCAATATGACTGTGTCTTTATAAAAACGGAGAACTTAGACACAGAGGCAGACATGCACACAGGAGAACACTATGTGAAAATGAAAGCGGGGATCAGGGTAATGCATTTATAAGCCAAGGAATACCAAAGATTGCCAGCAGACCACCAGAACGTAGGTGAGAGGCATGGAACAGATCATTCTATCACAACCCTTAGGAGGAACCAACCCTGCTAACACCTTGATCTCAGACGTTGAGACTCCAAAACCGTGACACAATAAATTTCCCTGTTTGAGTCATCTTGTTTGTAGCATTTTGCTATGTCAGTCTTAGCAAACAAATACAGAGAACATGTATGAAAACTTTTTGAAACAACAACAACAAAAACACTTGTTGTTGGGACTGTCACTGCATCGTGCCTGCCTTGGCCTCAAGGGACCAGTTAGGATGTTGGCACAGCCACTAATGTGAGCAGCAGAGGTGCAGATGCATATGAATATACGTGTAAAAGAGTCTAAACCGGAAGAGGTTCAGGAGCTCTATCAAGGGAACACAAAGGGTGGGGAGGCTTTTACAGGACAAACACAGATAATAAAGCAAATAAAATAGTTGATTGGTTACAGTTGTACAATTGCCTTATTTGGTCTCTCCCATTGGAAAGCTTCTGAGTCATTTAACTTACATTGTGTTTTTCTTTAATATAGGCATTTACAAAAAGTTGCTGAAGTTAAGTTTTGCCTATGTTTGCAAACCAAGCAAGATATACATGTACTATCTTGTACATGCAGAGATAGAGATGGCAGTCTGAAAATATTTAGTAAATTGCTTAAGTTCATGGGTAGTAAGTAGAAAACTGGGCCAGAGAGAAGAGTCCCTCATCTTTCAATATAGGTATCTTTTATTTCCCTCCAGTAATTTCTCATTAAATGCATTTTAAACATTGGTTTATTATTAAATATTACTTGGTTATCATTTCATATATGCTCCAGAATGTTCCTTATGTCTAGTTTTCAAAGATGTGAATAACAATTGGGCATAATTTTTTACCTATGGGTTGAATATTAAAAACATCTAGAATCTGCCCCAGGCAACGTCCCTGGAGGTGATGAAGTCCCAGTTCTGCACAGTTGTCTCTGGTTGTGAAAGTTCACAAAGGACACCTGAGGACATCAGGCTCCTGGATACACTGGGACTGTCACTGCATCCTGCCTGCCTTGGCCCCATGGGACCAGTTAGGATGTTGGCACAGCCACTAATGTGAGCGGCAGAGGTGCAGATGCATATGAATATACATGTAAAAGCCAGATCTGTGACTCAACTTTGCAAGGCAGAGGCAAATATTTGTTTAGCTTTACAAAGGAGGCCGTTATAAGATGTGTAGGTACCCTGTGGCCTCCCCCATGGTGCTTTGCTGTGGCCTAAGCCAAAAGGAGATCAGCTATGGTCTGGCTAAAGGACAGTCAAGAACTGTGTTGGACTGAACGTGTCTTTGTATAAGTGCCAACTTAAAGAGCAGCTAAAGGAGCAACTGTTTGCATGATTTTCGAGAGCAGTGGAAATGTGACCCACGTCTCTCTTGCCTCTTTCCAATGAAAAATACTCCGTGTACTAAGGACAGTGAATTCTGAGATTCTAAAATCAAGGCTTAGTCTCTTTGATTTAAACCAATTAGAGATTTATTAATATACAAATAAAATTAATATACACCTTGAGATGAGGTAGTTTAGCTGTATTGGTTGTTTATGACTTCATGTTAAGGGCTTTTTCAGATGCTCTCCAGAGAAATTCTAGTTGAAGAAGAAGTTTTAAAAAGAATCAGTGTGTTCAGAAAGGGGACATTGCCTATAGACATTAGATATTGCCATTTGAAGAAAAATGGGTTTACCTTGCCACCAGTACAGGGCAAAATGAGGAACGAAGGAATATGAGAGGAAGTTGGTCAGCTGGTCAGGATGTTACAATTTTGGTGGAATTACATGTTTAGGGTCATTATTCAAGTGCAGGAAACTCACTGCCAGTGTCCCAGGAATGGATCTGTCTCCATCACAAGAATAAGGCTTTCAGAGACTCATACACAAAAATTATCATCTTAATGTATTCATTTATAATGAAAAATATAACTCTCAAGCTGACTACATATGTTATAGATGTTTGCTGAAAAACAAATTCTCTTGGTAGACAAATCTATTTGAGAAGCCAAATACTAATCAGAGATGTGTGTGTTAAGCATGGTAGTGTGTGTGTGTGTGCGTGTGCATGAGAGACAGAGAGAGAGAGAGAGAGAAGAGAATTTGTTGGATAATGTTAATGGCTGGTGTCATTGAGCATTTGTGTCTGTCAGGCTCCAAACAGAAAAACAGAAACCACACTAGATATTTTAACACAGAGAATTTACTATAAGAAATTACACAACACAGGGAAGTAACCATCTTGTAAGGTTGAGGGAACCAAAGGGAGAGGCTGGTGTCATCTGAATTTAGAAGCTGGAAGAAGGGACCCTGCAGGCTTCTGTGTAGGGGCCACTGCCCAACTAAAACTGATATCTTTGCCAGGTTACAGTGAGAAGAATTCTGGGAATATAGAAAGAAGTTGACCTGGAAACAACTATAGCTACCAGGGTTAAGGGCCATTGCTCAGATGACACAAAAACAGCAAGCCAAAAAAAAAAAAAAGAGCAAGTGTCTTCTACAGCCATCCAGGACCCTCTTCTGTCACCCCCTATGGGTTGACAAAGGAGAAAAGTTATTTGCAGAATCTGAGTTCCAACATCCCAGGGCAGAGTTTTGAAGGGTGAGCTGGAGCTGAGAGACAACAACGTAAAACCTGATGCACCAATCTCTAGGAATGTTCCTGCCACAAGGAACAGACACTCAAGCTCCTGGGGCAGAGCCTGAAACACATCACCCAGATTGGTCTGTCTGAATTCTCCTTTTGTAAATTTTATTCAGATCACTTCCATCTTTCCTAATCGTTTCTTTCTTCATACAGAGGACAATATAATTCTTTATACAAAAGCTTTCTTTTTTCTCCTAGTCTTTGCATCTAGTATACCTGGATTGGATTTAGGGTATTCAGAGACAATCTTTTGAGTCTTTCTCATTAAGATGAACTGCTAACTGTGTATTGGACACTGGTGGCTGTAGCTGGTTCCAGGTCAGCTTCTTTCTATAGTCCCAGAATTAGCCTCATTGTACCCTGGCAAAGGTATCAGTTTTAGTTGGGCAGTGCCCCCTCCTCAGAAGCCTGAGTCTCAGCCCTGTAGGGTCCCTTCTTCCAGCTTCTAAATCCAGATAACACCAACCTCTTCCCTTGGTTCCCCTAGCCTTAGGACACAGTGACCTTCCCCAGGGCTAGCCTGCTCAGCCCTATTTTGCTCTTTGAGAAACCATGGTTGACTTCTGTAGATGGAAGTCAAACAAGCTTGATCCAGATCATGAAGAAGCCTGAAGCAGAGGCAGCTCTGACACTCTGGAACCCAGTTTCCCAACGGGACCATGCTATACTGGCCTTCTAGTCATTTGACAAGGCAAACTGCATTCACACAATGAAGGCAAGACAAGGATTTTCTTGAAGATCTTGCTTAGCTACAGCAGGATCTTGAAAGATCCAAGCAAATTCCTCAAAATGGGAGACTGATTTTCAGGAATTGCCTAATGTGATTGTGAGACCTGGCAAGTCTGAAACTCACAGGGCAGGCCAGTAGGCTGGAAATTCCAAGAGTCGATATTGCAGTCTTGAGTTTAAAGGCAGTCTGGAGGCAGAATTGTTTCCTCTTCAGGGTCCCTCAGTCTGTTCTTTTAAGGCCTTCAGCTGATTGGATGAGGCCTGTCTACATTATGGGGGGTAATATAATTCATTCAAAGTCTACTGATTTAAATATTAATCACATCTAAAAGAATACATTTACAGCAACATCTAGACTGGTGTTAGACCAAACAATAGGGAACCACAAGCTAGCCAAGTTGACACAAAAAATTCACACTGTAAAAAGTAAATAAACATCCCAGGAGAGTTGAGAACATTTGATAATCATGAAGAATAATCCAATGATACTTGAGACACTGGAAGATAACTTTCTCATTCTGAAATATTCCAGAGAAGATGGGATAAGCCTTTTTGTATGAAGCTGCAGAGATAACTTCATTGTCCCTATCCCCAGTTCCTCCAAGCTCAGCCTTCTCTAGGTTTCCATAGACCTCTCCACCCCGGTTGGCCAGTCACTTCCATTGCTCATCAATCCTTCTCATGTGCTCCTCTCTGCCAGTCATTGTCTCCTTGCCTTAAAAGTCCTCCTATTTTACTCTGTCTGCATGAAGTTTATCTAGCCTTATTCAGGTAATACCACAAAGGGTTCTCTTGCTGTTATGGTACATGTCCGAGCTACTCAGTGCTTGGCATCACCTCTATGGTAGACACTCTTTGTTGTTATTTTCTTTTTTCTTTTTGTGGAGGCCAAAGCAACTCCATCTTGAATGCTAATCTTCCATGTTGACTTCGGATTAACACCTGTCGTGGGAAGGCCTCTAAAACTTCCAGTATATTTATTGTTCCTTAGGGAAGAGCACATACTTACTGTAAATCTTGTCCTTCAGTTAAAACAATCTTGATGTTATCATACCTCACTTGTCCTACACATCCCATCTGAATCACACATACCCCGTCCCTATGACATATAAGTTCCGGCTTTGGGGAGTAATGGCGCAGGGATCCATCATCTCCTCTCACCACCACTTGAGACACAGACATGGCTTCTGTTCCCAAGTTCCTATTAAATGTTTCTTTCAGAGAAACTGCATATGTCAGCTTCTGTCTTTGACCTCTCAGCTTCCTTGGACTTTGGGGGTGGGTTTGCATAGACCTGCCCAGCATGGAACACCTTGTAACAGAGTCTTGATTTTGTTCTTCTGTCCTTCAGATAAAGTGAGTTTTAGTCACAGGAAATAAAATATGACTAGATTCATCTTTTGGCCAGGGATTATTTTAGGCATGGACTTGACATTATATGATAAAGAAGAGAATCTGCTGGGGAATTTTGGGAAGGACTCCTTACTCCTGAAAAGGGACACACAGAAAGGAAATGTACTTTTTCTCTCCTTCCACTGAATATAGTCATGTTTACATACAAAGTGGGACACTACAGCAAACCCTAGGATGGCAGAGCAGAAAGATAGAAATAACCTGGTCCTAGATGGCATTTGTGAGCCACCAAATTATCTAATTACCCAGTCTTCAAACCATTCAACTGTCTTCTATGTGAAATAGTAAATTTTCTATTGTTTACAACTTTGAGGTGGTTCAAAATTGTCTTTATTGTGTTATTACTTAATACTCTACATATCTGTCTTATTTTTCCAACTAGATTAAATATCTTTGAGGGAAATAACAATACCTTGGTTATCTTTGTATACGGCCTGTTCTGCAACTCATACATGGTAAATACTCCATAAATGCCTGTCCTTGGTAGAATAAGTAAATGGAAAATATAAACCAAATTAATGGATTAAGTATGTGCTGTACCGATTAGTTAAACATTGCCTGAGCTCAAATAAGGCAATTGTAAGGGAGCTGAAGGATTTAGAGAGCTGGAAATCTTCCATTTATTTGGTTGTCCCAAGATACTTCCTGAGGAGGCAGGGTACTTCCTCTACATGTCTGGTCCTTCTTCTGGGAGGCCTTTCCTGATTTCTCACAACAGAAACAATGCCACGTCCTAGACATTTTTCCAGTTAAATTGGGGCCAGCTGACTGGGTTCTGGCCAATGGGCGTGGGTGAGGCAAGCTATTCCTCAGCTTAGCCTTTAAAAACATTCAGTGAGATCATCCTACTCTTCCTGTCCTCCTTCACTTACTTTGGTGGCCATGTGTTCCACGTAGTGGAGCTATGATGGCAGAGTCTCTGTCAGCCTGGGTCCTTGAGTGACTGGGTGGAGGAGAATTCTCTGTTGAACCTTATAAAACATGTACTCATGGTGGCAGGCGCCTGTAATTCCAGCTGTTCGGGAGGCTGAGGCAGGAGAGTCGCTTGAACCCCAGAGGTGAAGGTTGCAGTGAGCCGAGTTTGCGCCACAGCACTCCAGCCTGTGTGACAGAGGAAGACTGCGTCTCAAAAAAAAAATGTACTCCAAGTTATTAATAAACTTTATTGTGTTAAGCCGCTGTGCTTTCAGAATTAATTTATTACTACAGATAGTCTATGTACTGTCCCACTTGATAGACATCCTTAACTAGATATGTTCTTTCCCCTATGATCTCAGAGCACTAAAATGTCTTCTTTGCAGTACTTTCCAAATTAAAATTTATATTTATCTCTTGTATTCTTTTATTAATGCTGTTCTCTTCTCACTAGACCATCTATACCATAATGAGATCCTTATTTACTTACTACTGTACTTTTAATGCCTAACATAGTGCCAGCCATATGATAGATGGCAATAAATATCTGCTAATGAATGGACAGATAGATGGATGAATAGATGGATGCATATTGACTTTAGCTGCAGACCCACCTGAGTTTGAGTTCCATTTCCGTGACTTTCTAGCTGTACTTTGTCCTTTCTAAGTCTCAGTTTCCTCATTAGTAAGATGAGCTCATGACATCTATCTTACATGGTTGTTGTGAAGATTAAAAGAGACATTGCTGCAGCAAAACACTTTCTTCCTAGCACAGTGCCTGGCACTCACTGTCAAATGTTGGCCATTATTACAGCTCAGGGATTGAAGAAAGGGGCAGAGCTAAGGAAAATTACTAGAAAGAAAACATCAAGTCTGCATAAATTGTTTTGTACTTCCTGCTTGTGATTAAACAATTAAAATAGGATTTGAGTCATTAAACCTATTAAGAGGTTACAGATCACTAAAAACAATTTCTTTTTTTAAATAATTGGCTGGGAGAAATTATGCCTCCGTTGAATTCAGCTCCAGGTACCACAGGGTGTTGGTGTTAAGTTTGGGAGGCTTCTGCAATTTTGAAGATATTTCCTTAATTTCTTCAATTTTTCCAAAGATGATTTTGAAAAAGTAAGGACAGATTTCTATATAGAAACAGAGATAAACATCTTAAAGGAATAAAGCTGTATAAATTTATGAATAATCCTTATAAAACCTTGAGTCTGCCTTGAAAATTAATCACTGGATTCAGCAAATAATGGAGCTGCTCTGTCTTTCCTGCTTTCATGGTTTGCCACAGGCTGTTCCAGGACTCTGAAACTATTAAGGAGCAAAATGTTTCCACATGAGTAATGCTGATTTCAGACACTCCACCCGAACCACAAAGGGAGCAGATCTGGGGTTGGCATCCCAAATACATTTCTTTATTCTGAGCCTTAAGCTAGGCAGTAAAGAAAAAGCATTCTTGGATTCTAAACCAGGAGTCCACTGAACCGTGTCCCATTGGTTCCTGTCTGCTGGTGTGACATGGGGCTCTCATCTTTCAGAGCCATTTGCCTGTCTGTCTGCATGCCTCCCTACAAATCCAGTCAAATGCTCATGCTCCATAACTGCATCCTTGGAGGGCCCCATTGAAGACGGATTTTGGCACATAATCATCCAGTTTTTCTGCACCTGACCGGCATGTGTGTCTCTGGAAAGGACACCTGTGTGATGAGCAATAGTAGTACAACAGGATTTTAAGAAAAGCAGAGCCAGCTGCAGCCCATTTAACCCATTTCCCCACCCTATTATATTTGACTGAATAATAGCCCAGAAAAGAGAAGTAATATGCCTAAGGCAATGCAGCTAGTTAGTGGCAGCTTCAGAACCAAAGCGTAAGTCTGCTGACTCTTAGTCCAGCGATCTTCATGCTTCATTATGGGTGACATATTGTGTATCTAGTACAATGAGATGTTGCTCTTCAGTAATTATGTACTGAAAAGAGATGAATTAATAGTTTTTGCTGGCTAGATTATCACTCTGGTTTCTAAGCTAAACTCAAATGCCACTACTCCTATTAAGACTTCCCTGATGAGGCAGAGTGACAAGTAGAGAAACAGGCCGAGTATGGAAAGACCTGGCGTTGGATCTCAGCTGTTATAATTAGCAGTGTGACCTTGAGCCCTTTGCTTCTGCACACTGCCCAGAAGCATGGCTTTCAGAGTCCCCCAGAACCAGGCTCCCAGACAGGGAGTTCAATAGGATTAAAGAGAGTTGAGCTGTTTTCATCTCTTCTTTCTTGTTTGCTCCTATCCTCTGGGAAAATGGATCTTAGCCCTCTGAAAAAGAGCAGACCTCTTGTATTAATCCCCCACACTGGGAAACTTTAGCTGGAAAAGGAGGGTATCTAGGAGAGGTGTGAAAGGTGAGAAAAACACAGTTCTGTACCTCAGTTCCCAGAGGTTCAGATGCTCTATCCAGGGGCCAGTAGACTTTTCTGTAAAGGGCTGTATAATAAATATTTTAGGCTCTATGGACCATAGAATCTCTGTCTCATCTACTCAGTCTGCCACTGTAGCTTAAAAGCTGCCATGAACAATTCAGAAATGAATGAACAGGGCTGTGTTTCAACAAAACTTTATTTATAAATACAAATGGCAGCCCACCGGCCATAATTTGCAGACTGCTGGTCTATTTTAAGCCTGATTACTCCAGGATCTTCTTGACTGAATTATGATAGAGATTGTTGGGGAAGTCACTGTGGTTCCATAACTCGAGAAAAACTATCAGCACATGGATAAATAGAATTTTTAAAAGGGCAATAAGTGGTGCTCCTAAACCAACTATAGGAATCTGCATTTTTTTAATTCCTATCTCTCTCCTTTTTGGTTTTGTCTATATCTTCTATATCTGTCCATATTTTTATCACCTTCTCTATCTCCTCCTTTTCTCCCTCCTTTTCCTTTTTGATTATCATCATCACTACTGTCTGCCATATGTAGACCAAAAAACACATGTATCAATTAAGGATTTGAATGTTAGCAACAGAAATAATCACATGATATCTTAGGCAGAAAAGTTTTGCATCAAAAAGTTACCAGGTGCTCACAGAATTGACTGGCAGCTGGAGAACCAGGCTTGGAAAAATGCAGGAAAAACTGTATACAGGGTTCCACACAGGAAACTAATCAATTATTTTTCAGCAGGAACAGTTTGGCTGTAATGTCACTGTTGGTGGAGTCAGACCTTGCATCCTCCTGGACACCTATAAACCACCATAACTAATTCTTAACTGACCCTTTATTCTTTGTCATTTATTCCAAATTCTTGGGTAGGAGTTATCCAATTATCTGATTGGCTAATTCTAAACTACATGCCCATGCCATAGCTACCACATGGTAGAAAGAAGGGAAAAACTCCAAACTTAAGTTCTACACTGGACAGCAGGATATTAACTCCCACTACTGTCACACAAAAGGAGGGATTCTCACCGTATGAAAAGTATATAGATACTGCACAACGAACACAATGACAACAGTCAATCAGCACAGATGAGGTATTCCAAGCCAAAGTTGACCTCTGTGTGAAACATACAATTAACATCTGAGGACTGACATACAAGGGGTTGATTCTAAATTGACCACAGTATTATTACTGTGTTCTGCCTATGGGTTCAGGCATGGGAGGGAGATATAAATTGTCAACCTAATCAAATTTACATTCCCTGGCTGTAGAAGGATTTTCAATTCATAACAGGAAGTTTAAGGCTACAGATTAATCACTGACATGGATTTATACCCTGATAGGTGCTGGGTGACTCCCATTTGTTTTCTAAGTCCATGGGGAATTTAATAATAAATCAAAACTCCAGGGACAGACTCAACGTCCTGGCCGTTATGCCCATGAAAATCTAATATTTTCCAATATGCAGTGGGAAATCTGCATACATCTGTCTTCAGCTCTGAAACACACAGCAGCTGGGGGACAGCTGCTCAGCCTCAGGGAAATAGGGTCAATTGTCCTGTGACACTCACCCTGTCAAAATCTGGACCCTCTCTTTAGATGGCTGCAGTTCCTGGTATCAACCTACTTTAAGATGCATCACCTACCCTAGTCTTTGTCACTGGAATTTCAGAAACCTCCTTTCTCCAATTTAGAAATGGTATCCATCGGCTTTATCCTGAAATGCATGATTCTACACTTGCTCCAGAAAAATCTCATTACTTTCGCAGAAAAGGTCCTCTGCTTTGATTGAAAATTATGCAAGGTTTTGATGAGTTCCAAGTCATTATTTTGTGGTTTCACAATAGAAAACACATCAGGGAAAGGAAAGAAGGAGGAGTGAGGGAACAGAGTCAATGTGTACAATCCTGGATGTTCATCATGGTACAGCACTTTTGTCTTTTCTCTTACTCATGCTTGGGCATATTATAGTTCACCTTTTATTTTTGACATCATTTTGTCTCTAAGAATTATACTTCTTAACTTTTACCATGATATATATATATATATATATATACAGAGAGAGAGAGAGAGAGAGAGACAGAGAGAGAGAGAGAGAGAGACAGAAAGAGACAGGGTGTCAGCCTGTTGCCTAGGCTGGAACGCAGTATTATGATCATGGTTCCCTGTAGCCTTGACCTCCCAGGCTCAAGTGATCCTCCCACCTCGACTTCCCGAGCAGCTGAGACTACAGGCATGTGCTACCATGCCTGGTTAATTTTTTCTTTTGGTAAAGGTGAAGTCTCACTATGTTGCCCAGGCTAGTCTCAAACTCCCGGGCTCAAGTGATCCTCCCACCTCGACCTCCCAAAGTGCTGGGATTATAGGTGTGAGTCTCGCACCTGGCCATGTCTTTTACATTCTAATGAACCAGTCCAGGTAGTTGAGACATTTTCATGAATTGGAAATACGGTGCAGACAGACGCCTTTGCTCATTTTCTTTGAAGTTCTCTGAAGACCACGTGCTCCTGAATTCTGATTTTGTCACCATCACTTGAAAGTTGCTGATTTAGGGTGAAGAGTGGAAGAGCAGAGCAAATGTGTGGGAGAGAGAGAAAGGGAAGAGGAGCAAGATGGAGACTTGTTTCATCACTTTTCTGTCATATTTCCTGCCAAAGTATTAACCACACTTTGCTTTCCCGGCTCACTGGGCAACCACTCAGTATACAGACCCCCAGGGGTCCCAGAGAAATGTCATTCTCCTCCAAATGTAATAGCCTTCAGCACAGACAAAAGCCTGAGTCAGACAAATGATAGGCTGGTGAGAGAGACTTGGCTGGCTCTCAGAGCAGACTGGAGCAAGGAGGAGGTGGAAATGTTACCTGGCAGGCAAGCTCTGAGTTTTTCCCCTTTCTCTAAGAGTGGGTCAGGTCACAGGCCTAGTCAATGTGTTAGGTTTCACAAAGTAGAGTTTCAAAGGCCACTGTTGGCATCACAAATGCTCTGACATGTTGTTTGTTATTCTGCATGATGCACAGCCAACTGCCCTGTCTATTTTGATCAGTAAATCTGAGAGGACACCCTTTACAGCACATGCAAGAGTCCTTTCCAACTCTCTTTGAGGTTGAAAATAGAAGTTGACCAAAACATAGTCCCCCCCACTCCAGGGACTCAAGGTCAAGAGGAAGAGGTCAAGATGAGAAACAGAGAATTACAGCCACATAAAAAGTTATGGTGAAGGTTTGAACTGCATGCAGGAGAGCAGATGCAAAGCTGAAGATTCCAAACAGGTTTCCTCCCCTCTTAACAATTGTATTCATTTACTAGGGCTGCTGTAACAAAGTATGACAGACTGGGAAGCTTAGACAGCAGACATTTATTTTCTCACAGTTTTGGAAGCTGGGAGCCCAGGATCAAGGTGTACAGGGTGTGTGTCTCCTTGGCTTGCAAATGGCTGTCATCTTGCTGAGTCTCTACATGGTTGTCTGTGTGTGCACATATCTGGTGTCTCTCTGTGTCTCTAAATGTCTTCTTCTTATAAGACTACCAGTTGGATTGGATTATGGCCCACCCTAACAGCCTCATTTTCACTTAATTAACTTACCTCTTAGTTCCTTCAGGCTGCTATTACAAACTGCCAAATACTAGATGGCTTAAACAACAAGTATTTATTTCTCACAGTTTTGGAGGCTGGACAGTCCAAGATCAAGTCACCATCAGATTCAGTATCTGACTAAGGCCTGCTTCCTGGTCTATAGACAGCTGTCTTCTCTGTGCCTTCACATGGCAATAGGGGCTGGGGAGTTCCCTGAGGTCTCCTTTATGGGGCACTAATCCCATTCATGAGGGCTTTGCCTTCATGACCTAATCACCTCCCAAGGGACCTCTTGCTAACACCATCAGCTTGGGGGTTTAGAGCTCAACTTATGAATTTGGGGGAAATACAAACATTCAGTCCGTAAAGACCTTATCTCCAAATATAGTCATATGCTGAGGTGCTGGGGGTTAGGGCTTCAACATATAAATTGGGGTGGAGGGTTGGGACACAGTTCAGCCCATAACAATAGCTATGACCCATAAAGATCCTGGATGCACCTCAGGCCTTAGCATCCTTGGCTCTACTGTGTGCTGAGTCTGCCACAACCACCACTGCTCTGGGCTCAGGTCCTGCTGTCTCCCTGAGAATAATAGGCAGGCGTCTGTGGGGCATTGTTAAATGATGGGAAGTGGCCACCTTCCTCAGGACCTGATTGCAGATTTACACATACCATTAAATTATAGCCTTCTAAAGACACAATCAGTGCATAGAATGTTACTAGTGTTATACCAACTTTCTCAAAGAGACCTTTCATGCAAATACTTCCTAATTTAAATAACATCACTGCCTGACTCTGTAAGGCTGGCCTTGAGCAAAATAATAGACCAAACAAAGTACAGTCATGTGTTGCTTAATGATGGGAATACGTTCTGAGAAATGCTTCATGAGGTGATTTTGTTGTTGTGCAAACACCTTAGAGTGTGCTCACACAAACCTAGATGGTATAGCCTACTACACACCTAGGCTGTATACTATAGCCTATTACTTCTAGGCTGCAAACCTGTAGCAGGTTACTGTAGTGAAGATCATAGGCAATTGTAACACAATGGTATTTATATATCTAAATGTATATAAACACAGAAAAGGCAGAGTAAAAATTTGCTATAAAAAATTAAAAATGGTATGCCTGTGTATTAGTCTGTTTTCATGCTGTTAATAAAAACATACCCAAGACTGGGGGCAATTTATAAAAGAAAGAGGTTTAATTGGACTCACAGTTCCACCTGGCTGGGGAGGCCTCATAATCATGGTGGAAGGCAAGGAGAAGCAAGACACATCTTACATGGATGGTAGCAAACAGAAGGCTTAGGCAGAGAAACTTCCATTTTTAAGACTGTCAGATGGCTTGAGATTCATTCACTATCACAAGAATGGCATGGGGAAAACCTGCCTCCATGATTCAATTACCTCCCACTGGGTCGCTTCCACAACATGTGGGAATCCAAATGAGATTTGGGTGGAAACACAGCCAACCATATCATTCCATCCAGGCCCCTCCCAAATCTTATGTCCTCACATTTCAAAACTAATCATGCCTTGCCAACAGTCCCCCAAAGTCTTAACTCATTTCAGCATTAACTCAAAAATCCATAGTCCAAAGTCTCATCCAAGACAAGGCAAGTCCCTTCTGCCTATGAGCCTGTGAAATCAAAAGCAAGTTAGTTACTTCCTAGATACAATGGGAGTACAGACATTGGGTAAATATAGCCATTCCAAATGGGAGAAATAGGCCAAAACAACAAGGTTACAGGCCCCATGCAAGTCCAAAATCTAGCGGGGCAGCCAAATCTTAAAGCTCCAAAACAATCTCTTTTGACTCCATGTCCCACATCCAGGTTATGCCGATGCAAGAGATGGGTTCCCATGGTACTGGGCAGCTTGGCCCCTGTGGCTTTGCAGGGTACAGCCTCCTTCACAGCTGCATTCATGGGCTGGCACTGAGTATCTGTGGCTTTTCCAGGTGCATGGTGCAAGCTGTCAGTGAATCTATCATTCTGAGGTCTGGAGAACAGTGGCCTTCATCTTGCAGCTTCACTAAGCAGTGTCCCAGTAGGGACTCTGTGTGAGTACTCTGACCCTACATTTCCCTTCCACACTGTCCAAGCAGAGGTTCTCCATGAGGGCCCCATTCCTGCAGCAAACTTCTGCCTGGACATCCAGATATTTCCACATATCTTCTGAAATCTAGGTGGAGGTTCCCAAACCCCAATTCTTGACTTCAGTGCATTCTCAGGCTCAACACCATCTGGAAGCTGCAAGGTTTGAGGCTTGCACCCTCTGAAGCCATGGCCCCAGCTCTATGTTGGCACCTTTCAGCGATGGCTGGAGCAGCTAAGACACAGAGCACTAAGTCCCTAGGCTGCACATAGCACACGGACCCTGGGCCCAGCCCATGAAACCACTTTTTCCTCCTAGGCCTCTGGGCCTGTGATGGGAGGGACTTCTGTGAAGACCTCTGACATGCCCTGGAGACATTTTCCCCATGGTCTTGGGGATTAACATTTGGCTTCTTGCTACTTATGAAAATTTTGCAGCTGGCTTGGATTTCTCCTCAGAAAATGGGATTTTCTTTTCTATTGCATTGTCAGGCTGTAAATTTTCCAAATTTTATGCTCTGCTTCTCTTATAAAACTGAATGCTTTTAGCAGACCCCAAATCACCTATTGAACACTTTGCTGTTTAGAAATTTCTTCTACCAGATACCCTAAATCATCTCTCTCAAGTTCAAAGTTCCACAAGTCTCTAGGGCAGGGCAAAAATGCCACCAGTCTCTTTGCTAATACATAACAATATTCACCTTTGCTCCAGTTCAGGGGTGAATCCTAGAACTGGGCTGGGTTCCTGAGTATTTCATAACAATCCAGTTGCCCCATCAAGATGCAGTCCCATAAACAACAGTTCTTATGCAAAACTGTTTCAGAGAGGGTGTAGGTAACCTTTTGAGTCAGGAGTGAGATGGAGTTTTTGCCCACTAGAGTCTTTGTCCTTCTTTTCCTTTGTAGGAATATGCCCTAATTATTGATCTCAAACTTTTTGTTGCCCCAGATTAAGTCCTTTTGGGTACAAAATATGACAGATGGATCCTGTTTATCCTATGTGCCTTTTTCCTATGAGAAGGAGAGCGAGGAGTAAAAGATGGGCTTGCTGGTTTTCTAAGTACTTTAAGTCTTGGCTGAGCGCAAACAGCTCACACGTTTGAGCAAACCAATTATTAGGCAATTCCCCTAACTCTGCTTCTACAAGAGTCTCCCTATCATTACTGAATACCCATTGTGGTTTTTTTCTCAATCACCCAGGAGGAGCCATTTATCATCCTGTCCTGAAGGGAGTTCCTCCTAGATCTGGTCAGATCTTTGTAAGGTAATTAAGATTGAAATCCCCTGTTAGGAAATCTGCTGGGTTAAAGGAATTTTCAGTGGCTAATGTTAAATCATCTTTTTCTAACAGAATGGCCCCATACTTTAAGATTTTTGAGTTAGTAAGCTACGTTTTTGCTTTTTTGACTTAGAATAGTTCTGAACTGGTGAGGTGTGCTCACAATGAGATTTCCTCTAAAGTTATTTTTCTACTTTCTTCTGTCAGCAAAGCACTTGCTGCTACAGATTGAATGAATTTGGGCCATCCACGGGTTACTGGATTAAGGATTTTTGATAGGAAGACTATGGATTGTCGGTGGTCTTGGTGTTTTCAGGCTATGCCCTTGTTTACATTGACAACCAGGTAGTATTGGAGTGTTATAAGGTCATGGAGAAGACCTCCAATTATCAATTAAAGGTTTTAAATTGATCCTGGATTTTAAAGGAATAGGGTACACTGTTTTTTTCTTAACTACTTGTATATCTTTCTCTTTCTCTCTTTGACTTTCTGTCTCTTTCTCTCTCTTTCTTTGACTTTCTGCCTTTCTCTCTCTCTTCCCTCTCTCTCTCTTCTCTCTCTCACTTCTCTCTCTCTCCCTTTTCTCTCTTTCTCTCTCCTCTCTGTCTCTGTCTCTCTCCTCTCTGTCTCTTTCTGTCCCCTTGACTTACTCAACTTGCTTTCATCCTGATCTATTATGTTGTTGTAGACCCAGTTCTAGTTGTTAAAGTACTGGGTCATCATTCTAAGGCCCTGGCCAAGGAGCCAAGGCTTGGAGATTGTATTGGGGGGCTGGGGGGAAGCTGGGTAGAAACTGGGGGAGGAAAGCATCTTACACAATGGGAGAGCAATCTTCCTAGCCATTTACAAACTTGGGGCCCTTGCAATGGTGGTGGGGAACAGGCCACACATAACTGCCCATGTTGAGAGCTGTATACCTAAATTGGGAGGGATACCAAGGATAAGCCCCCTGGGTTCATAGCCTAGATGCCTAAGGATGCAATGTAGAGCTTCCTTAGATCCCTTTGGAGATACAACTTGCTAGAGGAAATGAAAATCTGAACCATTAGTACCTAGGAGGCAGGGATCGGAGGAAGTAGATTCAGAGGTAAGGGGTAATTTTCAGAGGTAAGGAGAATTTTTGGGGCTACACTTTCAAGAAAGTCATGGTCAGGACCCAGGAGGTATGGGTCAGAAGGAAAGGTAGGAGCACATGAATGGGCAACTGTTGAGTAGAGACTTCTGGCTGTGCCATTATCTCCACCGGCTAATGCTTGGAGTCCAGGATGACAGCTTTCTGCCTCTAGTTGACCCTCGGCTTCCCCAGGAAAATTGAAAGTGGAAGCTGGTTCCAGGAAGACCAATGCTCCCAACCCAGAAGTGTTGGGGGTTATTAGAAAGCCCTTCCCCAGACAGTCTCACACCTGAGTCTTAAGTCCAGTGGCCACATTAATCGTTTTTAACCAGCCAACAGGTGCCCAGCATTTTCCTCCAATTCTAAGGAAGGATAGGACAGAATAGCAAGTGAAAGAGGTCCAATATTACTCATCACTTTGAAGAATCACTGTATGGGCCACCAGATGTTATAGGTTGGTCTTTGTTCTTAGAGCTCCCAAGATGTGGTGGGCCACTCCAAAGATTGGGGTGGGCCACTCCCAAGATGGCAGCAAGCCTTTTGTTCTCTGACCTGGGGTTCTTGGCCTCACAGATTCCAAGGAATAGAACCTTGGGCTATGCAGTGAGTGTTATAGCTCTATTAGAAGCCATAGGTCATGGAAGAGAACCATGGAACCCAGTGACTAGTGTTCAGCTAAATTAGGATGACCCTGGACACTTAGCTGTGCAGGAACAATGGCGAGCCTTTAGCCTGATCAGGAGCAGCAATGGGCACCTCACTGGATCAGGAGTGCAGTGGACACCCTGCCAGATCTGGAGGAGTGGAAGTCAATGGCGGGTCTGGGACAACGGCAAACAGCAATGGTGGATGGCAAGCAAAAGCTCAGCTCAAACTGTAACAAACACAGACCAGAAGAGTGTGCAGTTGCAAGGTTTAATAGAATAAAAACAGAGCTCCCATACAATGGGAGGGGACCCAAAGGGAGTTGCCTAGTCTTTTCTCTTAAGGCCTTCAACTGATCAGATGAGGCCATCTACATTGTGGTGTGTAAAATCATTTATTCCAAGTCTACTGATTTAAATGTTAATCACACTGAGGATTTAAATGTAAGACTCCAAATTGTGAAAAACTTAGGATATACCCTTCTTGAATTGGTCTTGGCAAAGAATTTTTGGCTAAGTCTCCAAAAAGCAATTGCAACAAAAATAAAAACTGACAAGTAGGACCTAATTAAACTAAAGAACTCTGCACAGCAAAAGAAACTATCAACAGAGTAAACAGACAACCTATGGACTGGGAAAAAATATTCACAGACTGCACCCAATGAAGGACTAATATCTAGAATCTGTAAGGAATTTAAGCAAATCAACCAGCAAAAAACAGATAACCCCATTTAAAAATGGACAAAGGACATGAACAGACACTTCTCAAAAGAAGACATACAAGCAGCCAGCCAACAAACATGAAAAAATGCTCATTATGAATCGTAAGAAAAATGCAAATCAAAACCACAATAACATACCATCCCACACCAGTCAGAATGTCTATTAAAAAGTCAAAAAACAGGCCATGCATGGTGGCTCACATCTGTAATCCCAGCACTTTGGTAGGCTGAGGCAGGCAGATGACCTGAGGTCAAGAGTTTGAAACCAGCTTTGACCAACAAGATGAAACCTCATCTCTACTAAAAATACAAAAATTAGCTGGGCATCATGGCATCTGCCTGTAATCCCAGCTACTAGGGAGACTGAGGCAGGAGAATCACTTGAAACTGGGAGGCAGAGGTTGCAGTTACCCAAAATCAAACCATTGCACTCCAGCCTGGGCAACGAGAGGGAATCTCCATCTCAAAAAAAAAATCAAAAAACAACAGATGCTGGTGAGGCTGCAGAGAAAAAGGAACACTTATACACTGTCGGTGGGAATGCAAATAGTTCAAACACTGTGGAAAGCAGTTTGGAGATTTCTCAGAGAACTTAAAACAGAGGTACCATTCAACCTAGCAATCTCATTACTGAGTATGGAAAACAGATCATTATACCAAAAAGACACGTGGACTCATATGTTCATTGTTGTGCTGTTCACAATGGCAAAGACATGGAATCAACCTAGGTGCCCATCAGTGATGGACTGAATAAAGAAAATGTGATACATATACACCATGGAATACTATGCAGCCATTAAAAAAGAATGAAATAATATCCTTTGCAGCAGTGTGAATGGAACTGGAGGCCATAATTCTAAGCAAATTAATGCAAGAACAGAATACCAAATACTACATGTTCTCATTCAAAAGTAAGAGCTAAACATTGAGCACACATGGACATAAACATGGGAACAATAGACACTACAGACTACTAGATGGGGAGGGAGGAGCCCATGGCTGGAAAAACTACCTATTGAAAAACTACTCACTACCTGGGTGCAATATACTCATATAACAAACTTGCATATATACCTCCTGTATCTGAAATAAAAGTCGAAATTTAAAAAAATAATAATTAAATAAATGTTAATCACATCTAAAATATATCTTCACAGCAACATCAGACTAGTATTTGTCTAAACATCTGGGCACCATAGCCTAGCCAAGGTGACACATAAAATTGACCATCACACCTGCTTAAATGCCTCCAGAAGCTTCCCCCTTCTAAGCACATGTTCCATGACCTGTTGATTGCTTGCATTTCAGCCTCAGCATGAAGTGCTTCCACCTCATCTTCCACTCCAGTAAGGCTGACCCACCAGCAACTTTCCTTTTTATAGCATTCATTTATTCAACCAGTTTAATGAACAAATACTTGCTGAGCTCCTCCAAGGTACCAGGCACCCTCTAGGCTAGGCACTGCAGACAACAAAGTCAACAAAGGCACACACTCCTTTTCTCAGAGCACTTACATCTATCAGTACTGCTGCACTCACCACATCCACAGAAATGGTGGCATCTACATGTTTCTCTCACCAGGCAAATCCTATGCATCTGTCTGTATCCTCCACTGCACAGACAAGCACGCATGTATATCTACAGTGTATAATTTTTGAAGGTCACAAAACTAATCTGCAAAATCTCACTTTCTTAATTCATTCTAATCCTAAACTAAATTTGTATTTTGAGCTGTTGTTGCCCTTGGAACTGGGAACAATAGTGCCAATTGATGACATTTTTGGCAATTGAGTAATAATTCAATCATTTCAAAATTGAAATTTTTCAATTTCAGGAAGCCACCTTTTCCCATTCTTTTTCCCAGTGTGACAACTAAGTTCTTGGGAGAACATTTATACCTGAAGGTTATAGCTAAGGTATGCCCTTATAGGGGATGAAGAAAACTCAGGTGTTCTTCTGTGCCCCTCTGGGCCTAGGAGGGGCTCAGGGACTCTCTTGGGCCTTAGCTGCCGGCACACCTGGAAGCCATGTTTATTTTCTGCTGCAGGTTCTTCTCTTTTAATTTGCTGCTTCCTGTGCTTCACCGTAGGAGTGAAACAGACATTTTCTCTGCTTGCAGAAGGAGCAAGGGAAACAAGGTTGAATGTGGATGTTTGAGACAGCAGTACAGTTCTAGAGATGTTTGGCAAGGCTGATGGGGAGTCCTCTCATCAAAGTCACTCATCTCAGAAATGGGCCTGACTGGTATCCCTTCCAAACTCAGCCATAGTTGAGGAGCAGCCTGTGGACAGGGTAGCCTCTGCAGGAACCCAATGATGAATTTCTAAGCACAGCAGCAGGGGCTGTTGGTCACTTATGAGATAAATAACAAGATCCAAAATATTTTCAAAGCATTGCCTCATCCAAATTGAGAGGTCAGGATTTTTTGGGAAAGCCATTTATAGCTAAGGCATGGTAACTAGATGGAAATAGAGTACATTTGGTTGCTGGAAATTCTTCATTGGTTCATTTGGTCAGCCATTCCCATTTTCCAGGATCCAGCTGACATTTTCCCTACACTCAAGAGGTTGACACTTTAATGGGGAGACAGATATTCATTATTAGCAAATGTATAATTACAAATATATTTATATATGTACATATATGCATATACATATGCATATACATTTTTAAGATAATTGAGGCAGTGTATTAGTCACTTTCTATACATTCTCATATTGAATTATTTAATATAGTGGATTTCTGTCTGTGTAACTAAGAGGCTTGGAAACAATGACAACAAATGTTCCTGTAGCTGTGGAAATTATTTAAAATGCATCTAATGCAGAGTCCAGGTATTGGCTTTTTTGTGATGCCCACCTGTAAGGTGCTGGTAAATGGCTGAGTCCCATGATAGCTCAATAAAGGTGAAAATCAGCATGGAATGAGGAAGGGCAAAAGGTAGGCTACATCTATGAAAGGGAGTGTCCATCTGCACCCATATCACCTGTGAGAAGAGGGAGTTTTGCTGTGCAGAGATCTAATGGTTATTTGCAAATTGCCTTTCTTAAAGAGACTCCTTTTGACATTTGAATTTCAGAATCACCACCCTAAAATGTACTCTTGGTGTTGGTTGAATCTTTGGCTTATAAGAGGCTTGTTGAAGAAAAGAGTCAAACTCTGAAAAAATATTTGAAAAGATTTATTCTGAGCCTAATATGAGTGACCAATGGCCTGTGACACAGTGCTCAAGAAATCTTGAGAACATGAGCCCAAAGTGATCAGGCACAGCCTAGTTTTATACATCTTAGGGAGACATGAGACATCAATCAAATACATGTGAGATTTATATTGGTTTGATCTGGAACGGTGGGACAACTTGAAGTGGAATGAGAGGCTTCCAGGTAATTCCAGGTAGATTAAGATATTTCTGATTGGCAATTAGTTGAAAGAGTTATTATCAATAGAAAGGAATGTCTGGGTTATAAAAAGGGTTTTGGAGATGAAGGTTTTGTCATGCAGATGAAGCCTCCAAGTACCAAGCTTCAGAAAGAATAGATTGTAAATGTTTCTTATCAGACTTAAGATTTGTGTTGAAGTTAAAGCTGGTCAGCTTTTCCTGATTTCCAAAAGGGAAGAGACCATTCCAACCCCCTATTGCTGTGATGGCCTAAACAAATTTTTCAGGTTAACTTTGGAATGCCCCTGGCTGAGAAGGGCCCATTCAGATGGTTGTGGGAGCCTTAGAATTTTTTTTGATTTACAGGCTGGAAGGCTGGGGTTGGTCTGACCACACCACTGTGAAAAAAGTGGTAGCTGATTGGTTGGCTTGAACTTCTCTGACAGTCTTTTGGCAAAATGGGTCTGCCATGAATTGCACAAACTCAATATCTGTCTGTTTCTATTTATTAAGGTAATGAACATTCCCCAAGTCACTATGAACCAATTTTTTTTTTTATTTTCCCTAAGCACATCCTGTGGTCAGGACTAATATTTGAATAAGAGGTTTTTTATTTGTCTTATTCCTTTTCCTGGAGTTTCATGGGTAGAGGTCTGCCTTCTTCATCTCTCAGCACCTAGCTCAGTGACTAAACAGATTATTGGCCCATTGTCCACCACCACCCATGACGATCAGAGAAAACCAAAAACCTGAGCTCCCCACAACTTCATGTCAAAGAGATGCTCTTATCTAAGCCCCCTTTGTCCCAAGCCTTGTAATCAGGGGAGGCAGTCATTGCAGTTTGTGAAGGAAGGTTCTATACAAATGGGCCTTCTGGCACCCTAATTACAGCCATAAAGTCAGTTCCCAAATAGGATTCACAGCTGCTCCCTCTGACTTGACCACAGGCCACATGGCAACTGGCTAGTCCTGTAGTGCAGCCAAGCCACTCTCAGCAGCTCATCAGTGAATCTTATTCCCCTGGTATAATAGGAACATCTGCAAGATTCATTTTGTCCTGCAGAGTAAGGAAAAGAAAAATGCCACATACTGACTTGCTTGTTAGAAATAAAAGACTTTCCATTGAGCTGAGCCATTTGCTTCTGAATAGCAATGTAAATAAAGTCATTCTGCAGCTGGAGCTCCTGCAGCCTAAGAGGCCCAGGATGGAGACAGGGCTGTCTGGAGCAAGTGTCATCTTGGCAGATGGGAGAATGTAAGAGCAAGCATGCTGAGCAGTTGTCATCTGTTCGAAACCTCTAAACATGAGAAGGTGGGAGAGAGATGTATTATGAAGAAGTTCTAGACTGAAAGCATTGCACAACTCTGAAATAGGTATTTAATACCAAGTATGAAAGGAAAATAAAAACTTGGGACCCCAATTCACTCTGCCAAAAGAAAAAAATTAAGCTGAAAGCTGAGTCATGCAAGAAGCTACCTTTCCTTTTGTTCCTAAGTAGACAGTTACAGATAAAAGGTTAACTATCTCCACAGGTAGGTACTGTATATTCGCCTTATCTCATGTAAATTGCCAGTTTACTGAGCTCCAGACAAATATATAATTGACTATTCCCCAACCTGCTCCTTTTCTCTTGCAACACGTGGATTCAGTAATGTGACCACACCTTCCCTTCCAGCCTGCTTTTCCCCTTTAAATATTGAAGCCCTCAAAATCATATTTGGAGAAAGGCACAGACATGTCTCCCAAGTGCACTTCCTTAACCTTGGCAAAATAAATTTCTAAATTGATTGAGACCTGTCTCAGATACTTCTTGGTTTACAAATTGGCAACCAATGGAAGGGATTCTGAGTGGAGGTTGTCCTGACCTTTGACAAACCTCCTGCTGGTGCTTGGTACCAGCTTGAGCTCTTTTTATTGCTCAAACCAACAGGATAATTTGTCAAGGTCCAGGGACTCCCCCTCCAGAAAAATATCTAATCTCCCAAAATGTGGTTGAGATCTGAGGTTTACCTTGCTGTACAATTCCTTTTCTGGAGTTTTACTTCCAACAAGGAAGGCCAGATTTCCTGCTTCCTTTATGATGGAGAATAGGCAATTCCTTTCTGCAGTTTCAGTTCACTTCTGGAAACCAGAAAGTATCTGAGAATAGGTCTCAATTGATTTAGAAGATTCTTTTGCCAAGGTTATGGACACACACCTGGAAGACAGATCTGTGCCTTTCACCAAAGATGATTTTGAGGGCTTCAGTATTTAAAGGGGGAAAGGCGGATACTGGGGAAAGAAAAAGAAATTTTGAAAAGATGTGGGTAGATAAGAGGCAAGCAGCTGCATTCTTTTGAATCTTTGATCAGCCTTTCACATTTGAGGGGGTTAGAGGAATTGTCACTTACGCATTCTTCTAGCTCAGTGAATCTGCATTTTTATATACGATAAAATAAACATAGGGCAGAGGAAGCAATCAGATATGCATTTATCTCAGATTAGCAGAGGGCTGACTTTGAGTCCTGTCCTTTGTCCCATACTTGTGAAAATAAGCTTTCAATTTACATTGTCAGGGTGAAACTCAACAGAGTCGTTTTAGGGTAAAAATCTTGGCGCCCACAAGGAATTTCCTAGGGGGCAAATTATGAGGATTGTAACTTTCAAAAAAAAATATTTGTAGCTATCTTTTTTAGAAATGAAATGGGAGGCAGGTTTGCCTGATGCCATTCTCAGCTTGACTTTTCCCTTTGGCTTAGTGATTCTGGGGTCTCTAGATTTATTTTCCTTTCACACTTCCAATAGGGAAGGCAGGTTTGAGTTTTTGTTTGCTTCTAACGTGGTAGAGAACAGTCTTAAATTTAAAACTGCCTGTCTAAATACAATTGGTCTCCTTATACATATTATGAAAACTGTAAAAAAAAAAAAAAGAAAACTGTAATAGTCATCACTTAAAGTTATTTGGTAGATTACCATATTTGGCAGAATATCATATTTGGTAGAATATGGTAGATTTCTAAAATTTTATGTTTGACTTGGCATCTATTTTTAATCTCTCTCTAGCACACCAGACTCTCTCTTTGTACTTTGAGAAGTAAATTTCACAATCTGATTTTCACCTCAGAGTTGTTCCTTTAGTAGGCAAATTTAGTGCTATCTAGCTGACAATTGCCTAGGGTAATGAAAAAGATTATCAAGAAATTGGAAGCCTATAATAGGAGGTAAAAAAAAAAAAAGTGGTATTATGAATCTATAAGAGCTACTCCATATCTACATGTCTAATATGTCTATGTATTTATGTGTCATGTATGTAATGTTTCACTACCAAAAATATATAAAAGAGCTCTGATTACCTGGCTTAAAGTAAAAAAGCACTTAAATGAAATACTGTACCAGAAAAATAGAAAGTTTAAACCCAAATGCTTTCTCAAGTTCATATGACTTAAGAAAATCCTTAATAAATAAGTTGGTTTAAAAATTATTGGTAAAGGCTGGGTGTGGTGGCTCACACCTGTAATCCCAGCACTTTGGGAGACCGAGGTGGGTGGATCACCTGAGGTGAGGAATTTGAGACCAGCCTGACCAACATGGTGAAAATCTGTCTCTACTAAAAATACAAAATTAGCTGGGCATGGTGGCACATGCCTGTAATCCCAGCTACTTGGGAGGCTGATACAGGAGAATTGCTTGAACCTGGGAGGCAGAGGTTGCCGTGAGCCAAGATCATGCCATTGTACTCCAGCCTGGGCAACAAGAGTGAAACTCCACATCAAAAAGAAAAAATATATATATATGTAAAATATATATATATTTTACATATATATAATATATATTTGTAAAATATATATATATTTTACATATATAATATATATTTGTAAAATATATATATATTTTACATATATAATATATATTTGTAAAATATATATATTTTACATATATAATATATATTTTTTACATATATTATATATATATTTTACATATATATGTAAAATAAAACTAGAAATGTTTTCAGAATTGTCAACATGCATTATTGTTTAGATTTATTGGTCAAGCAGTTTGATATTTATCTCTGCTAGATACTATAAGCTTCAAAATTTGGCATGAGAGTTATAAAGCTTGCAGCCCAAAAGAGAATTATGTTTGTGTAATTTTTTAACAAATAAGACATTTTATATTGTTGGTTTAATGAAAATAGCTAAATCCTGAGTTATTGAACAAAAACACTCATTTGGTTACCTTAAGTTTCTTATTAGGTAAACACCTGAAATTCACAGGCTACAAAAATGATTAACAGAGAAATAACTTTAAATAATTACTATCACAGTTTTCTTAGGTAATTTAGGTAAATTATTTTTTAAATTAATTAATTAGGTAAATATAATGAAATAAATGCTTGTAAAAGGAAAATATCTTGAGCCCCAACATCACTCAGCTAAAGGGAAAATTCAAGCTGGGAACTGCTCAGGGCAAATCTGCCTCCCATTCTATTCAAAGTCATCCCTCTTCTCACTGAGACAGATGTACATTCTGATGGCTTTCTTTGGAAAAACTTATCAGAAACTCATAAGAATGTAACCATTTGTCTCTCACCTATCTGTGACCTGGAAGCCCCCCTCCCTGCTTCAAGTTGTCTGGACAGAACCAATGTACTTCTTACACATATTAACTGATGTCTCATATCTCCCTAAAATGTATAAAACCAAGCAGTACCCTGACCACCTTGGGCACATGTCATCAGGACTTCCTGAGGCTGCGTCATGGGCATGTCATCAACCTTGGCAAAACAAACTTTCTAAATTAACTGAGACCTGTCTCAAATTCTGGGGCTTCACATTTTGGTAACCACTAAGGGGTTCTGAGTGGGGATGCCCCTGACCTTTGACAAATCTCGTATTGGTGCTTGGTACCAGCAGGAGCTAACTTCATGGCAAAAACCAATAGGACAATTTGCTGAGGTCTAAGAACACCGCCTCCAGAGAATCCCTAATTTCCCAATATTTAGTCAAGATCTAAAACTTATTTTGCTGTAAAAACTCCTTTTTTTGTGGGGGGGGAAGGCAAGTTTTTCCTGCTTACATGATGATGGAAGGTAGATAACTCCTTTATGGAGTTTGAGTTCACTTCCAACAGGGAAGATGAGGGGTTTTTTTTCCTGCTTCTAGGATGGTGGAGAGCAGTCTTCAGCCTGAGACCCATCCCTAGGTAAGTAATTGAATTGGGATTTGTCTTGGCTAAAGTTAGATTAACAGCCAGCTGGTCTTAATTTCTCCTTACCATTTAGAGCACTCAGTGATCTTACCGTCGGAGTTTCTTTGTTGTTTGTTCTGGTCTGAGATTGTTGTTTAAGGACCCTAATTCTACTTTGAAGATGCATTCTAAATAGTCTTCTCCATTCCATTGCCTTTTTTCCCAGATTTAATCTTAATTTGGTTTGTCAGTGTGCGTTTTCATAAGGAGCTCAACTGTTGTTTCCACATGTTAATGAGAGACTGAGCTTTCTCAGCTCTGAAGAGGAAGGGCATTTGTTCCTCCCAGCCAAAAGGTGTCCCTGGGTGACTGGGGGCTTCATCGGAGTGTCTAGGGCATTGATCCCCCATGCTATGACATGTAGTGGCCCTTCTGGGAAACCCCTAACAAAAATTAATTTTTAAAATGGCTCATCCAGGAAATACATATAAGGGCTGATCACCCAGCATTTTTAGCCCTCTCTGAGGTCATAGACCTCTGGAGAAAGAAACTGAGAGAAAGAAACTCTAGAGAGAGAAATGTAAGAGGGTGGACGTGGCTCAGTGGTGACATATTGTGGAGTCCTGACCAAAAGCAGCATATATCAATCCACCACACAAAAAACTTAGGCAAGAGCTCGGTTCTTCCTTTAAAGAAAAAAAAAAAAGAGCAGGAAACAAATAATCTAAGAATGAGAAAACAAGGAAAATGGCCTCCTTTCAAGGACTCCACAGGTTTCACGGCACATCTACTTGCCAAAGTTTATGTAAAATGAAAATAATATGGTCTTTGTAAACAATTACCTTAAGGAGAAGGAGCCCTAAGGTCAACCTGCAAACCACAGAGTTCCTAAGTCCTCTTTTTCTCTATTTTTTTCTTTCCTGCCTGCTCTAAATATGCTGTTATTTTTCTATTAAGACAAAAACCACTGTTTAGTTCCAACAAGTCCTTTTTGCAAGCCAATGATTTCATGTTTATCTCATGGCTAAAAGTTCTGAAGTAAAAGCTATAGGATCTTTGTGTGTGTATATATATATGTGTGTGTGTGTGTTCATATTTAAAAGGCCTTTATGAATTCTATAATTTTATGTTTAATTGGCAATTAAAACCATTTTAATTTCCCTCCAGCATACCAAACTTTTTCTCTCTGCGCATTATAATGTAAATTTTGCTCTTTGACTTTCACCTGAGTTGCTTTCTTTAATATGAAAATTTAAGGCTATTTAGCTGACAACTGCTCAGGGTTGTAAAACAGGTTATCAAGAATCTCAAAGTCTAAGATAGGAAAAAAAAAGGTTTTTGTGAATCTATAAAATGTACTTCTATCAGCATGCCTAATGCATCTATGTATTTATGTGTTGTGTACACAATATTTTACTACTAAAAATATATAAAATATAATTAATTGGCTTCAAAGTAAAATCAAAGTGCTTAAATTAGATATGAAAAAGGAAAAGACTAGTCAAATGCTTTTTCAAGTTTATGTAACTTAAATAAAATCTTTAGTAAATAAGCTAGCTTTAATATTATTGGCAAAGTAATATTAAAAATGTCAAGAATTGCCAGCATGCATTGTTTGCATTTATTAATCAAGCAATTTCATACTTATCCCTGCCAAATACTATAAGGTGTCAAAATTTGGTACAGAGTTTACAAAACTATAAACCTAACCCAAGACAGAATGATCTTTGCTTGTGTAATCTTTAAGGAATAAGATATTGATATTGGTTTAATGAAAATAGCTACATCTTGAATTGTTTAGTAAAATTACCATAACTTCTTTTTTTTTTTTTTTTTGAGATGGAGTCTCACTCTGTCACCCAGGCTGGAGTGCAGTGGCGCGATCTCGGCTCACTGCAAGCTCCACCTCCCGGGTTCACGCCATTCTCCTGCCTCAGCCTCTCCGAGTAGCTGGGACTACAGGCGCCTGCCACCACGTCCGGCTAATTTTTTTGTATTTTTAGTAGAGACATGGTTTCACCATGGTCTCGATCTCCTGACCTCGTGATCCGCCTGCCTCGGCCTCCCAAAGTGCTGGGATTACAAGTGTGAGCCACCGCACCCAGCCTACCATAACTTCTAATCTTCTGTTTTTACACAGCCTAGTCCATGGGCAGTAAGGAGGTTTGTTATGGAACAGGACTGTTACCATCTTTGTTTCAAAGCTAAAGTATAAGCTAAGTTCCTCTGAAAGTCTAGTAATTAACAAGGACAGCTTAGAGGTTAGAAGCAAGATGGAGTCAGTTAGCTTATATCTTTTTCACTGTCTCAGCCATAATTTTGCAATGGCAGTTTCATAACTTTAAATCATGACTATTGTAGTTTTCATAAATAATCTATGGAAACAATTAAAATAATTAGGGAAATGTAATGGGATAAATACTTGTAGACAAACAGCATAATTTAGACTCTAAAGTTATATCAAATTAAATAATAGATATTTCATTATTTGGGTATTTTCCAATAAATATATATTGTAGGAAAACATTTTTTTTTGAGACAGAGTCTCACTCTGTTGCCCAGGCTGCAGTGCAGTGACATGATCTCAGCTCACTGCAACATCCGCCTCCCAGGTTCAAGTGATTCTCCTGCCTCAGCCTCCTGAGTAGCTGGGATTACAGGTGCATGCGACCATGCCCAGCTAATTTTTGTATTTTTAGTAGAGACGGGGTTTCACCATGTTGGTCAGGCTGGTCTCAAACTCCTGACCCCATGATCCGCCCACCTTGGCTTCCTAAAGTGCTGGGATTACAGGCTTGAGCCACCACACCTGGCCAGAAAACAGTCTTACTGAAAAAAAAAAAGCAGGGGTATTCTTTTTAAAAAACGGTGAATAAGTTTTATCTCATTCAAAGCTTATTTAAAAGTTATGCATAAAACAAGGTAAAAGGCACCAGGAAACAAGACAGATGTAAATAAAGTTATAAAAATAAAGAGATAATTTTTGTGTGGTAAGAAAGCTGAAAGAGAAATAATTGTATATGAGAAAGAATCTTGCATGGTAAATTTGGTCCTAAAATAAAATCACTGGTTGTTAAAGAAAGAGGGATATTCAGGACAAACAAGAAAGTCCAGGCATGTTATGAACAGTTGGTTTAAGTAATAATAAGAGAATTTATTTGAAAAAAAAAACTTTCATATGATCAGGCTGTCATATTAATATTAAGTTTTGGTTTGCTTACAAATAAAAACTGAGATTAAAAAAATTTTTGGATTATTACATCCATGTTATCTTCCTGTACGTGTTTTTAAAGTCTTGTGACATTTAGGGCTTTGAATCCTGGGTCTTAAAAGGACACCAAGTCTTGCTAAATCTTAAACACTGACAGCAATTAAAGCCTCATTGTTACACCCCATAGAAGATGCCAATCAAAATAAACTGCATTTCTGAAGACACAGGGCCAGAAATTAAAGCTATTCAACTCTTCAAGGCCCAGGGACTAAAACACAAGATGCAGGCACATGAGATTGTAAGGGTGAGTTTTGAAAGATAAAATTAAGTTCAGTTTCTCTATAAAGTAATCATTAATGTCAAAGGTGCACTGATGCAAGATCAGCATATGGGCCCCTGTGTCAGATTAACAAGGTTTTCTTGAAACATTAACCAACTCCTTAATAAAGGTTGTAAGGGTTATAAAAGGCTTATGGAAGCTATATCTGATGGTCAAGATTACAATTTTATAAATTGTTTATAAAATTTTGGAAAACAAATTTAATTGACTTCATGTTGTTTTTATTAGGGCTATTGCTTGGAAAATTAAGTCTCCTCTCTCAAAGAATAAAGGTTTTGCCTTTTTTAAAAAAAATCCTTGCATTATCACTTTGGTTAAATGAATGACTTATTTTGCAATGACCTGTGATCCCATTTTGTGATATCAAGTGTTTTAAACCTTTGATACTTGACGAGGTCTCGATCTCCTGACCTCGTAATCCGCCCGCCTCGGCCTCCCAAAGTGCTGGGATTACAAGCGTGAGCCACCACGCCCGGCCTAAAGCAATCTTTTTAACTTTTGCTTTAATCATTGCTAATCCTTTGTTTGTATTTTTTAGTCTTGAAACTTTTGTTTTGAGCTATTGATAGCTTTTAACAATTTAGTATAATCCTATGAACAAAATTTGGAGCATATTTGTTTCTGTCTACCTGATTTCCCCAGAATTTGGAAACTATTGGTGAGTATTCTTAACTATGGCAATATAGTTATTTGCATAAGTTCAATAAGAATCTGGGAAGGCACAGTGGCTTACGCCTGTAATCCCAGCACTTTGGGAGGCCAAGGCGGGTGGATCATGAGGTCAGGAGATCGAAACCATCCTGGCTAACATGGTGAAACCCCGTCTCTACTAAAAATACAAAAACAAAATTAGCTGGGCATGGTGGTGGGCACCTGTAGTCCCAGCTACTCAGGAGGTTGAGGCAGGAGAATGGTGTGAACCTGGGGGGTGGAGCTTGCAGTGAGCTGAGATCGTGCCACTGCACTCCAGCCTGGGTGACAGAGTGAGACTCCATCTCAAGAAAAAAAAAAGTATGTTTTCATTTGTAACTGGAAACAATTAGAGAAACTAGTTATTTTATTAAGGCTTTGACTGGAATGGTACGCTTTCCTTTAAGGAATCAAACTTGACTTATGAAGCCAATAAAGCCCTTGGAAAAACTGGCCTTATGTTTTGTGTACACAATCCCTGTACAGGGTTTCTGACCTGTGGTAAGTAAAGAATGTCATTTACTGAGTGGCCCAGAAGTCCCAGGTTTATCTTGGAACTGCAGGAGAAGAGGAAACTCACATAACTCACAGTTATTTAATGGCATAGATCCATGGCTGGGCTCAGCTTTAAAAAAGTCTTATCTGGGTCACACCTGTAATCCCAGCACTTTGGGAGGCCAAGGTGGGCAGATCACTTGAGGTCAGGAGTTAGAGACCAGCCTGGCCAACATGGTGAAACCCCATCTCTACTAAAAATACAAAAATTAGCTGGGTGTGGTGGCAGATGCCTATAATCCCAGCTACTTGGGAGGCTGAGGCAGGAGAATCATTTGAACCTAGGAGGTGGAAGTTCCAGTGAGCCAAGACCACGCCACTGCACTCCAGCCTGGGTGACAGAGCAAGACTCCATGTCAAAGAAAAAGAAAAAAAAAGTCTTATCTGAGATTTCTCCTATGGAACAAAGTTCCATCAAAGCCAATTTAAAAGCCTATGTAAAAAATAATTATTCTTGCTGCACTGTATACAAATAATTAGGCCAAGTATAATAAAGCAAACAAGTCCTACCATGTTTTGTCTTTAGTAAAAATGGGAAACGAGAGAGAGAAAAATTGTGTTTCAAAACTATACATCTGTTGTAGATTCTAGTCTTGCCTAATGATTACCTTCTACAGTTTGGACCAATTCTAGTTTTTTCTTTTTTGGCTACAAGTCTTCAAAATAACATTTTCAATTTTTTTCCTTGTTTTTTTTTCTTATTTTTTCCTAATTTGGAGTTACTGAAAACTAAGCTATGTTTTCTTAAAGTCCTGTAAACCGAAGCCAAACAACTTAAACTTCAGAAGAAAATAACAACCTATTTACATACATAAGCCACTTTCATACCTGCCCACTAATGTCTGGACTTTGGAGTAATATGACCTATATCAATTTTTCCAGGATTGTTCTTTTGTTTGTTGTTGTTTTTCTCCCTTCCTCCCCCTACTTTCTCTTCATAGGACATGAAACTTCACAGCCTGCTAAAAATGAGCTTTCGGGACCTAACCCATCTAGGAATAAACTATCCTAGCCATGAGAGATCAGATAAAACCTGAGACCAGAGACTCATTTTCTTCTAAAATGCTTTCTCCAAAATATTTTTAAAAAGAAGATGGGGAAAACGTGAAAGGAAGATATCTTGGGCTCCCAAAATCACTAAGCTAAACTAAAGGGAGAATTCAAGCTGGGAACTTCTCAGGGCAATTCTGCCTCCCATTGTATTCAAACTCATCCCTCTGCTCACTTAGATAGATGCACATTCTGATTGCCTCCTTTGGAAAGGCTTATTAGAAACTCAAAAGAATGCAACCATTTGTCTCTCACCTACATGTGACCTGGAAGCCCCTCTCCTTGCTTGAAGTCGTCCCCCCTTTTCTGGACAGAACCAATGTACTTCTTATACATATTGATTAATGTCTCATGACTCCCTAAAATGCATAAAACAAAGCTGTGCGCTAACTACCTTGGGTATATGTCATCAGGACTTTCTGAGGTTGTGTGCACATCCTCAACCTTGGCAAAATAAACTTTCTAAATTAAGTGAGACCTGTCTCAAATTTGGGGGGTTCACATGCTTGTTAATAAACATGTCACATAATTTAGAATCTGAAGTTATATTGAACTAAATAATAAATATTCGTTAAATGTCTGGGTCATTTTCCATTAAAAAATATATTGTAGGTAAATATTTTTCTTGCAAAATGTGTTCTTATTTAAAGGAAAATGATTTTTGTCTAATTCGAAGGTTATTTATAAAATAAAGTAGAAAGAATCAGTAAATAAGAGAGATATAAAGAAAGTTATAGATATAAAGAGATTTTTTTGGTAAGAAAGGGCACATGAGATTAAGGGCCAATTTTGAGAAATAAAATTCATTCTTAGTTTCTCTATACATTAAACATTAATATCAAAGGGACACTGATGCAAGACCAGTATCTGGGCCCCTGCGTCAGACTAACAAGGTTTTCATGAAGCATTAACCCACTTTTTAATTTTAAAAAAGTATAAAAATGTTTATGGAAACTATATCCTATGGTCAAGATGATTAAAATTTAATAGATTTGTTTATAAGATTTGAGAGACAGATTTAATTAGCTTCGTGCTGTCTTTATTGAGGCTTATTGTTTAGGAAAGTAAGTATCCTTAATCAAATAATAAGGTTTTTCTCTCTTTAAAAAAAAAAATTGAGTTGTCACTTTGGCTAAATGAATGACTTCTTTTATAATGATCTGTGATCCTATTTTGTGATGTCAAGTGTTTTAAACTTTTGATATTTGACAAACTTTCCAAAATCAAATTCCATATTCAGTCCTTTTGACTTTATTTATTTTTTTGACATTAGGTCCCCTAAGTCCAAAAGAGACATATTCAGCTTATTTGGTATAATAAAATCATGCAGGAAGTATTGTCAAATATGAAATGGTATTTAGCCTTCTTTGGATTATATTTATCTAAATGAGTTACTAGTATTTGTTCCAAAATTGTATGAGATTCCTGTGATTCTGATATGTCTTAGCATATATTATCAGTAGTAATTATAATTATTATGTAAAATTATTGTATGCCACAGAAGTAACCAAATTTCCTTGTCAATTGTCTCTTCAACCATGGCTGTTCTAAGACTTTTGTCATCCGCAATTGTTGTTTTACTCTGATTCTTTCATAGAGCAGTTTATAATCAGCTATGGACCTCTGAGGAGTACTCTTAAATATAGGTTTCATATGAATTGAGAAGTTGCACCATGGGAATAGACAGAAAAATTTCCAAGACTCTCATGGAAAGCTGATGTATTCATGAGGGCTGTTGATCCAATATCAAGCAGAACAGGAGTTAGTTACATGGACTGAACTAACAGAAGACTGAGATAATCTTTTACGACTTCTTCAAAACATTTGCTGACTCTTCGTTTTGTTTTTCAGAGTCAAGAAAAGTTTCTCTTCTTTTAAGCTATTTACAGCTTTTAACAATTGAGTAAAGGATACTCTTATGAGCAAAATTTGAAATGTAATCCCTTTCTCACAACCTAATTCCTTTAAAAATTGAAAACTGTTTTGTGAGCATTCTTAATTTATGACAATATAGTTATCTGCATAAGTTCAATGAGAATTTGTTTTCTTTTCTAACATGGCATAATTGGAGACACTGGTCATTTTACCAAAGTTTTGAGTGGAGTGATATTTTCAGATTGACTTTAGAAAATGAGGCTGACCTATAGAGCTTAGAGAAGCCCCTTGGAAAAATTGACTTTATACCTTGTCTTTTACAGGGTGCCAACCTGTGGTAAGTTAAGAACATCATTTTTTGTCAGGCCCAGAGACCCCAAGTTTTCTTAGAACCTTGAAAAGAGAAGAATTCATCCAATTCACGCAGGTATCTGCAAGCACAGATAAGTCCTTGGCTGGGCTCAAGGCTTTTAAAAAGGTCTAATCTTAGATTCCTTGTGAAAAAGGTTCTGGCAAAGCCAATTAAAAAAAGACAGAGTGCCTATATGGCAAATAATTATTTTTGCTGCACTTTATGCAAATAACCAAGCAAAGCGTAATAGGACTAAAAGTTATTTTACAAATAAATTGGTACTATGATGATTTTGTCTTTCATAAAATTGAGGAATTGAAGAGGGAAAAATTATCCTTCAGAATAAACTATAGGGCCAGACACAGTGGCTATGCCCGTAATCCCAGAATTTTGGGGGCCTGAGGCAGGTGGACCACATGAGCCCAGGAGTTTGAGACCAGCTTGGGCAACACAGTGAGACCCTGTCTCTACAAAAAAAATTTAAAAATTAGCCAGATGTCGTGGTTCAATCGACAGTCCCAGATACTTGAGGACCTGAGGTAGGAGGATCACTTGAGCCCGGAAGGTTGAGGCTGCAGTGAACTGTAACCAACCCACTGTACTTGAGCCTGAGAGACACAGCAAGACCCTATCCCCACAAAAAATAACTGCAGTACACCTGTTATTAGATTCTAGTCTTGCCTAATGTTTTTCCATTTGTATTATTTTCTAAATAATAAAATTTTTATTTGGACTGAATTCTAAAATTTTTCCTGGACACAAGCTGGAATGTTTTCAATTTTTTTCCTTCTTCTTTTCCTTTTTTCTGTCCATTTTGTTCTAACTTGAAATCACTAAAAATTATGCTTTGCTCTTAAAGCCCTGTAAACTGAAGCTAGACAACTTAAACATCAGAAGAAAATAACAGCAACCTATTTATATACATAAACTACTTTCATACCTGCCTATTGATGTATGGACTTCAGAATAATGCAGCCTATATCAGTTTTCCAGGCTTGTTCTACCTTTTTTTTGTTTGTTTATTTTCTTTTTCTCTTCCTTCCCCTATTTTTTCTTGATAGGATAGGAGACCTTAAAATCTGTTAAAAAAATGAGCTTTTTTAACAATGTGGGACATATTTGTCTAGGAACAAACTGTCCTAGCCATGAGTGATCAAACAAAACCCAAGACCAGAGACTCATTTTCTTCTAAAATGTTTCCTCTGAAAGCTTTAAAAAAAAAAAACAGGGAGAGGGCCAGGCATGGTGGCTCACGCCTGTAATCCCAGCACTTTGGGAGGCCGAGATGGGTGGATCATGAGGTCAGGAAATTGAGACCATCCTGGCTAACATGGTGAAACCCTGTCTCTACTAAAAATACAAAAAGTAGCCAGGCATGTTGGCAGGCACCTGTAGTCCCAGCTACTGGAGAGGCTGAGGCAGGAGAATGGCGTGAACCCAGGAGGCGGAGCTTGCAGTGAGCCAAGATAACACCATTACACTCCAGCCTGGGTGAGAGCAAAACTCTGTCTCAAAAAAAAAAAAAAAAAAAAAAAGTAGGGAGAGAAATGTGAAAGGAAAATAAAAACTTGGGACCCTAATTCATTACATCAAAAAAAAAAAGAAACAAAAATTAAGCTGAAAACTGAGTCATGCAAAAAAGCTGCTTTTCCTTTTGTCCCTAAGCAAATAGCTACAGATAAAAGGATTCCACAGGTAGCTACTCTATGTTCACCTTATTTTATGTAAAGTGCCACTTTACCGAGCTCAAGACTCAAGATGAATACATAATTAACTATTCCCCCTATCTGATGCTTTTCTCTTGCAACATGTATGTATTTATCCATTTGCAAATGGCTATAAAGAATTACCTGAGACTGGGTAATTTATAGAGGAAAGAGGTTTAATTGATTCACAGTTCTGCATGGCTGGGGAGGCCTCAGGAAATTTACAATCATGGCAGAAGGTGAAGGGTAAGTAAGGCACGTTTTGCATGGCAGCAGGAGAGAGAGAGTGGGGGAACTGCCAAACACTTAAACCATCAGATTTCATGAGAACTCACTATCATGAGAACAACATGGGGGAAACCACCCCCATGATCCAATCATCTCCCACCAGGTCCCTCCCTTGACACATGGGGATTACAATTCGAGAAGAGATTTGGGTGGGGACACAGAGACAACTCATATTATTCCACTCCTGGCCCCTCCCAAACCTTATGTCCTCCTCACATTTCAAAACACAATCATGCCTTCCTGACAGTTCCCCAAAGCCTTAACTCATTCCAGCATTAACTCAAAAGTCCAAGTCCAAAGTCTCATCTGAGTCAAGGCAAGTTCCTTCTGCCTGTAAGTCTGTAAAATCAAAAACAAGTTAGTTACTTCCAAGATACAATGGGAGTACAGGCATTGGGTAAATGCTCCCTTTCCAAAAAGGAGAAATCAGCCAAAACAAAGGGGCTACAGGCCTCATGCCAGTCCAAAATCCAGCAGGGCAACCTTTTAATCTTAAAGCTCCAAAATAATCCCTTTTGACTCTATGTCTCACATAGAGTCAGGCATTGGGTAAATGCCCCCTTTCAAAAAAGGAGAAATCAGCCAAAACAAAAGGGCTACAGGCCCCATGAGAGTCCAAAATCCAGCAGGGTAGCCATTTAATCTTAAAGCTCCAAAATAATCTCCCTTGACTCTATGTCTCACATCCATGGCACACTGATGCAAGGGGCGGCCTCCCACAGCCTTGGGCAGCTCTGCTCCTGTGGCTCTGCAGGGTGTAGGGTCCATTGTGTCTTCATTCTCATTGGTTTCAAAGAACATCTTTATTTCTGGCTTCATTTCATTCTTTACCCAGTGGTCACTTAGGAACTGGTTGTTCAGTTTCCATGTAGTTGTATGGTTTGAACTGAGTTTCTTAATCCTGGGTACTAGTTTGATTGCACTGTGGTCTGAGAGACTGTTATGATTTTTGTTATTTTGCATTTGCTGAGGAGTGTTTTACTTTCAATTATGCAGTCAATTTTAGAATACATGTGATGAGGTGCTAAGAATGTATATTCTGTTGATTTGGCATGGAGAGTTCTGTAGATGGTTATTAGGTCAGCTTGGTCCAGAGCTGAGTTCTATTCCTGAATATCCTTGTTAATTTTCTGTCTCATTGATCTGTCTAATGTTGAAATTAGACAGATCACACTATTATTGTGTGGGAGTCTAAGTCTCTTTGTAAGTCTCTAAGGACTTACTTTATGCATCTGGGTGCTCCCGTATTGGTTGCATATCTATTTAGGATAGTTATCTCTTCTTGCTGCATTGATCCCTTTACCATTATGTAATGGCCTTCTTTGTCTCTTTTGATCTTGTTGGTTTAAAGTCTGTTTTATCAGAGATTAGGATAGTAACTCCTGCTTTTTTTTTTTTTTTTTTGCTTTCTGTTTGCTTGGTAAATATTCCTCCATCCCTTTATTTTGAGCCCATGTGTGTCTTTGCACATGAGATGGGTCTCCTGAATACAGCACACTGATGGGTCTTGACTCTGTATCCAATTTGCTAGTCTGTGTCTTTTAATTGGGGCATTTAGCCTGTTCACATTTAAGGTTAATATTGTTATTTGTGAATTTGATCCTGTCATTATGATGCTAGCTGGTTGTTTTGCTCATTAGTTGGTGCAGTTTCATCATAGTGTTGACAGTCTACAATTTGGCATGTTTTTGCCGTGGCTGTTACTGTTTGTCCCTTTCCATGTTTAGTGCTTCCTTCAGGAGCTCTTGTAAGGCAGGCCTGTGGTAACAAAAATCTCTCAGCATTTGCTTGTCTGTAAAGCATTTTATTTCTCCTTCACTTATGAAGCTTAGTTTGGCTGGATATGAAATTCTGGGTTGAAAATTATTTTCTTTAAGAATGTTCATTATTGGCCTTCACTCTCTTCTGGTTTGTAGGGTTTCTGCAGAGAGATCTGCTGTTAGTCTGGTGGGCTTCCCTTTGTGGGTAACCCGACCTTTCTCTCTGGCTACCCATAACATTTTTTCCTTCATTTCACCCTTGGTGAATCTGATGATCATATGTCTTGGGGTTGCTCTTCTTGACGAGTATCTTTGTGGGGTTCTCTGTATTTCCCGAATTTGAATGTTGGCCTGTCTTGCTAAGTTGGGGAAGTTCTCCTGGATAATATCCTGAAGAGTGTTTTTCAACTTGGTTCCATTCTCCTCATCACTTTCAGGTACACCAATCAGACATAGATTTGTTCTTTCATATAGTCCCATATTTCTTGGAGGCTTTGTTGGTTCCTTTTTATTCTTTTTTCTCTAATCTTGTCTTCATGCTTTATTTCATTAAGTTGATCTTCAATCACCGATATCCTTTCTTCCTCTTTATCAGTTCAGCTATTGACACTTGTGTATGTTTCACTAAGTTCTCATGCTGTGTTTTTCAGCTCCATCAGATCATTTATGTTCTCCTCTAAACTGGTTATTCTAGTTAGCAATTTGTCTAACCTTTTTTTCAAGGTTCTTAGCTTCCTTGCATTGGGTAAGAACATGCTCCTTTAGCTCGGAGGAGTTTGTTTCTACCCACCTTGTGAACCCTACTTCTGTCAATTCATCAAACTCATTCTCTGTCCAATTTCATTCCCTCGCTGGTGAGCAGTTATGATCCTTTGGAGAAGAGGCATTCTGATTTTTGGAATTTTCAGCCTTTTTGTACTGGTTTCTCCCCATCTTTGTGAATTTATCTGCTTTTGGTCTTTGATGTTGGTGACCTTCGGGTGGGGTCTTTGAATGGATGTGCTATTCCTTTCTGTTTGTTAGTTTTCCTTCTGACAACCGGGCCCCTGTGCTGCTAGTCTGCTGGAGTTTGCTGGAGGTCCATTCCCAACCCTGTTTGCCTGGGTGTCACCAGCAGAGCCTGCAGAACAGCAAAGATTGCTGCCTGATCTTTCCTCCAGAAGCTTTGTCCCAGAGGGGCACCTGCCAGATGCCAGCCAGAGCTCTCCTGTATAAGGTGTCTCTCAGCCTCTACTGGGAGGTGTCTCTCAGTCAAGATACACAGGGGTCAGCGACCCACTTGAGGAGGCAGTCTGACCCTTAGCAGAGCTCGAATGCTGTGCTGGGAGGTCCGCTGCTTTCTTCAGAGCCATCAGGCGGAGACGTTTAAGCCTTCTGAAGCTGTGCCCACAGCCGCCCCTTTCCCCAGGTGCTCTGTCCCAGGGAGATGGGGGTTTTATCTGTAAGTCCCTGACTGGAGCTGCTGCCTTATTTCCAGAGATGCCCGGCCCAGAGCAGGGAAATCTGGCAGTCTGGCCACAGCAGCCTTGCTGAGCTGAAGTGGGCTCCACCCAGTTAAAACTTCCCAGCAGCTTTGTTTACACTGTGAGCACACCGTGAGTGTAAAACCACCTAATGAAGCCTCAGCAATGGTGGACTCCCCTTCCCCTACCAAGCTCCAGCATCCCAGATCAATGTCAGACTGCTGCTGTGCTGGCAGTGAGAATTTCAGGCCAGTGGATCTTAGTTTGCTGAGCCCGTGGGGGTGGGACCTGCTGAGCCAGACCACTTGCCTCCCTGGTTTCAGCACCCCTTTCCGGGGGAGTGAATGGTTCTGTCTCACTGGTATTCCAGGCGCCACTGGGGTATGAAAAAAAAGAACTCCTGCAGTTAGTTCAGTGTCTGCCCAAATGGCCACCCAGTTTTGTGCTTGAAACCCAGGGCCTTGGTCAGGTAGGCACCAAAGGGAATCTCCTGGTTTGCGGGTTGCAAAAACCAAGGGACAAGCGCAGTATCCACGCCCGAGTTCCTCAGGCTCAGTCTCTCATGGCTCCCCTTGGGTAGGGGAGAAAATTCCCCCACCCCTTGTGCTTCCCCGGTGAGGTGACACCCTACCCTGCTTTGGCTCACCCTCCGTGGGCTGCACCCACTGTCCAAGCAGTCCCAGTGAGATGAACTGGGTACCTCAGTTGGAAATGCAGAAATCACCCACCTTCTGAGTCGATCTTGCTGGGAGCTGCAGACCAGAGCTCTTCCTATTTGGCCATCTTGCCTTCTCTCTCTAATATACCCATTTTTTAAGTTAATTAATTTTTTTTTGAGACAGGGTCTTGCTCTGTCACCCAAGGTGGAGTGCAGTGGCTCAATCTTGGCTCACTGCAACCTTCACCTCCCAGGTTCAAGCAATTCTCATGCCTCAGGCTCCACAGTAGCTGGGATTACAGGCACCTGCCACAACACCCAGCTAATTTTTGTATTTTTAGTAGAGACGAGGTTTCACCATGTTGGCCAGGCTGGTCTTGAACTCCTGGCCTCAAGAGATCTGCCTGCCCTGGCCTCCCAAAGTGCTGGATTACAGGCATGAGCCACCACACCTGGCCAGAATATATCATTTTGTAATTGATCATTTACAGGTATATCTGTAGGTTAAAGTATTAGAAATAGTATCAGAGTAAACATATCCATAATTTTGATCAGTTTTGCCTAATTGCCCAGCTGTATACAAGCTTCTCATAACTTCTAAGATACCCTGCCCAAAATGCTCAGAAGTGCACAGATTAAAGGGCCTGATTTGTAATAGCACTCAGTGCCATTTTGTCAAACTAGCAAGGCTGAGAAATCTTCTCTTGCTTCCTGCTCCTCCCCAGGTCAGTAGGGAGCTGTGCTGGCCATAGCCCTCTGGTCAGGAGCCTTGGTTCAGGAAGTTTCTGGCTGGATCCGAGGCAGTCCTGCCTCTGTGGGCAGCACCTCAGATCCAGCCTCTGTGGGCAGCTGGCATTAATCTCATTTGTTTTCTCCGCCTTTTGTCCTTCTTCACTTTCACTTTGGTGTCACCCTTGGCAGTCTGCAAAATGCCTGCCGAGCTCTTCCCCCTTTTTTATTCTAGAAACAGCCCTGAAAAGGCTGAAACTGACACTCAGGGAAGTTAACTGACTTACTTGGGCTCCCATTGGTGGTAAGCCGCATAGTAGATTGGAATCAAGTGTCCTAGCTCCAAGCTCAGTGCTCAGTTATTAATAACAATGGCAATTATTTGTTGAGTACAGTCATGTATCTCCTAACAATGGGGATACCACCTGAGAAATGTGCTGTTTGGCACAGAGCACTTACACAAACCTAGATGCTACAGTGACTACACACCCAGGCTATATGATACAGCCTATTGCTCCCGGGCTGCAAACCTGTCCAGCATGTGATGTGGAATACTGAATTGAATACCTAATACTGTAGGCAATTGTAACACAATGGTAAGTCTTTGTGTATCTAAACATACCAAAACATCGAAAGGTACAGTAAGAATATGGTATTATAATCTTATGGAACTATCATTGTATATGTGGTTTGTCAACCAGAATGTAGTTATACAGCACAGGACTGTACTTATGATATGCCAAGCACAGCTCTCAGCACTAACTCCTTTAATCTTCATATCAACCCTAGAAGGTAAGTTCTTAGATTATCATGGGTTCCCCAGGAGAAGACCTTGAGACGAGGGTCCAAGTGCAAGTTGTTTCTTTGGAACACAATCTTAGAAACCAGCCTGGAGAGTGGAGAAGTGAGAGAGGGAAGGGGGAGCTGACAGGTGGTGCCAGTTACCCCACTGCAGTCATGAGAGCTTATCTCTGCTGAGGAAACTCTAGAAGCAGTGTAGAAAACACACCTCAGATTTACTCACCAGAGGGGCTGGACAGCCAGGGCTCTTACACATCAGCCTCATCCAGCATTGTTTGCGGGGAGGCACTGTGGTGTTAGGGGGGTGTAGTGATGGCAATTGGACAGCTGGCTTTCACACCCAGGAGAGCTTTGAACCCAGAAGTTGGGCAGGAGTGTGCAGAAGGGATTAAGACACCAAATGCAGGTCATTGCTGATTACGTCTACTCAGCTTTACTGTAAGACCTGTTATATTTTTAGAAATGAAAAAACAGAGACTAGACAGTTTATGCCTCTTGCCCATGGTCGTTCAGGTAATAAGTGGCAGAGCTGACTTAAGCAGTCACATCGAAAGCCTGTGCTCCTGGCCACCATGCTGCACAACCCCAGCCCTCAGTACCTGACATTGCCTCTTCTTACACCCCAGGCATCCCATGTGATTTTTCTTTCCCATCCTGAAGCTCCTCCCTGAGCCCACTCCTCTGGACTTGGGTGCACCAAGCTTCACTTGATCCTCAGTATATTGGCACCCCCTCTTCCCACTACACAATTCCACTAAACCAGTGGCTCCGTTTTACATGCATCAGAATCCCCTGTGGGTCTGCTAAATCAGACTGCTGGGCCCCTGTCAAAGTGTCTGTCTCACAAAACAAGACACACTGGTTACCAGCCCCAGGGAAGAACTCCAAACACTTGTGCCTATTGACCTTGGCATCAGAGTCACCAAGGAAAACAGTGCAGTCAAGCACTGAAAGGGATGATGCTTTGCTTAGGTAGAGAAGACACAGAACAAGACCAGCTCCAATAGTGTGGTCAGTGTAGATGGGGTAATTTACCTATGCACGCTCCTCTTGCACCCTAGAGGAATAACCCCATATTTCTGTCTCGAGTCTGAAATACTGAAAGCTGGGGGGTGGGGTGTCTAGGGCCCTTGACACACATCCATTCAGTCTGAAAGCTCTCCCCATGCAGTGCATGAGGTGATAGGCACGGCACAGACTTTCTCTCTCTGTAAGGAAGTACCCAAGGCCCCTTCTCATGCAGCTCCGCGTGGGTGGAAAGACCATTTTCCCCTTTCCCGACAGTGTATCCTTTCCTTTCTCCCTTCCTTCCTTCCTTCCTTCCTTCCTTCCTTCCTTCCTTCCTTCCTTCCTTCCTCCCCCTTCCTTCCTCTCTGCCTCCCTCTCTCCCTCTCTCTTTTTCTTTCTTTCTTTCTTTCTTTCTTTCTTTCTTTCTTTCTTTCTTTCTTTCTTTCTTTCTTTCTTCTTTCTTTCTTTCTTCTTTCTCTCTTTCTTCTTCTTTTTTCTTTCTTTCCTTTCTTTCTTTCCTTCCTTCCTTCCTTCATGTTTTTTAGAGAGTGAGTCACGCTATGTTGTCCAGGCTCCTCTTGAACTCCTGGGCTCAAGCAATCTTCCTGCCTCAGCCCCCTTAGTAGCAGCGATTAAAGGGGTGTAATCCCTGAGCAGGTTAACAGTTTCTCATTCTGTTTGTCTAGGGAGAGGCAGAGAATCTACATTTCTACAGGTCCCCAGGCGGTGCTGTGCAGGTGCATGCTAAGGAGCGCGACCTGATGTCTGATTCACACCAGGGTGTGGGAATCTCAGAGGCAGAGAGCCCTGGAGATGAAAGGGACAGAGTTCTGGATTCAGATCTCATTTTACAATGAAGACCCCAATGCAGAAAGTCACGTCTGAAATTCTGAGCTTACTCTTCTGCCTGCTGGGACCTGCTCTGGATGAGAAAAGGGAGGAAAAGGACTAATCAGAGGAGCCAATGAAGTCACTCCATGAGGTGAGGACAACCCAGCCCTGCACACATCAGGGAGATGCTGGCTATGGTCTCAGCCAGGGCAAGGCTCACATTCACTGGCCTTCAAGGGAACCCATAAGGAAGAGAGTTGAATGAGAAGAATGGGAGGCTTTCAGGAAAGCCGAGGTGAAACAGGCAATGTTTTGTCATTATATTCATTGATGTTTTTCCTATATTTACATGATCTTCAAACAAAGAGCCAACTCATTTAGCTTAGTTTTTTTTAAGGCAGTTAAAACAGCTAAACATTACTCAGTGCTGCATAAGCTAAACAGCCAGTTGATTAAATTTTCTCATTTTTTCATAAATCTTGATATTGAACATATCAGTTACAGTCAAAAGGTATTCATGGGCACCTACTCTGTGGCAGGCACAGATGTCAGGTGCTGAAGAAGCAGTCGGCAGTGAACCAAAGTCCCTGCCCATCCTGACCAATCTAAAATCCCAGTGTGTGTGAGTGTGTGTGTGTGTGTGTGTGTGTGGGAGTGCATGTGTATATGTGTGTGTGTATATGTGCACACACACACTCTTTGTTATCCTACAATGCACGACCTTCACCCTTCTATTTCCCCACTATCCAAATTCCCTTTACATCCTGAACCTGTTTGCGTATTTGGACTCCTGAACACAAGAACCACGTGCATTTTGTGTGCAACATAATAATGCTGCCAAAACCATCATCTTAAGGTGTTTCTTTGGGCTCAAGTAGGAACTTGAATTACCTTATCCATACAGCATATGCTCAGCAGAGACCCTGTTGTAAACATCTCCACCACCGCGGATCAGGAGGTTAAAAATCAGTCCGGGATCCCTCAAAAAGCTGAATTTTTATAGACTGGAGTGGGAAGGGGGAGAATTACCCAGTGAGAAACTGGTTTAGCAGGATTTGGATGTAGTTTTCATTGGACGAGAGCGCCCTCTCTTGGTTCCTTTAAAGAAAAAGGCAGCATTTTCATTGGGAACAAGGTCCCAGTGGGAAAATACCACTAGTTTCTTGTCAGGCATTTGTCAAGGAGTTTCCAGGGTGCCTTCTTATTTATCCCAACACCTGTGACAGCCACCTCATCACTCAGAGCCTGCCTTTCCGCCTTCCCAAGCCTGTGACTATCAGGCTGCTCAGAATTCCCATCAGTCCAGGGTGTTCCCTCCTCACCTTCCCATCCAGGGCTGCCTCCTTATGCTTCTACCCTCCATCCATAGGAGACCTTGCTTCCTACTGAAAACCACCTGTCCCTCACCTTCTCAAGACTTTGGTCCAAGGCCTTGGGCTTCTGTGAGATCACTGAAGAAACTAATCTGTGCGGGACTAACGGAAATAAATAACACTAAACAGCCTTTCCCCCCACCCCATAATCCTTCAAAGACATTGTGGCAGGCCAGGCTTCCATTTGCAACCAGAACAGTTCATTTTTACTGACCTTCTGACATAATTCTGATGAATGTATAAGTTAAGCGTTAAAGAACTGGAGAAACTAGTGCCTGAATGCAAGGGCTGAAATGCACAAACAAACCCATTAATACCCCACCCAGGTTTTCTCCGACATTAAAGTCTGGTCAAATAATAAAAGCATTCTTAAACATACACCTCATACCAGGGCCCACTTAAGGTAAACTTTCCAAGACTCTAGAGAAAGCTTTCCAGACCCCAGACCCTAGTTAAAGATTGGAGAGAGATTGAATTAAACACCCCTGCTTGTAGGTGCACACCCATGCACAGCATGGAGCTTAAAATGTATATAAGCACTAGAAAGAAACTTGAAACTTTGAGTTGGTCTGGTGAGTGACTTCGACCTTCTGCCTGTAACTAGTTGCAGAAATAAACTCCCTTATTTCCCAGGCTGTCTGCATCTTGTGATTGGACCTTGAGACCAAGCAGCCAGACCTCGTTCTGTCTGGGAACAACATTAATGCACATCTTTTTAAGACAACCACCCAGCCTTTGCTTTCTGGCCAGAGACTCTGAATAAGTAAGGGATTGGGGTCACAATGAAGAGAAGAAGGTATCACACATCTTAGGCCAAAGGAAGAAACACTTGTGAAAGGTTTTCTCAAGTTAAAACCAGTAAGTAGCTACGACTTTAGAGTGATGGGGCCTGAACATTTTCAGGAAAACATCGTTATGGGTCAGAGACTTGTCTTTCATAAAATTTTTGTGGTGCCACTCTTGGAGAGTTCACAGTGCTCTTAGATGCATCGTGATGACATTATAGTATGTCTTCAGGAGTTACATAAAGCTAAATTTACCAAATTCCTTCTCTAATTCATAGCTCAGCTAAACTGCAGATGAAATGACTGAGCATCGAGCCTGAATTAGAAGATGAAGCTTTGGGCTGGGCATGGTAGCTCACACCCGTAATCCCAGCACTTTGGAAGGCTGAGGTGGTTGGGTCACCTGAGGTCAGGAGTTTGAGACCAGCCTGGCCAACAGGGCAAAACCCCCTCCCTGTCTACTAAAAATACAAAAATTAGCCAGGTATGGTGGCGCATGCCTGTAATCCCTGCTACTTGGGAGGCTGAGACAGGAGAATCGCTTGAACCTGGGAAATGGAGGTTGCAGTGAGCCGAGATCACACCATTGCACTCCAGCCCAGGCAATAGAGCGAGACTCCATCTCAAAAAAAAAAAAAATGACATTTTGAAAGATTAAAGACTTGTTCATAAAAATTTCCTTTTAATCTCAAGGTTCCTGAACCCTGCCCAGCTAGAGATTAACGTCTGACCATCAACATAGGACACTGTGCAGATGGCTACTTGCTGGGGCACATGAAGACCAAAGCCAGGACACAAGCCCCTCTGCTAAACATGTCAGAGACTCTGCCCCAGGCCACCTCCTGTGAGAATCTGCTTCACTCCGCAGCTGACCCCAACATCTTCATGTGAGGACCATGAATGGACATAGTTTCCAGGTTTTTTTGTGACCCAGGAAACCTGAACTCTCATCAAGAATGAATAAATAAAAGGAGGGATGGGTAAGAAAATGCTAAAAATCTCCCTTTTGAGTCATTAACATTCACTTGAAATTTGTCTCCACTATTTCCTACTACCCTAGCAAACTCCAACCTGAATAGCATGGGCGATGGCACTAAGCCCTAATAGAAAAAGTGCACTTAAGCTCTGTATTAGTCCATTCTCTCACTGCTAATAAAGATATACCTCATGCTGGCTAATTTATAAAGGAAAGAAGTTTAATTGACTCACAGTTCAGCATGGCTGGGGGGGCCTCAGGAAACTTACAATCATGGTGGAAGGGGAAGGGGAAGGGGAAGCAAGGCAACTTCACAAGGCGGCAGGAAGAAGTGCTGAGCAAAGGGGCAAAAGCCCCTTATAAAACCATCAGATCTCATGAGAACTCACTCACTATCATGATGACAGCATGGAGATAACCGCCTCCATGATTCAATTACCTCCCACCGGGTCTTTCCCATGACACATGGGGATTATGGAAACTACAATTCAAGATGAGATTTGGGTGGGGACACTGTCGAACTATATCAAGCTCCATTCTGATTTGTGGTGAGTGTTGAGCCTGCTTAATAATATCCCATTTTTCTACAGCTTTTCTCATTCCCCAAAAGGCTCTCACTAATGTTTGCTCATGGAATATTAGCAAGTTCCCCAGACAGGAATTGGATTTAATATTATTATTCCCCATTCACAGTTGATGGGAGGGAGGTTCAGAGAGATTAAAGGCTCTACTCAAACTTGGTAGACTGATGTGATAATAGAGGCATTTCTTTCTCTTCCCATTAAACAGTGCTGTCATTCTCAGTTTACAGATTAAGGCCAATCAGGGCAAAGCAATTTGTTCGAGAGTACTGAGTCAGAGTTCCATCTTTGCTCCAGTGATTTAAGATGCCACCTCTATTATTCACTACATTTTCATATGCATTTGATTCTATTTCTGGACTTTCTATTCTATTTCATTGGTCTGTCTATGCACTATACCTCATTGTTTTTATTATAGAAGCTCGATTAGATGTCTTAATGTCTGGTAGAACCCTCTACCACCACTATCATTATTATTTTTTCTTTTAGTATTCTCTGGCTATTCTTGCACATTTATTTTTCCACATAAACTTCAGTATCAACTTGCCAAGCTCTAAAACAAAAATCTGGCCAGGAACAGTGGCTCACGCCTGTAATCCCAGCACTTTGGGAGGCCAAGGCAGGTGGATCACCCGAGGTCAGGAGTTCAAGACCAGCCTGACATGGAGAAACCGTGTCTCTACTAAAAATACAAAATTAGCCAGGCATGGTGGTGCATGCCTGTAATCCCGGCTACTTGGGAGGCTGAGGCAGGAGAATCACTTGAAGCTGGGAGGTGGAGGTTGTAGTGAGCTGAGATCGTGCCATTGCACTCCAGCCTGGGCAACAAGAGTGAAACTCCATCTCAAAAACAAACAAACAAACAAAGAAAAACCTTCTGATATTTTTATTGGGATTGAGATAACTTCATAATTTTACTTATAGAGAATTGTGAGAACCCTGAATATTTGAGACATGTCTAAGTTAATTTAGAAAGTTTATTTTGCCCGGTTTGAGGATGAACGTCTATGACACAGTCTCAGGAAGTCCTGATGATATGTGCCCAAGGTGGTTGGAGCACAGCTTGGTTTTATACATGATAGGGAGTCATGAGACATCAATCCATATACGTTAAGATATACATTGGTTCCACCCAGAAAGGTAGGACAACTCGAGTAGGAAGGGGCTTCCAGATTACAGGTAGGGGAGAGACAAATTGTTGCATTCTTTTGAGTTTCTGATTAGCCTTTCCAAAGGAGGCAATCAGATACGACTTTATCTCAGTGAGCAGAGGGACAGCTTTGAATAGAATGAGAGGCAGGTTGGCCCTGAACAGTTCCTAGCTTGGTTTTTCCCTTTAGCTTAGGTATTTGAGGGCCCCAAAATTTATCTTCCTTTTGCATTTCCCCCCTTTTCTTTTTTAAAATCTTTTGGACAACATATGCTTTCACTTATAAGTGGGAGCTGAACAATGAGAACACGTGTGCACAGGGAGGGGAAAAACACACACTGGGGTCTATCGGGGGAGAGTGGTGGTGGGGAGGGTATTAGAGAAAATAGCTAATTCATGCTGGGCTTAATACCTAGGTGATGGATTGATAGGTGCAGTAAACCACCATGGCACATGTTTACCTATGTGTCAAACCTGCACATCTTGCCCATGTACCCTGGAACATAAAAAAAATACAATTAAAAATAAATAAATAAATAAATAAATATACTCTTTTGGAGAAAGCATTTTAGAAGAAAATGAGTCTCTGGTCTCAGGTTTCATCTGATCTCTCACAGCTAGGATGGTTTATTCCTAGACTGGTAGGTCATGAGTTATTAGGAAAGCTCATTTTTAGTAGGTTGAGAAGTCTCATGCCCTGTGAAGAAAAAATAGGGGGAGGCTGACTGGCTGCAGTGGCTTACACCTGTAATCCCAGCACTTTGGGAGGCTGAGGCAGGTGGATCACCTGAAGTCAGCAGTTCAAGACCAGCCTGGCCAACATGGTGAAACCCCATCTTTACTAAAAATACAAAAATTAGCCAGGAGTGGTGCATGGCATCTGTAATCCCAGCTACTTGGGAGGCTGAGGCAGAAGAATTGCTTGAACCCAGGAGGTGGAGGTTGCAGTGAGCTAAGATCATGCCACCGCATTCCAGCCTGGGCAACAAGAGTGAAAACTCCATCAAAAAAAAGAAGAAAGAGAAAGAAGAAAGAAAGAAAGAAAGAAAGAAAGAAAGAAAGAAAGAAAGAAAGAAAGAAAGAAAGAAAGAAAGAAGAAAGAAAGAAAGAAAGAAAGAAAGAAAGAAAGAAAGAAAGAAAGAAAGAAAGAAAGAAAAGACAAAGAAAAAAATAGGGGGAGGAAGGGAGAAAAAGAACAACAAATGAAAGAACAATCCTGGAAAATTGATGTAGGCCACATTACTCTGAAGTCCACACATCAGTAGGTAGGTTGAAAATGGCTTACATATGTAAATAGGTTACTGTTATTTTCTTCTGAAGTTTAAGTTGTCTAGATTCAGTTCACAGGGCTTTAAGAAAGCACAACTTAGTTTTCAGTGATTTCAAATTAGGAAAAATGGAAGAAAAAAAGGAAGAAAGAAAAAAACTGAAAACATTATTTTGGAAACATTTTAGCCAGGAAATATTAAAATTCAGTCCAAATTGTAGAAAATAGTAAAAATTGAAAAACATTAGGCAGGACTGGACTCTAACAACTGGTGTACTATATAGCTTTTTGAAACATAATTTTTCTCTCTCCAGTTTCCCATTTTTACTAAAGACAAATCATGGTAGGACCAATTTGCTTTATTATACTTTGCCAGATTATTTTTATAAAGTGCAGCAAGAGTAATTATTTTTCACATAGGCTTTTAAAAATTGGCTTTGGTGAAACATTGTTCTACAGAAGGAATCTCAGATAAGACTTTTTAAAGCCAAGCCCAGCCATGAATTTGTACAATCGAATATGTATAAGTTGGATGAATTCTTCTACTCTTGAGGTCCCAAGATAACTTGGGGCTCTGGACCTGTCAGGAAGTCACATTCTGTACATTCTGTGACATTTTGACCCTGTACAGAGACTGTGTAGACAAAGTATGAGGCCAGTTTTCCCAAGTGGCTTTTATTGGCTAAGTCAATTTCAATTCCTTAAAGGAAAGCATATCATTCCAGCCAAAGCTTTGGTAAAATAAGCAGTTTCTCCAATTGTATCCTGTTACAACTCAAAACAGATTCTTATTGCACTTATGTAAAAACTATATTGCCATAAGTTAAGAATACTCACAGTTTCCAAATTCCAGAGAAATCAGGTAGAGAGAAACAAATATGCTCCGAATTTTGTCCATAGGAGTATTTTAAATTGTTAAAAGCTGTCAATAGCTCAAAAGAAAAGCTTCCTTGACTCTGAAAAACAAAGGATCAGCAACATGTTAAGCAAAAAGTCAAAAAGATTACTTCAGTCTTCTATTAGTTCAGTCCATGAAGATAACTGCTGTTCTGCTTAATATTAACAAACATTTCAACTCTCCATGAATCCTGAAAGTTTTTCCTTTATTCTGAAGTCACAATCTCCAAAGTTATCAGAATCTTGCATTCAAGAGCACCTGTTAGAGTTTTATGGCTGATTATAAAACCACCTTCTAAAGAGGACCAAAGCAAGACAATAATTGCCCATGGATGACAAAAGTTTTAGGGTAGCTATAGTCAAAGACACAATTGACAAGGAAATTTGTTACCTATGTAGTACACAGTAATTTAATGTAACAATTATAATTATTACTGATAATGTACACTAAGTCATATCAGAATTACAGGAGTTTTCCATAATTTCGGAACACATATCAATAACATATGTATACAAATATAGCCCAAAGAAAACCAAATACTATTTCATATTTGACAATGCTTCCTGTATAATTTTTATACCAAATAAGCCAAATGTGTCATTTTTGGACTTTAGGAATCTAATATCTTAAATGATTAATTAGGTCAGAAAAATACAAAATTTATAATTTGATTTTGGAAAGGTTGTCAAATATCAAAGGTTTAAAACACTTGATATCACAAAATAGGATCACAGGTCACAAAGTGATAATGATTTCAAAAAAGGTGAAACCTTCATTCTTTGAGAGAGAAGACTTAATTTTCCTAACAATAAGCCCTAATAAAAACAGCACAAAGCCAATTAAATTTGTTTTCCAAAATTTTATAAACAATCTATAAAATTTTAACCTTGACTGTAAGATATAACTTCCATAAACCTTTTAACCTTTATTGAGGAGTCCATTAATGCTTCAAGGAAACTTTGTTAATCTGACACAGGGGCCCATATGCTGGTCTTGCATTGCTGTATCTTTGACATTAATGGTTAATTCACAGAAAAACTGAACTTATTTTATTTCTCAAAATTGGTTCTTTAAATCTCACATGCCCACCTCTTCCATGATAGTCTCTGGGCCTTGAGGAGTTGAATAGCTTTAATTTCTGGTCCTGTGTCTCAGAAATGCAGTTTATTTTATTGGCATCTTATACTAGGCCTGATAACAAGGCTTTAATTGCTGTCAGTGTTTAGGATTTAACAGGACTTGGTGTTGTTTATAGACCCAGAGTCAAAGCCTTGTAACTCAATGTCACAAGGACTTTAAAAGCACGTGCAGAAACATACACAGATGTAGCAACCTCAATTTAAAAAAAAATTTTAATGTCTTTTTTCTAAGCAAAGCAAAACTTAATAATAATGACATTAGAATTATTTTGATAAAATGTAAAATCTGTTGGGCCAGTTAGCAAAAGGCAAAAGAAAAGACATTCTGCAGTGCACAGAATATTATGTTGGAAGAAAACATTTCCTTCAGCCTTTAAGAAAACATTGTTAGCATCAGGCCACAATGAACAGAGCTTTAGGGGGGAAAAAATCTTATATGATCTGAAAACGAGTTGAAGGAAAGTGTTATTATTTCGTGCCTTTTAAAGAGGAGAGAGAAAACTGCAAACAGCGAGATGCAATAAAAATTGAACTTTGGGTTAAAAAAATTAAAATCTATTATAATTTATTCACAGTAAATCAATCCCTTAAGAAGATTTCATTGCTCTAACCAATTCTTTGGTGTATAAGCGTTTTTTAAATATCAAACCCAGTCTCCAGAAGGACCATTATAATTTCTCTTTAATAATAGACAACTTAATCATATAAAAGTCTGTTTTAGTAAATCCTCTTATTGTGACTTACACAGACCATTCATGACATGTTTTGGCTTTCTGGTTCGTCCTGAACATTTCTCTTTCTTAAACAACCAGGCATTTTATTCTAGGACTAAATTTACCATACAGGATTCTTTCTCATATAAAATTATTTCTCTTTAAGCTTTCTTACCTAAAAATGTCTCCTTATTTCTATAACTTGCTTTACATCTCTCTTATTTCCTGGGTCTTTTTACCTTGTTTTATATATAACCTTTAAATAAGCTTTAAATTGACAAAATTGTTCACCTTTTTAAAAAGGACAGTTTTTTAGAAAAAAGGTTTTCCTACAATATATTTTTATTGGAAAATAACCAAATAATGAAATATGTATTATTTAATTTACTATAACTTTAGGTTCTAAATTATGACAAGCTCATCTACAAGCATTTATTCCATTACATTTACCTAATTATTTAATTTTAATCACTTAGCTAGATTATGAAATCTGTGATAGTCATCATTTAAAGTTATGAAACTCACTATTGCAAAGTTATAACTGAGACTGTGAGAAAGATATGACCTAAATGTCTACATCTTGCTTCAAACTTCCAAGCTGTCCTTGCTCATTCCTGGGCATAAGCCAAACTAACTTTGGGAGGAACTTAGTTTATAGTTTAGCTTTGAAACAAAAATGATAACACTCCCTTCGCAAAACAAACCTCCTTACTGCCTGTGGACTAGGCTGCCTAAAGCCACAAGACTAGAAGTTACAGTAATTTTACTAAATAATTCAAGATGCAGCTATTTTTATTAAACCAATCAATGTCTTACTCACAAAAGATTATGCAAGTAAAGATCATTCTGTTTTGGACTTGGTTTATAGTTTTGTAACCCCTATGCCTATTGCGGGATCTGGCCAGCAGCAATGGGGCTCTTTCTTTGTTCCCAGGTGGATCAGCAGGTCAAGAAATAAAAGACACACACAAGATAGTGAAAATTGAGTCCAGGGGGGTCACTGCCTTCTGGTCCTGCAATGCCACCAATGCACTGGATATACCAGCATTTATTATTAAGTTTAGTGAGGGTGGGGGTAGGTTAGTGAGGGATTTAGGGTCGTTTGATTATGAGGTGAGATGGTCACATGGGGATGAAGTAATTCTTTAACATAACATCAGTATGCAGAAGCACATATACAGAGATATGTACTTATACAGAGATAAGAATTTACAATATAGTGTGTGCATCAGCAATTTCTAACAGAGCCTTAAAACAGAAACACAGTCTATCCATAACCTATGTTTAGTAAGATACTAATCAGTAGTAATAATTGCAGCAAAAGCTGGTTGCAAACAATCAATAGAAGTACTACGTGAAACTAGACAACTGGTTAGACCACAGATTCTCACAAGGGAGTATGTCTTAACCCTAAGGAGACCTAGGAGAGCCATGGAAAGATAAGGGCATTTATAGCCCTATCTTATCCATATGAACAGGCGTCCCTTATGCGTCCATTTATAGGCTATCCACAAGGGTCACATTCCATTCCCAGAGCTATGAACATCTGCTTTTCTGGAATAGGAATCTTGGTGATGTGAAACCTCCCTGACTACACATCCATTTATAGGCTCTCTGCAGGGGGAAGCACATCACATGCTGTTGGCTCATTCTGGCAGCCCAACCTGGCATTGTCTTTACACAATCCTCCATGCAATTTTGTATTTACAATAATCAGGAGCATTTCATCTTTTATTCCATAGCAATAGTTTCAGGGGGTCTCCCTACATCTCCCCGTTTTCTCTGATTTAAATGAACCACAGCAATCATAGCTTGGCACTGATCACAATTGGATTGAAGAATATTTTTTCCAATTTTACACATGAACAATAAACCAATAGCACAAATTATACACAGAACAAAATTAATGATAGTGGCTCCTCCCAAAGATTTTACCCATTGAATGGGGTTGAGATTAGATAACCCCTCAAAGGTACTGTCTAAAACGTCAGCACTGGGTAAAGTAGTTAAGTGTGCTTGAGAGGACTCAAAATTCTGTCCTTTGAGCTTGCTTACATCTAAAATTATCTTCACTTCCTTGTAAATGGCATTTTACTGATTCCCAATTATGAACAGACTCATTATATTGGAATGGAGTTACACAAAAATCAGAAGTATTCCAATCACACTGCATTTGTAATCTATGTTCTAAACTCACAATTCTATCTCCCATCCATATAACAGTTTGTCTTAGATCATTAATTTGATTAGCCAATTTTTGATCAATACCTGACTGAGAATTCCACATCTGAGTAGAATTTTTTTGCCATTTATCCACAAAATGAACAACAGTTTGAATAGATTGATGTAATGCAACTCCAGCAGTAGCAGCAGTTGCAGTAACAGCAATCAAGCCCATTATTACTGCAATTAATGTAAAAATAAATTGTTTACTCCTTTTAAGAATTTTTTGTAGAATATTGTTAATAACATGGATAGAAGGGGAAGATTCCCAAGGCCTATGTAAGACTATAGGGAGCCAAATACCTTCTCTGGCTCTGGCTATTAAAATGCTATGATATTGATTAAAGGATGAATCAATACAAGTATACAAGTAACAATGAACACAGGTAATTATGTAGGTTTTTGAAATAATATGCATCTTTCCTACTAATAACATATATGGTGGTTTAACACAACTTTTAAGTGGTATAGTTTTGTTAGACTCCACATAGATAGTATATATATTTTGGGATGGTACTCTTTTTTGTTAATGTGGGGTGGAGGGAATAGGTTGTATGGGAGGTGGTGGAGGGACATTAGCAACGGGGGGGTATAAGTCCTCATAATCTTTACTGTCCCATCTTTGAACTGACCTTTTGATGATTGCCATAGTGATTTTTTTGGCTGTGTGGGACTAGTAATGTGAATCAATCTGTTGTCTTAGTTTTTGAGGTGACAAGGTGGATTTATTTATAACACTTTCCCCAGCCCAAACTCTCATACCAGTCATAGTTATGGTTAATCTCCATAATTCTGAATGTTCAGGTCCTAAGTGGGGAACAATGAGCCTTGGCTTTGGAAGGGCAACCCCTGCCCCTTTCCACTTAAAAGGAAAAAAGGAGTTAAATCTATGATATAATAGGGGAGGGTTGTCACTACTTTCTTGATAAGTAATATCATAGAGAAAATGTTGACAATCTCTGTGACCTTGAGAGAAATCATTAGTAATATGAGCTTTAGAAGCCCAATCAACAATGGTGTAGAGAGAAGAATTAAATAACACAGTTCTTTCTGTACTAACACAATCCTTCCATATTAATTTGTCAGTATTTGAAGACAAGTTCAGAGGACACGCAGGTCCTAAAGGCTTATTTTGGGATGTGTGAATATAGTCAGCAATTCCTATTTTGATCTGCCTTAGAGGTTTTAATGAGAGTCCTGATACGAAGTGTCCCAAAGGAGGGACAGAGTGACCAGATGGTAGTGTGTCCACTCATGTTTGAATATTTAATGAGAGACATCCGTTGGTGGGTCCTAAGCACAAAGTTGGATACCTAAAACCTAAAGTAATATTGAAAGGGGTTTCTTCTTCTGAAGGTTGGGCAGGACAACGATCATCTATAGAACGAGGCATCCAAACACTATCATTAACATAGACCTCCATAGGAGCATCCATCCATGTCATGGCTCGAATAAGAGGAGGAAAAGGAGGCCGGGTGCGGTGGCTCATGCCTGTAATCCCAGCACTTTTGGAGGCTGAGGTGGGCAGATCACAAAGTCAGGAGATTGAGACCATCCTGGCTAACAAGGTGAAACCCCATCTCTACTAAAAATACAAAAATTAGCCGGGCGTGGTGGTCGGTGCCTGTAGTCCCAGCTACTTGGGAGGCTGAGGAAGGAGAATGGCATGAACCCGGGAGGCGGAGCTTGCAGTGAACCGAGATTGCGCCACTGCACTCCAGCCTGGGCAACAGATTGAGACTCCGTCTCAAAAAAAAAAAAAAAAGGAGGAAAAGGAATATAGGCTCAATATGTATAGTTTTTAACAGTCTGTGGAGTCACAGAGAGTAGAAGGATCAGTGTCATCAGGACGAGGCAGAGGTTGAGCCAGACCTGGATCACTGGAGACGAGTTGTTCAGGATGGCTGACTGGATTGTCTGTTGTAAAGGAGTTAGCGTGGTTATTTTTTTCCTTTTGATGACTGGATGTGTTAGTTGTTTCCTGCTGTGATGTTTTCTCAGTAAATTTCTCTGTCTCATTGTCGCGTGCATCTTCAGGACACAATTTCATGTGTCTGGTAGGAATCCAAACATGAGACTGATGTTCACCTGGGGAAACACAAGCATAGCCTCTTCCCCTCGTTAAAATAGAAACTTTCGACCATATATTAGATTGAACATCTTTCCACCATACTTCCCGTCCTTGGTTTACCATGGGGTGGTTACAAGAGAAATGTGTTTCGGCAGCAGTAACAGAACTAGATTTAGGAATATTAAGAAAATTTAACGTGAGCAATGCCAAGTTTAGTGGTATGTGAGGGGTAGACAACTCCTTATCCCCCTCTTTTCATTTAAGTAATTGTAATTGTAAAGTTCTGTTACTTCTTTCTACAATAGCTTGACCTTGTGGGTTATAAGGAATACCAGCAATACGTTTAATATGCCACTGATCAAGAAAAATTTTAAAAGCTTTCCTGCTATATGCTGGACCACTGTCTGTTTTGAGCTCACTAGGAATTCCCATAACCACAAAACATGAAAACATATGTTTTTTAATGTGAGAAGTGGCTTCTCTTGTTTGACAGGTAGCCCAGATGAAATTGGAAAAGGTGTCAATTGTGACATGCACACAAGCTAATTTTCCAAAAGAAGGAAAATGAGTAACATCTATTTGCCAAACAACATTAGGAGAAAGGCCTCATGGATTAACTCAGGAAGATTGTGTGGGTAAGACAAGAATCTGACATTGAGAACAGTGTTGTACAATTTGTTTAGCCTGTTTCCAACTGAGACAATATTTATGTTTAAGACTTGAGGCGTTAGTGTGAGTGAGTTGATGAAATTGTTCTGCATCTGCAATGGCTAGAGAAACAAGAGTATCAACTTTATGATTACCACTAGATAAAGGTCCAGGCAAGTTAGTATGAGAACGAATGTGAGTGATGAAAAAAAGGGTGGTTTCGGTTTCTGACAGTTTTTTATAATAAAGAGAACAAGGAAAACAAATTAGTGTCAGCAATATTTCTGATGGTAGCTGTTTCTACTGCCTTAGTGGCATGGACTACATAAGCTGAGTCAGAGACAATATTAAGAGGCTGATAAAAATCCTGTAATGCAGAGATAACAGCAAACAACTCAGCTTTTTGAGCAGAAGTGTATGGAGTAGAAATGACTATCTTTTGGTCCTACATACCCTGCCTTTCCATTACTGGATCCATCAGTAAAAATGGTAATGGCTCCCTCTAGTGGTAATGAACCAGTAAGTTTTAGGAGAATCCAGGAAGTATTTCACAGCAATTGAAAGAATTTTGACTTAGGCAAATGATTATCAATAGTGCCAATGAAGTCAGTCAGATTAATCTGCCAGCACAAAGATGTAGAAAAGGCATTTTTAACTTCATTTTTTGACAAAGGGACCACAATAATGTTTGGATCAAAGCCAGAAATTTTAGTGATACGTTGACGTCCTAACCCAATTAAAGTGGCCATTTGATCAAGATATATTGAAAGAGTTTTAGAGGCTGAATTAGGAATACCCATTCAACTAGAGAATCATTTTGTACTATAAGTCCCATAGGAGAGTGGATGGAAGGAAAAACTAAAAACTGTAAAGGCAAGTTTGGGTCAATACGAGAGACTTGTGCCTCTCCCACTCGTTGTTCTACAGAAGACAACTCTTGTTTTACTGGTTCAGATAGAGAGCGAGGACTGTTTAAATCTGTATCTCCTGATAAAGTGGCAAATAGATGAGATAATGCATAAGTAGGGATGCCTAGGGTTGGTCTGAGATAATTGATGTTACCCAGTAAATTTCAAAAATCATTTAAGGTGTTTAAATTGTCGGTACGAAGTTGGACTTTTGGGGGCTTAATGGAGTGAGCTTCTAGGTGCATTCCTAAGTACAGAAAAGGAGTGGCTTTTTGAATTTTATCAGGAGTGATGTGGAGTCTTGCACTGACAACAGCTAATTTTAAAGAGGTAAAACATTGAATTAATTCATCTTTAGTGGGAGCAGCAATCAGTATATCATCCGTATAATGAAGAATGTAATTATTTTTAAAAGTCTGTCAGATAGGTTGTAACACAGTACCAACAAACAACTGACAAATAGTAGGACTGTTAATCATTCCTTGAGGTAAAACTTTCCATTGGTATCTAGCTGTGGGAGCTGAATTGTTAATGGAAGGTATAGTGAAAGCAAATTTTTCACAATCTGACTTGTCTAAAGGAATATGAAAAAAGCAGTCTTTAAAGTCGATGATAATTAAAGGCCATTCCTTAGGAATCATGGAGGGGAAAGGCATGCCAGATTGTAATGCCCCCCATAGGTTTAATAACTGCATCAACAGTTCTTAAGTCTGTTACCATCCTCCATTTTCCTGACTTTTTTTGTACAACAAACACGGGCGAGTTCCATGGAGACAAGGAGGGCTCAATAGTGTTTGCTTGCAGTAAATCATTAACAATTTCAGTTAAAGCCTCCAACCTGTGTTTGGAAAGCGGCCACTACTCTACCCAAACAGGTGACTCACACATCCATTGTGCAGGGGCAGAGGAAGAGAAGGAGAGTGAGGGCACTGGGACGTGGACTGGGGGGAAGCAGGATTCCAAACTTCTGAAAGAAGGGGTCCCAGAGCGTCAAAAGAAACAGTAGGCTTAGAAGAGGGGAGAAGTCCAAAAGGATGAGAGGAAAAAGAAACAGGCCATTCAGATGAATGCCACATGTCCTCCTCTGGCAGAGGGGGCAACGGCTTAGTTGAAGAGTTAACATATACAGGTTCCAAGATAGGAGGCGGAGGGAGGGGATCATCACCAGGTTCCTCCTCTTGGGGAGAAAACATGGAGAGATTGAATTCCTCCTCATCATCAGAAGGAGGACTAGTAGGGGAGTCAGGTACCCAAGGTAAAGGGAGCGGCTCACCATCCACGTTAATTTGTGGCAGGTGAAGAGGATCACCAGACTGAAAAGGAAGTAAAGCAACACGAATAAGAGCCCAGTCAGTCCAAACAGAAATAGGAAGTAAAACACCATCTCTCATGAGTTGGTGGAGCATGGCGCCAACTCTATCCCAGTCTAACAGGTCCATAGAACCTTTGTCAGGGAACCAAGGACAAGGTTTTTCAATAGTCTGAAATAAGAGCATAAGGTTATTGGAATCAGCCTTGATTCCACCCTGTTTAAGAAGAAGTTTAATACAAGACAGATAAGCCTGGTGTTTAGACTGTGATTGTCCCACACTAACCCTGGAATAATACCGGTCGACAAACCCGAAAACCAGGGAGAGTCGGAAAATGCGTACCCGGAGACCTTACCGTCGAGACTGAAGACTAGTCATCACAAACCCGCACTCGGAGTGCACTGAGCTGAGGAACAAAGAAGGCCACGCTGGGCGCCAGATATTGCAGGATCTGGCCAACAGCCCACAATGCAACAGGGCTCTTTCTTTGTCCCCAGGCAGATCAGCAGGTTAAGAAATAAATGACACACACAAGATAATGAAAGCTGGGTCCAGCGGGTTCACTGCCTTCTGGTCCTGCAATGCCGCCAATGCACTGGATATACCAGCATTTATTATTAAGTTTAGTGAGGGTGGGGTTAAGGTTAGTGAGGGATTTAGGATCGTTCGATTATGAGGTGAGATGGTCATATGGGGATGAAGTAATTCTTTAACATAACATCAGTATGCAGAAGTACTTATACAGAGATATGTACTTATACAGAGATAAGAATTTACAATATAGTGTGTGCATCAGCAACTTCTAACAGAGCCTTAAAACAGAAACAGTCTATCCATAACCTATGTTTAGTAAGATACTAATCAGTAGTAATAATTGCAGCAAAAGCTGGTTGCAAACAATCAATAGAAGCAGAATGTGAAACCAGACAACTGGTTAGACCACAAATTCTCAGAAGGGAGTATGTCTTAACCCTAAAGAGACCTAGAAGAGCCGTGGCAACTTAAGGGCGTTTATAGCCCTATCTTATCCATGTGAACAGGCACCCCTCATGCGTCCGTTTATAGGCTCCCCACAAGGGTCACAGTCCATTCCCAGAGCTATGAGCATCTGCTTTTCTGGGATAGGAATCTTGGTGATGTGAAACCTCCCTGACTGCATGTCCATTTATAGGCTCTCTGTAGGGGGAAGCATATCATGTGCTGTTGGCTTATTCTGGCAGCCCAACCTGGCATTGTCTTTACACAATCCTCCATGCAATTTTGTATTTACAATAATCAGGAGCATTTCATCTTTTATTCCATAGCAATAGTTTCAGGGGGTCTCCCTACATATGCCAAATTTCAACACCTTATAATATAAGGAAGGGATAAGTATGAAATTAAAGATGGATGCCAAATCAAACATAAAATTACAGAAAACAATCAGGATTGTATGAAGAGACCAATTTTATTTAGATAGGAGCTACTTATCTTTTACTGGATCTCTGAGATCTGGGCAAAGCTCACAGTGAATCCTGAGTCTCCAAAGGGAGAACTATCATGAGGCTTTTGTGACGCTTTTATAGGGCACTTAAACAAAAAAATTTGGGAGGGGGATCCACCAAGATGGCCAAATAGGAACAGCTCCGTTCTGCAGCTCCCAGTGAGACCAACGCTGAAAGTGGGTGATTTCTGCATTTCCAACTGAGGTACCCTGCTCATCTCATTGGGACTGGTTAGGCAGTGGGTGCAGTCCATAGATGGTGAGCAGAAGCAGGGTGGGGCATTGCCTCACCCCAGAAGTGCAAGGAGTGGGGGGGCCTCCCTTTCCCAGAGAAAGGAAGCCATGAGGGACTGTGCTATCTGGCCCAGAGACTGTGCTTTTCCCATGATTTTTGCAATCTGCAAACCTGGAGATCCCCTCATGGTCCTACACCACCAGGACCCTGGGTTCAAGCACAAAACTAGGCAGCTGTTCAGGCAGACACCGAGCTAGCTGCAGGATTTTTTTTTTTTTGGTACCCCAGTGGTGCCTGGAACCCCAGTGAGACAGAATCATTCACTCCCCTGGAAATAGGGCTGAAGCCAGGGATTCAAGTGGTCTCGCTCAGCAGGTCCCACTCCCACAGAGCCCAGCAAGCTAAGAACCACTGGCTTGAAATTCTTACTGCCAGCACAGCAGTCTGACATTGACCTGGGATGATTGAGTTTGGTGGGGAGAGGGGCGTCCACCATTACTGAGGCTTGAGTAGGCAGTGTTCCCCTGACAGTGCTAAGGACTGGGCAGAACTCAACACAGAGTGGCAAAGAGACTTTGGCCAAACTGCCTCTCTAGATTCCTCCTCACTGGGCAGAGGATCCCTGAAAGAAAGGCAGCAGCCCCCGTCAGGGTCTTATAGATAAAACTCCCATCTCCCTGGGACAGGTAGCACCTGGGAGAAGGAGGGATTGTGGACACAGCTACAGTGGACTTAAACATTCCTGCCTTCTGGCTCTGAAGAGAGCAGTGGATCCTGACAAGGAGGGTTCTCACAGCACTTGAGCTCTGCTAAAGGACAGACTGACTCCTCAAGTGGGTCCCTGATCCCCATGCCTCCTGACTGGGAGAGACCTCCCAACAGGGATTGACAGACACTTCACACAGGAGAGCTCTGGCTGGCATCAGGCCAGTGCTCCTCTGGGAAGAAACTTCCAGAGGAAAGAGCAGGCAGCTATCTTTGCTGTTCTGCAGCCTCTGCTGGTGATATCCAGGCAAATAGGGTCTGGAGTGGACCTCCAGCATGCTGCAGCAGACCTGAAGAAGAGGGGCCTGACTGTTAGAAGAAAAACTAACAAACAGAAAGCAATAACATCAACATCAACAAAAAGGGCTGACACACAGAAACTCCATCCAAAGGTCATCAGCCTCAATGATCAAAGGTAGATAAATCCACAAGGATGAAGAAAAAACAGTGCAAAAATGCTGAAAATTCCAAAAACCAGAATGCCTCTTCTCCTCCAAATGATTACAACTCCTCTCTAGCAAGGGCACAAACTGGCCAGAGAATGAGTTTGATGAATTGTTAGAAGTAGCCTTCAGAAGGCAGGTAATAACAAACTCCTCTGAGCTAAAGGAGTATGTTCTAACCCAATGCATGGAAGCTACGAATCTTGACAAAAGATTACAGGAAGTGCTAACTAGAATAACCAGTTTAGAGAAGAACAGAAATGACCTAATGGAGCTGAAAAACAGAGCACAAGAACTTTGCAAAGCATACACAAGTATCAATAGCCAAATCAATTAAGCAGAAGAAAGGATATCAGAGATTGAAGATCAACTTATTGAAATAAGACATGAAGACAAGATTAGAGTAAAAGAATGAAAAGGAATGAACAAAGCCTCCAAGAAATATAGGACTATGTGAAAATACCAAACCTATGATTGATTGGGGTCCCTGAAAGTGACAGGGAGAATGGAACCAAGTTGGAAACACACTTCAGGATATAATCCAGGAGAACGTCCCCAACCTAGCAAGACAGACCAACATTCAAATTCAGGAAATACAGAGAACACCACAAAGATACTCCTTGAGAAGAGCAACCCTAAGACACAATATCATCAGATTCTCCAAGGTTGAAATGAAGGAAAAAATGTTAATGGCAGCCAGAGAGAAAGGTCAGGTTGCCTACAAAGGGAAGCCCATCAGACTAACAGTGGATCTCTCTGCAGAAACCCTACAAGCCAGAAGAGAGTGAGGGCCAATATTCAACATCCTCAAAGAAAAGAATTTTCAACCCAGAATTTCATATCTAGCCAAATTAAGTTTCATAAGTGAAGAAGAAATAAAATCCTTTACAGACAAGCAAATGCCAAAGGATTTTGTCACCATCAGGCCTGCCTTACAAGAACTCCTGAAGGAAGTACTAAATATGGAAAGGAAAAACCAGTACCAGCCACTGCAAAAACACACCAAAACATAAAGACCAATGACACTATGAAGAAACTGCATCAACTAATGTGCAAAATAACCAGCTGGAATCATGATGACAAGATCAAATTCACACATAACAATATTAATCTTGAATGTAAATGGACTAACTTCCCCAATTAAAAGACACAGACTAGGAAATTGGATAAAGAGTTAAGACCCATTGGTGTGCTGTATTCAGGAGACCAATCTCTTGTGCAAAGACACATATAGGCTCAAAATAAAGGGATAGAGGAGTATTTACCAAGCAAATGGAAAGCAAAAAAAAGCAGGGGTTGCAATCCTAGTCTCTGGTAAACTGACTTTAAACCAACAAAGATCAAAAAAGACAAAGAAGGGCATTACATAATGGTAAAGGAATCAATTCAACAAGAAGAGCTAACTATCCTAAATATACATGCACCCAATACAGGAGCAACCAGAGTGATAAAACGAGTTCTTAGAGACCTACAAAGAGAAGTAGACTCCCACACAATAATAGTGGGAGACTTTAACACCTCACTGTCAATATTAGACAGATCTAGGAGACAGAAAATTAACAAGGATGTTCAGAGCTTGAACTCAGCTCTGGACCAAGTGGACCTAATAGATATTGACAGGTATCTACCCCAAATCAACAGAATATACATTCTTCTCAACATCACATCACACTTATTCTAAAATTGACCACATAATTGGAAGTAAAACACTCCTCAGCAAGTGCAAAAGAACGGAAATCGTAACAACCTCTCAGACCACAGTGCAATCAAATTAGAATTCAGAGGCTAAAGCAGTGTTTAGAGGGAAATTTATAGCACTAAATGCCCACATCAGAAAGTGGGAAAGATCTAAAATTGACACCCTAACATCACAATTAAAAGAACTAGAGAAGCAAGAGCAAAAAATTCAAAAGCCAGTGGAAGACAAGAAATAACTAAGATCAGAGCAGAGCTGAAGGAGATAGAGACAAAAAAGAAAAAAAAGAAAAACTTCAAAAAATCAACAAATCCAGGAGCTGGTTCTTTAAAAAGATTAACAAAATAGATACACCACTAGGCAGAATAATAAAGAAGAAAAAAGAGAAGAATCAAATAGACACCATAAAAAATGATAAAGGGAATATCACCACTGATCCCACAGAAATACAAACTTCCATCAGAGAATACTATAAACACCTCTACACACACACACAGACACACACACAACTAGAAAATCTAGAAGAAATGGATAAATTTCAACAACTAGCACAACAACTAGAAAAACAACAACAACTAGAAAATCTAGAAGAAATGAATAAATTCCTGGACACATACACTCTCCTAAGACTAAACCAGGAAGAAGTGTAACCCCTGAGTAGACCAATACCAAATCGAGGTAGTAATTAATAGCCCACCAACCAAAAAAAGCCTACGCCGAGACAGATTCACAGCCAAATTCCACCAGAGATACAAATAGGAGCTGGTGGCTTTCCTTCTGAAACTATTCCAAACAATAGAAAAAGAGGGAATCCTCCCTAACTCATTTTATGAGGCCAGCATCAAAACCTGGCAGAGACACAACAAAAAAAGAAAATTTCAGGCCAATATCCCTAATGAACACGATGCAAAAATCCTGAATAAAATACTGGCAAACCGAATCCAGCAGCACATCAAAAAGCTTATCCACCACAATCAAGGCTGGTTCATCCCTGGGATGCAAGGCTAGTTCAACATATGAAAATCAATAAACATAATCCATCACATAAACAGAACCAATGACAAAACACATGATTATCTTAATAGATGCAGAAAAGGCCTTTGACAAAATTCAACACCCCTTCATGTTAAAAACTCTCAATAAATTAGGTACTGATGGAATGCATCTTAAAATAATAACAGCTATTTATGATAAACCCACAGCCTATATCATACTGAATGGGCAAAAGCTGGAAGCATTCCCTTTGAAAACCAGCACAAGACAAGGATGCCCTCTCTCACCACCCCTATTCAACATAGTGTTGGAAGTTCTGGCCAGAGTAGTCAGTCAACAGAAAGAAATAAAGGGTATCAAATAGGAAGAGAGGAAGTCAAATTGCCTCCGTTTGCAGATGACATGATTGTATATTTAGAAAACCCCATCTTCTCAGCCCAAAAACTCCTTAAGCTGATAAGCAACTTCAGCAAAGTCTCAGGATACAAAATCAATGTGCAAAAGTCACAAGCATTCCTATACACCAATAACAGACAAACAGAGAGCCAAATCATGAGTGAACTCCCATTCACAATTGCTACAAAGAAAATAAAATACCTAGGAATCCAACTTACAAGGGATGTGAAGGACCTCTTCAAGGAGAACTACAAACCACTGCTAAAGGAAATAAGAGAGGACACAAACAAATGGAAAAACATTCCATGCTCATGGATAGGAAGACTCAATATCATGAAAATGGCCATACTGCCCAAAGTAATTTATAGATTCAGTGCTATTCCCATCAAGCTACTACTGACTTTCTTTACAGAACTAGATAAAACTGCTTTAAATTTCCATATGGAACCGAAAAAGAGCCTGCATTGCCAAGACAATCCTAAGCAAAAGGAACAAAGCTGGAGGCATCACACTACCTGACTTCAAACTATACTACAAGGCTACAGTAGCCAAAATAGCAACTGGTACTGGTACCAAAACAGATATATAGACCAATGGAACAAAACAGAGGCCTCAGAAATAACACCACACATCTACAATTGAGGGACATTCTGGCTGTTATTCCTCAAAACTGGCTAAATGCCTGGCTATTACTCCTCAAAACTGCCTTCATGAAATCTCTCACAGACTGGAGGAGACTGAGGGAACACGAGGACGGAATGAGATGTGCTGTCCTGAGTGGGATCCTGGAACAGAAAAAGGACATTAGTCGAAAAACTAGTGATATTCAAATACAGTCTGGATTTGACAATAATGTGGAAATGTTAATCTCTTAGTTTTGACAAAGGTATCATGGTAATGTGAGATTTTAACCTAGAGGAACCTGGGTGAGGTGTGTATGGGAACTCTGTATCACTTTATAACTTTATTTATTTATTATTCATTTATTAATTATTATTTTTTTGAGACAGAATCTCACTCTGTTGCCCAGGCTGGAGTGGAGTGGCATGATCTCGGCTCACTGCAACTTCTGTCTCCCAGGTTCCAGCGATTCTCATGCCTCAGCTTCCCAAGTAGCTGGGATTACAGGCCTGGGCTACCACACCTGGTTAATTTATTGTAGTTTTAGTAGAGATGGGGTTTCGCCATGTTGGCCAGGCTCGAACTCCTGACCTCAGGTGATCTGCCCGCCTCGGCCTCCCAAAGTGCTGGGATTACAGGCGTGAGCCACCACGCCTGGCCACTTTACAATTTTAATGTATCTGCATTATATTATGTACTACATTTCTGCTCTATTGAATTTCTCCAGAGAAGAGCAAAATACAGAATACCAAACCTCTCAGAGCTGTGTGCAAGTGCTGTTACATAGTGTGACCACTAGATGGAGATCGTGTCCAGGTGGCTAAAACTTACGCGCCCTTGACCAAGCAGTGTCTTGGAGCACAGTTCACAACCAAATCTCTTTTCTGAAATAATGCAATAGGCATGAATCTCAGTCTCCAGACTCTAGGATGTAAGAAATACTAAAGAAGGCCGGGCGCGGTGGCTCACGCTTGTAATCCCAGCACTTTGGGAGGCCGAGGCGGGCGGATCACGAGGTCAGGAGATCGAGACCACGGTGAAACCCCGTCTCTACTAAAAATACAAAAAAAATTAGCCAGGCCTGGTGGCGGGCACCTGTAGTCCCAGCTACTCGGAGAGGCTGAGGCAGGAGAATGGCGTGAACCCGGGAGGCGGAGCTTGCAGTGAGCCGAGATTGCGCCACTGCACTCCAGCCCGGGCGACAGAGCAAGACTCTGTCTCAAAAAAAAAAAAAAAAAAAAAAAAAAAAGAAATACTAAAGATCTTTGTTTTCTATAAATCCGCTTGTGTACTACTTCAGGAGCCAAAGAAAATGAAACTTCAGTCCTCCGTGGGGCAATTCGCTTTTCCATTCAACCCCAGGGAAATGAAAGGTGCCAGTGTTCAGGGTTTTATCAATGAACTAGGAGCCCCTGCTGGCACTGGTTACCTGTTCTCAATGAGGACCACTGAGATCCTGAGACAGGAGATAGAAAGAAATTATTTAGGCAGATAGGGTAAAAGAGTCCTCAGCAAGGCTTCCCTTTTAACAAAAAGCAGCCCAAGAAACTATTTTTTCTAACAAAGAGCAGCCTGAAAATCTAGCTGCGAACATAGATAAGCAAGCTGGAAGCTTGCACGGGTGAATGCCGGCAGCTATGCGAATAGAAAAGGGCTACGTGGAAGCCAGGTATGTTCAACATGGAGGCTCCATCTTCCCTTTGTCATCACGTGTACGGTAAAGAAATAGGTAACATGGCGCTGGCCAGGTAGATAATTCATTTGCATAATAAAAGATTAGCGTGGGGTCAGCAAGCTTTTTGCGCCCTATGCAAATGGCATACCTAGCCCTAAGCAGTTTTTCGCACCTTATTCAAATGACACACCTGGTCCCACCAATCATTCGTGCCCTATGTAAATCACACACTGTCTCCTCAAGCTCATCTATAAAACCCCCTGCATTTCACCATGGAACCGAAAAACCTATTCAGGACCCCTGTCTTCACAACAGAGAGGGCTATTCTCTTTCTTTTGCCTACTAAACTTCCGCTCTTAAGCTCACTCTTTATCCGCATCCTAGTTTTCTGTCGCCGTGAGACAACAAATCTCAGGTATTTACCCCAGACAATGATACTGATTCAATGTTCTTTGTTCCTGCTCCCATGACCTCATCTGGCCTACGGCTGTCTTGCTTTAGTGTCAGGTTTGGAATCTGGACACCTTAGCAAGGTTGGGGACCAAGGAACATAGGACAGGTGTCTCTGCTGTCCTTCTGGGTCCTTTCACATCCTCAGAGCACTCTCAGGACCCAGGGCACAGATGCCTTCTCCTCCCAGCACCCCAGGACTACTCTTTTGTCTATGCTGGCCTTGCATCCCTCTCTTCCTCTTCAGGCTGCCCTCCAAGGCCCTCTCTTTCATTCATCTCTGTCCATCTAAAGTAAAAAATGGAGGCAGAATTAACATAAGTAGAGAGTTTATTTGGGCCAAGTTTCAGCGCTGCAACCAAGGGGCAGAGCCTCAAGTTGCCCTGAATTGATGCTCCCATTAACAGCAGTTACAAGTGGGTTTTTAAAGGAAAATAAGCGGTTCCTAAGTTGCTTACCAAGAACTTACATTAAAATAATGTAAGCTATTAATGGGCTATAGAATCTTCTTTGTGTCACAAATTTCAGAAACATAAAGATAATGGATGAAGCAGCTCTTTGCTAGTTTTCTTTTCTGACATCAAACTATTCTTCTCAATGGATTTAAGCATCCATAAACAAACGTGAAGAGGAGATGGTTTGAAAGCAATACCTGCTTTCAACCTGCTATAAACCTTCCCTAAAGCAAGGAAGTACCAGCTGCTATTTTCCACAAAAGAAATAAAAGGTAAACTCAAAATTCTTCAGTAAGTACCCTGTCACACCATGGAGGCACACCTCTGTGACCAGCTCATAATGGATGCCTCTATACCACTGTTTCGTATGCAAATAGGAAATAATAAAATAATAAAAATATTTAAAAGTAATAAAAGCTGCTACTTACTAGAAAATGCCTTCCTTTTTTACCTTCTCTCTAGATACCAACTCTGTGATAGACCTCAATAAGGATGAGGAGTGTCAACTCCCGCAGAACAGATTTGTTGGGAAGTAACTGATCCCTGGATCGCTGCCTATGGTGGCCCTGCTTATGCAGACAGGTGGCAAAGTGAACCTTCCACAACCCTTGCTTCAGTTCATCTTAGCGAATAACCATTGAGGTTTTCCATAGGTAGAACAAACAAACGACCACTGTGATCACTGTCTAAGATTTGCCCCCTGACCGTAAGGAGCTTATGCTTTCAGGTGAAGATGCATCCCTAATTGTGAGAAGGATCATGGTGTGGGTTCTCCAGTTCCACAATGACAGGTTATGTTATAGGAAGGGAAAGGTGATGAGTCCTGTTGTCTTAAGTGTTTCTACCCTTCTCCAAAGGAAACAACAAAGCAGCAAGTGCCAAGTGCCCTTCCACCTGCTTCTAGATCAAGGCTGGGAACATTTAAGCAGGACTATCCCAGAAGGTAACACCAAACTGGTTTTGCCAGCTGCTGTGGATTGAATTGTACCCCCTACCCCTAAATGCAGACTTGGAAGCAGTAACTCTCGATGTGACTGTATTTTAAGATGGGATCTTTAAGAGATAATTAAGGTTAAATCAGGTCATAAGGCAGGGCCCCGATCTGATAGGATTAGCGTCTTTACCAGAAAAGACGCCAAAGGCCAGAGAGTTCATGCATGTGGCTCCCCAGCCCCTCGGAAGAAAGGGTATCCGAGGATAAGGGAGGAAACAGCGCTCACTGGGATCAAAGCTGGCACCTTGAGCCCGGACTTACCAGAACTGTGAGAAAGCACATTTCTGTTATTTATGCCACCCCGTCTGGGGTATTTGTGATGGCAGTTGAGCTGACTACCACACCACATTGCTTCATCACTCACCTGACACATGCAAAGGGGTTGAGGCCGAGGAGGTCTAGGGGCACATTGATGTGGAGGATTAAGAGGGAAAGTCATGAGAGAACAAACTCTGACTTATGTCACGGGGGCTTAGAGGACATAGGAATCAGTGCCACACCTACCTTCGACATCTCTCTTTAGGGTCTGGTTGGAGCAGGCAGAAGTGGGCAGCGGCTGCACTGGAGCAAACTCTGGCCCCCAGTGTCGGGCAAGTGTGCATGCTTGCTGGGGCCAGATGTGGCGCTGTGAAACAGAGCCCCTCGAAGAAGACTGTGTGGGGAACAAAATGCGACCCTGATGGGCCAGGCAACCAAAGCCCAGGGCCCGAGCGAGGAGTCAGAAGAAGCCCGCCAGAAGAGAGGCATGGCTGCTTCAGCTGACCTACAGCGGCAGGTCCCATGGGGGTCTGCAAGGGTCTCACACTAGCTGCCTGCTATGGTTTGGTTTGTCCCCTCCAAATCTCATGCTGAAATGGGGACCCCATTGCTGGAGGTGGGGCCTGATGGGAGGTGTTTGGGTCATAAGTGTGGATTCCTCATGGAATGACTTGGTGATCTCCTTGCAGTAATGAGTGAGTTCTTGCTCTGTTCCTTCAGGCAAGAGCTGGTTGTTTAAAAAGCCTGGCACCTCCTCCCCTCTCTTGCTCCTTGTCTCATCAGTGGGACACACCTGCTCCCTCTTCACCTTCTGTGATGAGTAAAAGCGTCCTAAGACCTCAGCAGAACCAGAGGCTGGCACTATGCTGCCTGTACCATCTGCAGAACTGTACAGGGAGGTCAATTATGCCCTGTCTCTCTTGGTAAGTCTACATCTTACATAAAGTAAACACATGACAAGAAGGAGTGGGACAAGTCAATGAGGCATTCATCTTAGGGTGGGCGAAGGGATGATTTCTGGTGTTGTCCTTGTCCTCTACCTGTGAAGATAGGCCGGCAAGTGACACTGTCAGGGAGAGAGTCAACAGAACTGTTTAGGGCAGTTAATCCAGCGCAAATCCATATCCAGACAGGTCTGCAGCAACCTCAATTCTTACCTCCACAGAAGAAAGAATTTAAGGGGCAGAAGGCAGAAGGAGAGAGACTGCATCAAGTGTTAGAGCAGGAGGTTTATTAAAAAGCTTTAGAGCAGGAACGAAAGGAAGAAAAGTGCACTTAGAAGAGGGCCAAGAGGGCATCTTGAGAGATCAAGTGCCTCGTTTGACCTTTTGACTTCGGGCTTTCTATATCGGCATACTTCTGGAGTCTTGTGGTACTTCTCCCCTGATTCTTCCCTTAGGGTGGGCTGTCCATATGTGCTCACCTGAGCCAACTCGCCCAACTCCTCAGGTCTTATCAGGAAGCTGCTGATCACCAGTTTTAGGTGTTTTCTATCTACTGGGAGACTGCCCTTCCCGGGCACTGGCTGCAACCAATTATTACTTTACAGAGACAGTTAACAACCACCTGACCATCACCTGATGGTGGCCTAACATTCCTGGCGGTGAGGGCAGGGAGCCCTCTCCTACTCTGCTCATGTCTGACTAGCTACCAACTGTAATACTTATAAGAAGAGCAAGACACACCAGGCAGGCATGCACACAGAGGAAAGACCACGTGAGGACACGGTGAGAAGGCAGCGTTGGCAAACCATAGACAGAGAAACCAAACCTACCGACTCCCTCATCTCGGACTTCCAGCCTCCAGAACTGGGTTAAAATCCATTTCTGTTGTTTAAGCCATCCAGGCTGTGGTATTTTGTTATGGCAGCCCAGGCTGACTGCTTGACTGCCACTGCGCACAACTCTGGTGGGATGAGCCACAGCAAAGCCAGAGAGCCAGGTGTGCCCCACACCATTGCTGGTTGCCCAGCTAGAGCAAGGCAGGGCAAGGGGAGGCTTCACGCTGGTGAGTGACTAGAATTTTGAAAATTACACCAACTGTATCAGAGATCCATTGTCACGGCCAGGCGCAGTGGGCTCACGCCTGTAATCCCAGCACTTTGGGAGGCCGAGGCAGGCAGATCATGAGCTCAGGAGATGGAGACCATCCTGGCTAATACAGTGAACCCCCGTGTCTACTAAACATAAAAAAAAGCCAGGCGTGGTGGCACGCACCTATAGTCCCAGCTACTTGGGAGGCTGAGGCAGGAGACTCGCTTGAACCCGAGAGGCGGAGGTTGCAGTGAGCTGAGATCGTGCCAGTGCACTCCAGCCTGGGCAACACACCAAGACTCTGTGTCAAAAAAAAAAAAAAAAAAAAAAAAGAATTCCATCGTCATTAAGACTAGACTGGACTTTTTGTGATCTAAAAGTAAGTGGAACTATTATGGGAACTGCCTGGACATTCATCAGAGGGATTGGGAGGGGGGAGTCTGCAGAGTGGCTTTGCAGGGACAGACAAAGAACACAGGTGTTCTCTTCTTTTGTCCCAACCAATCCAGCCCATTTAAGGAAACAGCTAAGCTAATATTTACTGAACACTTCCTGATCGCCAGGCACTTTCCTAAGCCTTTGCTGTGGATTAATTCCTCAGTCCTCACAGTGAGGCTCCTCCCCATTTCTCACCAGAAGAAACTGACATGCAGCAAGGTCAGGCGTGTTGCCCTGTCTCACAGTCCTGCTCCCCAGGGAGGGTGGGGAGGCCGGCTCTTTGGGGGTTAGGTTTGGCTGGGCCTGGAAGCACAGGAAGGACTCTGACAAGCAGGGATGGGAAGAAACACCTTCGAAGCTTCACAGGGTTAGGCACAGACACGAAGGTGGGAAGAGCAAGGTTTGTCCTAATAACGTCTGGTGAGGGGCATAGAAGTGAGGAACCTAGGGAGGTAGACTGCGGGAAAGAGGGAGGCCGAGTTGTGAAAGACTCCACCTCGCCAGCTAGGAGTCTCTGGACACCAGTTTTCACTCCTCCGCACGCTGTGTGCCATGTGCATATTTGCTCTTTTTTTATCCTCACAGGGACCCGGTGGGCTTGAAACCGCCTTTGCAAAATTATGACAGAGACAGTGAAAGAGATCTAAATTAACCGACTCCATCTTGCTTCTAACCTCCAAGCTGTCCTTGTTCCTTCCTGGGCGTAGGCTGAACTAACTATGGGAGAAACTTAGTTTACAGTTTAAAACAGACAATAATAGCCCTTTCCCAAAGCAGACCTCCTTCTTCCCTGAGGACTAGATTGCCTTTGTAATACTAACATTAGCCACAAGATTAGAAATTATGGTTTAGGAGTCATGCCACTGGAGGCTACAAGATTCTGACCCTCCCTAAACTACTCCTAAGATCAGTGCTTGAGATATTTTGCAGACCCTACACTTGATGGATCAGCTGGCACCACCAAGATCAATAAACTGGTTCATCTGATCTAGTGGCCCCCACCCAGGAACTGACTCAGTGCAAGAAGACAGCTCTGACTCCCTATGATTTCATCTCTGACCAATCAGCATTCCTGGCTTACCAGCTTCCCCCTGCCCACCAAGTTGTCTTAAAAACTCTGCTCCCTGAATGCTCATTCGGGGAGACTGATTTGAGTAATAATAAAACTCTGGTCTCCCACGCAGTTGTCTCTGCATGAATTACTCTTTCTCTATTGCAGTTCCCTTGTCTTGAGAAATCGGCTCTGTCTAGGCAGTGAGCAAGGTGAGCCCACTGGGTTGTTACAGCCTTTTTCAGTCTGTGGTCAGGTTCCCTCATAATGACAATGCTGGATCTTAGTGACATGCAGGTAGGACCCGAGACTGTGGAAGAAAATAGAATCTCAGGACCCCAAACTCACTATGCCAAAGGGAAAGTTGAGTTTGGGAACTGAGTCACACACACTTTTTCTTGTTCCCAAACAGATAGCTGTAACTTCACAGCCCATGTCATAGCCTCATCCAGAAGCCAGATTCCTACAATAGAAGGCCACGTACCTCCCTAGGTGTACTCCCTCACAAATTGCTCACAAGCACATTTTTTGTGAGCCCCTAAATCTTTTAGATACATATCCCTCCTATAAATGGGCCCTAAATCTGAGTTCTGTTGACTCTCACCCTGACAATGTCAATTGCCAGCCTATTTTCACAGGTAGAGGACAACACCAGAAATCACCCTCCGCCCACCCTGAGATGAATGCATCATTGACTTGTCCCACTCCCTCTTTTACGTGTTTACCTTATGTAAGATGTAGATTTACCAAGAGAGACCTTTTCCTTTACTCTCTCTTTTCAGGTATAAAATGTAGATTTACTGAGCATTAATCAGAGCCTCACAAGAACATGACCATCTGCCTCGCTGTCCACCTTTCCTCCCTTTCCCCTTCCTACTTGCTCTTTCCCCTGTAAATGCTGAAGTTCCCAAAACCTTATTTGGAAAAAGTGCAAGTCACAGAGGCTCCTGAGACTTGTTTCCCCAGGTGTATCCTCAAATTTTGGCTAAAAATCCTCTATCAATGGAGACACTTGCCTCAGTCACTTTTTGATTAACAAGACTGATATGGACACGAGGCAGGGAAACACTGGGTAGAAGAGGGTGGTTCCCTGGCAAAAGCCACACCCTCAAGCCTGAAAACCCATGGCCCTAAATGGGAACAGGCATTCCTGTTTTTATGCCCTAATGCTGCCTTTTGGCCCACCACACCCCACTATCCTGTACCCATATAAACCCCAAACCTCAGGCTCCCTGAGCAGAAGAGTGCAGAGCAGCAGAGTGGCACAGCAGAGAAGGGGAGAAGATAAGAAGCATCTGAATGTCAAGAGGAGTTTGACTGGGGATGGTCAGAGAGGAGATTGGCCATGGAATGATGGAACTCCAGGGGAAGATCATCTTCCCACTCCATCCCCTTCCCAGCTCCCTATCCATCCTGCTAAAAGCCACCTCCACCTCTCAATCAAATCCCCACATTCACCATTCTTCAAGTCCGTGTGACCTGATTCTTCCTGGACACTGGATGAAGACCCAGGTACCAAGAGGGCAGGGTGCAAAAGACTGTCACCTGGAGTCTCCAATGAGCTAGTTTAATACTTAGCCATCTGTGGATGGCAACTGCTAAATGAGCATTAATTGTAACACACCCCATGGGGTCAGATCCCAAAAGTGCTTGCCCCAGCTCCTCCACATGCCCATCTGCATGCTCCCCATCCCATAAGGGGTTTGAGCATGCAGTGGCCAAGCAAATGAGCCATATCCCTGTCTTGAGTTCTGCAAGGGGGTTGGAGAACTCTCCTGTTTCAAGACCAGTAAGGGGACAGCACAGACAGTTGTGTAAGAACAGCAGGACTAAGCCCCGTGGGAGTGAAGGGAAGAAGAGTGAGGGCCAGGTCTGGGAGGACTGGGACAGTGACAGCAATGGGCTTATGAGGTAAAGGAGAGTTAAGAAGAAAGGGGAAGGGGTAGATGGGTGGTCCTACGACTCAGTCCATTGGCTACAACACAACACCACAGACTGGGGACTTACAAATAACAGAAATTTACTCCTCACAGTTCTGGAGATTAGAAGTCTAAGGTCAGGATGTCAGCCAGTTTGGGCCCTGGTGAAGACCCTCTTCTGGGTTGCGAATGTCTTCCTCTGGTTGTGTCCCCACATTGTGGAAAGAGAACTCACTGAAGTTCCTTTTATTGGGTCACTAATCCCATCATGAGGGCCCCACCCATGAGACCTAATTATCTCCCAAAGGTCCCACCTCCTTATACCATCCCACTGGGGGTTAGGACTTCAACATGTGAATTTCAAGCAGATGCAAACATTCAGTCCATAGCACCCAGCCACAGTGACAACACATGACATACACAGGGGCAGAACACAAAGGGAATTCCAACTTGCTGCACCTTCCAATTAGAAACAAACATTCTGTCCCTGCAGAAACTCTGTTGTCACAGCCCATTTGGATTCTAACAGGACTCATACAGGCTTTCTGAAATCAACTTACACCATTTCTGCAAAGCCATGTCAGATCACCTGTTTCAAGCCCCACTTGATGACAGAAAGGCTGCTGGAAGGGTCCAGATCTCTACACCTCTACCTTGTCTTGCCTACTCACTGCCTGAAGTGGGGGATCAGGGTGCAATTTTTGGTGGGGGAGGGTTAGGAACATGTTTTTGCAGTGTCTTTCAAAAATCACATGACCAGAGAACAAAAACACAAACTACCATGATTCAACTCAGAAAGCACAAAAGGGCTTTCAGCTCAACAGCTGGTGGAGAGCGCTTGCCTCCCTTCCCTCTGCGGGGTCTCAGAAGCCAGACAATAGACCTGTGATTTTGCTGCAGCTGTGAACTCGTTCCCTGCTATATGATGAGTCAGCGGTTTTGTATTCATAATCATTGTCCTTTAAGATGCTACAGGTTAATTCAAAAAGACATTTAATGTTACACGAAGGCTGTTTGCTAATACTTTTCATGCCCCCAAATGAAAGGAAATTCACATTAAAGAACTGAATTCATTTGCCAACAAGAGGACTCATACAAAACTAAACTATATTTAATAACAACAACAAACATTAGGACAATTTGCAATTTAGAAAGAACTAAAACTTAGGTTCAAGGTCTGGGCTTTGCTAGAAATCCATCCTGAGAGGTGAAGGGAATTCATCAGGGCCCTTTCACTTAGTTTCCTCTTCTGCAAAATGAGGAGTTTGAAAGGGGTGGCTCTATAATTATTTGTTAGCAACACCCAATTTTTCCCCAGAACTTTAACATTAAAAAGCAGATGTAAATATAAAAATATGTTTATATATATAAACAACTTCAAATACATATTTGATTATAAAATAATGAAACAAGGCTGTTTGTGTATCTTATTTTAGTTGTCATGTATCACAAAATATCCTGATTGATCCAAAAGAGTGTTTGCAAAGCCTTTCTTCCTCTTTCTCTCTTTCTTTCTCTGTGTTTTTTCAGTGGTTTCCTTGCCAAATAAGGGCACTCATTAACTAGAGCAGAACAGGTTCGAATCTGAGGTCATCAAAACCAAAATGAATCCAAAAAAAACCTAGCTAATCAGGCAGCATATAGTAATGCATTTGGGTGTGTCAGTAAATTTGAATATGTATTTTAATAGCACTTTTTATCACAGGCTAAAATGTATTTTTAATGACATTGGAATAAAACATTTGAACAGCCATCCAAGCCCCTCTGTGGAGCCCTGGGGTTCACAGAGCACTATTTGAAATCCACTGGGCTGCATGTTGTCTAAGGCAGGGGTCTCCAACCCCTGGGCCATGAACCAGTACTGGTCCCTTCCCTATTAAGAATCAGCAGCACAGCAGGAGGTGAACGGTGGGCAGCTGGCATTACTGCCTGAGCTCTGCCTCCCGTCAGATTAGTGGAGGCATCAGATTCTGATAGAAGCACAAACTCTATTGTGAGCTGTGCACGTGAGGGATCTAGTTTGTGCACTCCTTATGAGAATCTAATGCCTGGTGATCTGTCACTGTCTCCCATCATCCCCAGAGAGGACCATCTAGTTGCAGGAAAACAAGCTCAGCTCTCACTGCTTCTAAATGTAATGTGCCTGAATCATCCTGAAACCATCCCTCCTACCCAACGTCTCCAACCTCCCCAACCACAACCCCTTCCAAATTGTCTTCCACAAAACTGGTCCCCAGTGCCAAAAAGGTTGGGGACTGCTGTTCTAAGGTGTCTTGTGGTCTGACTGTCTGTGATCACTGCCTCCCCCCTGCAACCTCACCCCCCACCCCCACCCCTTCATTCACTCTACAAATATTTATTGAGTCCTCCTGTGAATCAGGCGCAGTTTAGGCCCTTGAGACACTTCAGTGAAGCTACCCAAATATATACAGAAGCCCTGCACAGGAACTTTTATTTTTTATTTATTTACTTTTTTTGTTTTGTTTTGTTTTTTGAGACAGAGTTTCACTCTTGTCACCCAGGCTGGAGTGCAATGGGGCGTTCCTGGCTCACTGCAACCTCTGCCTCTCGGGTTGAAGTGATTCTCCTGCCTCAGCCTCCCACGTAGCTGGGATTACAGGCACCCGCCACCATACCTGGCTAATGTTTTTGTGTGTGTTTTTAGTAGAGATGGGGTTTCACCATGTTGGCCAGGCTGGTGTCAAACTCCCGACCTCAGGTGATCCACCTGCCTCCGCCTCCCAAAGTGCTGGGATTACAGGCGTGAGCCACCGCGCCCGGCAGCCCTGCACAGGAACTTTACCCTTGCAGCTGTTTCATCTACAGCTTTGAAAACAATTCTAGTTGATACTGTATCAAATACCGCCCAGTTCTTTTCTGAGTGACCAAGTTTCCCACTCAGTTACCAGTTTCTGGACATTAGCAGAAGATGGCAGACAACTCATCAACCGGCTGACAGGCAGCTGCTCAAGACAAGAAGTCTGTTTGTACACTTTTCTCTCTCATTTGTTAGCTAAACTGAAAGGACAACTAAGCAAGCAAGGTTCCCTAGCAGCAAGATCCTCACCAGATCCAAACACTTCTTTGAGTTTTGGGAAAGCTTATGGGGTTCAATTAAACCATTAACATTTTGTCCATTTTGTGTCTGTATTTTGTATTTCTCAAGATGCTTTAAATAAGGTTGTAGATTTTTAGAAAATATGGTTCCTTTTTCAGAAAAACTCGGGGTCCTTCCAAATGCTCTCAAAGCCTGACCAACTGGTGGGTAGCCTTTGTAAACCTGGAGAATAATGGATTGTTGGAGAAGCCTGTTTTATTAAGTCTCTTTCCCTTTAGAAGCAAACCTTAGAAGCCCCATCCAACTAATGGTGGGATATTTAATTATTCCAGATTCTTCCAGAATGTCACTGGGGATTCACATTATGTCATCTGGGTTCTGTGATGCGACTTTTAACGACGGGGTTATCTCCCAAGAACAAGAGTAAATATGCAGAATAAAAAGCTCGAGAGTCCGTGCCCAGTAGGTGGCGTTGCTCTTCCTTCTGTTGGGATTTGATTGAGACCAGCTGGGAACAAAATCATCTGTTAGAAAGGGTATGCAGGAGGTTGGGGTAGGCAAAGGTATCAGAGGCAGAAAGGCAAACAATTTTATCAGCTCTCCTGACATACAGAAGATAATCAAAACAGGCAAAGCAAACCACCCCAAAATCCACAGACTATTTGGCTTATATCTTTGAAGTATAAAAACATCCTGTACTGAATTTAATTTAATCAACGATGATAGAATGTTTAGAATGATGTAATCAACTGCTTGCTATTTTCCTGAAGTCTCCAACGAGAGTGACTTCCAAGAGTAGAGATGTTCCTTGACTTATGGGGCTACGTCCTGTAAACCCATCGTGAGCTGAAATTATCATAAGTAGAAAATGCGTTCAATACTCCTAACCTACTGAACACCATAGCTTAGCCTAGCCTACCACAAACGTGCTGAGAACAGTTCCATTAGCCTACAGTTGGGTGAAATCATGTAACACCCAAGCCTATTTTATCATGAAGTGTTGAATATCTCATGTAATTTATTGAATACAGTACACTGTAGAGCACAGTATCAGTCGTTTGTCCTCATGACTGTGTTGCTGACTGGAGCTGCTGCTCACTACCCCTGCCTAGCATCATGAGAGAGCATCGTACTATATTATCGCCAGGCCTGGAAAAGATCAAATTCTGAAGTACAGTTTCTACTGAACACATATTTTTTCTGCACCATCGTAAATCTTAGGTCAAACCATGGTAAGTTGTGGACCTTCTGTATATGTCTTTGACATCATCCCCCAAGGGGCACCCAAATCCCAAGAATGGCCTTCCAAGGGTGCCTTAAATAAGAGTTAAAGGGATGAACAAGGGTGGTTGCCCAGACCAGAGGAGCACTCTGAAAGCAGTAACATTTAATGCTTGAACCTCTCTACAAGAGTCGTTATGCGGTTGCACAAAAACACGTGGACATTTGCACTGAGAACCCACTCTCTCCCAAGGCAACTCCTCCGATCTTCGAGGAAATCCAATGGACCCTGCACCTTTCTAGTTCTGCCATTTGAGGGCTTGTGAAACAAGCCTGACTTGGCTTCTCGGTGACCAGTCCTTCAAACATTTGCCCACAGCTCTTATGTTTCCCTCTGAGTCTTTTCTCCTCCAAAATAAACACAATGGTTGTTTCAACATTTCCATAGTGTACCAGCACAGTTCTATTAATATTTCAGTTGCAAGTTACAGAAACAGGCTCTGGTGAGCTTTACCTGAGATGTCTCATAGAATCAAAAGAGGAATTAAACATCTGCAACCTGAGAAGGAAGTTGCTAGGATTCAGAGCAGGAGTCAGAGTCCTCTTACTGCAGTCCTGCCATTCACATAACTCATTGGTGACTTTCATGTCAATTTCAACTTCCTATTGAGACTCTGAAGACCTACCTGGGATTGGCCAACCCTGGGCAGGGGCCTGCATCACATAACATAGACATGGCTGTCAAGTCCCAGTGCAGAAAAGTGAGCCCACACAGGTTATTTCTTGTTATCCTGATCTCTCCTCTGAGCAGGGGCTATTTCTTAGTGTTTCCTTTACTGTGTGTGGCCAAGTACTGAGGGCGACTCTGACCACACAGAGCAGAGCAGGACCATCGTCCTCCTGTTCTGGACTCTATACTTTTATTATTACGGACAAAGATAGTGAGCATTTTTTTTTTTTTTTTTTTTGATTCACATGACTCCTCTTCCCTGTTGTTAGGTCACATCTCTTTCATCTTGTACTTCACTCATTCGGTCTGGTGACTCTAAATGCCAGACCATATCCCTGAGAATTTTCTTTTGAAACACCTGAGATGCTGTTCCAGCCTGCCAAAAGCTTCTGTATCTTCATTCTATCACGCCTCATAGGATAAACGTATGCCAATACTACTTTTGTCTATTTATTTAGCAAAGTTTCATTGTATTTTGTTTTGTAAGAAACTGAGTTTAGCAGGAGAGATAATAGAGTCACTGAGCTATACAGCGAAGTCATAGAAAATGTGTAAGAGATCTAGTCATTCTACTTCTGGGAATTTATCATCAGAAATTGTTGGGGACATAAGCAGGTTTGAATGCTTACATTTTTGTCTCATTATTATTTATAACAAAAAAAATGAAGCCCATTTACTGCCAAACAGTAAGTGAATGCTTACATAAGTTTTGATATATTAATTTAATAAAATATATTGCCACCAATAAAAATGTTGTTTATACATACATCCTCAAGACATCAGAAAATATTATAAAATACATACGCAATTTATTTAAGTTTAGAAGAAACTAAAACAAAAATCAATAATGTTTTGATTTTTGTCTTTTTATTTTTAATTATTTGCCCCACCTTGGAGAAAGTAATGCCTTTTTATTTTTGATAAAATATAAACTGACGCAAATATACCAAAATTTATCTGCGGGTTATCTCTGGATGATGGAGTTTTGGTGATGTTATTGTCATCTTTATACCTTCCTCTATTTTTTTAACTTTATAATGAATATGTATTTCATCTCTTACAGAAAATCTTTTTAAAAGAAAGCTTATTTCATGATCATTCACAGAACTTGACTATTGATAAATTCTTTGCATTTTTATGCTATGGTACTTTTTATTTTTATTTTTTTAAGCTGTGATAAAGCCCAGAGTTTCCTTGGCTTCTCCTCCTCATGTGTAGATAGTAGAGCTACCCCGCCTGTGTTACTTGACCTTCCTGTTGTGCCAGTCCTCCACCTTGGAACTGACAGCTCTGAAGCTTGATGCCACCACCCTCCTGTCCATCAACAGCTCCTCACAGTTTCGGTCATTGCTGTCCTCTACTTCGGGCTCAGCCTTGCCCATGTTCTGAATTTATCAGGCGAGCAGCAGAAAGAACATCAGCATGTCAGCCTCAGACCTAGTGTGACCTGACATCATGTCACAGGCCCATCTCCTGAGTTCTGTGTTCTGGGAAGAACCCTGGGTGTCACAGAGATTTTAAGTAAAAGGGTTTCTGCGATTGGCAACCACAGAACTGAGCTTCTGCCTCGATTTCCTTATCATCATCACCTTACTTCCATATTAAGATTAGCCCTTGGGGCCCCAGCCTATTTAGCTTTTGTCCTGTCATCCCACCAAGGTCTTGCTAGTGATAGCTTTATCCCCTCACCTTTCACACCCTACCTGGACTCCTCATGATCCCCCAGAGCCAATAGTGTCTGCCGCCTGGGGTTTCTCCTCGTCTGTGCTCCTTGCTGGGCTGGGTGTCTGGCTTCTCTCTCTTTCCCAGCGTTTATTTTTCTCATGTGAGTGTCCTCCTCCTTTGCTGCCTGCCTGTGTCATCGAGGACTCAGGATGCCTCATGTCCCAACTGAGGTGCCCTGTGACATTGCACATATTAAACATGTGCAAAACCGGAGGGGTGGGGGAGAAGTATTTGGGGGAGGGGATTATCTTTAAAATGTATTTTTTCAAGCCAGGTACGGTGGCTCATGCCTGTAATCCCAGCACTTTGGGAGGCTGAGGCAGGTGGATCACTTGAGGTCAGAAGTTCAAGACCAGCCTGTCCAACATGATGAAGCCCTGTCTCTACTAAAAATACAAAAATTAACTGGGCATGGTGGTGGGCACCTGTAATCCCAGCTACTTGCGAGGCTGAGGCAGAAGAATCATTTGAACTCAGAAGGCAGAGGTTGCAGTGAGCCGAGATCGTACCACTGCACTCCAGCCTGGGCAACAAGAGCAAAACTGTCTCAAAAAAAAAAAAAAAAAAAAAATTAAAAAAGTATTTTTTATTATAAAAGTAAAAAATAAAAATTATATTTCTCTCACTGACAAATAACTTTCACTACTTAATATCTTAGGCTTTCTTCTAGTCTTTTTGGTTGCTACATAATTTTTACAGTTGTTGAAACTACTTAAAGGACGCAGGAATGGTCTCGTCACTCTTCTACTTTTTTCTTTCCCTTTCCTTCTCTCCTTTTTTGCCCGTCCTTTTTTGACTACTGGTACATAAGGTAAGTTCGAGTGAGGGGGAAGAGGTACAATTAATTAGCATCTAGTTATCCCATTACGAACTGTGGTTCCTTGACCGGGTTGATTTGTTTGGATGCGCGGCCTCCTTACAGGTACCAGGTACCAGGTACCAGCAGGAGTCACTCTCTATAGATGAGGGAACTTCACCTTCCATGAGATTTAGTGGCTTGCTCCTCATGACACAGTTAGCGAGAGGCAAGGCTGAATTAAGTGCAGCCTTCAAAGGCCATTACTCTGTGTCCCTGTTGTAAGCACTGGGCCCATGGGATTTGACAACCATCAGCCTGGGCTCAGATTTCAAGTGGGGAAAAGTCTCCGCAAGTGAGTGGAGCTAGAGGTGGAAGCAGCAGCAAGGAAACAGCGGCTGGCGGGGGGGTGGGGGGCAGGGGGGTGGCAGAGGTGGGAGGGGTGGGAGGGGAGGGTGGCAGGGGCCGGGGGGTGGGGTGGGGGCGGTGGTGGGGGCAGGGGGTGTGGCAGTGGCGGGGGGTTGGCCTCTGCTGGGCCCTGTGCTGGGCTTTCTGGAGGAACTCCACAGAGCCCGGGCCTATTTTCCCATTGGAGAAACCACTTTTGTGTTCTTAGACACAAACTTTGTTTTTAGTCTATTTGTGCCTTTCTGGTGGGCCATTGATCACAGGAGCAGCCATGAGGCCCACCCAGCAAGAGCAGGGTTTGTCTTTCTCCGGATTTGTGTGTGTGTGTGTTTATTGTGGGGTGAGGGTTTCAATCACACACAGGATAGAAGGGAGTTCCCCAGGGCTCCCACCAAACTGCACAACCTTCACCGTAGCCAGTCCTCAGCAGCACTGGCTGTTCTTCTATCAGCCCCTCCTAGACCTTCTCCTTACGCTTCTGAATGACTCCTCATTCATTTTCTCTGAAAAGAAGAAAAAAGAATCCTCCATTGCACTCATATTAGTGTCTGCTCTCTGGGAGCTTGGCTTTTTCTAAGCTGAATGCATGCGGCAGACATGCAGAATAGGCTGTTGGTGAGCCAGACGCTGGGGGCATGGCAGGGACAGCAGGAGCAGGCAGCCTGTGTCTCAAGATGTGGCCCTAGGGAGACTTCAGCGAGTCCCGCAGTAAACTGTTCATTTATTATCCCACAAATATTTACTCCAGAGCCACTAAGTGCTCCAGAGAGATGTGACACCATCTGCACAGCTTTCTAGTGACTGAATCCAGAGGTAAAGCTTTGAGAATGTGCGGCCCTGTGCTGCTAGGCTTAGCCCATGTGTCCCGCAAACCACAGTCTGCAGACAGGGCCAGGCAGCGACGGGGTAAATGGGGGACAAATAAAGATGGTGGAGTGCTGGTGACCTTAGTTCTGCAGCAAAATTCTTGCTCTAACTTCAAAATGCCCTCCAACTCATTTGCTGCTCCATATAAACAATAGAGCTTGTTCAGAGCGCTTACAGGGCCTAAAGTCAGAAATGGTTTGAGCCAGAGGAGATTACTAAGGTTAACTATTTTATCAAAAAGAGTGGAACCTGATGGATTATCAAAATCATCGCTACCTTAAGATAATTTAAAAATGACTTTGTGCGAGAAAGGAGAGAGAGGAGTTTCTTCCTAAACAGGAAGATTAACGTTCTTTTATAGTTTGTAGTCTCACTTTCATGACAGACTAGTCAAAGAGAAATTGGGTAAAATCTTTTTTTTTTTTTTTTTTGAGACTGGGTCTTACTCTGTCACCCAGGCTGGAGTGCAATGGCATGATCGTTAGCTGACTGCAACCTCGAATTCCTGGGCTAAAGGAATCCTCCCACCTCAGCCTTTTGAGTAGCTGGGACTACAGGCACACACCACTGTGCCTGGCTCTATTTTTTTTTTTTTTGAGACTGAGTCTGTCTCTGTCGCCCAGGCTGGAGTGCAGTGGCGCAATCTCGGCTCACTGCAGGCTCCACCCCCTGAGTTCACTCCATTCTCCTGCCTCAGCCTCCCGAGTAGCTGGGGCTACAGATACCCTCCACCTCGCCCGGCTAATTTTTTTTTTTTGTATTTTTAGTAGAGATAGGGTTTCACCCTGTTAGCCAGGATGGTCTCGATCTGACCTCGTGATTTTTTTTTTTTTTTTTTTTTAGAGAGATGGGGTCTCCCTTTGTTGCCCAGGCTGGTCTTGATCTTCTAGGCTAAAGGGATCCTCCCACCTAAGCCTCCCAAAGTGCTGGGATTACAGGTGTAAGCCACTGCACTCAGTCAAATCTAATTTTAAATTGCAAGTTTTCTGCATCTCCATCCATTAATATTTCCCATAAACACAAATATTAAAGTACATTATATCTTAATTCTCTCTTAAGAAGGATTATCCTTTTTCTGAGTTTATAGACTTGCAATTATAAGGTATTATAATGGATTTCTTTTCTGAAAGGGTGATGATAATAAAAAATAGCTGCTCTTTTTTTTTGTTTTACTTCAAGTTCTGGCATACATGTGCAGAATGTGCAGGTTTGTTTTTTTTTTTTTTTTTTTTTTTTTTGAGACGGAGTCTCGCTCTGTCGCCCAGGCTGGAGTGCAGTGGCGCAGTCTCGGCTCACTGCAAGCTCCGCCTCCCGGGTTCACGCCATTCTCCTGCCTCAGCCTCTCCGAGTAGCTGGGACTACAGGCGCCCGCCACCACGCCCGGCTAATTTTTTGTATTTTTAGTAGAGATGGGGTTTCACCGCGGTCTCGATCTCCTGACCTCGTGATCCGCCCGCCTCGGCCTCCCAAAGTGCTGGGATTACAAGCGTGAGCCACCGCGCCCGGCCTAGGTTTGTTACATAGGTATACATGTGCCATGATGCTTTGCTGCACCCATCAACCCATCACCTGTGTTAGGTATTTGTCCTAATGCTGTCCCTCCCCTAGCCCCCCACCCCCTGACAGGCCCCAGTGTGTGATATTCCCTTTCCTGTGTTCATGTATTCTCATTGCTCAACTTCCACTTGTGAGTGAGAACATGCGGTGTTTAGTTTTCTGTTCCTGTGTTAGTTTGCTGAGAATGAGGCTTTCCAGCTTCATCCACGTCCCTGCAAAGGAGGTGAACTCATCCTTTTTAATGGCTGCATAGTATTCCATGTTGTATATGTGCCACATTTTCTTTATCTAGTCTATCATTGATGGGCATTTGGGTTGGTTCCAAGTCTTTGCTGTTGTGAATAGTGCAGCAGTAAACATACATGTGCATGTGTCTTTATAGTAGAATGATTTATAATCCTTTGGGTATATACCCAGTATTGGGATCACTGGGTCAAATGGTATTTCTGGTTCTAGATCCTTGAGGAATCGCCACATTGTCTTCCACAATGGTTGAACTAATTTACACTACCACCAACAGTGTAAAAGTGTTCCTATTTCTCCACATCCTCTACAGCATCTGTTGTTTCCTGAGTTTTTAATGATCACCATTCTAACTGGCATGAAATGGTATCTCATTGTGGTTTTGATTTACATTTCTCTAATGACCAGTGATGATGAGCTTTTTGTCATATGTTTGTTTGGCCACAGCTGCTCTTTTTAAATCTTCTTATATTAAAAAATTGACAATCTTATGTTGGCCGCTGCTATGGTTCAAACGTTAGTGTCTCCACAAAATTCATATGTTGAGATCTAATCCCCAATATGGCAGTTAAAAGAAGTGGAGCCTTTAGGAGGTGATTGAGCCATGAGGATGGATCCCTCATGAATGGGATTAGTGCCCTTATAAAAGAGGTCCAAATGAGCTTATTCACATCTTCCACAGCATGAGGACACAGTGAAAGGTTCATCTCTGAACCAGAGAGCTAGTGCTCAGCAGACACGGACCCTGCTGGAAACTTGTTCTTGAACTTCTCAGCATCCAGAACGATGAGAACTAAATTTCTATTGTTTATAAGCCACCTAGGTTGTGGTATTTTGTTACAGCAGCCTGAACAGATTAATATTTTTACAATTTTCTTATTCTAATATGTTTTAATGTCACAGCAAATCTGGAAGTGCCTCTTTCTCACACCCTCCTATCCCCCCCAAAAAAATCAAGAAACAGAAATGCAACCCTATGTGTGATAAACCTATGTAGTATTTGCAACCCCAACTGCGATATCTGAGGAAAGAATGCCAAACCCACTGCAAGTCAAACAGGGAGGCAGGGAGGAGCTGAGAGAGGTGGGGAGCACCAGAGAGTGGGAGCCAAGTTTGGCCCCTATGAGAAGTTGAGAATGTGATGCTGAGAGAGGATTCACTCCGATTCAGATTCACATATGCACAGGAAGCAGTCTATCTGGGAGACAGGAGGAAGCAAGCGTTTCCACACTGCATTATGAGTAACCCTGCAGCTGCTGTCAATTGTCTGTAGAGAAACACAGGCTAAACTAGTCACCCACCCAAACAACCCCAGGTCGTAAGAAACAGCACCGTGATCCAGGGAGAATTCCTGCTAGCTCTGTGTGTCAGTTATCAATTGCTGTGTAACAAACCATCCCCACAAAATAGTGGCTTAAAACAACTATTTTACTGGCTAAAGACCCTGTGAGTAAGCAGTTTGGGCTGTGTTCAGTCGGGCAGTTCTTTGGGTGGTCTCCCCCAGGGTCACTCATGAGGCTGTAGTCCTCCTGTTCTTTGAGTGTCTCTGGATGTGATCTCCTTCATGTGTCCGGCAGTTGGAGCTGGAAAAACATTTAGCTGGCCTCAGACTTTCCCCATAACAACCTACAAGACTAGAAGTCAGTAGCACAATGCCTTCCAGGTTTCAAGAGAAAAAAGTAACCTACAAAGAAGGCTACAGTACAATGTTTTTGAATGTACAAGAATTCAGGGCATATAGTTTCCATATGCTCTCTTTGAATTAATCACTGGGGGAGGAAAAGGTGAGGTTTAGTCGTGGGCTGAACTGGGTCTCACCCCCTCCAAATTCATGTGTTCAAGTCCTAAACCCTGGTACCTCTGAATGTGATATATCTGGACATAGATACTTCAAAGAGGTAATTAAGATAAAAAGAGGTCATATGGAAGGGCCCTATTCCAATATGACTGATGTCCTTATAAGAGGAGGGAAGTTAAACACGGACAATTACAGAGAGAAGACCACGGCCATCTACCAATCTAGGAGACAGTCCTCAGAAGGAACCAACCCCACTGACTTTGATCTTGAGTTTCTAGCTTCCAGAATTGTCAGAAAATAAATTCCTGTTGTTTAAGCCACACAACCTTTGGTACTTTGTTCTGGCAGCCCTGGCTGGCTAATATGCCAACCAAGAACAATTACTTAAACTAATGAAAACAGAAGAGGGATGAGCATTGAACCATTTCACCATAGGACCAACTCTAAACCAAATGTGGTTAATAAATTGCACATTAAGGCCAGGTGTGGTGGCTCACACCTATAATTCTAGCACCTTGGGAGGCTGAGGTGAGTGGGTCACTTGAGCCCAAGATTTCAAGACCAGCCTGGGCAACATGGCGAAACACTGTCTCTACGAAAAATACAAAAATTAGCCCAGCATGGTGGCTCACACTTGTGGTCCCAGCTATGTGGAAGGCTGAGGTGGGAGGATTGCACAGGAAGAGGAGGCTGCAGTGAGCCAAGACTGCACCACTGCACTGCAGCCTGGGCAACAGAGTAAGATCCCGTGTGTGTGTGTGTGTGTGTTTGTGTGTGTGTGTGTGTGTTTGTGTGTGTGTGTGTGTGTGTGTGTGTATTGAGAGAGAGAGAGAGAGAGACAGAACATTAGCAGAATTTTTCTAAGTGCATAAACCTGATTTTAAGAGACCTGCGGTCCAGTTGTGCCCAGGCCTCCAAGTAACACCTACCTTGGGCAAGTCCTTTGGGTTCTCTGGTTAGTTACACTTTGCTCCATGGAAACAAGTGACTTTCAAAGTGGGCTCTAGAGAATATTAGGCATTTGGCATGAGAACCTCAGGAACTACCAAGATGATCAGGGAGCGAGTCTGTGGGGCCTGGACCCTTCCCCACTTCTCGGGCAGCCCCGTGGGCTTCTCAGTAAGATTTCACTGGAGGGTAGGTTACTGTGGCTTAAGAAAACCTGAACACCTGCAAACTGGTCATTTCTGAGTTCTCTTCCTAGTCGAAAGCCAACAGCATTTTAAGTTGTGTTTCTTACCTTTCACCTTAAGAAAATGCAAGTCTGTTGAGTAGTTATATAGGATTTGCCTGAAAGTGGGAGTGTTAGCAAGTGTGTTGCTACCCAAGGCCTACCACAGGGGCGGAAGCCAAGCCTGGCTCCCTCTCTTTCAGGACGGGGCCTCCCGTGGGAAGTGGATGCTGCTGCCAAGGACCGAGAGGTGATTGATCGAAGAAGCTGCATAGGGAGGGAATCCTCTCAGGAGCTGGCTGCCAGGCTCTGGAGTGCCCTCAGAAGAAGAGCTCAGAGTGACCGCTCATCCTAGCGGGCAGAAATAGGCTCCACTGGGGGCATTGGTGCTGAAGCAGATCTTCAGCATCGGTCCCTTCCCCTCCTCCCCAGCTCACGGCTTGGTTCTCACAACCAAACCTCGGGGGGGCCAGAAATTCTCGCTCACAAGCCAACAAACGGCAAGTAATAACTTGTAAAAGGCTCGTCTAGGATTTCTCCTCAAACTATCCCTGAAGAGCCCACCTAGAATGTGGCATCCCCCACATACTCGGTACCATTGCAGGCTACACTCTTAGGAGTAGAAGGCAGTCTTTGCTCTCTGTCAGGACTTCTGAAATGTTTTTATTGGGAGCTGGAGGCTGTTTTCAAGGTGTGTGGGGGTGGGTGAAAGGGGATGAATAGCCACATACCACATGAATAGCCACTCAGAATTGTCTGAGGAGAGACTGACAGAAGGTTCCCCTGGGACTCAAGCAGTTGTTTCTCTTCCAGGAAATTTCAGACAAGTTCATAGACCACCATGAGCTTGCAAATAAACTGTTAATAAAGAGACTTCCAGATGGGCTGGAGCAGGAAAGGGGAAACCCTGAGGCCATTCAGCAAACAAAACAGAAAAACAAGGTGGGATCCAGAAGACAGGGAGGCTGAACGTTAACCTGGCTGGGGAGACTGTGGGCCACAGGAAATTGTCCAGCGCTCAGGCTGCAGAGGCTCTGAAGGCCGAGGATCATCAGGCTCTGGCAGCTAGCCAGGGTGATCGAGGTCTATTTGACTGGGCTTCAAATGGCTCCTTGGAGACCTAGTCTTGGACAAGAATTGAGTAGAGCAGCCAGTTGCCTGATGTGAGTCCCCACAGCACAACTTGGATGTGTTTTTCATGTGATTTAAGAGCTCTGGTTGCCTCTCAAAGGGAACATAGTGCAGCTGGCCCATAAAGCTGTCGTTGTTTGGGGTTTTGGAAAATTCTCTTCTGAGAGGGTCAGAACAACCCTGAGTCGTGACCAGGGCCAGAGCTCAAGCTACTCAGGAAAACCACTGTCCCAAGGGTGGTGGGGTCAGCCAGGCAAACACCTAATCAGGGTTGCAGCTTTCCACATGGGTGGGAGCCTGTGCGTTGGTCTCACAGGGTCTCAATTCCACTTCCTAGGTGGTCTGAGACCTAGCAGTTCTCCAAGAGGAGGCAATTACTGTAAGCAGGGAAGCAAGGAGAAGAGGGGAAGCAATGATTCTACTGATGGTGGACACCAGTCCCACACTCTGTCATGGAAGATTCGGTTCTAAAAAACCCCACAGGCAGGAATTCAACTCCCAATGGAGCTAGAAACTTCTACTTCTTTTTTTTTTTTTTTTTTTTTGAGAGAGACAGAGTTTTGCTTTTGTTGCCCAGGCTGGAGTGCAATGGCGCCATCTCAGCTCACTGCAACCTCCACCTCCTGGGTTCAAGCGATTCTGCTGCCTCAACCTCCTGAGTAGCTGGGATTACAGGCATGTGCCACCATGCCCAGCTAATTTTTGTATTTTTAGTAGAAACAGGGTTTCGCCATGTTGGCCAGGCTGATCTCGAACTTCTGGCCTCAGGTGATCCGCCCACCTCGGCCTCTCAAAGTGCTGAGATTACAGGCATGAGCCACTGTGCCCAGCCTTCTACTTCTTAAATAATATTTTCTGAAACCCTGAGATGCTGCAATGTTGTTCTACTCCCACTCCAATTTAGAACATCACTCAGTTATTTATTTATTTATTCATTTATTTGGCAAATATTTAATACTTGCTGGATGTAAAACAACAGCAACAACAACAATAACATGGCCTGGCACTGTGCTAACCACTACAGTGAAAGAACAGGTACAGTTCTCCTCTTTATAGATCACACAGTATCGTGGAGGAAACAGGTATTATTTCTTTTATTTATTTAATACTCGCATAATCCCTGCTATGCACAGAGCACTGCTCCAAGCACTTTACAAATATAAACAGTTAATCCTCTCCACAACCCTATGAAGTAGATGATATTAATATCTCTATTTTTACAGATGAGGAAACTGAGGCACCAGACATTAAAATAACTTTCCCGGGATTACCCAGCTGGGAAGTGCTTAAATCCAGGTAGTCTAGCTCCAGCACTCAGGCCCTCAAATGTTACAGTTAGGCTGCCTTTTAAGCATTATGAAGGATGGTTGTGAGGACCAAATGTCAGAGGGCAAAGGGCACATAAATGCTAATCAACAGACTATTCAGAAATGAAGACTGTGCTCAGTGCTCTGAAAGAAAGCCAGGAAAGAGCAACGGGATTTTTCACATTGGTCAAGAGTCAGGGTAGACATCTCTGCAGAAGGAACAGAAAGTAGGAAGACTGCTCCAAGCAGGGAAAATTGCAAAAGCAAAGGCCCTTGAGTAAACAAATCTTAGTGAATTCAAGGACCTTCGAAAGAGGTTAGAGTCGTCAGAGGGCAAAGGGCACATGAAGAGATGAGGTTGCAAGGGAAAAGTGTAGGCAGTTTCAGGCCAGACTCAGTTTTGTTTGGTGGTTCTCAAAGTAAAGAAAAAAGGGCCCATCTTTAGGAAAACAGCCATAGGAAATAGAATGATCAAGTAGGGGAGCTTCATGTTTTCATTTTGTGACGGGCCCCTGATAGGATATGGCTCTGTTTCCCCACCGAAATCTCATCACGAATTGTAATCCCCACATGTTGAGGGAGGGACCTGGTGGGAAGTGATTGGATCGTGGGGATGATTTTCCCCATGCTGGTCTCGTGATAGTGAGTGAGTTCTCACCAGAGCTGATGGTTTTAAAGTGTGGTACTTCCTGTCTCTCCTGCTGCCTTGTGAAGAAAGTACTTGCTTCCCCTTTGCCTTCCACCATGATTGTAAGTTTCCTGAAACCTCCCCAGCCATGCAGAACTATGAGTCAATTAACCCTCTTTTGTTTATAAATGACTCAGTCTCAGGCAGTTTTTTATAGCAGTGTGAGAATGGACTAATACAACCCTATAGCACATTTCACAAATATTTGATCCTCACAACCACCCTGGAAGGAAACAGATCAGATAGATTTAACCCCTTTGCGATTTCCCACCCACCTTCCTAATGCCCATCCCCTCTCCTGTGTTTCTGCTGGTAGAATCTCAATTTCGTTCTGGGAAACCTATGTCTAGCCCCACACAAATACCCCTGTCCTAGCCTGCCCTGTAGCCAGGGGTGGCCTTGTACACTGCCTTGGCAGAAGAGACATCAGTGCAAATCTGCTGGGAGTCTGGGGAGCCCTTCACTTTTCCTAATAGGCATAAACTTGGGTCCATGGGTTCATACCACCTCCCCTTTCTTCCTATCTGGAGAAGGACAGGATGTCTACAGCTGCAAGAGCCATCATGCAACTGTGGTGGGACAAGTATAGGAGACAGGCCAAGAGATGCTCTGAGAAGCTGACCCTGAACCAATGCTGGCAGCCACCCACAGCTAGACTTCTTGCTATGACTTCGTTTCAGCCTTTTTAAGTTTTAGGGCTTGCATTCTTTACCTAAATGAAACACCTATTTTTATTTATTTATTTATTTTTTATTTTTCCAAGACAGAGTTTCACTCGTTTCCCAGGCTGGAGTACAATGGCACGATCTTGGCTCACTGCAACCTCCACTTCCCAGGTTCAGGCGATTCTCCTGCCGCAGCTTCCTGAGTAGCTGAGATTACAGGAGTGCGCCACCATGTCCGGCTAATTTTTGCATTTTTAGTAGAAACAGGGTTTCACCATGTTGGTCAGGCTGGTCTCTAACTCCTGACTTCAGGTGATCCACCACCCCAGCCTCCCAAAGTGCTGGGATTGCAGGTATGAGCCACCACGCCTGGCCAAAACACCTATTTCGCTACAAGCAAACTAAGAATGAGGAAATATCAGACTTGCAAAAACATCACGGAGGGGATTTAAAACCAGGTACACCTGACTCCACATCCAGTGCTCTATCTACTATATTACAAATAAATTCTTGTTTTGCCTTAGGGATTCCTATGCGTGTTCAAACTTTCCGGGCATTACACTCACCAATCCCGGAATCTGTGTTGCACAGGGCCTCTTCTGGACAGGCATGATTTGGGTCAGTGACCCCATCCTCCTCTGGTTACCAGAGCCAATAGGGTCAATGCACCGTCTAGCTGAAAGCCAGTGATACTGTCTGCTCTAAAAGATGAGCTGGCCAAATAAAAGTCTCTCTTGCAGGGATTTGGATTATGTCATTCTGGGAGATTAAGAAAGGAGACAGTGGGACCCAAAGTAGGAAGGTCAGGACTGGTGAGAGCAGCTCGCAAGAGCTTGTGGGAGGCGAAGTTATGAGTAAGCAGGAACTTGAGCAAGCAGAAGTTATGACAGAAAACACCCGAAAGATGGCCTCGAAGAAGCAGTGGGCCACAGGCAGGCGGTGGAGCAGTCCACCCTGGTGCAAGCATGACCCAGAGAGACTTTAAAAGCAATAATGAAACCCACACCAAATTGATCTGCTTTTATTAACACCAAGCACTGGCAAATCTAAACGATGTCAGTAAAGCAACCTTTTGTTGGTCTAAGTTTCAAACTATTGTGGCAGTTAATGTTGAATTTTAATAATGTGTATGCAAGCTTTAAATAGCCCGCTCTTTATATCTTATATTTTAAGAAACACCGTATGCCACATGGAAGTTAATTCAGAGAACATGCAGTTAGCATTTAGTCCAAATACAGCTGCACACAGACTCAGCTACACATATTTGTTTCAAGTGTAAGTCTTCAACAGCTTCGAACTGTTGAAACTCCCTCAGGATATAGCTCATTTCTCCAAAACCCTGTGGTATGGCACATGTGTACATTTAAACAATAAACTCAAAATAGACTATGACAGTGCAAAGTTTGTAAAGAGGAAGAAACATACCTTGAGTTATTTCAATTCTGTCATTGCACATGCCCAGTGGAGTTTTTAACTTAAGTCTAGAGCTGTGATGTGCAATCTTTTTCTTTAATAAGTGCAAAATTAAATTCATTAGTGTTATGTTTTACTGAATTTGAATAATACCTGTACACTTAAATGCATTCTTTCTTTTTTCTTTCTTTCTTTCTTTCTTTCTTTCTTTCTTTCTTTCTTTCTTTCTTTCTTTCTTTCTTTCTTTCTTTCTTTATTTTTTGAGACAGAGTTTCACTCTTGTTGCCCAGGCTGGAGTGCAAGGGCACAATCCCAACTCACTGCAACCTCCGCCTTCTGGGTTCAAGCGATTCTCCTGCCTCAGCCTCCTGAGTAGCTGGGATTACAGGCATGTGCCACCACACCCGGCTAATTTTGTATTTTTAGTAGAGACAGGGTTTCTCCATGTTGCTCAGTCTGGTCTCCAACTCCCAACCTCAGGTGATCCGCCCACCTCGGCCTCCCAAAGTGCTAGGATTACAGGCGTGAGCCACAGTGCCCGGCCAATGCATTCTTTCTAAATTGTGAATTGGTTTAAAGCTAAGGATTAAATCAAGATCAAAATAATTATTTCTGAATAGTGTTGAAAATAAATTTTTTGCATAGAGTAGGGTGGTTGTGTATTATCTGACCTGTGTGTCAAATGCCCCCGGTGTCCCGATTGCTGGAACTTTTCTGTTCACCCTCCAGTTTTGCTTTCAGCCTTCAACCTCCTGTCTCACCAAGGTGGTTGATCTCTGAGGACACACTACTGGCAGCCTCAATTCTGTCTTCTCATTGGGTTTGGCCAGTGGAGAGCGGTCAGAGGAAGTCAGGAATTGGAAGAGGGGAGAAAGATGTTGGGTTAATTATTTCCACCATCTGCATGCACCATCTGCCTCCCCACTGAGCCACCCAATTGGCAGTCCCGCTACAGAAGGCCATTGCTCCTTTAGGTGGCTTTCTCCCCTTTGGCTGTCTCCTCTCTGGCTCCCTGTAATTGTGTCCACTTCTTTTCATCTCAAGCTTAGACTATCAGTCAGGGTCCCAGAAAAACAGTGACACTCGTAAATTAGGAGGATGCGAAGGGAGTCTAATAAAGAAACAAATTACAGAGATGGGAACTGGCTGTTGGGAACCCACAGAAAATGGTGCCGTGTGCTGGGGCTAAAAGCAGCAAAGCCATGTTGCCACCCCGTGGTCTTTAAGAGGCAGAGAGGAGGAGCTCCAAGGAAAAACACAGCAGACCCATAGCTGGGAATCAGGTGAGTGTGTGTCCCGTCCTCACTCCCCTCCTTCTCTCCATCTCTTAGCCGCGCTCACAGCCAAAAGCTAGAGTGCGAGACAGCCTGTTGTGCATCACACAGACAACAGCTGGGGACTCTGCAAAGGTGGGAAGGGTGGAGAGAAGATCCAAAGAGGCAAACGGAAGGAATCCAGCACGGGTGATTAGGGCTACCCACCGCCCCTAACCCAAGGACACGTCATGGTGCCAATGACTGAGTTACTGCTTCTCACCTTCACACCCACTCAACTGTTCTCTGCTGTATAATGCTGGGGCTGGGCTTCTGCTTTGCCAACTGGCTTCCTCTTGGCTTCTGCCAACATGGATTCTAGAAGAAAACTGGAAGCGTGGGAAGGAAGGAGAGATTTGCTCCTTCCCACTTGCTTTTTGTGGGTTTTCCTGTTTGCCTCCAGGTCCCACAAGCTTCACCTTAGCCCCGCTTCTTTCCCCAGCAGAGGCAGTTCATTCCAGTAGCAGCAGTTGAATCCACTGTGCAGTTTTCCCAACACGCACAGAACTAGCTTCATTGTGCCTTCTTGGAGACACCAGCAGCAGCCAACCAACACCCACTCCTCAGCGAGTCGCAGCCGCCTGGGAGCCCCCCTCCAAGTTTGGGGACAGCAGCAGCAGCTGAATGGCAGCCTCCTTCTCAGATGTCTGTATCTCTGCTCTATGGGAGCCCTCACAAGTTTTAATAATGTCAACCTCTTCTCTTTGTTTCCCCAGCCCCAGGAAAGATAGGTTCTTTCTGCTGTGGCATTACCGCGATTACTTGGTGTTCTCTTTGGGGCAAAAAATGAAAGAATCCTGGGTCTGTGAATCATGATATAGAGGAAAGCTACCCACCAACCCAGGACACATTTACCGAACTGTTATATGAGCAAGAAAGACATTTTGATTATGTAAAATCACCAAAATATGGATCCTATTTTTTACAACAATGAACTGCACCTATTATGCCTGAAGAACATTTTAAAACACGCTTCTAGACTCCATCCAAAACCAGAATCTTCCAGCACTGTCTGGTAATCTATCATTTTAAAATGTTATTCTTCCTGGTTTGGAAACCACAGTCTAAACTGCCCTGAGCATACACTTATTAACATTTACCGGGTAGCAACTACCCAAAGCATAGTTGTGGTACTTAGAAGGAATTCATCTATAGCTCAAGAATTAACCTCGTACTTTTTAACTGCTCTTGTTATTAGAAATGTCATAAAAAGACTCAGTTCAGAGAAGATCAGCATGAAGTGAGCTGTGGAAGTTTTGTTATTCCCAAAAGAAAAGGGCTTTCAGATATCCTGACTGTCTGCCAGCATTGACTGCCTCTGAAAAATCAGTGTCTTTGCCAACTATGTGACAGACACTGGGCAGATTTACAGGATGAGAGACAATTGCTGGGGCTCCTTTCTATTCTGTTAAAAAGCCCTGACCCAGAGAACTCAGGACCTTCTGGCACAAGATGTTCTGAGACAGATTTTCATGCTATCTCAGATTCACACACTTGCTTTGGTTCCTATGGCTGTTTTCAGGTGACAGCAGTAATTAAGGCATGTACTTGGTGACAGGCATTTTCTCGCAGGGGTCACCCCACAGGGTTTGATTCCCAGGCCAACTGGCAAGATTTCTGAAAGCAAGTGACAGCTTGTAAGAGGGGTGAAGGAAAAGGCAGAGCTGGCCGGGTGGCTGTGTCCTACGACAAAGGATTACAGTTAATGGTGCTGAGGTCTGGCAAGCACCATGACCCTGCCTGGCTCCCAAGCTGCTCTGTCTAAATGATCATTGTTGATTATGTGTCTATACCTAGGCAAGAGAGTTGGACAGCATGACAGAAAGCAGCTTCTTGACAGGCTCCAGAAAAATTTCCTTCATAAGGGCTTTACCTTTAATAGAGAACTCGAGAGGTCAAAAATGTTATATTAATACTTTGTCTTCAGACAGGCTGCCCATGTAAACAGTTCATGCTGCTAGACAAAACGAGTCTTAGGAAGCTTGAGGGCATGTTTCCACAGCAGCCTGGTATGCCTGAATTAGCAGTAATTATATCTAAAGAGAGAAGCATAGTTTAAAAGAATTATGGGTATAGCTTTTGGCACATGGAATGGAATGGAATCAAATCTTTTTTTGTTTTTTAGTTCTTTCTTTCTTTCTTTCTTTCTTTCTTTCTTTCTCTCTTTCTTTCTTTCTTTCTTTCTTTCTTTTTATTTTGAGACAGGGTCTTGCTGTGTTGTCCAGGCTCATCTTGAACTGCTGGCATCAAACAATCTTACTGCCTCAGCCTCACAAAGTACTGGGATTGCGGGCATGAACTACCACACCCAGCCAATTTTGGAGTCAAATCTAAAAATCTTTGGGTATTTCAAAACCCACAAAGGTTTCCAGTTTATTGACAAAAGCACTTAGAGCCTGGACTAAAAGAGACAAGGATTATTTGAAATGTAAAACCACCCTTGGTACCCCAAGTAAGAAACAGGCAGGAATGCAGCTCAGCCACCAAAAATGACCTGTTTTACAATGCCCCTGTAGAAATGAGCAAGGGAGATGATGAGAACAAAAGGATCTCCCAAAAAGCAGAATCAAGAGCCATGGGGAAAAATAGATTAGAGAACTATTCCCAGGGAGCAGAACCGGGGCTGAATCAAGAAATATTACCTATTTCCAGAGCAAGGAAACTTGGTAACATTGGCTAGGAGGTTTCAGAATTGCTATGGACCAATAAATGCATTGCATCTCACATCTTTCCCTTGTTGAAGGGGAGTAATTATCCTGTCTTTGGTTCACCTTGAATTTTTGGTGTATGTGGGGCAATTAATTAGCCTTTTTAGTTCATAGAGCTTTTTATCCTACTATTTGAGATATTCCCTGTGGTTAGCAGAATTTTAAAGATGTCCTCCCAAAATTCCTGTCCCCTGGTTATTCAATCAAATGCTAATCTAATTATTGTCATCAAGTGACTTTACAGATGTAATTAAGAGTACAGCTCACCTTAACACATGGAGATTATCTTGCATTATATGGGGTTCATCGAGTCTAATCACAGACTTTAAAACAGAGAATTTTCTCCACCTGAAAGCAGAAATGAGGCAGAAGGGGAGTTGAGGGAGGCTTAAAACATGAGATGCTGGCTGTGAAGATGAAGAGGGCCAAGGAATGCAGGCAGCTTTTGCAAACTGAGAACAGGGAGCTCTTGAGCCAGGTGTGTTGGCACACAGTTTAATCCCAGCTACTCAAGAGGCTGAGATGGGGTATCACTTGAGTCCAGGGGTCTGAATCCAGCCTGGACAACCTAGTGAGACCCTGTCTCTATTTTAGTAAAACAAACAAACAAACAAGAAAACCCAGGGAGCTCAGTTCTATAACTACGTAGAACTGAATGCTGCCAACAACTGAATGAGCTTGGAAGTGGACTGAGCCTCCAGAAAGGAGTGTGTCCCTGCCAACACATTGATTTCAGCCTTATGAGACTCTAAACAGATGGCCCATCTGAGCCATGTTGTACCTGGACTTCTAACGTAGAGAACTGCAAGGTAAGAAATTAGTATTATTTTAAGTAACTAAATTTGTGATTATTTGTTATGGCAGCAATAGAAAACTAATACACTCCCTCTCCCATAAATGAACTTCAAGAAAGAGGCTTTAGGTCTAGTGGGTTCACTTAAAAGTCAACAGAGCTGCAAATTTAGATTAAGAAAGATGGATTTACAACCCTGTCCCTAAATGGCATAAGAAAGATCCAAGAAACACTGAATAAGTCACAATTCTGGTCTCAGCCACTAAAAAAGCCTTCTGCTGTTGTTATTAATATATGAGAACTATGAAGTCTTTAAATTTGGGGAGATGACATAAAGGTAAATATGTTGGCAGATGAAATTGTGTATAACTGTCAGATCTATATGTTTATGAGGAACTGAAGAGCAGAATTTGAAACAAATTGCTTGAATTACATGAAGCCCACCACAGTGGAAAAAGCACCATATAAATATCTCTAAGCTTCATTTTTCCTTCCCTTTTTAACAGAGATAAAAGTATCTCCACCACAGATTATATGTCTTGCTCTGTAAGGTGAGCCTAACCATATTTATCCAACTTCAGTCGTCCAATTATCACTTTTGTAATTTTTACCGTATCTTCATGCTACCTATTCTGTTTACCTAATATTTAACACAATTTGTATTCTTTGTACTTTTTTTGTTTTTTTGTTTGTTTGTTTGTTTGTTTGTTTTTGAAACAGAGTATCACTCCATCACCCAAGCTGAAGTGTAGTGGCGTGATCTTGGCTCACTGCAACCTCTGCCTCTTGGGTTCATGCGATTCTCATGCCTCGGCCTCCTGAGTAGCTGGGATTACAGGCATGCACCACCATGCCTGGTTAATTTTTGTATTTTTAGTAGAGACAGGGGTTTCATTCACCATGTTGGCCAGGCTGGTCTTGAATTCCTGGCCTCAAGTGATTCGCCCACCTCAACCACCCAAAGTGTGGGGATTACAGGCATGAGCCACTGCACCTGGCCTCTTTGTGCTTTTTAATGCACAATAAAATAATCACATAGCCATTAAAATGTAAAATCTTCATCTGTGCAATTCCTAAAATCATTTCCCATACTATTCTTTGAGAAATCATAAACTAAGACAATCATAATGCAGTAAACAATAGACAATCTTATACAAATGAAAATGTTGAGGTATATATTTTCAAGTATTATTCAGGAAGTTCATTTGGGGATAACAATCTAAAAACAAAACAAAACAAAAACTTCCAGGGCCAGATATATATGTTCATAGTTTCCTGATTAACTAAGGTTTGTACATGCATTTGTTAAACAGATACCTCATGAGCATATAGTATCTGTTAAACACTACATGGCTCTTGAAACACAAAAATGAACAAAACAGATCTGCAAATCCTGCTATCCTCTGCAAATCACAGCCTAGTGGAATAATAGAAATTCAGTAAGAAATTACATGAACAATTATTTAATTATAATTGTTTCATGAGTGGCAAAAATCTTGCATTTCTATATATTTGGAACCATCTCCCCAGTTATATTAAAGGTACACTAACCTTAACATTTTGTGGTAGTTCAAACCATGACTGCACAAGTTTTTGACACTCATTCTATTGAGTAGTTACATCAGTGTCTCCTTCTCTTGAATCCGGGCTGGCCTTAGAAACTCACTCTTAGCCAACAGAATGCAGCCAATGATGCTATATGACTTCTTGAGTCTAGGTGTATCAGTCATCTCTTGTTTCACAATAAATTACCTCAAAACTTACTGGCTTAAAGTGATCAATATTTATTACTCACAGTCTCTATGGGTCAAGATTTGGGGGATGGCTTAGCTGGCAATTCTGACTCAGAGCCTCTTACAAGGTGTCAGTCAAGATATCAGCCTGGGCTGCAGTCATCTGAAGACTTGACTGACGCGGGAAGATGGCTTTCCAAGATGGCTTGCTCACATGGCTTCTGGTGGAAGTCTTCAGTGTGTTTCTGGCTAATGACAGGGGGCTCAGTTCCTTGCCCTGGGGTACTCTTCAAAGGGTTGCTTGAATATCACAGGAGCTGGCTTTTCCCAGAGCAAGTGACTCAAGACATAGCAAGAAGGAAACCATAATGCCTTTATATCCTAATCTTGGAAATTATATATCATCACTTCCGCATTATTCTACTTGTTAGAAATGAGTCACTAAGTACAGTTCACATCTGAGAAAGGAGAATTAGGCTACATCTTTTGAAGGAAGAGTATCAAGATATTTGTGGACCTATTTTAATACCACCATACTAATCATAAAAAGTGATGTAGCTTCCTGGTTAGGAAGATGTAGCAACCTAATCTTGCTGGCTAGGCAGATGTTGCATAAAACACCTTCTCCCTAAATTGCCATGTAAAATGTCCAAAAATTCTAAGGCTGCTATGCTGTGAGGAAGCCCAGCCCACATGGAGAGACCACATATGGGTACACCAGTTGACAGCTCCACTGAGATCCCAGCCAATAGTCAACATCAACCACAAGAAATGGGAGTACTACCGACTGAATGTATTCCTCCTAAATTCATATGTTGAAAGCTAATCGATCTTCAATGTGGGAGTATTTGGAGGAGGGGCTTTTGCAAGGTAAGTAGGTCATGATAGCAGAGCCCTCATGAACTGGATTAGTGTCTTTATAAGAAGAGGCCACAGAGAGATCCTTCACCCCTTCTACCATATGAGGTTACAGCAAAAAGATGGCTATCTATGAGGAAGTGGGAATCACCAAACACTGAACCTACCAATGCCTTGATCTTGGACTTTTCAGCTTCCAGAACTGTAAAAATAAGTTTCTGTTGTTTATAAGCCATCCAGTTTATGGTATTTTGTTAAAACTGCCCCAAAGGACTAAGACGTTGGGCAAAGATGCCTCCAGATGATTCTAGCCCCAGCTGTTGAGACACCTTCAGCCATCCTCTCCCTGAGCCATTGAATCTTCTCAGCTTCCCAGATACAAGTCATGACTAATTCTAGGATCAGATTCCTCTTCTTAACATAGCTTCAAAGGGGACACAGCATAGCACAGTGATTATATGCACAAGCTCTGGATTTCAGGGTCAGTGTCAACTCTCTCTTCTGCTGCTTCCAGCAACATGACCTTGGGCAATTTGCTTTCATCCTCTAAACCCCAGGTTCTTCATCCTTTAGTTATGAAAACAAAAGTGAGTAGGTGTTGTTTTGAAGACTGAATGGAGTAATGCATTCAAAGTTCTCAGTACATAATTTATGCTAGGTATTGGTATTATTTTCACTATTATCATTTTTATTCTCATTAAATCTGCTCCTCTTCCAGGATTTCCCATATTGTTGGTTTATGTCATGAAAATCCTAAATCACCCTCAGGCTCAAAATTAAAACAACAACAACAAAAAGTTTTCCACTCTTCCTTCTATTTCACCAAATATTTATAATAAATTATCAAGTTCCATTGATTCTACCTCCATAGTTTCTGTTATCCTTCCACCCTCAAAGCCAATTAAGGGATAGGCCAGGAGGAAGTGGCCCTGGGACACCAGCTGAAATGGAAAGTAAGCAGCACCGGGAACACTAGCACAATAGAGGAGCAGGTATTTACCAGAAGCAGAGTATGAACATAGTTGGAAGGAATGCTTGTTTAAGTCAGTAGAGGTAAAGTCAGGTGATAAGTCCCCATCAAAAGACTGTGAGTGGAAATGTTTTGTGCAACTTCTGTCTCACCTGTTTAAAGAAAAGGACTTGCCTGGACTTATTCCCTTTTCTCCTACCTGTGATCTGGAGCACGAATATGCCTCAGCTTGACTTTGACCGTGGAGAAGAAGAAATATTTTAAAGGATGGTGGAGTAATAAGATAAAAGGCACCTGGTTCCCTGAACGAATTCATGAAGCAGTTTGCCCATCAGTCCAGGCAGAGCAGATGGTAACACTAAAGAGATTTCAACTTCTTTCTGGTTGGGAGTTTGTTTGTTACACCAGCTTAGTCATTCTGCTAAGTAATACAGGGGTCCCCTGTCTTGCTCCTCTCATTGGTTGAGGGAGGGTGGGCTAGGGGATGGTATGGGGGAAGACAAACCACTTTCTCATATAACGTGTCGGTGGGCTTTAATATCCCAGAGTAGAAAGTGTGCACAAATCTAGACAGACAGCCTGAAACAGCCACATATAGCATCCTACCTGGGTAACGAGCAGGAGCATTACAATCATTCCATGTCCCCCACGGGGTCATGGCAGTAGCCTAGAGAACAGGAAGGAGCCTGGCTGTTGGAATATATGTGCATGGCCACCCAAGATAAGACAGGGTAATACAGTTCGGCAGATACAGCATGGAACATGAGGAGCCTTCTGAAAGTTAGAATTAATCTCAGGGTAGGAAATCTGAAACGACAGAAATTAAGTTTCTGCTACCCCTAAAAATAAGGACTTAAAAAAAAAAAAGATCAGATATAGAAACATAAAGAAAGTTGAATTTATTGCACACCAGAATTTGACAACTGAGATTTGTATCCACCAATAATTACAAGAGACCTAGCCATAATTTATTGACAGCTGGCCATGTGCAAGACTGTGTGCTAAGCACCTCACGTGGGATACCTTGCTTGGGCCTCTCAACACCTCACTTCTGTTACTATTATTATTTGTGCATTTTATGGATGAGAAAACAAAATCTTAGAGATGTTAAGTAACACAGCCGTGATCTCCCAGTTAGCAAGTGGCAGAGCCAAGATTCCAACCCAAGCCATTCACTCCAAAGCGCACCCTCTTTGTAAATTAATTAATTTTCAAGATTAAACACAACTTGAGGTTATTTGCTCCAGAGGCGCTATAATTCGAAGCTGGATTACTATAGAGGTTTGCTAGTGTATAAACATTTTTAACATCTAATATACACACAGGAAAGTGCACGTGAGTTTACAGCTCCCTAAATTTTCAAAAACTGAATGTACTCATATAATCAGCACTACAAACAAGAAAGAATATGAGCAGAACCCCAGAAGTCCCTCAATCTCATCCCTTCAGTCCTTATTCACACCCTAAGGGTCATCATTATCCCAGAGCCCACTATTCTGTACGCCACAGAATCAGAGGCCGATTCTTGCTGACTTTTCATTTATGGATCTAGCTCATGAAAACAGTAATTCCCACTTCTTTTTTTTTACAAATATTTCACCAGACAGAAGAAACCAAAGCTTCACATGCTCGACTCTCCAGTTTTCCTCTTTCTTCAGGGGATTTTTAGGTCAATTCAACTCAACAAATATTTATTCAACTATAAGCTGGACACTTACGTTGAGCAATGAGTTAGATAAACAAATTAGGCCATCTTATCTCTATCTCCTAAAACGGCAAGGGAATGCAATTGGTACCTGTGCCCTGTTAAACTCTTTTGGAAATTGTAAGGTGCTAAATAAAAGCAGGGTGGCCTTATGGATTTTATCTGGCTGATATTGCAGCTGCCTAATAAGGTACTATTCGCATCTTAAGGTGCCTGGGCTGAATGATTTTACACAAATCCCCAGATCACCTGGGTGACACTGGATTAGAGAATAGGTTCAGAGGTAGTTTGTATTATAACTGTGTTGGACATATTTTTCAAGACAGTTGATGATAAATTGTTAATGTAAAAATTGTCCTTTGTGTTTTCCAAAAGTTCTCGTGTAATCGTGGAAATGATTTAGGGGCAGGAACTGGGCCTAGACGTAGCCACCCATTTTCTTACAGTGAGTTTCCTGAGTGTATTAATCACTGTGCCATTAATTCTATAGGTAGGAGAATTTATATGGACTAGCCATATGTGTGTGATATGTGTGTCTGGGTTTGTATGGGTGTGTCTGCAGAAAAATAGAGGCTTTATAGACAAACACACACTTTTCACTTTAATTTTCACATTTAAGAAGAGTCTTTTCCTCTGTTTTCAGTTTTTAAAAGTCCTGCTTCAGGAGCCATTACTTCCCAGAAGACATAGCCCACATTATTTCTGTTCTTTGTTCTGAAAAGTAGTTGACCTGTTGACCTGTTGATCTGGTTGTTCACCAAACCCACTCTCCACCCTGTTCCACCCTTCTGTGTGCCCCAAGGGGTCAGCTCCATCAACAGGCCCTCTTGCTTTCTGGCTTTGCAGTTGGCTTCAGACCATGGGAAGCAGTGCTCAGAAATCAGAGAGAGGGAGGAGAGAAGGGAGGAGGAGGTATCTGTTCCCTGGCTCTCAGCTCCCTCCCTGCTCCACCCACAGCCCTGGCTCCTGTCAAGCTGATCTCTCCAGAGAACAGTTCAAGTTCTCTTTCTCTCTCATCTCTCAGTTTTGGTAACTGCTCCTTTCTCTCCTCCCTTCAGGCTGAGGGATGGTAAAGTGACCCATCACACTACTCTGTTGTCCCTTCTATAAAACTTTCCTTCAGTTACCCAGTCTGAATGTGCCAGCTATTTCCAGCTGGGATGCTAACTGGTACAGCAACCAAATCTAGGACTGATAGTATATCTAGCCTGAATGCAAAACATGGCCCTTGAACATCACCATTCGCATTTACGGTCGGTCCCTTTCTCCCAGTCTTGTTTATAATGACAGTATCAAGTTTCTTTAGGAATTATTTTGGGGGCTATTTGGTCCTCGTAAGAGTCCGGGCAAATGATGCTATCTTTCTTCTCCATTTCGATGAATTTATTTTTTCATGGATGGGGTAGGTTATGTTTCACCTTTAAGAAGGGACCCACAGACCAAAACTAGGTTTCATGAGATTTTATGAAATTTTGAAACTTCAAAAAAAAAAAAAAAATACAGAGAAAAGCAGACAGGAGCCTGATGGATCACTTTTTTTTTTTTTTTTTTGAGACAGAGTCTTTCTCTGTTGCCCAGGCTGGTGTGCAGTGGCATGATCTTGGCTCACTGCAACCTCTGCCTCCTGGGTTCAAGAGATTCTCCTTCCTCAGCCAGATCACTTTAACTATTAAAACTAACGCCGTAGGGCTTGAGTTTTTGTCCATCTTCTAGTCTCTGCAGTTGCCACTTTCCTGATGTTCTGGCCTCGCCATGTTAGTGTAGCTCCCTCTCATGTGTGCAGTGGGCTCCTCTCAGGGTCATATGCATGACACCACCATGAAGAGGGGCTCAGCGGCCGTGTTACCAGCCTACAAAACTGCCACCCCGGCCGGGCGCGGTGGCTCACGCTTGTAATCCCAGCACTTTGGAAGGCCGAGGCGGGCGGATCACGAGGTCAGGAGATCGAGACCACGGTGAAACCATGTCTCTACTAAAAATACAAAAAAATTGGCCGGGCGTGGTGGCGGGCGCCTGTAGCCCCAGCTACTCGGAGACGCTGAGGCAGGAGAATGGCGTGAACCCGGGAGGCGGAGCTTGCAGTGAGCCGAGATTGCGCCACTGCACTCCAGACTGGGCGACAGAGCGAGACTCCGTCTCAAAAAAAAAAAAAAAAAAAAAACTGCCACCCCAACCTACAGGAATTTTCAGCTAGCAAGTACACAATAAGAGGTTGAACTCAGGGGGATTTCAGTGAATACAATAAAGGACTATGATATAAGTCTACTGGGATTATTAGATTTCTGGAATATTCTGGTCAGGTATGGTGGCTAACACCTGCAATCCCAGCACTTTGGGAGGCTGAGGTGGGCAGATAACGAGGTCAGGAATTCAAGACCAGCTTGGTCAACATGGTGAAACCCTGTCTCTACTAAAAATTCAAAAATTAGGTGGGCATGGTGGTGCACATCTATAATCCCAGCTACTTGGGAGTCTGAGGCACAAGAATCGCTTGAACCTGAGAAGCAGAAGTTGCAGTGAGCCAAAATCATGCCACTGCACTCCAGCCTGGGCGACAGAGTGAGACTCTGTCTCAAAGAAAAAAAAAATCCTGGAATATTCTTTTTTATCACTAAATCTTTCTGAGAAATTATTCCAAAGCATCATTGACTACCTGAATTGTGCCAGCATTTCGGGGTTTTTGAAATGTAAATTCATACCTGAATTGGGTGATTATTAGGGTTGTATACTATTGAGGCTCCATTCAGGTCTATAGATTTATTAATATTTATATACAATATAGGCTTTTTAAAAACTCTCCTAGTTTGCAAATTGTCTTTAAGAAACTAATCCATGATAGCAGTGTATTTATTTTTTTTTATTTTCATGAGCTGTTCTAGAAGGAGGAAGGAGGAAAAGAACATACTTATTTAAAAGAAATGCTCAGTAAAGAACATTTAGTAAATTGACCAAAGCAGGGGGAATGCCACCCAAAGTCCCTGCCCCAGTAAAACCACTCTATTATTTTACTATGTTGTATTCAGATTTTTCTAACTGTAGGTGTGTTTCTCATCTATACTATAAACTGCATCTGCTGCCTGTTTCCAACATTTCCCACTTCATTAAATATTTGCCTGTTATAAGATACTCATAATTTAGATTTTAATAATTTTAATGCTTTATAGTCAGATATTGTGATTCTATTCTATTTTTTTCTATTAAAGATGCTATTTTCATGAACATCTCATGCAAAAAAAAATTTATTTTCTTTCTTTACAAATCTTTTCTTAGGAATCATGCTTCCCCTTACCCACCCCTCCCCAAAAGATTATCTCCAAATATTATGTTCTTACAGTTCCTTTCACATCACGATCTTAAATGATACACTTAAACTATTACTCGAGGAATGCCTGTTGTATCTCCTACACTATAACCTCCTGAGTGTGGCACTATCTGTTTTACTGATCATTTTATTTCCCAGTGCCTCACACAGCACCTAAAGCATAGCAGGTGCACAATAGATATGATATTGGGACAAGAAATCGGCAGATGGGTCAACAATGCAAAATAGCCCAGAAAGCAAACCTCAGTATGTACAGAGACCTAAATAGATATTTTTGTAATGTTAACTTGACAACTAGACAGCTATTTTAAAAGAAAAAATTTTAATTAGATCTTTACCCATTGCCACATGTCATGATAAACCAGAGATAGATTAAAGAGTTACATTTTTAAAAAGTCAAGCCACATACACACAAATAATATATGAGTGAATGCTTGTCTTTGTCTAAATTATCTAATAATGGAAACATCTCAATGGGTAAATCTTCCAGACCATATGAAAATGTTGAGCTTCTATGTATCAAAAATATCACAGACAGAATTAAAGAATAAGTAAGATTCTTAGAATAATACTTGCTTGAGTATGGAACATTAGGATTAATATCCTTCCTCTAGAGACTGTCTGCACACATCTATAAGAAAAAAAGATTTTTAATCCAATTGCTGAATGAAAAAAGGACATGCACAATTTCAAAAGATAAATTACATGTGGAAAATAAACAAGAATAACAAATATTTAACTTCAATAATAATGGAATAAAGGCTGGCTAATCAGTCACCATTTTTCACACATTAAGACTAAAAAAAGCTGTTAATGGTCAATGTTGATGAAAGTATATTACAAGAGACAGTCACATAACTTGCTATAAAGAATGGACATAGATAAAATCTTTCAAAATCTTCCAAGTTGACTATATCTTATTTTGATGATCAAGATAAAATAAGAAACGTAACTGATGAGGCTCAGAATGATTCTCTTTTTGTTTCTTTCTTCCTAGAACACACCCAAGCATTATCCTGTAGCATAAAACCAAGGGATGTCATTTTTGTTTTCATCTATGTCCCCAAATAGATGGCCAGCTTCTTTGAAGACAGGGACCTTACATTACTCATTTTTTTAATCACTCAAGGTCTGCAGCCAGGGCATGGTGGCTCACACCTGTAATCTCACCACTTTGGGAGGCCGAGGTGGGTGGATCACCTGAGGTCAGGAGTTCAAGACTAGCCTGACCAGCATGGTGAAACCCCATCTCTACTAAAAATACAAAAATTAGCCAGTGTGGTGGTGCGGACCTGTAATCCCAGCTACTCGGGGGGCTGAGGCAGGAGAATCGCTTGAACCCAGGAGGCAGAGGTTGCAGTGAGCCAAAATCGCACCAGTGCGCTCCAGTCTGGGCAACAAGAGGAAAACTCCATCTCAAAAAAAAAAAAAAAAAAAGGTCTGCAAATAGTAGGTGCTCAAGCAGTGTTAGTCAGAATGGAATTTACATTTGATGGATATGCAGTAAATAAATAAGGACCTCGGGCCAGGTGTGGTGGCTCACATGTGTAATTCTAGCACTTTGGGAGGCCAAGTTGGGCAGATCGCCTGAGGTCAGGAGTTTGCAACAAGCCTGGCCAACACAGTGAAACACCATCTCTACTAAAAATACAAAAATTAGCCAAGCATGGTGGCATGCACCTGTAATCCTAGCTACTTGGGAGGCTGAGGCAGAACGATTGCTTGAGCCCAGGAGGTGGAGGTTGCAGTGAGCCGAGATCATGCCACTGTATTCCAGACTGGGTAACAGAGTGGACTCTGTCTCTAAATAAATAAATAAATAAAGGACCTCCTGGATAAACATGAATACCAATTTCAATTCTCTCTGTAATCATGCTTTGAAAATTACAGGTTGGTTTATTCAAAATCTTAAGAAAAACATTGTTGGATGCATGTACAAAACCACTGCCTTCCCAGAGCACACATTTGAAGTCAAGTTCATGATGGAAAGCATTGCCAGAGGAAGGAGTGTTTTGCCATAATAACAATGTCAGTGTTGCTGTTGGAAGGACTGCCTTTTTCATGACAATGAATATCGAGTGACAGCATGTGTGTGGGGATTTCATTTAAGCATCCAAGTGATTTCCAACAAGGAGTTCTTGGTCTTCTTTGACAGATGAGGAAAATAAGCACAGAGCAATGGAGTGATCTGCCCATCATCAGGCAAATCATTTGGATGAGCTGAAAATAGAAGCTAAACCTCCAAACTTACCTAGAGGTTAGCTTCTGAATATATCTGGAAACTGACCAAGTCACCACCTCCACCATTCTCCCTCTGTCCAAGCCCCCACCACGCCCTGCCTGGATTATTGCAGTGGACTGTCTACTTGGTTCCCTTCTTTCACTCTAGATTTGTACATCCATTCTTCACTCAGTAGCCAGAACTGTTTATGTAGAACACAAATCACTCTTCTACTCAAAACCCTCCATCTCATCCAGATTATAAACCAAAGCCATTAAAAGGCGCTACAAGGCTTTAGAAGATCTGACCACAGTGGCCTCTAGGGTCACATACCACCAGCTTCCCTCCTCCTTGATCGCTTTTTTCCAGTTATGTTGCCTCCTTCACTGGCCTTCGAACAAGCCAGCCCTGCTCCACTGCTTGGGACCCTTGTGCTCCACCCACATGCCTTGCTGCCTCATTTCCTTCAGATTTCTGATCAGATACCGCTTATCAAAGAGGCCTTCTCTGACCATCCTCCAGGAAATATCAGATCTCGTGCTCATTCTGCCTCCTCTTTCCATTACACTATTCCTTTATAGTCCTTACCATAGCCTGGTATATATCTGTTTACTTGCTATTGTCTGTCTCCTCTGCTGAAATGTAAGCTCCAGGGGGGCTGAGACTCTCATCAAGTTTTTGCCAGTCACTAGATAACACACACACATATATTTTAAAGACAAACCAAAAAACGTCTATTTTATTTATTGTCAGAAATGGGTCTTGCTATGTTGCGCAGGCTGGTCTCAGAACTCCTGACCTTAAGTGATCCTCCCTTCTCAGCCTCCCGAATAGCTGAAATTACAGGCATGAGTCACCATGCCCAGCTTATTTATTTATATTTGATTACTGATTCTGTTCTTCCTCTTGAGTGTCATCATCATCCTACCCCCTTTTTCTATTTCCAAAGCCACACATCAGCTCAGTTGATCACCATCCCTTGCCTGCATTACTGCAGCAGACTTCTTAAGAGCCCCACCTACAGCCCTGCAGTCTAAAATAATCTAACTCCATACACTCTTTATCAAGTCACCTTACTGATTAGGAACCTACTATGTCAGTATAAATTGATACTAACTCTATGGAGGGCAACTTGTCATTATCTTTCAAAATGACGTGTCTACCATTTGACTCATTTGATCCATTTCTAGAAATTCATCTATAGATAAGCGGGAAACAGCATATATACACAACTATTGCAGCATATTTAATAGTAGCAAAATATTAGAAACAATCTAAAAGTTTCTCAATAGAGTACAAGTCAAATAAATTTGGTACATCCATAAAACGGTGTTGCATGCAACCATTAAAAATGAGTCAGACCAAATATATATGGATATATTAAGTAAAAAAAAAAAAAAAAAAAAAAAAGAGGGCAAAATAGTGGAAAGGGATGCTGCAATTTGTGAATAAAATATTTTTGGATATCCACACACAAAAGAAGGAAGTTGGACCCCTACTTCACATCATGAACAAAATTTAAATCAAAATAGATTATAGAACCAAATGTAAGAGATAAAACTGTTAAACTCTTAGAAGAAAATATAGGAGTAAATATTTGCGATCTCGGGCTAGGCAAAGTTTCTTTGATAGAACACCAAAAGCATAAGAACAAAAGAACTAGATAAATTTGGCTTCATTAAAATTTAAAATTTTCGTGCTTCAAAGGACACTATCAAGAAAGTGAAAAGGCAACACACAGAATGGGTGAAAATATTTGCAAATCATCTATCTGATAAGACACTTGTATCCAGAACATATAAACAACTCCTGCCACCTAATAACAAAAAGACAATTCGATTTTTCAAAATGGGCAAGGGATTTGAATAAACATTTCTCCAAAGAAAATATACAAATGACCAATAAGCATATAAAAGCATGCTTAACATCATTAGTCATTGGGTAAACACAAATCAAAATCACACCCACTAAGAGGGCAAAAATAAAAAATGACAGACAATAAATAACAAGTGTGGGCAAGAATTAGAGAAATTAGAGCCCTGATTCATTGCTGGTGACACTGTAAAATGGTGCAGACATTTTGAAAAACAGTTTGGAACTTTCTTAAAGGGTTAAACATAAGGTTATCATACGACCCAGCAATTTTACTCCTAGAAATATACCCAAGAAAGTTGAAACATTTGTGTATTTATTTATTTATTTACTTATTTATTTAGGGACAGAGTCTTGCTCTGTTGCCCAGGCTGGAGTGCAGTGGTGCTATCATGGCTCGCTGCAGCCCCGACCTCCCAGGCTCAAGAGATCCTTCCATCTTAGTCTCCCAAGTAGCTAGGACCGCAGGGGTGCACCACCACACCCAGATAATTTTTGGATTTTTTTGTAGCGATGGGGGTCTCGCTATTTGCCCAGGCTGAGCTCAAACTCCTGGGCCCATGCAATCCACCTACCTCGGCCTCAGGGATTATAGGTGTGAGCCACTGCACCCAGCCAAAACATTTGTGTTTACAAAAACTTGTACATGAAAGTTCATGCAGTGTTATTCATAATAGCCAAAAAGTAGAAGCAACCCAAATTTTTATCAGCTTATGAATGGACAAACAAAATCTGTAATGTCCATACAATGCTATATTATATTAGCTATTTGTTGCCTCCAGACCGTCACTCAAGTCATTTCACTCACCTGAGACTTCCTCACTTTCCTTTCTCCTTTTCACTTCTTTCTTCAACATCTAGCCCAACATCTAGACCATTATTATACCCACTTTGTGTCTCTAAGCATTTATAGATGGTATTTTTATCATCATCATCATCATTATTACTTTAATTCATGCCCACTGGCCCCAGTCACCATCTTCAATGCACGTGCACAGCAATGGTCTCCCCTCAGAGTGAATTCCTCCAGATTTCCACCTGGCTGAAAAGAAGGGGCTCTTCTTTGCTAACAACATGGTATCTTTATGGTAGGAAGGATGCGGGTGATAGCCTCAAGGAGACGTGTCACTTGCCCCTCCAGGAAGCACTTTGGCCATAGTGGGTCCCACCATCCTCCAGCCACATCTGAATTCATGACAGACACATATTTTAGATATTGTTCTCAGTTTTCTGACACACTCTCTGAAAAGTGTCTTACTAATTAGCGCTGCCTGTTGGATCAATTTGTCATCTCTTCGAACAGGCTTACATGCTCAAAATAGCAGTGAAGTGGCTTTGTACTGCATCAACTTAGCTAAGCTGGAACTGTTTCCTAGGTTTCCATTCTATGTATGGTTCCAGGTTTAGCACTAACCACTGGAAAAATTCTCACAAGATTTAATGAAGACAGAACATCCTCATGCGTTCCAGTTGACTTCATTGGCCCTAGTTTGTCCTTGGAGTTCTCATTTGTCCTTGCTCACCTCCATCAACTCCCACAGTTGTGTCATGACTATCCCTTTAATAAATCCCTTGTTCTGAGCAAGTGTTGGCAAGGATGCAGACAAAAGAGAACCTTTGTACACTGTTGGTGGGAATGTAGAATGGTGGAGCCAAAATGGAAAATATTATGGAGGTTCCTGAAGAAGATAAAAATAGAACTATCATATATGACTTAGCTATCCCTCTTCTGGGCATATACCCAAAGGAAATGAAATCACCAACTCATAAAGGTATTTGCGCTCTCACGTTCCTTGCAGCATTATTCACAATAGCCAAGATACGGAAACAACACCCGCCCACCATCCAAGGACCAACTGACATCACAGACCTGGTACGTATATATATATATATGTACTAATCATATATATATATATGTACTAATCATATATATATATATGTACTAATCATATATATGTACTAATCATATATATGTACTAATCATATATATGTACTAATCATATATATGTACTAATACATATATATGTACTAATACATATATATGTACTAATACATATATATATATGTATTAGCATCACTATAAACACATCACACCAGCATCACTATAAACACATGAGTAATGTGTTGCTACAATGTTAAGATGGCCATGAGGTATTTAAAAATTTTCTGTTCCATTTTGATCTTATGGGGCCACTGTCATGTACGCTGTCCCTCATTGACTGAGACATCATGCAGTGCATGACCGTACAGATTGAGGTTAAGGGATTACTACAGTTAGGCAGACTGACACGCCTGTCATATATATATATATATATATATATATATATATATATATATACACATACACATACACACACACACACACAGTATTTTGGTCTTTGTTTAAAAGTTTGATAATGTTTTTGTGACAATAAGTATGCCATAGGAACTTCACTTTTGTTTATATCCATTAGCCTATGGGAAAGTTGGTTTTGTTTTGTCATTCTGGTTAAACTCAACAGTTTCCAAGAACTTACCAACAATGTTAAGTGAGGACTTACTGGACCATGAAAAGAAATAAAAAGGAATCTTCATTCTGTATCACTCTGCATTCCCTGATCAAACCCTGACTACTTTATCCTGTCTTCAGTGTTTTGGGTCCCCCTCTTCTCCCCAACCCTAATGCCTACCCCATAGTTTCCACAACATATAACCAAGCTTTTCTGGGATTCTCCTCATTTCGTATAATTTTTAACAATGAAGAAGAGGCTTTTTTTTCAGTGTATCATTAATTGTTAAATAATTTATATTCTTTGTATAAGGTTTTTCATAGAAGTGAATTAGTAATTTAGAAAATTTCCTGGACAAGAGCGGTGGCTCACGCCTGTAATCCCTGTACTTTGGGAGGCCGAGGCGGGCGGATCATGAGGTCAGGAGATTGAGACCATCCTGGCTAACGCGGTTAAACCCCGTCTCTACTAAAAACACAAAAAATTAGCCGGGCGTGGTGGCAGGCACCTGTAGTCCCAGCTACTTGTGAGGCTGAGGCAGGAGAATGGCGTGAACCCGGGAGGCGGAGCTTGCAGTGAGCCGAGATCGCGCCACTGCACTCCAGCCTGGGTGACAGAGCGAGACTCTGTCTCAAAAAAAAAAAAAAAAAAAAAGAAAAAAAAATTTCCTTTTGGTCCACTTGGAAAAGTAAGGTCACTGTACATATGTCTTCTGGTATGTGGATTAGCAAGTACACACTCCAGAATAAATAAACAAAACAAGTCAGTGTCTCCTCCCCGCCCACCGAGAGCCCAGGTGACAGCTTCCATCTCAAATAATATGTGTTCAGATGCGCAGAAGGAAAATCAGACTGGATTAAAAGGAAAACAAACAATAGGAACCGTATCAAGATCCCAGCAGAAGAAATCATTCAACTCAGGTGGTTTAGATGAAGAGAGTTTAATCACAGAGGTGCACAGGGTGAAAGGAGTAACCAGATGATGAAGACCCAGAGAGGAGCAACGGCAGGAAGCTGCTACCTCCCCTAAATCTGAAGAAACGAGAGAGGAAATGGAGCCCAGTGAGGCCCGGAGCCATGGAGAGGTCTCCACCAGAAGCGGGAATCACAGAGTCACTGCCAGAAGCAAGGCTCAAATCTCGGAGGGAGCATGGGGGACAGGACACCCTGGCATCCTCTGCCCTCCACCCCAATTCTCTTTCCTTCTGCCCTCCGTTCTCCTGATGGAGCCTGGCCCTGATTCTACCTAACAAGAAACCAAGGCAAGGGAGCCAAGGTGACAGGATCCAAGGCTCAGACCAGGGCAGAGAGGAGGCTAGAGCAGGTCCAGGTGTAGTGAAGGAGGGGCGTGCAAATAGTTTCATCTTTGTGCTTTGTCAACACAAAGACTAAACTAGGTCCGGGTGAGGTGGCTCATGCCTGTGATCCCAGAACTTTGGGAGGCCGAGGCGGGCGGATCACCTGAGGTCAGGAGTTCAGACCAGCTTGGCCAACACATTTTCCACATATTTTCACCACAAACAGCTGTATTATCAGCATTATTATTTTTGAACTTTGTCAGTCTTGGTAACATAGAAATGTTTACTTATAATTCCTTGGTGAAGTAACAGGAGTGTTGCTGTTACCGGAAAGGGGTCTGGATCCAGACCCCAAGCGAGAGTTCTTGAATCTTGCGCAAGAAAGAATTCAGGGCGAGTCCGTAAACTGAAAGCAAGTTTATTAGGAAAGTGAAGGAATAAAAGAATGGCTACTCCATAGGTAGAGCAGCCCTGAGGGCTGCTGGTTGCCCATTTTTATGGTTATTTCTTGATGATATGCTAAACAAGGGGTGGATTATTCATGCATCCCCTTTTTAGACCTTATCGGGTAACTTCCTGTTGTTGCCATGGCATTTATAAACTGTCATGGCGCTGGTGAGAGTGTAGCAGTGAGGATGGCCAGAGGTCACTCTCGCCACCATCTTGGTTTTGGTGGGTTTTAGTGAGCTAATCTTTACTGCAACCTGTTTTATCAGCAAGGTCTTTATGACCCTGTACCTTGTGCTGACCTCCTGTCTCATCCTGTGACTTAGAATGCCTAACTGCCTGGGAATGTAGCCCAGCAGGTCTCAGCCTTATTTCATCCAGCCCCTCTTCAAGATGGAGTTGCTCTGGTTCAAAAGCCTCTGACACTATTGTTCTCAGCTTTTCAGTTGTCCTTACCAAGTTTTCTTTCAGAGGCCTCTCTCTCAAGACACCCTTGTATCTTGTGACGTGAAATAGGAGGAGAGAAAGTGGAAGAAGCTGGGTGGAGAAGCCCTTCTTCTTACCAATAGAACAACTGTGGTTTAAAAAAAAAAAAAGGAAATGGAATGAGAACTATGGAGGGAATTTTGCAGATAGGTTCTTAGGCTCTCTGGGACTAATGACATGGAGTGAAGGAAAATGTTTGGCCTTAGAGATGGTAAACAGGTGACTTACACAGAACAAAGAGATATGATAAAAGAGGAAATGTTAAGGAATTTGAATTGAGTACTAACAAAGACTGGTACTGTTGTCCTTATGCATTGGGCAAAGTGGGCTGCAGAATTGCTCGACCTTCTAGGTGAAGTTAATGTTGGCCGCTAGGTGGCAATCACATGTCTTCAATAACCAAAGACATCGCAGGCCTGAGTAACTTTCCTGGTGAGTTTCATCAGTCCATCCAATGTCAGAGAATTACAGTTTCAAAGTCTGCTTGGATGCATTTTAATATTAAATCAATTTGTGAGTGCTCATTATGATTAGTCATATCTGGTAACTGCAAAAACAAACCATTTTAACTGTCATATAAGATATTGTCATATAAGTATTGGCCTCTTCAAATGAATAATCGTCTCAAGACCTTCAAACAAGAAGTGGTTCTGAGGTTGCATAAAAGCATTATATATCAATGAAAATATTGATCACAGACATATTACAGCTGAGAACCAAGTGCTACTGGAGTCACGGCAACATCAGTTCTGGATTATCAATGTTTATGTCCACAGGGAAGGTCAATTTTTGACAGGGTAGTAGTCAGGGTAAGTCAATATTTCAGTGGGAAAGCATTAGAGACAGATCTCTTTAGCTTTACCCTCCTTACCCACCAAACACTCATTTTTTCATTAGGAACAGATTCAATGTGAAGGACAGGTTCACTCATCATTGTGGTGAGACATTGTTCTCATGTCCTTCACTGCCCACACTCTTTTTATTTCTATTTTTTTATTTTTTATTTTTTTATGAGACAGAGTCTCGCTCTGTTGCCCAGGCTGGAGTGCAGTGGCACAATCATGGCTCACTGCAGCTTCGACTTCCCCAGGCTCAGAAGATCCTCTCATCTCAGCATCCAAAGTAGCTAGGACTACAGGCACATACCTGGCTAATTTTTTTCTATTTTTTTGTAGAGATGATTTTGCCCTGTTGCCCAGGCTGGTCTGAAACTCCTGGGCTCAAGTGACCTGCCCGCCTCAGCCTCCCAAAGTTCTGGGATTACAGGCGTGAGCCACACCACCCGGCCATTGCCTACACTCTTTATCCAGAGTTTATTTGGTGCTTTTCACCCTATTTTTGTGCTCAATCTTAAGATCTGATTAATGCCAAAAATAAATAATCTAATTTCAAAATAATTTAAGTTCGTATTACGTATAGACATGTTTGTGCACATATGCATATTATGAGCTTCACGTATACAACTATTCATACATTTATATTTTTATCATTCATATATGTATGCATGTGTGTAAGAGGACTTGGCCTTTCTTATTTAAAACTAATCACATATTAATATATATAAGAAGGAAAGAGAATGGAAGGCCATACACCTCCATGTTAGCAGTAGTTATCTCACAAGGGTAGAATTACTTCCTTTGCTGATTTCTCTTCTATTCTTTTTTTGTCTGTGATTTTCATGTTTTCCGCAATAACCAAATATTACTTTCATAAATAGAAAAAAGCCATAATGTAATGGTTTTGGAAAAGTGTATCTGACTTTAGTAACGAAGTAGTATGTTCTAACAAAAAAACAAGGTAAAATTGGTCTTAGGGCCTGACAGCTCAGGTGACCCTTAACTCACTGCTTAATTGGCACTGACTTGGCCAATATCACCTCAGTGTTTTCTCATCTGAAGCAGAGAAGATATTTGCTAAGCCCTATTCAGGGCTGTTGAGGAATCAAATGAGAAGGTTATCCAAAAGCCCTTTGTGATTAGACTGCATATATAAAAATATGCTGACTTCACTGTGACAGTTGCATTTTCCATGAACTGGCTGTGCCCCTCCTGTTACAGGGAGTTCCCAGGAGCGGTGGTCACGCACGAGCCTTCCTGTGGAACTCCCCAAAGAACCTGATCCCGCGCTTGGGAACAGCAACAATCAAGAAGACCTGCCAATGTCAGAACTGGAAGAGTACCAGATTCCCAGATTTAGTTCCAACAGTCAAGAGTCAAGGTTTGTTTCTTCGGATATCCTGACCATGGAATTCCACAGGAACTGGGGTTGTTGAATCAATAATAGGACACCAGGTACATTTGAATTTCGGATACAGGTACATAACAAATAATTTTTAGTATGAGTGTGTCCCAAATATTGCACAGAATTCATGTACGTCAAAAGACATTTGTTGTTTATCTGAAATTCAAATTTAACTGAGTTTCCTGTCTGTATTTTGTTTGTTAAATCTAGTCATCCTAATGGAAACCTTTACCCTCTCTCGCTAGTTTTGTTGGTTGGTTGGTTGGTTGGTTGGTTGGTTGGTTGGTTGGTTGGTTTTTACTTATTAACTTCAGCTTCTTAATGAGAGTTTAGGTTTTACAAATACAGTCGTCCTTTGGTATGCATGGGAGATTGGTTCTAGGACCTCCCTCAGACACCAAAATCCACAGATGCTCAAGTCCTTGATACAAAATGGTGCAGTATTTGCATATAACCTATGCACAACCTCCTGTATACTTTATGTCATCTCTAGATTACTTAGAATCTCTAGATTGCTAATATAATGTAAATGCTATGTAAATAGTTGTTACACTGTGTTATTTAGGAAATAATGATGAGGAAGAACGTCTGTACATGTTTAGTACAGATGCAATTTGTTTCCAAATACTTTTTATCCATGGCTAATTGAATCCAGTCATGGAATCCACAGATACTGAGGGCCAACTGTATATGCTCAGGGCCTTTCAGATAAGGCACCCCCTGTAAGTGCACCTGACATATGCTAAACAATGATAGGCTATTGCAACAGCATCAGCAGGGCTGGCAGGGTGCTAGGGAAGCACACAGGTGACTAGGGAAGCACACAGGTGACTCAGGGAAGCACACAGGTGACCCACCAGGATTCTGTCAGAACATTATAAACTGTAGAGAGCTTCAAGGGTGACTGTCTGGGTCACATCTTGCCCTTCAATTGGCCTGGCTGTTGTGCAAAGGAAGCACCTGCAACCATCAACGTGTTCACCCACCAGTAGACTGGAGTCATTGTTCATCCTTGGATGTGAAATTGGCCAGGGGCAATTAAGAATTGGGAAACTAGAAAAGGCAGCCCAGTGTCAAGGGGGTCAAGATTGGGCCACAGCCTTGCTTCCTACAAGGTCTGTCTTGTCTCTGGATGGTGGGAGAATTGAGGCAAGGGAGTCTGGAATTATTATAAAAGGCAGCTTTCTTGAAGCGAACAGCCAGCCAGGCAGCACAGCTTCCAAGCTGAGAGTCTGAAGGGCCTGAGCCAGTGCCCCTTCCCAACCAGCCAGACACCCCAAGGCCCCACCACTGGCCTCACACTCTGGGGACACCTAAGCATTTCAATTAGACTATAGCATTCTCTGTCCTCTGATAAATTCATTACCAAAAGAAAACAGAATCGAGGATAAAAGAAAAGCCATGGTGGCAAGTCAGGAGTCCTGGCCATGTGGACTTAGTCATGGCTTCACTCCTCTGAACTTGTTTCTTCATTTATAAATTAAAAGGTAGAACTCCATGACTGCTGAGGTTACATCCAACTCTATAATGCTGGCGTATAAGGGAGATGCAGGATCAGTAAGCTTTGGTAAGGAAACAGATTTTCTCACAGCTTAGAAATATCAGACTCTGTTCAGGATTCTAGATTTGCTTTAGAATGGGGCCCTAGTTTGCTAAGGGGGTACAGTGAGACCACCTGGGAGTAGCTGGGGACACAGGAATAAGGAAGGGGCCAGCATCTCTGAGACTTACCACTGACACTCTTCATTCCACTCCTGATAAAGCCCAGCTCTTAAAGATAAGGCCATTGTGGCCCAGCACAGTGGCTCACGCCTATAATCCCAGCACTTTGGGAGGTCGAGGCGGGCAGATCACTTGAGGCCAGAAGTTCGAGACGAGCCTGGCCAACATGGCAAAACCTCATCTCTACTAAAAATACAAAATTTAGCTGGACATAGTGGCTAATTTTTGTGGTCCCAGCTACTTTGGAGGCTGAGGCAGGAGAATCACTTGAACCCGGGAGGTGGAGGTTGCAGTGAACTGAGATCTTGCCACTGCACTCTGTCTCCAAAAAAAAAAAAAAAAAAGATAAGGCCATTGTCCTATATGGGAGAAACTGATTGCAAATTCAATGACCATTTATTGTGTTCTTTTTCCAAGCCAGGAAAAGTCTGGGGTACTAGAGAATAAATTGTAAATAGTTGCTAGTCTGTGCTGAGTTTCCTTTATTCGTTACTAATTCAATTAATGTTTATTGAGCATCTGCTCCATATCAGGACTATTCTAAGCTCTGAAGATGCTGTATTGGAAGCCTTTCCCCATCCAGCAGCAGAATATGAGGAAATAGTCTGCAAAATGTAACTGCTTCTCCAGCTGCTAATTGCACAAAAGCAGGTACCGTGTTACTCTGAGGTTTAGTTCTACCTTGTTCCCCATTTTCATTGACCCATCTTGTTTTGAATAATTACAAGAGAAGCAAGGAGAATGTTATTAGCTGAGTTGTGTCACCCCAAAATTCATATGTTGAAGTTCCAATCCCCAGTATCTCACTTGCAGGTGGGGTCTTTGCGGATGATCAAGTTGAGATGAGGTCATGGGGGTAGGCCCTAATCCAATACGATTGTGTCCTTATGAAAAGGGAAAATTTGGACACAGAGACAGACATGCACTTGGAGAGAGCATCATGTAAAGATGAAGGCAGGAATCGGGACAATATATTTTCAACCCAAGAAACACCCAAGATTGCCAGGAAACCAGCAGAAGCTAGAAGGAAGACATGGAACAGAATCTCCTTCACAGTCTTCAGAAGGAGCCACCCCTGCCAACATCTTGATGATCTTGGACTTCAAGCTTCCAGAGCTGTTCAAGCCTCCAGAACAATACATTTCTGTTGATTAAGCCATGCAATTTGTGGCACTTTATTTTAGTAGCCCTAAGAAATGAATACAGGGCCAGATATGGTGGCTCACACCTGTAATCTCTGCACTTTGGGAGGCTGAGACAGGAGGATCACTTGAGACCAGCCTGGGAAACATATTGAGACCCTGTCCCTGCTAAAAAATTTTAAAACAAAAATTAGCCAGGTGTGTTGGCACGTGTAGTCTCAGCTACTCAGGAGGCTGAGATGGGAGGATCACTTGAGCTGGAGAGGTCAAGGCTGCAGTGAGCCGTGATCGCACCACTACACGCCAGCCTCCATGACAGAGAGAGACCCTGTTTAAAAAAATAATAATAAAAGAAAAGAATATAAAAAGCTTTGGTCAGACTGTGCTACTCTCGTTGCTTAGGCTACAAGTGGGTGTAGTGTCCCATGGCAACTTCAGGATGCAAGGCCTATAATGCTCTAGGGCCAGGGCCCAGAACCTTTTGAAGAGTTGCCAAGAGCAAGTCAGGGCCTGAGGAACTGCCTAGGGCTAAAGCTCTGGGGCCAGCCTGTTCTTCACACCAGCCGGCTCTGACTTCTCACAGGGCCCCCTGACTTTCTTCACGCCCTCCCCTTGCTCCTCATGGATGTAGGAGGGCCTGTCCTTGGGCCTCTCCAGCACCTCTCAGCCCAGCCCAGGCCACGGCCCCACTCCACCTCTGTTTTGAGGACTAACTTTCATTTTTCATTGCGTGTTCTTCTGACCTCTAATTTTTGGCCCAATCGGGATTTTGCCTTTGGCTCTCTAGCTTAGACACAGAGCTCATGGAGGCTGTGCTGCAATCTGAACCAGGGATAGGACAAGAATGTCAGAGGCTGTTTAGGGATCGTGGAGGGGAGGAGGGTTATAGAGAAAGAATGCATTTGGCTCAGATCATAGTAAAAAATCAAAACAACTCATACTTTGAGTTTCCCAAGCACTTTGGTGTATATTGCCCTTGAACTATACAATGCAACCCCTGGGGGACAGTTAAGATGGGTGTCATTATTATTTTATTTACATCTCCGTGTTAAAAATGAAAGAACTGAGGCTCACCCAGGTTACACAACTTGACTGAAATCACACAGTGCATGCGGGAGCCAGCATTTGGTTTCAAGTACAAGTTCTTTCTGCCCTGCCACGCTCTCCCCGCACAGATCAGCGCTCAGAAGCTAAAGGAGGATGCGGAGCCTGGACTGAGATGACGCAGGCAGACGCAGACCAGACATACTGACTTGGCTCTCCCTCCTCAGCAAGTAGTGACTGGCCAAATACCACACACGAGTAACAAACACCTTGCATTTATATAACACCTCACTGACAGTGTTTTTACAAGCATTATCTCATTCCATCCTCACAAATAACCCCATGAGGTAAGCAGGATGAACTCAGTTATTCTTTTCTTTTCTTTTTTTTTTTGTTTTTGAAACAGGGTCTCACTCTGTCGCCCAGGCTGCTGTGGCGCAATCACAGCTCACTGCAGCCTCGACCTCCCAGGCTCAGGTGATCCTCCCACCTCAGACTCCCTGAAAAGCTGGGAGTACAGTTGTGCACCACCACACCTGGCTAATTTTTGTATATTTTGTGGAGATGGGTTTTTGCCATGTTGCTGAGACTGGTCTTGAACTCCCAGGCTTAAGCAATCAACTCACTTCCATCTCCCAAAGTGCTGGGATGACAAGTGTGAGCCACCACACCCGGCAAACCTGGTTATTCTTATTTTAAGATGAAACAACTAAGTAAAGGCAGGTTAAACTCCTGGCCCATAGTCAAAAAGTCAGGAGAAGTGGGACTCAAACCCAGTGTTTCTCTTAAAGTGCATCTTTCTTCTTACTGCTAAGGAAGGGAGTACAATCCAGGGACCGCAAATACTTGGCACGCATACAGTCCTATCTTGTCCCACACCCAGGACAGACATTACTAATTGATCACAGCATTTTTGCCCAGATTTGGCCTCAGGATCCTCCTCAGTATAGTTCTCTGGGCGGCACTTGTCAGCCAGAACAGACAAGCAAGATGAAGACTTTTCCAGCCTGCTCTAAGCAGTACATATAACTGGCTCAAGTCACAGAGACCAAGTGTACAAATCCATCTGATTAGAAATCTGGCTAAAACAAAGAAGGAAACAACAGATGCTGAGGTCTACTTGATGGGGGATGGTAAGAGGAGGGAGAGCAGCAGAAAAGATAACTATTGGGTACTAGGCTTAATATCTGGGTGATGAAATAATCTGTACAACAGACCCGCATGACATGTGTTTACCTATGTAACATGCCTTCACATGTACCCCCAAACCTAAAATAAAATGTAAAATAAGAGTAATAAAAATAATTTTCATAATGAGATGAAGAATCAGCTAAGATAAATCAAATAATATTTTAAAAACTCATTTTATTCATTAATTATACAATAAATGTTAAATATTAAACACACGTATACTTATAAAGTATAATAACATAAGGAAATCTGGTTCAAGATCTAAGAAGAGCCTAAATTTTTTTTCTCCTACCTGTTAATTTACAACCAGTACAAAAATAATAATAGCTAACATTGGCTTGGCACAGTGGCTCACGCCTGTAATCCCAGCACTTTGGGAGGCCAAGGTGGGTGGATCACTTGAGGTTAGGAGTTTGAGACCAGCCTGACCAACACGGCAAAGCCCTGTCTTTACTAAAAATACAAAAATCAGCCATGCGTGGTGGTGGGCACTTGTAGTCCCAGCTGTTCAGGAGGCCAAGATAGGAAAATCGCTTGAACCTGGGAGGTGGAGGTTGCAGTGAACTGAGACTGCACCACTGCACTGCAGCCTGGGCGACAGAGCAAGACTACATCTCAAAAAAAATAAATAGTAATAATAAAAATAGCTAACATATTTTTGAGTACTTACTCTGTATCAGGTGCTATATTAAGTGCTACTTCTGCATTTCCCTAAAAAGTAGATCTGATTCTTCACATTTTAAAGATAAGGGAATTGAGGCTTTGAGGACTTAGGAAACTTGCCAGATGCAACCTTATACTGCTGAATTCCACGAATCTTGCTGCCTTATTACACTGTCTCCTATGCTGTAGACCAGCACTTTCTCGATTCTTTGTAAAGGGAAACATGTCTTACTTTTCCAAATCCTTGAAATCACCTGCTTGGATAGGGAAGAAAACAATAAGGGATGTAGATACCAACAGTAAAATTGTCAAGCAAAGCAGGCTCCACGAGGGGTGGCCAATGGGCAGCTGTTGGCAGTGGCGGATGGGGGTTGTACAATATGAGCAGGGCTTGGACATGTGAACTGGAGTGTCCACATGTGTAGGCAAAAAGGCCTTAGCTGTGCGGGACAGCAAGCCAGTGGTGGAAAGAGACTGGGCTGGAGACTAGCTCTCCCCACAATGCTGCATTCTGACATGGACTTCAGAGCGGTCCACGAAGCTAAATTTGACCCTGGATTTGTACATTTGGTCTCTATGACCTGAGCCAGTTATAGGCACTGCTGAGAGCAGGCTGGAAAAGGTCTTCATCTTGCTTTTCTGTTCTGGCTGACAAGGGCTGCCTGGAGAACTATATCGAAGAGGATCCTGAGGCCAAATCTGGGCAAAATGCTATGATTAATTAGTAATGTCTGTCCTGGGTTCGGGGTGGACGGTATGATAGGGCAGTATGTGTGCTAAGTATTTGCCTTCCCTGGAAGTCCACATTGTTATGAAGGTATATTTGTCAAGGTAAGAGGGTGTAATATACCTTATTGAGCAGTTTGTAGCTTGGTTTGTAACTTTCAGCTGTTGAGATATATGGTAAGTTGGCTTCCATTTGTACTTCTGTACCTTGCCCTGCGTTTGTTAGGAGTGGATCTGGTGAAAACCAGGCTTTCCTGCTTCTGCTGTTTTTGCTGCTCCTGCAAGCAGGCCACTCATGGAGGTGTCTGTTGTCCTGTGGTGGTGGGAGAAGTTCTACCCTCTGACTACTAGTTTTCTGAGTGTGAGAGCATGTGTCATACATTCATTTTAGTAATGCCAATTGCAGCAGGTGCAGCAAGGGTCGGAGTGGCAGCAGCCTCCAGACCATAGGAGCCTCCTGATCTTGCCAATGGCAGGGGCCTCCAGGGCCAGCCCCCTAGTTTGGAAGGCAGCCTCCCTAATGCAGAAGAAACTATGGCTTCTTTGGGGGCCTGATTCTTTGGTGTTACTCAGGGAGTTGTTCCTGAAAACTTAAGTTCAAATCTGCTTCTTCAGCCCTCTTGATGATTCTATAAGGCATATAAAACCCTGAAATAAATCCTTTCTATATAAAACTACTAGAGTGGATTCTGTTCTAGGCAACTGACCAGCACAGGGCACTTAGCCTCCCCTCCAGGAACAAGGGAGACTCTGGTGACCTAGGAAAATCACTTTTGAATGCATTCTAAGGCCTTGTCACTCCATTGAACTTACTGTCTTTGGTAAGGTTTTCTCCGTTTTTGTTCTGTACCTGGGTTCAACCTCTCTACTACGGACTGAATTCCTAAAATTTATATGCTGAAGCTCTACCCTCCAATGTGATAGTGTTTAGAGAGAGCCTTTGGGAGGGGTTACATGAGATCATAAGTGTAGGGCCCTTATAATGGGATTAGTGCCCTCATAAGAAGAGACACCAGAGAACTTGCTTTCTCACCCTCCAACCACGTAAGGGCATAGCAAGAAGGCAGCCATCTACAAGCCAGGAAGAGTAGCCCTCACCGGGGACTAACCAGCCTGGCACCTTGACTTCCCATTCTGCTAAACAGTAAGAAATAAATGTCAGTTGTTTAAGCCAACCAGTCTATGGTGTTTTGTCATAGCAGCCCAAGCTGACTAAGACACTCTGATCCTTCTTCGGATCATCGACCCCACTCTTCCCCATCTGCCTGACTTGTATGGATGTGGTTCTGGAGCACTGTCACTCAGGTCTTCCTTGGACCATCAAAGTCCAGGGGCCAATATCAACACTACCCACCCAGCCTGAGCTTTAAGAAACCTCAAGTCTAGCAGCTATCCAAGCCCAGCTGTCTCAGACAAAGAAGCTGACAAACATATGTTGAGACTCTGTGCAGCACAGTTTGGTGAAAGCTGTTTGATAATGGTGCATTGGGATTGTACAGGAAGAGAGGGCAGGAAGAACAACAGAAATAGTCTTGACCTTGTTGTCCACCTTAAGTAAGTATTGAGAATGGCACTCATCAAAATTCAGAGAGAGTGAAAAGCAAACAGAAAGTGTTCCTTGGCTTTCAAGTTCTTGCACAGTCTTTCTAAGAGTCTTTCAAGGGCTTGAGTGAAATCAAGTAGTTTCATTTTACTACATGTTCTTGCAAGACAATCTCCAAATTCCAGTGGCCTGGTTTTATCCACTCTCCCCTCTTCAAGTTTGAATGCTCTTGTACAGATTTACTGCAATTTCACTTGAAGTCATTTCTGTCTCATCCAGTTTCATCTCCCAGCTCATGAGCTCATGGGTTTTGCATGATTTCAATATGAAGTCATCAGCCAGGCCCAGCTTCCTGCACAGACTTTAAACCCTTAGGATGCTTTGAATAAACTAGAGGTAAGCCCCACAGTTTGTACTGAAACATGAAACCCAGAGTTTCTCCCAGGTGCTCTCATATATGAGTATATTACATGGTTCACATCTTCCTCTGTTTCTTAAACACTGATGCCTTCCATCCTGCCTCTCCTCTTCTCAGCACATGCACTTGCCCTCTCACAGGAGGAGGAAGCCCAGAAGGAACTCAGAGTAGTCAACTGGTTAAAGCTCAGGAAATACTAGAGCTCTCTGTTTTACACAGAATTATGTAAGTACATGTTGGAACTAAAGCAACACTGAGTTTCTGGAGGATGAAGAAAAAGAAAATTCCATTCTAAGTCAACTGCATAAATAATGGAAAATTATATATACTTCAAGTATCCATTAATAGAGTCCACATTCTGAAATCAAGCCAAAATGTGTGGGCCTGGAACTCTGGAATGCATATTGACTGAACAGTCCTTATTTCCAAAGTCATAGCCAACAACAAAAATCACATTGTGGTATCAGTGCCTCCATTCTTTCTCAAATATTCATGTGTTCTTTTTGAGCAATGGCCATAAAAGAGTTTATAAAACCACAGCAACAACAACATGAAAGTCATGATAATGACAACTCAAATTTATAGCTTGAGTTTTAAAAATAAGACAAAAACGATTTGATCATATGTAAAAATCGACATAACTCTCTCTAATTTGATTCAAACAAGTATTATTCATTGAGATCCTATTATGCCCCACTACTGTGCTAAATTCTAAGAAATATGATAAAACTATATTAAATAATTTCTTTTCTCATAGAGTAACAGAGGCAAATATTGAATGTGTGAGATAATTAGAGAACAACCAAGGGAAAATAATCTGAGCCATGTTGCTGCCATTAAACCTGATATGTAGTCAACAATAGAAAGATCAGAGAAGGTGAACAGGTAGAAAAGTATTAATTCAAGACAAAGTCATCAAAATAGTCCTTGATGCCTGGAAAACGTCTGGGAGGTTTCTGATCTAATGCTAATGTAGGTGACTCTGCTCTGAAAGGGGATAAATCTAAGTACAACTTTTCCCAAGGAGAGTTTAGAAAATGGCCAAATGGAAAGGACTACTCAGAACCCATCACCTTGATAGATTAAAGCTGCTCCAGGTCTGGAGCGCCTCCAGAGGAGCAGACTAAATCATGTGGAAAAGCTGAAGGGAAAGCCAGTGTGGGTGATTAGGCATGGCAAAGTACCAGATCCAGTTTATCAGCCACCTTATCCTTGCTCTCTGCCTCCATTTGGAGGAGATGCCATTAGGAAGAATATAAGAGGCTAGGCTGAGGAAGGTAAAAAAATCTGGTTGTGAGAAGTAAGCAATGTATGAGAAGTCTGGGTGGATATATACCGTTTAAAACAACCTCTTCACTACTCTTACAGACATTAAGAAGTCTAAAATGGAATGACTTCCTTCCTCCATAGTCTTCCAAATCTGGTCATCTTTCTATGTTGCTGATTTTATTCAATGCCACTCTTATTACTCTAGCCACTCTGAAAGGAAATTTCCCTCTTCACTGTGTGGGAGGGAAGAAACATTTCTTCCATTAACTGTGTTCAATGACTGGGACCTGTGAATTCAGCTGACAAAAGATAGATTAACAGGAGAAAAAGTTTATTTACACGTGCAATGTACATACACACTGGAGTGCTCAGTGATGAGTAACTCAAATGCGTGGTTAGAGCTTGTAGCTTATATACCTAATTTAGTCAATAGGGGAAAGGTAGAGAAGAGAAATGGCTCCTATGGGAAGAAAAATAGGTTTCTTTAGGAAAGACAAATGAGTGCTTTAGAAGAACAAATAGGAGATAAGAAAGTTTGAGCATAAAGTTTATACATGTATGAGTGTTCTTTCCATCTTCAGAGACATAAAAATTCCTCAAAGAGAAAGTTTATGCGGATTTACTCTTAGTCACTCTTCTGGGGACAGACCAACCTCAAGAGTGTTTATAACAGTCTTTATTTGTCAGAAGTTTTTGCATATATTCAGATAAGGATAGCACCAAAAGGCTTCTTTCTGTATCTGCTGAATCTCAAAAGTCTTCAGCTTAAAATAATCTTTATACCAACTCTGGGGTTCCAAGGACACCCCCACACCTGCATCTCTGCTTTCAGTCCACGGCCAAATCTTCTGCTAAAACTACGAGTTTCTGAAGAATTGTATTAATCATTTTTGTTCCCAGAATCTAGAGTAGTGCTGGTACATGGCTTATCCATTCACGAAATACTTTTGAATGAATTAGTAAATAAGGTAAAACAGAGTATTGTTTTTCTTATATTTGCAAAACAGCAACAAACAAAAACCATGATACCTATTAGAGGCTAATTCCTTAACAAAGATATATCTTGAGCCCTGATCTGTCTCCTGAGATACCCACCTGTATTCTCAACTTTTTATGAGGCATTTCCACCAGAAGATTTCATAGGCATCTCAAATTCAACATTTCCCACAAAGAACCCCATTGTCTTTCCTGTTCTTCATATATTTTCTAATTCAGTGAACAATGTTACCCAACTACCCAAGCTATATAAATGTTACTTGTCATTGACTCCCTCTTTCTCACCCCTTATAGTGAATTATCATGTTGAATCTACCTCTAAAATACCTCTGGAATGAGCATAGAAGTTTCCTCAAAAATTAAAAATAAAATTATTATGTGATCCAGCAATTCCATTTCTGAATATATGTCCAAAAGAATTGAAAACTGAATCTTAAAGAAATATTTGCACACCCATGTTCAAAGCACTCATAACAGCCAAGAGGCAGGAGAAACCTGAATGTCCATCAACAGATAAATCGATAAAGAAAATGTGGTGTGTACATATGGTGGAATATTATGCAGCTTTTAAATAAAGGGAAATTTTGTCACATGCTACAACATGAGTGAACCTAGAGGATATTGTGCTAAGCAAAATAAGCCAGTCACAGGAGAACAAATACTGTATGATTCCACATATATGAAGTATCTAACGTAATCTAAATCATAGAAACAGAAAATAGAAAAGTGGTTACCAAGAGCTGGGGAAAGGAGAAGGGAAATTAGTGGGCACAGAGTTTCAGTGGTGCAAGATGAAAAAGTTCCTAGAGATCTTTGCACAACAATGTGAATACATAACACAAATTAATTGTACACTTAAAAATAGTTAAGATGGTATATTTAATAAGGTATTTTTTTTACTACAAGTTTTCTATTTAACTGCAGCAGGGCTTATAAACGAGCCTGAACACATCTCGTTGAGCCTATTCTATTCTTGTTGAGCTAAGTAACAGCTACTAAAGAAGTAATCAATTATAGACTGATCCAGATAGAGTCAGCCTATTTTAGATGGCTGACGTTTAAGGATGCCACCTAAAATAGGCTGACTAAATGAAAGCTATTTCTTTCATTCATGCCCCAGTGGGGCATGGCCAGCCGGGGGTCCCCACAATGTCACTTTGCAAGCCAGGGACCCCTGACTGGCAACACCCCACTGGGGCCTCACTCAGCCATCCTGACATACCTCAGCTCACCTGTGTTATAGCTTATACCTGCATTCTGCTGTTCCCAAGCTCTTGTACTGCGCCCAAGAAGAATGAGGATGCACAGGACATTGGAAGGTGAGGAGGGTGGAGAATAATTTTATTGAGTGATGAAAACAGCTTTCAGTGGAGAGGGGACAGGGTGATGGATCCCCCGTGTGGCTGGGTCTGGAGTCTTTTATGGACTCAGAATGGGGAGTGCATGCTGATTGGTCTGTGAGTATGCAAAAAAGTTTAAAGCAAAGACACCACTTAAAGGTGAGCACGAAAGTGACAAAAACCAATTAGGAAAGAGTAGGTATATGTAAAATAGGTGAAGGGTGAGGACCAATGAGAGGAAAACATGCCAAATGGGAAGACGAGTTCCCAATCTGGTCGGAGGATTTAACTTGCAGCTTGGCTTTCAGGCTTTAAACTGTCTTCGGCTTGAAGGTGGGGTTTTGCCACGGGCCCACCTCTATCTGCCTAGGCATTTGTCTGCCTCTATCAATATCAGAATGAAGACTGGGAGACCTGCTGCTCCTTCCATTGGTAAGAGGACATTAACAGTGTTTTTTCACTCCTACAGCTTCTATTTATCTCTATATTGGTTTTGTTTTGGAAGGGTAAGGACTGGTTTCCTCTTTGTTTTTTCTACAATGAAAATATTTTTAAAAAATTTTATATAAATGACTTATGTAAAAACACTCAAATGATACCATTTAATTTTTATCCTGATGACATAATCAGAAACCTTCTGGACCAGTCATTTCGCTTCCTTCCATCGTTTCGTATGAACAATATATACTAGCTTTAACCCTCATTCCTCCTAAGAAAGCAATTACACAAAGCTAGTATTACAAGAAAGCAATGTGAAGTATAGCTATTTTAAAAAACAAAGAAAATTTTTGGGGGGTGATGTGGGAATTACCCAGCAAATTGTGATGAACTCTAGGGAAGCTGCTGGTCAACCAGACCCAGCAAAACAAAATATATTCTTCAATTACATCTACGTGTCTTGGCTTCAAGGAAAAGAGAATGGGTTTTGGTAATTGTGGTGTTTTGCTTTGGTTTTTTGTTTGTTTGAGATTTTTTGTTTGTGTTTGGTTTTTTGTTTTTTTACAAATTTGTAACATTTTTTAGATTGTTTTCTAAAACAAAAACAGACCCAAAAACCCCACTAGATTTTAGTTTTCAGTTCCAGGGGAAAAAAAGTCAGCCTACCCTCAATTTGAACCTGTATCCATGTGGTCATAATTAAACGCCTCAGAAGAACTTAAAATCATCAGAAAACATCTGACCATATTGAGACATGTCCAGCTACACGTACTAGAATGTGGCTAGGCAGCAGTTTGACATTTTTGAAATGGCATCCATAAAGGATAGGAAGGAAATGCTGAGTAAGCACCAGGAGGAAAGTAATAAGGAAGGAGATTATTTTCTTTTCATCATATACTTGGGTCCAGGTGCTCAAAAACTATACACAGAATGAACTTGAAATTGTAACTGGAAGAATTCAACAAGGTCTCTAAAACATCCTGGAGACATTTAGGATGCTGCTTTGACCAGATGGAAGGAGCTGGGAGGAGGAAGTTAATTACATTTGTGGGCAATGACTGAGGCTTTATTGTAGTGGTAACGTATGAGAGAAGTCTTGAAAGAAAGGGAAGGATGTTGAGGGGCAGGGAAGTGAGGAAAGCACCTAAGGGTGCAGGATGAGACCTTTACAGCTGCAAGGATGGGTTGGGTTTCCAGTTTGCTTGCTAGACAAACAGAAGATAACTGATATGGTTTGGCTGTGTCCCTGCCCAAATCTCATCTTGAAATGTAGCTCCCATAATTCCCATGTGTTGTGGGAGGGACCCAGTGGGATATGATTGAATCACGGAGGTGGTTTCCCACATAGTGTTTTCATGGTAGTGAATAAGTCTCACAAGATCTGATGGTTTTATAAGAGGTTTCCCCTTTTGCTTGGCTCTCATTTGCTCTTGCCTGACACTGTGTAAGAAGTAACTTTCGCCTTCCATCGTATTGTGAGGTGTCTCCAGCCATATGGAACTGTGAGTTCACTAAACCTTTTTTTCTTTATAAATTACCCATTCTTGGATATGTCTTTATCAGCACTGTGAGAACTGACTAATACAATAATGCAGGGGTTTGTGTATGAGGGAAACACCCAGACTTCTCATATTTTTAGACCAATAATACAACACAACAACAAACAGCATAGAGGATGATTTGGAGAGGGAGTGGAAAAAATGGATTATAAAGTTAATGCAGTGAACTGTGGCAGAGACCAAAGGGACGGAAAGGAGGATGGCATGATCTATGCCTTCTAGAGTGTTCCATAATACAGATTAATTCTGTTTATATGAAGCTAAACAAAACTTTGTTCTGTTAACTAAAAAAAAAAAAAAAAAAGAGAGAGAAAAGGAAAAGCTTTTATATGCTATAACTTGATTGCTTATAGAAGTTGCAAGGTAAAAACAGAAAATAAACATATGCAGACCCCGAAGCAGGAACAAGCACTTTTTTCCCCGTAGAGCAATTGCTGCCCCTGTCCACTGCCAACTCCCTGCCCGACCACCCACTTCTCAGATGACACCTTTTGTTTCTGGACCTGCCCCCACTGCCATGCATGGAACAGAAACCAGGAAAATTCTTTCCCCACAGGAGCAGGAGGGACCAGAGGAGGTCACATTTACCACCACATTGCAAGAACAGAATTTACCCCTATGTTGCAAGAACAGAAAACAATGTCACTGGCATGCTGAATTTTAACTCAAAATATATTTATTTCCCTCCTCCACTCCCATTCCTCAAAGAACCAGTGGGATATATATTAGTTCTGTTCTAGATTACTACTTATGGACTATTTCATTGCTTTATAAAAGTCATTAGGCTCCCTTTCTAGCGTGTTGAAAGGGTTAATAGGGGTTGCTTCAATGGCTAGAAAAAGGTATGCAATTCAAATAACTGCTTTCCAAAAGAACTTCTAACATGTACCCAGTGTATATGGTGGTGGTAATACCACAGGCTTTCTAGGTCAGGCCCACTTTGCCACTTCTCCATTTAAGCCCATTACTTAACCTCTCGTGCTGTTTCCTCCTGGGTAAGTGAGGATGATGGCAGTATCTCCCCCAAAAGGTTATTAGGAAAATTAAGCAGGTTAATACTGTATAGGTAAAACACATGAAACAATGCCTGGTGCAGAGTTAAGTGCTTAATAAGCATTAGTGATGACCATGATGCAGCAAAATTCATTACTCTTTTCTAAAATGAAAAGAAGAATGAGGTAAGAGAAACTCTTAGCAGGATGGTGGTGCTAATGCTGTAGACACAGGATCCTAGGAGGTAAGGGGGAAAGAGAATCACCACTGCATTCACAGACAGCCCTCGTGGTCTCAAAGTAGGGCAGCCCTTGGGCAGGGACACCAGGTGGACGATTTGGTACCACAGATGTACAAGACTCCATGATATGTAACCTACAGATTGGTGTTTTCACTGGGGGACAAACCTAACACCCCACATACAGGCATACCACAAAGATCTTCCTTCCCAGCAGAAAGAATATATGTAAGATATTCCAGGTTGCTTAAATGGGAGAGTTAAGAGAAAGGACAATTCTCCAAATTAAAGGCCAATCCTCCCATGGAGCTAGGAGACAAAGAGCCATCCGCCCGCCTCACCTATGTTAAGATGAGGCATCAACCTTGCAACTCATAAGTCTCCCAGTTGTGTAACCACCCCATGGGTTCTTCTTGCCTACTGCCCAGGTAAAGCCAATTTATCAAGACACGGTGGGTTGCAATAGAGGAAGAGCCAGCTAAACAAGGGACCGGTTTTATTATTACCCAAATCAGCCTCCCCAGAGGCCAGGGGTTTTTAAAGATAGTTTGGTGGGCAGGGGGCAAGGGAAGGAAGACAGCTGATTGGTTGGGTCAGGGATAAAATAATAGGGAATTGAAGCTCTCCTCTTGCATTAAGTGAGTTTCTGGGTGGGGGGCCACAAGACCAGATGAGCCTGTTTACCAGACTGGGAAAAATACCTCAAACACCAATCTCAGGTTTGACAATAGTAATGTTGTCTATAGGAACAACTTAGATTACTGATCTTGTGGCATCTGGCTGCTTGACTCCTGAACCATAATTTCTAATCTTGTGGATAATTTGTTAGTTTCACAAAGGAGGTCTTGTCCCCAGGCAAGGAAGGGTTTTGTTTTGGGGCAGGCTGTTATCTTTGTTTCTAAGTCAAACTATAAACTAAATTCCTCCCAAAGTTGGTTCTGCCTACACCCAGGAATAAACAAGGGCAGCTTGAAGGTTAAAAGCAAGATGGAGTTGGTTAGGTCAAAACTCTTTCACTGTCATAATTTTCTCACTGTTAAACAATTTTTGCAAAGGTGATTTTACTTGGAGCCTACTCTCAGTGAAAACTGAAAATGTTTTCCGTACCCTAGCAATCTTTAGTGCAATGTTTCCTAAATAATTAATAAATTAACTTTCCGAAAGGTAGAAGATAACAATTACAGAAATATTGAAGCTGCTTGTATAGAAGCACATAGAATCTTCTAACTAGAAGGAAACTGAGTAATCCTTTTTTTTTGTGGACTAAAGTAATTTTTTTAGCAGCGCCCTTTATTTCAAACAAAATTCCTCTTGGAATCTTACACATAGTACAGATTTTAAAAAGAACTAATGTGGCACAGCAGTGCTGTACAAAGGTAGGGGTCGGCGGGATCAATCCACCTGAATTATCTGCCCAGGATGTGAGCAATAGAGGAGTGCATTATTTGTAGAGAATTGAAAAACAAGGAAAAGCCAAGCAAGAGTGAGTCTGATTTGTGTTACCACCATACACTCAGTTTTAAATGGCGTCAGTGACAGAATATTCCCCTCCACCAGGGCAGACCACTTGGTAGTAATGGGGTAGGGTAAATGTGAAGTGGGGCAAGTGTATGATTGTAACCACCCAATGGGTTCATCTTGCCCACTGCTTAGATAGAGCTGATTTACTGAGATAGGGGAATTCCAACAGAGAAAGAGTAATTCACACAGAGCTGGCTGTGCAGGAGACAGGAGTTTTATTATTACTCAAATCAGTCTTCCTCAGCATTCAAGGATCAGAGTTTTTAAGGACAACTTGGTGGGTAGAGGGGAAGCCAGTGAGCTGGGAGTGCTGATTGGTCAGGTGAGAGATGAAATCACAGGGAGTTGAAGCTGTCTTCTTGCACTAAATCAGTTCCTGGGTGGGGGCCACAAGATCAGATGAGCCAGTTTATCAATATGGGTGGTGCCAACTGATCCATCAAGTGCAGGGTTTGCAAAATATCTCATGCTGTGTGTTTCATGATCTGCCAGTTTATCTCCCAACCATGGTCCCCAGGGGGTCCACGGAATGCATTTTGAAAACCACCAGTCTAGCCCACTCTGCTCACCTTTGAAACCCAGAAAAGTTAAGTGACTTCCAATGTCACCGAGGTAAAGCAACTCATACAAGTAAAATTAGAATCCAGGCTCCATGCTTTCTGTGTGTCTACTTCCCAAAGCTACTGTAGGGACCAAGGGAAAACTTCCCCTTTGCCCTCTTGCAGGTTCACTGAAAACCATCTGACAAAAGGCAGATTCATAGGAGAAAAGAGTCATACAAAATGTCTTTAATGTGCACATGTAGGAGTCATACAAAATATGAAAACTTGGTTGGGCATGTTGGCTCACACCTGTAATCCCAATACTTTGGGAGGCTGAAGTGGGAGGACTGCTTGAGCCCAGGAGTTTGAGACCAGCCTGGGCAACATAGTGAGACCCCATATCTAAATAATAAATAAATAAGCTGGGAAGGGTGGCACACACCTCTAGTCCCAGCTACTCAAGAGGCTGAGGTGGGAGAATCCCTTGAGGCTGGGAGGTTGAGGCTTCAGTGAGTCATGTCATGCCTCTGAACTCTAGCCTGGACAAGATAGCAAGACCCTGTCTCTGAAAAAAAAAATTAAAAGAAATATGAAAACAAGGAAAGGGCCTGATGATTGAAGCTTTTATACCATCTTGAAGTTGCAGAAAGAATAGAGGCTCAAAGCATGGCAAGACAGGTTATAGGAAGGAGAGAAAAGAAGATAAGTTAATCAAGGGTGATCCTGTTATGCAGATGAAAGTCTCAGGTAACACATATCAGAAAGAAGAGACGCAGCCTGTGGTTAAGTCCAGATCTGGACAGGCCCTCTGACAAAGCCTGGATGTTTATTTTGCTAATGTAGATTTTTCTCTACAGATGCAAATCTCCTCCACAAAAGGCAGATTTTCAGGGTTATTCCAGTCTGAAGCCCTCTGGAAAAACATCTCAAAAGATGCCAATGAAGTATATTTTAGGTTGAAATATTTTTGATTTCCCTTACCACCACCTTGTTTCTCAGTCTCCCTGCTTGATTCCCTAGTGTTAAACGCTGAGTTGTTTCCCCTAAGATTTGAAGCCATTGTCACAGGGTTAACAAGAATTACAGACAGAAATATAGTTTATAATTGAGCATTAATCAGGCTGAGAGAAGAAAAAGGAAGAAACCTGTCAGGCAGGCAGTTAGGGTCAGTCCTCAGTTGAATTCTTTCAAACAAAAGAACAGCCTGAAAAATTGAGCTGCAGGCACAGATAAGGAAATTTGCACAGGGGGGCTTGCCTAAGATATGCCCCCAGCCACACAAAAAAGAAAGGCTACACAGATGCCCAGACATGCCCACAATGTAAAATTCCATCCCCTGACACATGGCCAGCAAGGGGAACAAAGCAATATGGAGTAACTCAAGATAAGGGCCTGCATGCACATTAGGAGGACTAAGTGGAGCTACCAGAAATTTACAACTTATGCAAATGAGACATGCAACCCTCATCAGTTTCTTATAAAAGCCTTTTCATTCAAATGTAAAAAATGGCAAACCTCTTTTAAGCCCACAGTGGAGAGCTTTCTTCTTTTGCTTATTAAACTTTTGCTCCAACCTCACTCTTGGTGTCTGCACTCCTTAATTTTCTTTATCATGAGACAAAGAACTTTGGGTGATACCTTGAGCAGTGAGAGACTGCTGCACTGTGGTGCAATGGCAAGACTGTAATAGGCTGCACTGTTGTTACTGGCAGCAAATCCACACAGATCTGCAGTAACCTCAATTCTTGCCTCCTCAGAAGAAAGAATTCACCAAGAGACTAAGGCAAGTTTTAGAGCAGGAGTGAAAGTTTATTAAAAAAGCTTTAGAGCAGGAATGAAAGGAAGGAAAGTACACTTGTAAGCAGGCAACTTGAGAGATCAATGTGCCATTTGACCTTTGACTTGGGGTTTTATGAGTTGGCATGCTTCCAGGGTCTCACATCCTTTGTCCCCTGATTATTCCCTTTGGGTAGGCTGTTTGCATGCGCAGTGGCCTGCTAGCACTTGGGAGGTGAGTATGCGTAGTGTGTTTACTAGAGCCGTATGCATGCTCACTCAAGGCATTCTTCCCTTACCAGTCAAATGTCCCTAGAAGGTCATATGCCAGTTAAACTCCGGTATTTTGCCTCTTAATGTACATGTTTGAGCCCATTCACCCAACTCCTGAGATCTTATCAGGAAGCTGCCGATCACCAGTTTCAGGTTTTTCTATCTATTAGGGAACTGCCTTTCCCTGGGGCCAACTGCACCCAATTATTATCTTAGAGAGACAGCTTAACAGCTGCCTGACCATCATCTGATGGTCACCTGACATTCCTGGTGGGTGTGTGGTGGGGGAAGCCCTCTGCTGCTCTGGTTATGTCTGACCAGCTACCTACTGTAACACTGTGGCCCACTTCCTTATAACCAAAAGTGATATAGCACTAGACACTGACCATTTGCATCCACACTGTTTCTACAGATAGGACTTCTGATGTTAGAATCGCAAGGCTTTTGCTTAAGAATTGCTTAAGCAGAACGGCCGACACAGACCACTTTAAAGACCGCCACAGAGGAACCAAATCAATGTGAGAATATAGTTTCTTCATCTCCCTGTCCCATAACTTCACCCTGCTCTCTTCCACCAATCAACAATCTCCACACTTTAGCCACTCCAAAACCCTTTAAAGCTCTAACCCCATACTCCCCAGGGAGATGGATTTGAGGCTTCCTCCTGTCTCATCTCCTCATTTAACAACCTCATGATTGAACATCTTTCTCTGCTGCAACCCCATATTTTGCCCTATTGACTTGTTGAGTGTACTAGGCAATGAATCTCTTATGTTTACAAATGTATATGTTGAAGTCCTAAGTCTCTGTACCTCAGAATGTGACCTTATTTGGAAATAGGTCACAAATGTAAGATTGCAAATGTAAGTAGTTAAGGTGAGGTCATTAGGACAGGCACTGATCCAATATGACAAGTGTCCTTATATAAAAAGGAAATTGGGGGGCAGATGCACAAAGGGAGAATGTCATGTGAATATCAAGGTAGAGATCAGGTGATGCAGCTACAGGCTGAAGAATGTCAAAGATTAGCCACAAACCAACAGAAGCTGGGGAAGAGACATAGGGCACATTCTCCCTCAGTGTCCTCAGAAGGAACCAACCCCGTTGAAACCACCTTTCCAAAATTACAACAGTAAGAGAAATCAGATATAGCTGACTCCATTTTGTCTGTAGCCTCACAGGTTGGCTACTTTTGCTCATTCCTGGGTATGGGCCAAGCCAACTTTAGGAATTTAGTTCATAGTTTAAATGATAATAGCCCTTGCCAAAAACTAAATTGTTCTTGTAAAACTAATGAAAGGCTCACCAAGTTAGGAAGAGAGAGGCTTGAATTCTAAACAATTACCAGCCATTATTCTGGAGGTCGTAAGATTTGCAACTTCCTCAATTACTCTTGGAAATAACCTCACTATTGTAGAATCTAAGATTGGCCTTTTGAGATGTCTTTTGAGGTTTTTGCATTTCTGACAACTGGATGGCCCCACCTGGACCTGCCAACCCATCCTATGACCCCTGCTCAGGAAATGACTCAGCACAAGAGGACAGCTTTGATTTCCTATCATTTCATCTCCAACCCAACCAATCAGCATGTCCCCATCTTACTCCCCTGCTCACCCAACTCTCTTTGAAAAGCTCTCATCTCCAAGACTTCAGGGAGATTGATGTGATTATTAACTCCATCTCATGTCAATTAAACTATTTCTTTACTGCAATGCCATGGTCTTGGTGAATCAATTTTGTTTGTGCAATGGGCAGGAAGAACCCATCAGGAAGTAACATTGTCGACGCATTAATCTCACACTTCTAGCCCCCAGAACTGTAAAGACAACACATTTCTGTTGTTTAAGCTATATAGTTGTGGGTACTTTATTATGGCAGCCCTAGCAAACTAATATGCCTAGTAAATCACAAATCAGTGGCCTGTCAACCTAAAATAATTGAAGCGATCTCGTTGCCTGAGGTATCACCTGAAGTTCTTTGTCTCATGACCAAGAAAACTAAGGGAGGTGGCCACCAAGGGTGAGGTTGGTGCAAAAGTTTAATAAGTGAAAGAAGAAAGCTCCCCACTGTGGAGAGGGGGCCCGAAAGAGGATTGCTGTTTCACAGTTGAATATAAGGACTTTTATAAACAGGCTGGTGGGACGTGATGCTTTATTTGCATAAGGCACAAAAAAATTGGTCAGGACTAAGTGTTTCATTTGCATAAGGCACAAATTCCTGACAGTTTCACCCTGTCCCTCTAGTGCACATGTAGGCTCTTAGCCTGAGTTTACTTCATGTTGTTCAACTTTCCTTATTGCACATGTGTCGGGAGTGGAATTTTCCATTGTGGATGTGCCTGGTTCTGTGTGTCTTATCTGTGAAGCTGCATATTTAGGCATATTTTAGGCAAAACCCATGTGCAAGTTCCCTTATCTGAGTATGCCCAAAAAAGGGAAGGGATGTGCTCACTGAGACCCACTGTGTATATGTAGAACTTGCTGGCTACACAAAAGGCATTTTTTTTTATGTTGGCCCTTGCTTCCTTATCTGTGCATATAGCTTGATCTTTCAGGCTGCTCTTTTTGTTAGAAAAGAATTCTTCTGAGGACTTGTCCTAACTGTCTGCCTAACTTGTTCCTTCCTCTCTCCTCTCTCATAATCACAAAGGTCAGAATCTAATTTCAAAAGAGTTTATTCAAGTGCAAAGGTTGAGGACTGCAGCCTGGGACATACTCCCAAGTTGCCTTTGCAAGTGCTCCTGAGAACAAAAGAGAAGCTCACATTTTAAAGAAAAAAAGGACAAATCAGGAGAGGGGCAATTGTTTGACAGGAATTCTCATTGGTTCACAGAAATAACATTGGTTAGTGATTATTCAGCTATAGGGTAGTGGCATTTCATAGCTACTTGGCTATAAAATGACTTGGTTGTCTAAAGCCCACATAGCAAATGCTTAAAGAGGTAATAGCTCAAGGTAAAAGCTTAACAGTGACTGCTGTTAATTTTCAATGACTTTCTGGGCCTGATAACTTAAAGGCGCTCGCATTCCTCAGTTAAAAGTTTTTTTCTTTCTTAGGCACACTGTAATAATGGTCACAGATGTGTCTTTACTTGAGAACAAGGCCCTTGAAATGGCACTACAAAGCTATAATCAGAGTCAGTGCACACCATCAAGCTGGCATATATGAGGAAAGAGCCACAGAATACCTTTAAAAAGATTGAGTAAACCCTCCTGAATTGTTTCTAGTCAGTTGCAAGTGGCAAACCCAACTCCACGCAACTCAAAGAGCAAGTTACTGTCTCACACAACCAGGAAGGACAAGGAAGTGACTGGGGAAGACTAGAGCCTGGGCCCCAAGGTCTCCTGGGCTTTTTCCACCACTCTCTCTGCTGCCAGCATCATTCTTTTCTACCCACATGACACAGAGCATGGCCCCAGACCACTGCTAACAACTTTAGGCACCAAGAGACAAAAACGAGCTTTTTTTCAGCAGCCCTAGCCAGGAAAATCCCTGGGGAGGCTTCAGCTTGGCCCAGCCAAGTCACACACCCACACCTGTGGTCTAGAGAAGGGGTGGGGGCTACCGGACCAAGCAATCACCATTGCTACTGGACATCCAAGGAACCCATAGTATATCACCTCCTGCATGCTCTGTGCACTTTAGATTCCAGGGACCAGTACACCGTTCCCCCTTGAGAGGAGGGGAAAAATTATTTTTTCTCTGCCTATCTTAGGTTCTCCAGATGGGGCCCTATAAATTAGGTTCACAACAGACAGATCAACAAGAAAAAACAAATAGAAGTTTACTAACACGTGGATCATATCTCCACAAGGGCTCACCCAGTGAGGAGCAACCCAAAGGGGTGGTGAAAACTTGGGGTTATACAATATATCATCTTAGGCTAAGCAAGGCAAAAAGGAATTGGAACTTTGGGTGGGGGAGGCAAGTTAGGAGAAGGTAACCAGCAAAAGTATAGTAAACAAGGATCGTTTAGTAAGGTTGCTTGTGCAGATTGAAGTCAATGCCATCTCCAATGATAAGAGTTAAGAGTCTTGCTCTTCCTGGTGGGTGATATCTTTTATATAAAAATCTCCTTTATAAATGTAATATTTATTTATTTATTTATTTATTTATTTATTTATTTATTTTTATTTTTTTTTTGAGAAGGAGTTTCGCTCTTGTTGCCCAGGCTGGAGTGCAATGGCGCCATCTCAGCTCACTGCAACCTCCACCTCCCGGGTACAAGCAATTCTCCTGCCTCAGCCTCCCGACTAGCTGGGATTACAGGCATGTGCCACCACGCCCAGCTAATTTTGTATTTGTATTAGAAACAGGGTTTCACCATGTTGGTTAGGCTAATCTCAAACTCCTGACCTCAGGAGATTCACCTGCCTTGGCCTCCCAAAGTGCTGGGATTACAGGCATGAGCCACTGCGCCCAGCCATAATTTTTTTTCTTTTTACAAAAAAAAAAACTTGTACTCCATTTTTAAAGAGCTTTTTACCACTCACGGTGGCTTATATCTGTAATCCTGCACTTTGGGAGGCCGAGGAAGGTGGATCACCTGAGGTCAGGAGTTTGAGACCAGCCTGGCTAACATGGTGAAACACCATCTCTACTAAAAAATGAGCGGGGTGTGGTGGCAGGCCCCTATAATCCCATTTACTCGGAAGGCTGAGGCAGGAGAATCGCTTGAACCCGGGCATTGGAGGTTGCAGTGAACCAAGATCATCCTATTTCACTCCAGCCTGGGCAAAAGAGCAAAACTCCATCTCAAAAAAAAAAAAAAATAGAGCTTTTCCTAGGTCTGCTCATTTTCCATGGTTTTTAGTTCAAAATAATCTATCTGCCAAAGATCCAAAGATGCATATTTAGGGGTAGCATATTTTGGTTCCCTTCACCACCCTAGGATTCATACTTGGGACCACTGATCCTCCCTTGTGGAAGTAACGGCGGTCACACATTTTTCCTTTCTTAGAAATATGCAGGAAATGATTTAGGCCATTTGGACCACCCATGAAAGCCATCTGTGTATGGGAGGAGTAGAGATGTCCACACAGGTGCTGATAGCATGACTCAGAAACACAGAGCACAGAACCTGACCAAAAGAACTCCTAACTGGAAGCTGCATTCTCCTTCCCTGCCATGGATGAGTAAGGGTAGCTTTATCATAATTCTGTAGCGAAATCGAGGAAGTGCCTCCCAAACAGCATGTGGTTAAGAACACATACTCTGAAGCCTAGGTTCAGATCCTTCAGATGCCAGCTCTGGCCCTTACACACTGCGTGACCTTGAGCAAGTTGCTTAACATCTCTGCATTTCCATTTTCTTATCTGTAAAAGGTAGACTTTTCTCATTTTTTTTTTTGTAAAAATTATAGTAGTTGATTCCACGTAACACCCTTAAACAAGTGTCTGGCACACTATATAAATATTTGTTGTCTTATTATTGATGTTGTTGTAATTCTGAAGAACGTGGACTTTGGAGTGGGACGGCCATTGTTCATATTGCAGCTCTGCCTCTTACTAAATGCAGCCTTGGGCAAGTTACTTAATGCATCCACTGCCTCAGTTTCCCCATCTCTAAAATAGGAGTAATAATCATTCTTTCCTTGTGGCATTGCTGTGAGAACCGACTGAGATCATACATGTAAAGTGCTAAGTAGTATGGTGCCTGGCACGTAGTGAACACTCAGCAAATGTTTGCCATTGCTATCCTGTGTTTAAATGTATTCAGCCCTGTCAACACATGCAGTTGTTAATTCTTATTACATGCTGTCAATGGCTGGGGCTATGCTGGGGAATACAGGGGAAATTAGGGCTGGAAGTGACCTAGGAGACCTCGTCCAACTTTGTTACTTGTTGGATTTTGTTTTATTTTATTTTATTTTATTTTTGAGACAGAGTCTTGCTCTGTCACCCAGGCTGGAATGCAGTGGTGCGATCTCAGCTCACTGCAACCTCCCGCCTCCAGGGTTCAAGTGATTCTCCTGTCTCAGCCTCTGAAGTAGCTGGGACTACAGGTGTGCGCCACCACACCTGGCTAATTTTTGTATTTTTTTAGTAGAGACAGGATTTCGCCATGTTGGTCAGGCTGGTCTTGAACTCCTGACCTGGGGTGAAACGCCTGCCTCGGCTTCCCAAAGTGCTGGGATTACAGGTGTGAGCCACCGCTCCCGGCCGCGCCCAATCGCTTGTTGGATTTTAACTCCGAGCTCTGAGCATCTACATCTTCATCAGCCAAAAGGGACTTGACCCGTCGGCTGGCTCCCAGGAGCAGCATCAGTGGCAGCAACTCAAACACGACAACACTGGTTAAGACGGTGGTTCGTGTTATACCTCAAAAGTGTCTGGGTTTGCAGACAGCAAGCAACCAATTACTTGAAAAAATCTGGGAGGAGGCAGATCAGTTAGTACCTGCATAGTGAGGGAACAGCACACTGCAAGAAAACGTCAAATCCATATGGGATTGGAGACGCATCACCATTAGGCAAGCTGGTCTCAATGCAAAACAGTTTTGCTGGATGAGATTTAGTGGGTGTGCTGGTGAGCCAAAGAAGGCTTGTGTTTTTCACTTCCCTGCTTTTTTTACTCCAACTTCTGTTGTTAGTTAGCATACGGTGTCTCAGATGTCTGAATGAGGTGTAAATTGCATTTGTGATATCTACACCTAGAAATGATCTATTTAGGAAGGAGGGGAAAAAAACTAACACAAAATAGGATAGAGACCTGGTGTCTTTCAAAGGAATTGCCTTCAAGGTCCTGCAAAACAAGCTCTGACATTCAGGTGCCTTGCCAACCATGATCCCAAGCCGCTGTTCCACTTCGACACTTGGCAAAAGCCAGAATGAACAAAGGCAGCAACTCAACTGTCTTCATTCTTCAGTGGTTCCAACAGATGACGTCATCTGTGACTGCGTTCCCCTCTTCTAATTATGGAAATCAGACTTGGGAAATCGAAATCAGTCAGAATTGGCTACTTATCCAAACTCCTGTCTCCTATCTATAAACGTACGCAACCAGCTCTCTTAAAAATTATTTTATTTTTAAAGAGTGTGCAGTGCTGGAGTGGGGTAAGAGAGCAAAAGAATAAAATATCCAGAAACAAAAATTCAGAATGGCATATGCTTTCCTGTGTGACCCTTTTGGGCCTGAATAGTGGCTCTTGTAAAAAGCTTCAAGTTTCCACCAGGTGTCCTCAATTTTCAGTCTCATTGGATTTTTTTCTTAATCTGGAAATTGTTTTTCATCTTACGAGAGAATACACTTAAAAACCAGTCCTCAGTACCCTTTTTGGAGATTGAGAAAACAGAGCCAGTGTGGCTTAAACAATTCCCCTCTCCCCAAAATGGAGGCCGGTGAAGACCATGTGACAGAGGGTGTCTTCAGCCTGACCCGTGATATCCCACTCCCATTGACAGCATCCATGAAACAGAATGGCATGGAGAGCATCAGCACCCTGCATAAAGGACAGCATCCCTCTTCATCAGCAGTGTCTAACCATTCATTCACCCAAGGAAAACTTACTGCACACCTACCCTCTCCTCAGCACTAGAAAACGATGATGAATCAGACCTGGTTCCTCCACTGTAGTAAACAGAAAGGCCCATCCGTCTCCTGCCTCCTAGAATAGACACTAGGCTTCCAGGGGCTTGACTGTCATTGTTGCTGTCTATGGTAAGCATTTGTCGTTCGTTTTTGGCAGCTCAGCACCTGAGCCATTCTTCGATATTATGGGCTGCCCCTTTTGATGTCTTGGTGGGAAGCATGAGCCATTCCCAGTGACAGACTCTTGCTTTTTTAGCCTCCTTTGCAACTTGAATTAAGACACCTACAAGATGCCTAACCAGAGCATCTGTACTGGAGAGTAACTCAGGAGCTGCAGGGTCCACTGGCATCTACCCTAGTGCAATGGAGGCAGAGGTGATGGTGACCTCCAGAGACAGTCACAGCAAGGTGGTGCAAGCAGTGGAGTCTTCTTAGGAATGGTTCTGCTGTGATTTGGGAGGTTTATCCTGGCCACATGGGCTCCAGTCCTAGCTCTTTGGAGCTCCTGGAAATTTAGTTAATGACCTAATATTTTAATACACTTCTTACCACTTAAATTAGCCAGGCTTGGTTTCAGAGGCTTGTGCTAAGATCTCTGACAGATACATCCCCTCAGACCCGAGTCTACAGCAGATACCTCTCAGCACCCAAGTATAAGAGATAGTAATGCGGTAGTGTGGGCGGCAGAGAGATTTGGGCAGAACGATGCAGAAAGCAAACCTTTATCTTTCTGCAAAATGTGTCAGAAGCTGACTCTACAAAATGGAAAGCTCTATTTGGCCTCAGACTTTCCATGTGACAATGCAGACATATGGCATTGGCCATAATACAAACATAGCATCCTTCAAGTTGCATATATTTAAATTAATCAAACTGCATTTTGTAATTCCTGTTGATCCAGTAATCTTATTTCTAGGAACCTATTCCAAATAAATGAGCTATTGTTTCATTTTGAGAATATTTGTATTAGTCAAGGTTCTCCAGAGAAACAAAACTAATAGGATATAAAGAGATATGTAGAAAGAGATTTATTGTGAGGAATTGACTCATTCAATGATGGAGGCTTATAAATTCCATAATCTACCATCTGCAAGCTGGAGGCTTGGGAAAGCTGGTGGCATGGTGCCTCATGCCTGTAATCTTAGCCCTTTGGGAGGCCGAGGCAGGTGGATTGCTTGAGCCCAGGAGTTCAAGACCAGCCTGGGCAACATGGCGAAACCCCATCTCTACTAAAAATACAAAAACTGAGATGGGAGGATCACCTGAGCCTGGAAAGGTCGAGACTGTAATGAGTCGTGACAGCGCCACTGCACTCCAGCCTGGATGACAGAGTGAGCTTCCAGTCTCAAAAAACAAACAAACAAAATAGAAAATATATAAAACTAAATTTTAAAATATATAAATATATTTGGAGTTCCGATTTTTCCCTAATTCAGTCTACTGCCCCACCAGTATTTGTAAGTTAGTGAAGTTCTGCCCATATTTGTGATATCATATCAAAACAATAATGCTAGTAAAACAGGAAGCTCCACTATATTCTATTAACAACAGGCATATATTATTGACTTCTCTTCCACAGTTCCTAAGATGCAATGACAGGACTCTGGCCTTTGAGAAGCTTGCGAGACATATTATGGATTTTTTTAAATGGATTTTAAGGCAGAGAAAGACAAGATAAAATAATGCCAAGTGACAGATTAGTGGTCCATACTTAAGAAGCTACAGGAATTTAAGAAAGCTAAATTTAAAAAAAGATTGCTCACCTCAGTTGGATAGTTATCTTAAAAATGGTTGGACTTTCTCTAAGCAACTGATTCTCACTTTTTGGTCTCAGAACTTTTGAAGATCCCAAAGAACTTTTGTTTATGTGGGCTTGTATATAGATGTTTACCCAATTAGAAACAAAAACAGAGCTTTTAACTATTTATCAAATCATTTAAAAATAAGAATAAATCTGATAACATGCTAACAGATATTTTTATTTTTATTAAATGTAACTATATTTTCTAAAACAAAAGAAAAATTAGTAAGTAGAATGGTATTGTTTTACATTTTGCAAATCTCTTTAATGACAGCTTTAATAAAAGACAGCTTGATTCTCATATCTGTTTCTGTACTCAAGCTATTATAACATATTGTTTGGTTGGGTCAAAGCATATGAATAAAATCTAGCCTCATACAGATATATAGCTAGCAAAAGGAGAAGTATAGAGCCTTTTTCAGATCTTTTTTTTTTGTTTTTTTAATTTTGTAGAGATGGGGTCTCGTCGTCTTGCCTAGACTGGTCCTGAACTCGTGGGCTCAAGCAATCCTCCCACCTCAGCCTCCCAAAGTGCTAAGATTACAGGCATGAGCCACCATATCCAGCCTATTTTTTTCTTTGACAGGACACCTGTCTTGGCCAGTTCAGGCTGCTATAACAAAACATCCTAAACTGGGTAGCTTATCAATGATCAAAATTTATTTTTTACAGCCTGGAGGCTGGTAAAGCCAAGGTCAAGGCACTGATAGATTTGGTGTCAGGTGAAGGCCTGCTTCCTGGCTCACAGATAGTGCCTTCTCTCTGTGTCCTTACATGGCGGAAGGAGATAAGGCCTGTCTCTGGGACCTCCTCTACAAGGGCATCCATGATCCAGTCAGCTCCCAAAGGCCCTCACCTCCTAATATCCTCATGCTGGCGATTTGGTTTCAAAATATGAATTTTGGGGAACACAAACACCCAAACCATGGCAACATCAAGGCTTCATTAGTAATTCTTAAAGATTAGTGGCAATGTGAAACCTGAAACCACATCAACGAACATTTATCCTCTGTTATAATAAAACCCATTGGTCTATATGGACTTTGAGTGGCTCTTTTACCTGCATAATTTTGTAACACAATGCACTGGTCATTTGGAAAATTTTGATCTTCGAGATGTTGGCACATTTTATTAATCAATATTTTAAAAAATCACGTTTGTTAATATTATCATGGAGTTCATCCAAAAAAGGCTTTAATTATTTGTAAGCTGTCAAGCTCACAGTAGTGGATACAAGTTTCCCAAAATTCTTATTTTTGCTGGAAAGCCCCAATTTTATTTTTGGCAACAAATGCTGTCAGCTGTTTTTCCTGAAGTAATGGACTCGGTTCATTTTTGAAAAAAAAAAAATTAGCCGAATATGCAAGTCTGAATAACCATTGTTTGTCCATCGGTTGTTCTTTCAGATAAAAATGCTGTTCTATGAAGAAAGGAGCAGTTCAGCTCACCGTTCAACGGCACAAATGCTGTTCCTCTAGACAACCAGTGAATATCAGTATGCAACAAATGCGTGTCTCCCATTCCATCACACAGAATATTTTAAAATGTGCATACTTTAAGGTCAAGATTTAATACAGTTACTGATTTTTTATTTCATTAACAACATTCTTATGTGACACTGGCTTTGTTTTTTCTATGAGTGATTGGTGGTGGCTGTTTGACTATTACCCACCATTGCATTTGCACCATCAGTACAAACGTTAACACAGTGAAAAAAGGCAGACAGCATCTTAGTATTATTATGAAAATAATTCTGACATCAGGACATCGTGAAAGAGTCTTGGGGTCCCTCAGGGATCAATAGACCTACTTTGAGAACCACTGCTCTAAACCTTGAAACCTTTAAGGAAGGGGAAGACTTTGACAGGCATCAGGAAATGAATGCCCATGGCACAGTGGCCAGTTAGTGGAGGGGGCAGGACAAAGGCTGGGAAGGCAAGTGGATGCTAAATCACAGACAGCCTTTCATACCAGGGAACAGAGCTTGGATGTTATCCTTGGAGAGTTTTTTTGTTTTTTGGGGGTTTTTTTTGAGATGGAGACTCGCTGTGTTGCCCAGGCTGGAGTGCAGTGGCATGATCTCAGCTCACTGCAACCTCTGCCTCCCAGGTTCAAGAGATTCTCCTGCCTCAGCCTCCCAAGTAGCTGGGACTACAGGCGCACACCACCAAACGCGGCTAGTTTTTGTATTGTTTGTAGAGACGGGGTTTCACCACGTCGGCCAGGCTGGTCTCAAGTAATCTGCCCGACCTCAAGTAATCCATCTGCCAAAGTGCTGAGATTACAGGCATGAGCTATCACACCTGGCCTATCCTTGGAGATTTTAATAGCCATAGTTATCATTTGTTTATCACCAACTATGTGTCTGGCATTTTGCACACAGTAATTTGCACTTCACATTAATCTTGTGAGGCAAGTATTATCACTTCCATTTGGTGGAAGAGGAAGCCGAGAGTCAGAGCAGTTAAGTAACTTGCCCTAACTTGCAAAGATAGTGACAGTAGAGAAGCCCAGGTAGATGTGGCTGCAAAGCTTGAATGAGTTCCTCCATTCCCAACTTCCTCCCAAGCCATGTTTTTTAACCCTGCTGAGTAGGATCCTGGAACATGTATGGTCCTAAAACATTTAGTCTGACATCAAACACTCTGACTGTAAATCTTGTGTATTTACTCTGGGTTCCCTAAGGGCAAGGGTCAGGTCTATTTATATGCCTAGCATGCTGTGATCACTTAATAAATCTTTAACCACAAAGGTAGTGATGTTTATGGAGCCCAACTCCTTCTAGATTCCTTTCAGCTTTCTGTGAGTTTCAAATGTACACACCTGAGTGAGAAGATTTTTTTTGTCCCCAGGAGGGACACTGACACCCATATTTTCTGAACTGTGACTGTGTTCCTCAGTGACCACACAGCCGCCTCGCCACAGTCATTCCTGCATAATTGTAAGGTAAGCAAATCTTGTCTTCTTCACCTTCCCACTTCCCCCTTCTTGGGGGAATGAATCTTACTCTGCAAGGAAATTGGACTTTGGAACAGGCTGACCTGAATTCAGATCCCAGCTCCACCACTGACAAACTGTGTAATAACTGACAATGAATACAACCTCTCTCAGCCTCCGGTTCCCTATCAAAAACACGGTGGTAATACTGTTGAGAAGATTAAATAAAATTGTGTTAATAAACCAAAGCTCCTGGTGCCTTTTCTTTCCTCCACAATTCTCTCCCATCACCCAAACTATTTTTCAATCCAGGATTATCTATCTACACTCATACCATGAATTAGCATGCTCACCTGGCTATTACTTTAGAAATTATCCAACAAGCTAATAAAAATAACAATGAAAGCCTTGTTGATAAAGCCTGTGTTTCACCTCAGTGGGAACTCTAAAATCTGTTCCTGAATGCAAAAGGTTTTAATGGGTTCCCTGGTCAAATAATTCTGAGAAAAACTGCAAAATCGTCCTCTATGGATGGGCCAGGTTAGCCTGCAATGGCTCTGGGAAGTCCCAGAAAAAAGAAAACCTGTTTAACTTCATAGAACAGCTAAAAAAATGTATGTGCACTGTTGAAGACTTTTTCCTGGTACAGTGGTCCCCTCTAACCCACGGTTTCCCTTTCAGTTACTGGCAGTCAACCCCCATGGAAAAATAAGTAAGCACAGTACAATAAGACATTTAGAGAAAGAGAGACTGCATTCACATATTGTTATAATTGTTCTATTTAGTTATGATTTATTAATCTCTTACTATGCCTTGTTTATAAATGAAACTTTATTGTAGGTATGTACATATAAGAACAGCATAGTATACATAGGGGTCGGTACTATCTGCGGTTTCAGGGATTCACTGGGGGTCTTGGAATGTATCCGCTGCAGATAAGCAGGGACTACCATAATCATCCCCCACCCTCAAGAAAAGTTTCCCCCAATACCATTTTAAGAAGCACTATCTTACTTCCAAATCTGTGATTCCCAAATGATGACATCTTAGGCATGGGGCAGTCGCCATGTAGACTAAGACACGTTAGCTCCATTTTTGGGAAGTCTGTTGGCTCTGGATCTAAAAGCAAATCTCTAAAGGCTGGTACAGGTTGGACATCACATTGGTTTGATTGAAGGATAACTCAAATCCCAAACCTAAACATTTAAAGCACTTTTCAGTTTACCAAGCATTTAAAAATACACCGTCTAATTTAAATATGTTATTTCAGTTTTTCCCTAGAAAAGCCCTTAGATAGCAGTCAAGATATGGTTATCTCCTTCTATGGGTTATGATGTTAGGGCTCAGAGAGATGAAATGATTCCCCACATCCCTCAGCGGAAGTCACAGAGCTCAGCCTAACTGCAGACTTCTGGCTCGACTCCTGAGCTAATTCTAAAGAGGCCAGAAGAAAAACCAAAACAACACAACAACAACAAAAAGCCAGAAGAGAGGGAGTTGAGGGAAAGGAGACAGAAAGGACAAATGCATGCAATGCTGTGTGTCTTCCAACCTAGTCATGAGCGCCATGTCGACATGCCTATCTACCTCAGTGCCTTTTTCACCACCACCAATGCTCTTCTCCCCAGAGACAAGTAGCCCCAGAAGGCAAACACAGGACTCAAGAACTGCCAAGTTCCTGCTCCACCTGAGGCCCCAAGCAGCCCTGAGGGCATTGGAGGGAGAGGGGCTCCATCTCAGCATCACAGCTGCCAGCCCTGGAGGTGAGAAATAAGCTCTAATCGACAGTTACCTCCAAACTTTCCCAAATCCTGGCTCCCTCCCTTCCTTTACAACATTTTCGCTGGCTCCCATTACCCTTGGCCAATGGACACCAAAAACCAGCGCACCGTCAGCCAGAACTGTGTGAGTTCGATATTCTAGACCTAATGTCTCTAATTCAAGTGTTAGGTGTCTTCTTCTGGACCATCGGCCCCCTTCCTAAAAGCCAAGAGAGGAAGGAGAGAAGAAGGAAAGGAGGAGAAGATGGGAGAAGAGAAGTAGTGATTATCTGTGAGTGGGACTCACTTTTTCCTTTTGATCTCAAGGGCATTTTCAGGGTTTTGTAAACTCTTCGTGCTTACCGCTCAATGATGTCATCTTCTCCTTCCAGTGCTTTATGTGAATAGGGCTCTGGCGTTGCTTGCCGTAAATCTTAAGTTGCCCTCCCTGCTTTAGCAGTCTCTAGGTCACTCCCACCTGTTGGCATAAACTGTGATTAATGTAACAAAGAGAAGAATGCATTGCAAACATGGAAATTCTGACTTACGCTATCTCTGAAAATAAGAGTCCTGGTTCTAGGCTCTGCTGGGCTTGGGTGCTTGCCCAGAAACTTATTTCCAGAAGTTTATTTCCCCAATAAACTTCACCTTACTTCTTGTGTTAACAACAGCATACTTTTCTGTTCTGGTTCTTGTGACAAAAACTCTTTGGGTTTCTTTCCACATAAGTCAGGGTTAGGACAGTTAAAAAATATTTAGAAACTGTTAGCATGACTGAAACTCACATTTTCAGGAAGCAGGGAGTGATTCTTTTTCTGGATAACAAGGTAGTTTCCTACACGGTAGTTAATAAAATATATTGTCACCAGGGAGGTAAGTCAGATGTTTACATTAATCAAAATATACCTAAACCTAGGAATGAGCAAAAATTATGTATTGTTAATTTTCCCACTGCAATTTTTTTAAAACCCACTATACCATATTTTTGTTCCCTTTGTACATTCTAATATACCTGTTTCACACATGGAAAACATTTGCTGTGAAATCAAAGAAACATACCATTTTTATTTTATTTATTTGCGAGCTCAGTGTCTCCTAAGGAATATGACTGAAGAACTGAAGAGTCTTTTGTCTTTGTTTTTGTTTTTCCCTTGAGTTTATAAGAATTTTTATAAGGAATTGTATTTTTTTGCTAGGGCTGCCATAACAAAGTATCACAGACTGGTCGGCTTAAGTTATAGAAATTTATTTTTTCACAATTGTGGAAGCTAGTAGCCTAAGATCAAAGAGTTGGCAGGACTAGGTTTTTCTGAGGCCTCTCTTGGGCTTAAACATGGCCATCTTTTGCCTGTGTCTTCAGATGGTCTTCCTTGGGTACATGTCTGTGTCCCAGCTTCTTTTTTTTTTTTTTTTTTTTTTCTTTTTCTGAGATGGAGTCTTGCTCTGTCTTCAGGCTGTAGTACAGTGGCATGATCTTGGTTCACTGCAACCTCCACCTCCCAGGTTCAAGTGATTCTCCTGCCTCAGCCTCCTGAGTAGCTGGGATCAGAGGCACCCGCCACCATGCCCAGCTAATTTTTGTATTTTTAGTAGAGGCGGGATTTTGCCATGTTGGCCAGGTTGGTCTCGAACTCCTGACCTCAGGTTATCCGCCTGCCTCTGCCTCCCAAAGTGCCAACTTCTTCTTATAAGGACACCAGGGATATCGGATTAGGCCCACTCTATCAACCTCATTTTAACTTAATTACTTCTGTAAAGGCCCTGCCTCCAAATACAGTCACTTTTCGAGGTCCTAGGGGTTAGGACTTCAACATATGAATTTAGGGGGCACACATAATAGGAGTCATTGGTCATACGAGGCCTCGTGGGTGACAGCAAAATAAGTTAAGTGAGGAATGGCAGAGAAGACTAGATGAGGAATCAGAACACCTTTGGCCTCAGCATGTTATTTGCTGGTTATGGGACCTTGGGCAACTTTTTTACCCTCTCTGGGTATCTGATCTTCAAGGTCAAATGAAGAAAGAAAAAATGAACTAGGACATTTCTGAGGCATTAGGCAAGTCTATAGATTTGTCTCAGTTGGATAGTAATGCAACGAGAGGCAGAAGCAACAACATACCACACTGATTTTTTGGCAGCCTGAGAGAGAAGTTTGCTTCTCAAAAGTACCATGAGAAACCATTCCCTGTTTCTTCCAAATGAACACCCAAAGACAGTCTGTGCAACACTTTATAAAAATGCCCATTGCAGTCAACGAAGTCTGCAAATCTGATTTTGCACACCCTAGGGTATCTCAAGAATGACAAGGAGCATAAAATACTTTGCAGACTTTTTGTAAGAAAATGGATTTTCCTTCACCTTTAATTTAATTTTTTTATTTACCTTTTTAAAAAAAAAAACAATTATGTGGAAAATCTGAGCATTTTTAAAAATCACAATTTTTAAGTTTTATTTTATATTTAATGACACATTTTGCCACATACTAATCATGCATGTTGATGGAGTATGGTGTCATGTTTTGATGTATGTATGCATTGTGCCATGATCAAATCAAAGTATTTAGCATACTCATCATCTCAAACAACTATCAGCTCTGGGTGATGGGAACATTCAAAATCCTCTCTTCTAGCTATTTTGAAATATACAATATAATATTGTTAACTATTGTCACACTACTGTGTGATAGAACACCAGAACTCAATTCCTCCCATCTAACTGTAACTTTGCACCTCCTTGCCTTTAATTTTAAAATAAAAAGTAGTAAATATGGAATGGTGAAAGCGAATGGTGAACAGCATCTTGGAGGGAATTCCGTTGAATGCGAGTACAAGCCTTGAAGGACCACATGAGAGACAGAGAGACCTGTGGGTTGAGGAAGTGAGCGCAGCTCCCAGAGGGGCCTCCCTTCTCCTACACTCTGGGCACCCTCTGCAGTACTTACTGCTTAAAAGCTACAGAGTGCTTTGGGATTCCCAGAGAGGCTTAACCCACCTGTCTCCGCTGGCCTCCACATCAACCCTCCAAGGCAGGCTTTACTACTTACATTGCTGTACAGATCAGGAAACAGAACCCAAGCCCTGTGTTTCCACGACAACCTCACCACCCTTCAAGACATGATCCCGGTGTATAAACACTGTGTGTGAGTCAAAACCTTGACATTCTATGAAGATGATATGAGACTTCCATGCTCCTGGTCACCGGGGCCTTCCCTGAGGCCGCTCCTGGCTCTCCACGGCTTGGACTCCCTCATCAGCCGTATGCTAGCAATGCTCCATGTTCCAGACCTGGCCCTCTTCTTTGCCTCCTTGACCAATGTTTGCTGAAAACTTGTGCTATGCTGGGCATTGTGCTGAGCACTGTGGATAGAAAGGGTAGACCCAGACGCAATTGTTTCAAGGAGCCCACGATGGTGGGAGGGACAAATCAGAAGATCAAATCTTTGCACAGTCTTTTGAGGGCTGCCTGACTTAGCTACCTGAAGCTGTGGGAGCACAGAGAAGGCGCATGCATGCCAAGGAATCAGAGGCTGGGGAGTGTAGCAGCAGGAGGCATCCTGCAGGAGGTAGCACTTGAGCTGGGACCTGAAGACCCACTGAGACAGGTTAACAAGGGGTAGAGGATGTTAGTTAAAGGTCAGTTGGTGTGGCTACGGATTGGTCTGGGAGAAGATAAAGCATAAGTTAAAGCCGCAAGTTCTACAGTAAGGAATTTAAACTTAACTAAAAAGGTCATGGAGTCAATTTAACTGCCCTAGTGTGTTCATCCTAGTGACACGGCCTTAGATGGGTTGATTAACCTCACCAAGCATCAATTTTCTCACTGTGAAATGAGAATTATATATCTATCTCATAGAGTAGTTGTGTAGATTGAATGAGATCATCTATGTAAAATCTATACTAGCACATGAGGTCTTAAGAAATGTCATCCATTGTTGATACTATCATAATCAGTATTATTGTGATTATTTAAAAAGTGGTATGGCAAGGTTTGTGTTTCAGAAAATCTGCTGATTGCTCTCTGTCTGTCTTGCCAGATCCCTTTTCTTTCTCTGCTCTGCTCTGTCTGGGAAGCTGACCCCCAAAGACTGCACTCCCGGGCTCCCTGCTGGCTTCTTGTTCACTGAACCCATTAGATACACAAGTAGAAGTTTTCAGACTGAAAGAAAGAGAGGTCCACGGATATTTATTCCCAGCCCCTCTTCACCCCTCCACCCCACCCTCACCCCCACTTTCCCTGCTTTAAGGCTATGCTCTGGTCATAGCTGTGATTCTCCACATCTTAGATGGGCTCCCCAGCAAGCAGAGCAGAAGACAGGGACTTGGGCTCCAGAGACTTATTTGGAAGGTGATTCCAAGAAAAGGGGAGTAAGGAGGGTCAGACAGGAGAGGAAGGAAATCAAATATGAGGATGTCATTGAGATCACTGCTGGAACCTACTGAAATTTGCCTCTGGCGGACCTCTGAGAAATGCACAGAAAGCCTCTGGGATTTCCATGGGAGGGATGGGAGGCTGCACGTTGATTTGCCAGCGCCTGTGCCCCACCCACTGTTTGCTGGGTACTGCAGAGGCATTGCAGCTTCTATGTTTTCCAGCTGCACTTTCAAGCAAGCCAAGCAGGTGCAGCTTTAGAGAAGGCCTTGGAAATAAATCAGAAGGACACTTGCCTCTCTTTTAGTGGAAAGCTGTCAGAGTGAGACCACCATTGCAGCTGAAATCAGTAGGAGGCTGAGGGGATGTGACAGGGACACAGAAGTGTTCACTATAGATGCCAAACACCATTCCTGCTGGGCCACTGTCTCTACAGCTTCACGGCCTCCCTTCATCATTTTTTTTCTTTTGGCCTAGAAGATGTTTTCCTCCCATGCTAGTCGCTGTGCCCGTAGTCCTTGTTAGAGCCCTTGGTCCTGCTTCTACTTCTGTAAACAATTCCTTCCTTCCTTAAAGTCCCTTCCACTCAACCAACTGAATGGGATTCTGCTCCCTGCCAGGACCCTGACAGATACAGACCAAAGATTCTGGCTGCAAAACTGAGGTTGTTGGGGTGTGAGATGGTGTATTAGTCAGGGTTCTCTAGAGGGACAGAACTAATGGAATAGATATATACATAAAAGGGAGTTTATTAGATATTAACTCACATGATCACAAGGTCCCACAATAGGCTGTCTGCAGGCTGAGGAGCAAGGAGAGCCAGTCTGAGTTCCAAAACTGAAGAACTGGAGGTCCCATGTTCAAAAGCAGGAAGCATCCAGGACAAGAGAAAGATGTAGGCTGGGAGGCTAGGCCAGTCTCTCTTTACATATTTTTCTGCTTGCTTTATATTCTAGCTGCACTGGCAGCTGATTAGATGGTGCTCACCCAGATAAAGGGTGGGTCTGCCTTTCCCAGCCCACTGACTCAAATGTTAATCTCCTTTGGCAACACCCTCACAGACACACCCAGGATCAATACTTTGTGTCCTTTAATCCAATCAAGTTGACACTCAGTATTAACCATCACAAGTCCACCCCTTGTCAATTTGAACCCACACACATCACCTGAGATCATACATGATCTTCAAATAAAGACAACAATAAGATCATAATTATGGCTAACAGAATACAACTATCCTTCACACAATCAGAAATGCACCAATCCCCAACCCAAATACTATTACATAAAGTTAACAATACTCAAATGCTGATATGAAGTCAATAAATATTATGTCACATGATAAAGGAAAAGGAAATAAAGTGAAGATATTTTCTTAGTACAAATGTATACATGCACAAACATGCTTTTAACAAAAGAAGGAGGAAATACTCATGACAATTACAGTTCTCATTTCTGCAGCTGGTCATGTGGTTGTGGCTGGTATTGATGACTACCTCCTTCTACTACCCATTCTGCATTCCCTTTGCCTTCAGCAAGCACCTCAGCAGGTCATGGTTTTTCTTCCTGGTGGAGTGACCCAAACCTTCATTCCTGAAGGGTCTGGGCCATTTGTAGTCCTGCCTGGATTGAGCTGTTGTAGTTTCCCATTGACCTTAATCACAGGGCATGGTAATACTAATAGATGCCCTAATGGATCTCCTGTATTCCATGCATACACTTCCTTACCTCTGTTGTGGAGTAGACTGATTTCATCCTGATAGTCCAAGTCAATCACCACAGCCAACACCGTAACTCCCTTCTTAGCCTGTTGACTTAAAGGTAGGAGGAGCCAAAAGTGTCCAGGTGTTAATCCTAACTTCCAGTTTAATGGAATTGTTGTTGTGTCTCCTGGTGGCAGCCTTCCTCCCTCTGGATCTAAGACCTCTAGGCCAGCAGAATGTAATGCTGTGGAAACAGAAAGCAAAATTTTGCTAGTGGATCACTAGAGGTGATGGTGAGTGGTGGCACTTCCACTTCTACCCTTTAATTCCTGGACCCGCGAATCCTGGCTATGGGAGAAACAGTACCATATATCGGACACTGATTCAGAGCACACACAGCCTTCTGGATAACTTAGGCCCAGCCCTGCAAACTATTGTCACCTAGTTGGCATTGTGATTGTGACTTCAAAGGCCATTACACCATTCTATCAATCCAGCTGCTTCAGGATGTTGGGGAACAATGGTAAGACCAGTGAATTCCATGAGCATGGGCCACAGCCACACTTCTTTAGTCATACAGTGAGTGCCTTGGTCAGAGGCAATGCTGTGTGAAATACCACGATGGTGGATGAGGCATTTTGTGAGTCCACAGATAGTAGTCTTGGCAGAAGCATTGCATACAGGATAAGCAATCCCATATCTGGAGTAAGTGTCTATTCCAGTGAGGACAAACCTCTGCCCTTTCCATGATGGAAGAGGTCCAATATAATAAATCTGCCACCAGGTAGTTGTCTGATCACCCCGAGGAATGGTGTTATATTGAGGGCTCAGTGTTGGTCTCTGCTGCTGGCAACTGATTAGACTGTGCCCACCCAAATTAAGGGGGGGTCTGCCTTTCCCAGTCCACTGACTCAAGTGTTAATCTCCTTTGGCAACACCCTCACACACACACCCAGGATCAATACTTTATACCCTTCAGTCCAATCAAGTTGACACACGGTATTAATCATCACAGATGGCAACTGGTAGGAGATGCAAGGTGGGTATTTTAGTCATCCCTGCCAAAGATGAGGAAGACATGAAACTCAGCCAAGGCAGAGAGAGGGGGGCTGTACTGGAAGTAACATTAAATGTACCTTTCCTCAGAGCCTTGGTAGAGGCTGGCTAACCTGAGACACCAAGCCATGCTAATCAGGCCTTAATAAGGGACCAATCCCTGGCATCACAAAAGTTTTGATGCTAAAAGTGGATTTTCAGAAATGATGAAAACAGCAGCAGATAAGCCTTGGATGTGGGCACAACATAACTTTCATCTTTGTGTCCTTTTCCTGAAATCCAGACTGCCAGCCTCCCAGCCTCTGCACCTGTAAGCAGACAATAGACGTTTGCTGAATAAATTTATTTCTAGTATTATTGTTTTCTCATATTCATCAATAACTATCTTATAGAAGGTTACCAAGGCAGAAATGTATGTGCCACTTTGTTGTATCTAAGTGATTTCTCATTTTATTTGTCTTTTATGTATAAATCCAATTAGGAAGAATAGGAAATAGTCCCATTAACTTACTGAACATAGTGTAAAAATAGACCTTTTCTGATGTCTTGCAGTTCAGGACAGTGGTCCCAAAGTCTGAGGACAATAAACTAGGTGCCAAATATGCCCATATCTTAAAGGGAGCTGTTGGATCATCTATGCAAGACATGCTGAATGGCTATGAGGCCAAATCTACCCTTATCATGACATCCGACAGCCATTTCCAGGCTATCAGTCAGAAGGTAAAGCATTCCTTGGAGGCCAAAGAGCACATAGGGAGGGCGGTTCTGCTGAGAGCTGTCGATCTGCTGCGCATTTTCCTCCTGCATGCAGTAACAGACGAGTTCTTCCTGCATACTTTGAGCCAGGTGGGAGGGGGCTCCCAGACAACCTCTCACAGAGCCTGGACAGCTGCCTCTTGGTGTTTAAGGAACACTGGGACTGAAATCTGATTCCCACCTGGATAATCTAGAGGTTGTGGGGTGTGGTGTTCTTGCCAGGGGGCACAGTGGTGGGAGGTGGCCACAATGGGAACAGCAGCACTTCCAGAATCATATGGGCCAAGGATGCATGTGTCTTTCCCATAGCCCAGCTGTGAAATTAGAGGGCGGAGGGCAGTGGGGGTTTAATAACCCACAAACTTACCCCATATAGTAAAAATCAACCTCCAACACTTGCCATGTCCAAAGGCACCAGCCTTGGAATGCATAGGCAGCAGTCAGGTTCACCTCAGTCTGCCCACTGCCTTCCTCTCTGCCCTGGACCTGGGCCAGCCCACCTAGGGGCCAAGAGCAAGGCAAAGAAAGGTGAACCCCCACCCACACGCCCACACACTCTGCAGGCTTCCCAAACTAAAGTAGGCCCCAGGTGGGTGTAATGAGTTAAATGGGGCCTGCCCAACACACGTGTTGATATCCTGCCCCTCAGAACCTATCTATGTGACCTTTTTGGAAAAAGGATTTCAGACTTCTCCCCTCCAGAACTGTGAGAGAATACATTTCTGTTGTTTTAAGCCAGCACATTTGTGGTCATTGGTGATGGCAGCCATTAGACACTAATACACTGAGCAAAGAGAGGGTGCTCTAAACCAGGTACTGTGTAGAGTTTAGATAGCACATTGGATTTCACCTGCAATTATCTAAACTTTTCTGGAAAAGCAATGGGTGTTGCCTGAGATCCCCTCTGGAGGTAGGAAATGCACGATTCAAGTTTCCTGAGGAGGGCAGGAATGAATCAAGTTGCTTTTTTTCATATCCGGTGAAGTTGTGCTTATTTCATAAAGTGGTTTCATTTACTCCAATGAATGAGTCTCGGGGTGCCTGGCGCTGTTCCTTCTCACTGCCCTTGCTGTCTCTGTGCGGGTAGCTTGGCCAATAGCTGGGAAACTACAGCCATGACTCCACCAGGTCACTGGTGAGTGGTCCTGACCCACAGTGCAGGGCAGTGACTCTAAGCACAGGTTTGGGATGGCCGTGTGCCAACCCCAGCTCCACCCCACTGCTAAAGCTTAAGCTCTCCCCTCCCCCATTAAGCTGTGTGACCTTGAGTTCTCTGTGCCTCACTGTCCTCATCTGTCAAGTGGAAATGTTCCTAGTCCCCACCTCGTGGAGTTGCGTGGGAGGCACACATGAACACCAGGAAAGGGAGTTTATGCAGCCCGGGCCAGTGACCCCGGTCTCTGCCTCTGCCCTAATCCCCACGGCCTGGGGGAATGTGCAGGGCTGAGGAAGTGCAGCCTCTCCTTGGAATCTCAGTGGAAGCTCCTGAGGCCACTATCCCCCACTCCTCCACAGACTCCCTAAGAGAAGCCCCCCTCTCGGCCCTCAGTTCAAGCAGCTCAGACAAGAGGTAGGGCATTTTGTGCTTAACTTCCCATCACTCTGCTTAGAGAAAATAAAATCTGTTTCCTTACAACTAAGAATAGCCGCCCTGTGTGGGAGGGAGGGGAAGGGTCTGCTGGCAGATTGGAAACAGACCTTCTGAGTTGTGCGAGGTGTCCCGTAGATGCAGAGAGCATGGGGTGCCCTTGGCTCAAGTGAGTTTACAGAAAAGACAGGGAGCGTCCCGACAGTGCAGTGCAGAGACAACACGGGCCGTCCGTACACAACTCTGCGCTATACTGCGTCAGGCTGAGAGAGGCTCCGTGACCGCGGCTGAAGCAGCCACATCCTGCCATGGGGCATCCTACCTAGTCAAGGAAACAAAAAAAGTCCTGATTTGGGTCTCTTCTTTCCCAGAGGATGTTGATCCTGGGCGTGTCGGGTCATTGTGTCTGACGCACTTCTTTTGGCTGGGAATCACCAAATTTCCAAAATCCATGACTCCAACCTTGATCAGCTTTGTTAACACGCGGGTGTTTCCTTCTGACAGCATCCCCACTCCCAGCCACCAGCCTGCCTGGTGCTCCTTTGGGGTCCCCGGGTGGAAAGCGTGCACCCAGCGTTTGCATCCCTTCCTCTGCTTGTGGAGTTTTGGGGAAAGAAGCTGGTCCTACAGAGGCCCTTCTTGGTCTCCTTCCCCATCTAAAGTTTGTACTTTGGAGCATTAATTTAGCCACAGGGTCCTCATCATATGCCGGAAGGGCTCCCCAGAGGAAAAAAAGGGGTTTGCACAGCACCCTGCCATGGTGTTCAGCTGGCAGAGGGGAGTGATTCTCTTTGGCAATGCCATGGTGTACCACCCAGCTGGCCCCTTCAGGATTTTACTCTCTTTACCCCAACTGCAGGGAGTGTTGGCTACTGATAGCTCAGAGTTGAGTCCTGCTTCAGGAATTGCCTTCTTCTGAGGGACATGGTCTTGCTTAAGCCTACGCCCTCTTCTGAGGGCAGCCTGCATGCAAAGACTGTTTGGTGAGGGGTACACAGCCCCATCCCCCTTGCCTCAGTTGAGATCTCTGCAGGGACATTCCAGCTTTAGAGCTCCCTGTAGGACCAACTGAGGCGTCTGTTCCAACCGCATCACAGCTCAGCTTCTCCTTTTGCCCAATTCAGCCCCACTCACTCTCTAGCAGGATTTGTTCCCAAAACACTCCCCAGTGAACCTGTGTGCCAAGTTCAGCATCTCAGAGTCTATTTCTTAGAGACTACAACCTGCCCCAGTGTGGCTGCCCGGAGCCTCATTAAACCTCTTTCTGCAGCCAAGTTTGGTTCAAGTGAGGGTGAAGTATGTCCTACTAGCTGCACCAGAAGGATCTTTTTCTACTTCTGGGCCCGCAAGACTTTGGCAAGGCTGATTTGGGGGGCTGGATCACCTGCCTGGTGCAACGTACAGGCCAGAGTCCCTTCTGATTGATCTGTATCAGTGGTGTGAGTTGGCATCATTCCTGTTTCTTAATGCTTAAGCCTCATTCTTTATGATGGGCTGAGGCCTGTAGGGGCAGCTTCCTGAATTCCCATCACAAGTCTGGAGAGCTCAGTCCAGCTATTGTGGTGTCTGAAACGAAGTGCTGAGTCCTGCAAAGTTCACATTCCAAAGTTCCAAGTGTGCTCCAAGATCCAGTCCTACATCCTAAAGGGTTTATATGGAGCCATTCCACCTCCACACCCCACTCTCTTCCCAGACCCATCTCACCTTTCAGCCAGCTGTGAGACCCTGGACACGTCATCTTCCTCACTAAGCCTCAGTTTCTTCATTTGCAAAATAGTGCTAATGAAGAACACTCTGTTTCTAAGCACTTTTCAGAATCAACTCATGCAATACCACTGAAGGCTGGAATTCTCTTGAACAACATGGCTAGCCGGCTACTGATTGACTGCTCTCCTGGACCTTAGCATCTCCTAAGGCCTCCCAGTTTATTGTTGGAAGCTCTAGTTCTTAGGACGTTCTTTCTTGCAACAAACTGGAATTTGCTTCCCTGTACTTCCTACTACTGGCCCTAGTTCTGCCTTCGGAGCTATCTAGCAAATACATTAAAGCTTTGTTCTATATGGAAAATCATCAAATATCTCTTCCCCTACCCATCACCAAATACTAGGTTTCTCTTCTCGGAGTAGCCTCCCCCAGTCCCTTTTTCACGTGAGTTCCAGATTTCCCATCATCCTAGTTGTTTTCCTCTGGGAAACTTCCAGCTTCCTCTTTAAATGCAGGGCCTACAATGGAGCCCAATACTCAAGATGTTCTCTGGATAATAATTTCATTCATGCATTTGGAATAAAATTCAACCTACAGCAATTTTATTTACATGCATCTTTTCAGGAAGACTTGTTATATGAAATATATCATACCTACCCAAAGTCAGTGATTTCCTTAGACTCATAAAGTTTGATTGAGTTAGCAAGCACCTCGCTGCAGAGACAACTAACATGCCTAAATAACAGTGCCTTAAGAAACGAAGATCTTTTTTTTTTTTTTTTTTTTTTTTTGAGACGGAGTCTCGCTCTGTTGCCCAGGCTGGAGCTGGAGTGCAGTGGCGCAATCCCGGCTCACTGCAAGCTCCGCCTCCCGGGTTCACGCCGTTCTCCTGCCTCAGCCTCTCCAAGTAGCTGGGACTACAGGTACCCACCACCACGTCCGGCTAATTTTTTGTATTTTTAGTAGAGACAGGGTTTCACCGTGGTCTCGATCTCCTGACCTCGTGATCCATCCACCTCAGCCTCCCAAAGTGCTGGGATTACAAGCGTGAGCCACCGCGCCCAGCCAGAAATGAAGATCTTTAATTATCTCACAAAATGAAATGTCTAATCAGAGATTGGTGATCCAGGTTTGATGAGGGGCTCATCACAGAGACTGGCTTTGGTCTACACAGTGGTAAGACGGCTGCTGGACTTATAAGTGGCATATTTTACATAATCAATTGAAGGCAACAAAAAGAAGGAGGCCTCCTTGCTCTTTCTCCTTTTATCAGGGAGCAAAATTAATTTCCGAGAAGCTTAGAAATTAACCCAGCTGAATTCCTCACATATCTTATTGGCCATAACTAGCCACATGCCTGCCACTAAACCAATCAGTGGTGAAGAGAATTAAAATCACATACTTGACTAAGACCAATTAGGGTGTATCCTGCCCTAACTCCACCCTACCCCTGAGTTGGGGATAGGCCCTTATTTCCTGAACTTGCTACCTAAACAGGAAGGGACTATGGCTGTGGGCAGACACACAACAATATCTGCCATAATACATTAGAATGCAAAGTCACTTTTAAGTTTATGTAGCCTAACCACCTTTCCAAAGATCAAGTTCCAATGTTCTACTTAAATAAATGAGGACACTATTTTTCCAAGAGACTATTAAAAAGTAGATTTTTGGCCAGACACAGTGGCTCACATCTGTAATCCCAGCACTTTGGGAGGCTGAGGCAGGCGAATCAGCTGAGGTCAGGAGTTCTAGACCAGCCTGGCCAACATGGTGCAATCCCGTCTCTACTAAAAATACAAAAATTAGCCGGGAATAGTGGTGGATGCCTGTAATCCCAGCTACGTGGGAGGCTGAGGCAGGAGAATCACTTGAACCCAGGAGCTGGAGGTTGCAGTGAGCCGAGATGGCGCCACTGCATTCCAACAGTGAGGCTGCACCTCAAAAAAAAAAAAAAAAAGTAGATTTTTTTGTTTGTTTGTTTGTTTGTTTGTTTTTGTTTTGAGACAGGGTCTTTCTCCGTCACCCACACTGGAGTGTAGTAGTGCAATCATAGCTCACTGCAACCTCAACCTCTCAGGCTCAAGCAATTCTCCTGCCTCAGTCTCCCAAAGTGCTGGGACTACAGACGTGAGCCACGCACCTAGCCAGGCAGTTTATTATTTAAGCTATTCTTTATAACTTAACTTTAATATTTTCTTTATGTTTCTCAGAACAGTGGACTTTCTCTTTCAAAAGTAGTGGCCATTCCAATTATCGAAAAGCCTTTCCTCCAGGTTGAAACATGCCCAATCCTTTTTCCAGCCTTCATCATACGGTTTTGAGACCTTGCCCAATATTAGCCATTCTCCTGCAAATGTCCTCCAGTTTTTCTGTCCAGTGCCCACTGAATTCCTGTTTCCAGTATGGTTTGAGCAGTGTGACATAGAACCTATCACTTCCCTTGTCTTAAATTAATCTAACTTTAATTATTGTATATATTGTATATATTTAAAAATTGTATATATTCACTGTAAAAATATGTTTTAAATTCTAATGAGCTTTTAAAGATTTTATCTTCCATCAAATACCTTCTTTGCCCATCTACCCTGTCTACCTGTATCTTCTATTTCATTCTCAATTTCCCATCCATATTATATCCCTCAAACCCCACCATTTAAAGTCGATGCAAGGGAGTGTATGTGTTTCCAGAAAGAGTGCTAACCCTAGCTTTTGGAAGCCTTCTACAAGACTAGCGGATTTGTATAACTAATTTTTTCTCCCTTTGACAATTTTAGAATTGCTTTCCCTGTTTTAGATGTTTTTTCTATTAATGCAGCCTTAGATCCTGCTGTCTTTTTTTTTTTTTTTTTCTTTTTTGAGACAGAGTTTCACTCTGTTACCCAGGCTGGAGTGCAGTGGCATGATCTCAGCTCACTGCAACCTCCACTTCCCGGGTTCAAGTGATTCTCCCACCTCATCCTCTCGAGTAGCTGGGATTACAGGCACCCACCACCATGCCCGGCTAATTTTTGTATTTTTAGTAGAGACAGGGTTGCACTATGTTGGTCAAGCTGATCTTGAACTCCTGGCCTCAAGTGATCCACCCGCCTCAGCCTCCCAAAGTGCTGGGATTACAGGCGTAAGCCACCACACCCAGCCCACACTGGCTTTTAAGGCACCCCACTCCGCCTCCCCTCATCACTTCACTTGATTCAGTATGAGCTTATCATGGACAAGTTTTGATGTGTGCTGCTACTCAGTTGAGTCTCCTACTTCTTGTAGAGTGTATTTAGTTGGCTCTTTGGGCCAAGTATGGGGCATTTAATTTAGGCCTACAACATTTCATCTTCTTGCATTTGACCCACTGCTAACGAAAAGATCTGCCACCTCCTCCTTCTGCCTTACTGAGAGGAGTAGAACTGTCAGGCATGGGTACTCCTAGGTAGCCTTATCCTCACCTGTTGGGTAGTACCATTAACTAGGCCTGGAAGCAGAACCACCTACAGTGCAATTCTAGATAGCACTGTTCACATTATATCCTGTGTAAATAGTGCCCTTTGTGGTCTGCCTGGAAGATGGGATGTATGTGTGTGTGTGCATGCATGCACATGTGCACACACATGCACACACACACGCACCCTTACACTTCTATTCTTTTTGTTTATGGAGATTTCTTGAAAAGGGAAAAGTACACACTCAATAAAAGGGAGTGCGGGTGTACTCAAGAGACAGACATGCCATATACCTCTACTCTATCTGTTGGAAGATTACCTTAAATATCTCACATCAGGTCCTTGATTACTCTGGCCAGAAGTGCTCTTTTTCTTCCTCTGAAGCTGTGAAACTGCTGTTTGTTCTTCATTTAAGGCAGTCCTATTTGTAGCCACTCTTGCCTTTGTCTTTCAGTATTGGAACCTCTTTGAGGCCAGGTATCGTAGTCAGGTCAGGTTGCCATAACAAATGACTATCTGTTGTTTAAGTCTGGGTGGCTTAAACAACAAATATTTATCTCTCACAGTTCCGGAAGCTGGAGAGTCCAAGACCAAGGCACCGTCAGAGTCACTGTAGGCAAAAGCCCGCTTCTTAGTTTGCAGAAACTTGTCTTCATGTTGTATCCTCACAGGGCAGAGAGCAAAGAGGAAAATCCCATGTTTCTGCCTCTTTTTATAAGGACAGAAATCCCATTAATGAAGGCTCCATTGTCATGACCTACTGACCGCCCCACAAAAGCCCCAACTTCAACTACTATCACATTGTGCATGAGGCTTCAGGATATGAGTTTTGGTGGAACATAAGCATTCAGTCCACAGCAATGGGGTTAGATCCTACAAGCTTTTGTGTCCCTGGTACACCTCATAGGATGCCTTTCCTTTTTTATTTTATTTTACCTTTTTTTGATATGGGGTCTGGCTCCATCACCCAGGCTAGAGTGCAGTGGCACGATCATGACTCCCTGCAGGCTCAGCCTTCCTGGCTCAAGTGATTCTCTCACCTCAGCATCCAGAGTAGCTGCAGCCACAAGTAAGTGACACCATGCTCAGTTAATGTATTGATTTTTAGTAGAGACAGTGTTTCACTATGTTACCCAGGCTGGCCTCAAACTCCTGAGCTCAAGCGATTCTCCCACCTCAGCCTCCCAAAGTGCTAGAATTACAGGCATGAGCTACCGCACCCAGCAGGATGCGTTTCCTATAGTTGGCCCTCAGAGCAAAGAAGACGTAGGTCTGAGCAGCCTGGTGGTGGTGTTTCCAATACCATAGCTTGATGATTTCAGCAGCCTTTAGGATTTATTCAAAGTAGAGTTAAATTCCAAGCTCACAAACAGTGGGAAGAGAGGAAGGGCGGTAGATGGTAAAAAAGGATAACAGTTGCTGGTTCCTCCCAGTGTGTCTCTGAGGACACTTCTTTTCCCCATAGGATGATTAATACAAGGGTGTATATTCAGAAAAGTTTTTCTGAAGGCTTAATGCAACCAGGGTGGGGAGTTACATCACATCTCACATAGCCAACTTTAAATGGAATATCAGCTGTGCCTCTTCTTAAAAGACCCATGGCCAAGCCCACCAACCAGGGACATCTGAGGGTAGCCTCTCTGAATAGTGTCTGGGCCTCTCCCATCGCACTGTGCTCCTTCTTCCCTGCCCCTTGGCAACATCTAAGCAGAATTTCTTATTCTCAGTCATGCCAAAAAATTCAGCAACCTCCAGCCTCTTCCTAAACCTAAACTTCAGCACGTAACTGTGCTGTCAGTGAAATACTTTGCTGACCAGGCCATTTGATCCAGGACTCCACCCCAAAGCATCAGAGCAGACGTTTGAAATTATAGTTCTCTCTTTTTCACAGACCAGTTCGAATTCCTAGGCTGGGATGACCTCTCTAACTCTCCCTTCTTCGCCACACAAAAAAAGAGGCAAAAAGAAGTGCACATTTCCACTTCACAGACTTATTGGTTGATTAATGAAGATGGGCTTTTCAAGCAGTCTGCCTTCTGGGATTGATTTCACTTTACCAAGAGATAATGGCCCATGGGACCCTCTCACTCTTTCTTAATCTGAGTGGGCTGGTTTTCCATGAGGTTTAATCAGAGAAAAAGGAAATGAGCTCATGCAAAGCTAAACCCCCCTAAAGCCTCAGATTCTTATGTTTTTGAGTCATCTGTGCAATACTTCCCTTCACTTCACTGGAAAGCAGAGAACAGAGAGAAAGAAGGTGTATTGATTTCCCAGGGCTGCCGTTACAAACTATTGCAGACTGGGTGGCTCAAAACGACAGAAATTTATTTTCTTACAGATCCAGAGGCCAGAGACCCAAACCAAGATGTCGGCAAGGTTGATTCCTTCTGCGGGCTCTGAAGGAGAATCTGCTCCATGCCTCTCTCCACTGCCTGGTGGTTTGCTGGTTGTCCATGGCATTCCTGGTCTTGTAGATGCCTCATTCCAATCTCTGCCCTTGTCTTCACATGCCCTTCTCCCCTGTGTGTCTGCGTTCAAATTTCCTTCTTATAAGGACACATGTGAGATTGGTCAAGTGTGACCTCATCTTAACCGATTACATCATCAAAGACCCTATTTCCAAATAGAGTCTATTTCCATTCTGAGGTTCTGGGTAGACGTAAATTTTCAGGTATACTATTCAACCCGCCACAGACAAGAAATGGTGTGTCTACAAAATTGGGCAGCTGCAGAAGTCTTCTCTTCTTTCTTACCTGCCAGTGCTCATCCTAAACATGCATTTAAAAAGCAATAGAGCAGGCTGGGTGCAGTGTGGCTGATTCCTGTAATCCTAGCACTCTGAAGGAGGCCGAGGCAGGCCAATCACTTGAGGTCAGGAGTTTGGGACCAGCCTGGCCAACATGGTGAAACCCCGTCTCTACTATAAATACAAAAATTAGCTGGGCGTGGTGGCATGTGCCTGTAATCCCAGCTACTCGAGAGGCTGGGGCAGGAGAATTGCTGGAATTTGGGAGGTGGAGGTTGCAGAAAGCTGAGATCGTGCTACTGCACTCCAGCCTGGGCAACAGAGCAAGACTCTGTCTCAAAAAAACAAAAAAGAAAGAAAGAAAGAAAAGAATGAAAGAAAAAAGAAAATGCAATAGAGCAGACTGGTTTAGACTCTGGGCTCTCAATCATGGCATCTGCATGCACAACTCAGCCCTGCCTCTCACCTATGTGAGATTTTACTCTTCTTTTGCTTCTATCTCCCTATCTACAAAATAGGGATAAAGATAGTCCCAAATTCAAAGTCTTGTTGTGAATATTATGTATATTAATCAATGTGGAGTGCTTGGAACAGTTCCCGGCACATAATTTGTGCTCAATAAATGTTACCGGCTGCCTATATTTTCTGAGTACTTTTTTTGCAGGAGCCATTGGAGGTACTAGGGATATGAAACAATTAACCAAAACTTCTGCCCCAAAGGTCAAATAGTGCAGACTTTAACAAGGTAAGTGGCAATACAAATGTGTGCATGTGAATACTAAGTGACAGGTGGCTCTTCTGGTTATTGTGTGCCTGTAAATGGAAAAGAAAGACAGCCTGTATATTGGCAGCCTGTGGCATCCCCACTTCTTGGAGCATAATTCATTGAACCTCTTTCTACAAGGAGCAATGCTCTTTAGGCCTTAACTGGGACAAACAACATATGACATTTGTACACAACTTAGCAAGTGCTTTGCTATGGTTTGAATGTGTTCCCTCAAAGTTCATGTGTGGAAACTTAATCCCCAATGCAACAGTGTTGAGAGGTGGGACCTTCAAGAGGTGATTAGGTCCTGAGGGCTCTGCTCTCCTGAATGGATTGGGGTCATTATTGTGGGAGTGGGTTAACTAGGGCAGAAGTGGGCTCTTGATAATAGGATTCTCTTGGCCCCCTTCCCTTCTTGCTCCCTCTTGCCTTCTCTTTGCCCTTCGGCCGTGGCATGACGGCAAGAAGGGCCTCATCAAATGTAGCCCCTTGATCTTGGACTTCCCAGACTCCAGAACCATGAGCCTAATAAATTTCTGTTTATTATAAATTATCCAGTCTGCAGTATTCTGTTATAGCAGCACAAAAGAACAAAAATATGCCTGCCTACAGATCATCTCAGGCAGTCCTCACAATGACTTCATGATACAGGTGGTGCTAGGTCTATTCTAAAACTAGAGAAAAATGAGATTCAAAGAGGTTAATAACTGATTTCTCCAAGGTTACCTAGCAGATCCAGGTCTCAAACCCAGCGCTCTTTGCCTGATGCAACTAACTGACTACTTAGATGGCACACTGGGGGTCAATTAACTAAACAACTGCATTAAAGAAGGATATGTCATGGGGCCCCAGGAAGGCTGCATCTCCTGATGATGACAACGACAACTTTGAGGATGATGTTGTGCCTCAGTTTGTGTCTGCTTTGGGATTTTAAAAGTGGTTTGAGGCCAGGTGTGGTGGCTCATGCCTGTAATCCCAGAACTTTGGGAGGCCAAGGTGGGTGGATCACCTGAGGTCAGGAGTTCAAGACCAGCCTGGCCAACATGGTGAAACCCCGTCTCTGCTAAAAATTCAAAAATTAGCTGGGCATGGTAGCGTGTGCCTGCAATCCCAGCTACTCAGGAGGCTGAGGCAGGAGAATTGCTTGAACTCAGGGGGTGGAAGTTGTAGTGAGATCGCGCCACTGCACTCTAGCCTGGGCAACAGAGCAACACTCCGTCTCAAAAAAAAAAAGGAAAAGAAAAGTGGTTTGAGAGTTGCTGAGAAAGCTTTAAAACTAGGTTTCAACCTAGACTTGGTTGTTCACCTTGTTATCGAGTAAAAAGTGGCTGTCTTATTGAATAAACCATTGAATTCTGAGTGCATCCTGGCAGTGGGAAAAGGGAATGCTAATGACCTTGCCAGTCTTTATGTTACGGAGGTGTTTTTTGAAAAGTCAAATGCAAATGATTTTGAATATCAGATTATCTTCTCAAGAAACTCTTCCTTCAGGTTTGAGGACCAACATTTCTTAAAATTTTAACTTGGCCAGGCACGGTGGCTCATGCCTGTAATCCCAGCACTTTGGGAGACCGAGGCAGGCAGATCGCTTGAGCCCAGGAGTTTAAGACCAGTCTGACCAACATGGTGAAATCCGTCTCTACTAAAAATACAAAAATTAGCTGAGCATGGTAGCACACATCTGTAAACCCAACATTTTGGGAGGCTGAGGTGGGAGGATCATTTGAGCTCAGGAGGTGGAGGTTGCAGCGAGCCAAGATCACACCAATGTACTCCAGCCTAAGCACCTGAGCAAGACTGTCTAAAAAGAAATTAACTTTAAACTGCTTCATATTCAGCCTTCCTAATCATTCATGATATATAAACAAGGTTGTAAAAGTAAAAGGGCCTCTGCTGTTGACTTAAAAGAGGGTTGTTGTATAAGTATAAAAATCTTTCCATAATCACTAACTCTGATGACATAGGTCCAAATTCCAGCTCCTTCACTTGAACTATTTGTGTACAACATTGTCCCTTATCTACAAAATAGGAATAATAATATCTACTTCTTAGATATTAAACCAAGGATTCAACAAGGTAATGTATAAAGACTTAGAATACTGCTAGACCCTTTATTAGTGGTGAACCAACTATTATATTTTATTACAGGTGGTGGAAACAGTAGCTGTAGTGCACTGTTTCATAAGGTCCTGGGGTTTTCTAAAGGGAGGCAATGTGTGGTCTTCTCTCCAACCCTTTTGCTGCCACCACCAGCATAGTTGGCGTGAGCAAGTTGCCTTGGTAACCTGAGAGCAACAGTTGTTGATTTCAGGACTTCTGCATACAGCAGAACACTGCCTGGTTCTATTCCCTTCTCTGAGAGCATTTATAGGACTTGGAACATGTAGTTTGCACACCTGACTTGATGAACTACTTGTTTAAAGAGCTGGAAAAACCCAAAACAATAAGGAGAGCAAAAACAATGTGAGAAGAAAGCTGCCTCAGGTACGGGCGTTTTGCTCTCTGAGGTTATTTGGCTATCACTTCCTCCACATGCACATGGGAGTAACAACCTAATGAAATGCTCAGAAGGCTGCCAACACCTATCTCCAAGGCTCTGGACGTGACTTCAATGAGACCCACTTAAGGAGCCCCACAGGCTCTCCTGAACACTACGCAGATTGGCTAATGACATCCATCACCCCTCTTCTTTGACAGCTTCTTAATTAACCAACCTTTTAGTAAATCCAGCTGTGTATAATTCATAAGCCATGGGCACATTTCAGTGAACTTTAAATAATGATTTTTATAAAACCAGTTTAAAAAAACTAAATGAAAACCCTCTGCCCAAGCCTTTTATCTGCAACAATTAGCAAACATTACCCCAAGTTGCCTGTCTAATTTATAAGGTCTTGAGGACCTGATCTTTTTTCTGCGCCCACTAGATTTGCACAGGTAATTTTTAACTTCTGCAGACAGGCTCTTAACTTAGGGACCAATAGACCCACAAGTGTTCCAAAGAGAGAATTCAGCAAGTCCATGGAGTTGGATGGAAAAAGATCACAACTTTATTTTCACCAGCCTCAAATGGATATTTAGCATTTCTTTCAATTCGAAAGGCTGTCAGCAAACTACAATTCTGTACTTACAGCAGGCCCTACAACTTTTTTACTAGTAAAAATCAGATATTTTCATATCAAATAATAATTGTTGCAGATACCTTGAAATAGCGTTTACTAATAGCACTACTTCTAAATTAAAATAATTAATAGAACTACCACTAGGTCTTATTTAATGCATTAGAAAAAAAAAGCACATACCTTCCTTCCTTCCTTCCTTCCTCCCTCCCTCCCTCTCTCTCTCTTTCTCTCTTTCTTTCTTTCTTTCCCCTCTCTGGCCCAGGCTACAATCTACTCGGCTTGCTGCTGCCCGCGCCGCGGACTGCCTGGGAGTGCCGGCGCGCGCCACCGCTGCCTGCCTTTTCTCCTTTGGATGCAGGCACGCGTTCGCCATCTTGGCCACGCTGGTCGCCAGCTCCTGACGCCGAGTGCTCTGCCCGCCTCAGCCTCCCGAGGTACTGGGACTACAGACGGAGTCTCGCTCACCCAGTGCTCGGTGTTGCCCGGGCTGGAGGGCGGTGGCGTGGCCTGGCCTCCCGGCAGCCTCTACCCCCCGGCCGCCTGCCTTGGCCTGCCAGGGTGCTGGGATTGCAGCCCCTGCCCGGCCGCCGCCCCATCTGGAAGGTGGGGAGCGCCTCTGCCTGGCCGCCCCGTCTGGGAGGTGAGGAGCACCTCTGCCCGGCCGCCCCGTCTGGGAAGTGAGGAGCGCCTCTGCCCGGCCGCCCCGTCTGGGAAGTGAGGAGCGCCTCTGCCCGGCTGCCCCATCTGGGAAGTGAGGAATGCCTCTGCCCGGACACCCATCGTCTGGGAGGTGAAGAGCGCCTCTGCCCGGCCGCCCATCGTCTGGGAAGTGAGGAGCGCCCCTGCCCGGCCACCCATCGTCTGGGAAGTGGGGAGCGCCTCTGCCCGACCACCCATCGTCTGGGAAGTGAGGAGCGCCTCTGCCCGGCCACCTATCGTCTGGGAAGAAGTGAGGAGCGTCTCTGCCCGCCCGCGCCGTCTGGGAAGTGAGGAGCGCCTCTGCCCGGCCGCCCCGTCCGGGTAGAAGTGAGGAGCGCCTCTGCCCGGCCGCTCCCTCTGGGAGGTCTACCACGGAGGCCAGAAGCAATGTGGGGGCTGGACGTGGTGGCTCACGCCTGTGGTCCCGGCACTCTGGGGGGCGAGGCGGGTTGATCACTTCGGGCTAGGAGTTCGAGACCAGTCTGGCCAACTTGGCGAAACATGAAGAATACAACAGACAAACCAACCAACCAACTCAATGACAACAAAACAGGTCTACCCTGGAGTCATACTCTAATTTTTTCTATTTTCCTCCCTTTCTGATCCTTTATCCCACTTTCTTTTTCTTCCTCTTCCTTCTCCCTCTTCTTTGTCAAATAGAGGATTGAGTTATTATCACTGATCCATATAAAGTCCCTCTCTCATTTAACTCCCACCCCCATTTCTATTCCCCAACTTCCCATGTGCAACCTTCCTAATATGTTTGATACGCATCTTTTTGTTTGTATGTATTTTTAGAAAATGTTTATTGTTTTTTGTATGCAAAAAAAATTAATTAAAAAAATAAATAAATAAAAAAAGCACATACATTATTATATCACAAATGTGTATTTTAAACATTTTGATAACTGTATTTTAATATTATTACAGTCTGCTGTGGAATTCTATGAATTTTATTTTATGCATTTTAAAATATTCCTCTGAGAAAGGTTCCACTGGCTTCACCAGGCTGCTGGGGGTTCCAATGGCATGAATAAAGTTAAAAACCCTGGAGCAAGGGGCCTGATTCCTGGCCCTCCTGCTGATCAATAGCACACCCTTCTTCTATCATCCTCATCTTCCACTCTTTTTTGTCCTTCTAGTTACCCCCACCTCCTTCCCAGCCCTAGGCACTACCTTGCATTTCATTTCTGATAACTCTTCCTAAAGTATAAACTAAAAACATAAGGCTGGGCTCTCATGCCTGTAATCTCAGCACTTCGGGAGGTGGAGGTGGGAGGATTACTTCAGCCCAGGAGTTCAAGACCAGCCTGGGCAACATAGGGAGATGCTCATTGCTACAAATAATTTTTTAAAAAAATTAGCCAGGTGTGGCAGCATACATCTGTGGTCCCAACTACTCAGGAGGCTGAGGCAGGAGAATCGCTTGAACCTGGGAGGCAGGGGTTGCAGTGAGCCAAGATCACACCGATGCACTCCAGCCAGGGCAACAAGAGCAAAACTCCGTCTCAAACAAAAAAAGCCACTTAAACTTATATGCCCTATGGTTGCATGGGCACCCCTGACTCCCTTCTCCCATAAGAGCTTGTTGGGGCCTCCCACTCCCTGCTCACTGTGAGAAGCGCGTCACCCTGCCAGAGGCCCCTGTGCCACCATGGAGCTTCAGCGGGGCGGGTTCACCGTGGTGCATTACAGAGTTTTCCTAAAATGACACCCTCCATCCTGTGGTTGATACTGTGGTTTGGAGATTTTTAATGAGCTCATAAACTATCTTTATAGTTGTCCTTGTTTGTTTTTAAAACATCGGAGTTATCAGCAGCATCCTGAGTCTCATTTCTCTCTTCAAGCAGATTCTATTTTTGGCTTGGCAAACTTTGAGAGTGGAAGCCTTTTCCATGAAGAAGAAATGGAGCCAAAAAGAAATGGCTTCCTAAAAAAGCTTCATGTGCTTCAGGAAGAAAAATGGTGTAGGAGGTGGAAGTCCAACCTAGAAATAGAACAGAGGCCAGAGGCAGGAGGCCTCTTCATGGGAGCATGACCTGTGGTAGCTCAGGGCTGGGCCTGCAGAAGGCGCCATGCCTGATGAGTGCCCTGCTCCCGCCATCTTGAGATGGGATGCTTCTCAAGTGTGGAAGAAGCAGTTCTGCGTTTTCATTTTGTACTGGACCCCACAAATTATGTAGCTGGTGCTGGCCAGCTGGGCTGTGTTCTGAATAGTACCTCCTTGTGTTCTCAGAGGGTAAGGAGGGAGCTCGGCGTGGGGGGAATGGCACCTAAGTTGTAAGGCTGCGTGAAGGCTAATTTTAAACCTCAACTCGACTGAAACATGGGGTGTCCAGATTAAATATTATTTCTGGGTGTGTCTGTGAGGGTGTCTCTGGATGAGATTAGCATTGAATCAGTGGACTGAGTAAAGCAGACCACCCTCCCCAGTGTGGGAAGACATCCTGCAGTCTATTGAAGGCCTAAGTAGAAAGCGAAGGTGCTGGAAGTGGGTATTGGCTCTGTCTGCTTGACTGCTTGAACGGGAACGTTAGTCTTCTCCTGCCCTTGACTGGGACATATACCATCAGCCCTCTGACTCTCAGAACTTGACCACCAGCTTTCCTGGGTCTCCATCTTTAAGATGACAGACCGTGGGACTTCTCAGCCTCCACAATTGTGTGAGCCAGTTCTTCATAATGAATCATATACTTTACATTTCTTTCTTTTTTTTTTTTTTTTTTTGATACAGAATCTGGCTCAATCAACCGTGCTGGAGTGCAATGGTGCAATCTTGGCTTACCATAACCTCCGCCTCCCGGATTCAAGCAATTCTTCTGCCTCAGCCTCCCAATTAGCTGGGATTATAGGCGCCTGTCACCATGCCCAGCTAATTTTTTTGTGTTTTTAGTAGCGATGGGGTTTCCCCATGTTGGCCAGGCTGGTCTTGAACTCCTGACCTCAGGTGATCTGCCTGCCTCATCCTCCCAAAGTGTTGGGATTACAGGCATGAGCCACCGCAACCAGGTTCCATTTTAAACTGATTGGATCTCCCCTGGGAGAGCAAATCTGACCTAGAGCAAAGGCCTTGTTCAGCCTGGGGTTTCCTGTTGGGTCCAAGCATTCATGAAGCTACATCTTTCAGACCCTTAGGTCTCAGGAGCCTCCTTAGAGAGCACAGAATTAGAGTGCGCCCATGAGCTGTATTCATTTGCTACCACTGCTATAACAAAGTACCATAAACTTGCTGGCTTAAAACAACACAAGCTTACTGTCTTACAATTCTGGATACCAGAAGTCTGAACTCATCCTTATAGGCTCAAGGGGTCTGGAGGCCCCAGGAGAGAACCTGTTTCTTGCCCCTTCCAGCTTCTCATGGGTGCCAAGAATCCTCAGCTCATGACCTTGTTACTCCCATCTCTGCCTCTGTGGTCATTTTGTCTCCTCGTCTGTTAAAGCTCCATCTGCCTCCCTCATATAAGGACACTGACAACTACATTTGAGGCCCACCAGGAAAATCTCTCCATCCCAAGGTCCTTAACTTAGTTGTATCTGCAAAGTCCCCCTTGCCACATAAGGTAAAAATTCGCAAGTTCCAGGGATTCAAGCGTGCATGTCTTCCGTGGCCCTCACTCAGGCTACCATAGGAGCTGTTGTGAAAGTTTGTGCTTAGCCAAGGAGCCCAGTGTCCTCCTGCAGCCCCAGGCCACTCCAGCACTTCCCTCGCTGCTCTCCACTCCGGGCCTAAACTTCCAGAGGGCTCCCTGAAGCAGATCCACACCTCTGCAGCACCACTTCCCCAACCTTACCAAAGTGTGCCTGTAAACAGACGCAGCAAGAGGAGAAAGGAGAGGGGGAGGAAGGAGAAGGAGAAAGAGTAAAGGGAGGGAGGGTCACTCCAACCTTGCCTGGCTGGTTAATGCAATAAATTGAATTGGACCAAGATGTTGATCACCTCTAATGATGGCATACATACTCTTAATACTTAATTTGACTCAAAGAAGAGACTAATAAAATAATTCCAGGCCCTGGAGAGGTCCACAGGGAAGACACTTTTGTTCAGGTGCTGAAAAATAAACTATATCCATTTATCAGTAGGCTGGTCTGACCACTGGAACCAATGAAAGACAGCAGCTCAGGCGTTTTATAAACCCAGAGCACTGGCCTGGGATGAGCTCTGCAGCAATGGGTTTGCCTCTCTTCAGCCTCAGAACCTGGCTGACAACAGAACAGGGCCTGTGGGAAAACAAGGACAGGTGGCCAGTTATCCAAAGGGCTGCCTGCTCTACCATCTCCTACTCTCTCTGGACAGTTCATACACTAGAGAAAATGGCCTAAATATACAAACCAGATGATATGAGTCCCTTGGGACTGGGACTCATAAATTCCACTCTGGGTGGAATTTACCACAAATGGGATGCTGTGCAGAGCCATCCCTGAGATCTTGTGAAGTGTGTGGAGTCTTCCTCTTTGTCATTCTCCCCTAAAGGCACCTTCTGTCTTTACCCTGCCTCATAAAACTCACCACACATTCAGCCCCCAGGGCCTGACGCTGTTTCTGTCTTTGCGGCCCTGTCAGCAAGGGTTCAGGGGATAATGGAGGAACATAAATGCTTTTTTTTTTTTTTTTTTTTTTTTATTCTGCTTTTGAAGTATATAATCTTTTATAATTTTTTTTTTTTTTATTATACTTTAGGGTTTTAGGGTACATGTGCACAATGTGCAGGTTTGTTACATATGTATCCATGTGCCATGTTGATTTCCTGCACCCATTAACTCATCATTTAGCATTAGGTGTATCTCCTAATGCTGTCCCTCCCCCCTCCCCCCACCCCACAACAGTCCCCGGAGCGTGATGTTCCCCTTCCTGTGTCCATGAGTTCTCATTGTTCAATTCCCACCTATGAGTGAGAACATGCGGTGTTTGGTTTTTTGTCCTTGCGATAGTTTACTGAGAATGATGTTTTCCAGTTTCATCCATGTCCCTACAAGAAAAAAACAAACAACCCCATCAAAAAGTGGGCAGAGGACATGAACAGACACTTCTCAAAAGAAGACATTTATGCAGCCAAAAAACACATGAAGAAATGCTCCTCATCACTGGCCATCAGAGAAATGCAAATCAAAACCACAGTGAGATACCATCTCACACCAGTTAGAATGGCCATCATTAAAAAATCAGGAAACAACAGGTGCTGGAGAGGATGTGGAGAAATAGGAACACTTTTACACTGTTGGTGGGACTGTAAACTAGTTCAACCATTGTGGAAGTCAGTGTGGCGATTCCTCAGGGATCTAGAACTAGAAATACCATTTGACCCAGCCATCCCATTACTGGGTATATACCCAAAGGACTATAAATCATGCTGCTATAAAGACACATGCACACGTATGTTTATTGCGGCATAAATGCTTTTTTTTAAAGACAAGGTCCCACTCTGTTGCCCAGGTTGGAGTGCAGTGGAGCAGTCACGGCTCACTGCAGCCTTGACATCCCAGGCTCAAGTGATCTTCCCATGTCAGGTCCCCCAAGTAGCTGGGACCACAGGCATACAACATCATGCCTGGCTAGTTGCTTTTCTTTTAATTTTTTTGTAGAGACAGTGTTTCCCTACGTTGCCCAGGCTGGTCTCACACCCCTAGGCTCAAGCAATCCTCCCTCCTCAGCCTCGCAGAGTATAGGGATTACAGGCGTAAGCTTGCTATTCCTGGCCCTAAACACATTTTTTTTTTTTTTTTTTGAGGCGGAGTCTTGCTCTGCCACCTGGGCTGGAGGGCAATGGTGTGATGTTGGCTAACTGCAACCTCCACCTCCAGGGTTCAAGTAATTCTCCTACCTCAGCCTCCTGAGTAGCTGGGATTACAGGCGTCTGCCACCACATCCAGCTAATTTTTGTATTTTTAGTAGAGACAGGGTTTCACCATGTTGGCCAGGCTGGTCTTGAACTCCTGACCTCAGGTAATCACCTGCTTCAGCCTCCCAAAGTGCTAGGATTACAGGCATGGGCCACCGCATCCAGCCCTAAACACATTTTTAAAATAAAATATGAATAACATGCTAAAAACCAAATGGGTGACGCACATAATTTGTATTGAAATTCAGAAGGGAAAGAACTTTGTGAAGGAGGTGATGCTTGGATTTGGCCTTGAACCCGTGAGCCAGGCTCAGGCAAGCAGAGGATAAGGCCAGTGAGTGGGAAAACTCAAGGAAGAATTAAGAAAAGCCACATGAGAGAGTCAGAGAAAGGCCACGGGCTGGGGTCGGGGACATCTGTGATGCACCCATTAGGGCTATAGTCTGGTCCAGAGGGGACAGGGCCTAAGCTAAGGTGATGACGATAATGAAGGGCAAAGCCTGGTAATAGAGTTAATGTGGCCAAAGAGAGTTAGTGCTCCACCCACCCAGCCCCCGTGTGGACTCCTGGCCTTCCCCATCTAAATGCTACCACTCTCCCCAGAGCCAGGAAACCCCACAGTTCTTTTATCTTTTGCTCAGAGCCCCATAGCTAAACACTAGTGACTTTAATTTTTAAATATATCTCCAATCGGATCACTTCTAACCACCTTCACTGGCACCTCTCCAGTTCAAGACACCATCTCTTGTCCAAGTTAGTGAAACAGCCTCATGGCTGCTCTCCCTTTAAGCATTTTGCTGCATTACAATTCATTCTCCACACAGCTGCATAAATACAGGAAAGTCACGCCCCTGCTTAAAGCCCTCCAAGGCTTCCCGCAGCATCGGGAATTAGATCCAGACACATTACCAGAGGCAAGAGGCCCTCCTTGATCTGCTCAGCCTTGCTGTCTGACTTTGTCGTATCTCAAACCATCCCAGAGATGAAGCGGCTCTACTCCGAAATGGTACCAATTGTCCTAACTCCTAGTAGACATTTCCTATGTGCCAAGGATTCTTCTAAGTTCTTCATAAGTAGTAAATCATTTGATTGCCCCTCCTCCCCCTAAATAACACTAGGAGTTAAATCCTATGGTCCCTATCTTACTGATGAAAAAGTTGGAACACAGAGATCTTACATAAGTGGCCTGACTAGGGTGAGACCCCTGACTCCCCCATTATGCTATACCCTTCCCCATCTTCTGTGGCCAGTGGCAGTGATGATGCAGGGTTGTAAGAGGAAAACTGTGGCTGTGCTGCAAAGTGAGAAAGGCAGATCTCCATGCATACACATACATACCTTTAAATATGTGACATGTTCAAACACACGTAGGAAAGAGTGTAAAACGGTATCAACAAAATGTTAACAGTGGTTATCTCTGGAAATGGGAGAATGGGTGCTTTCTATTGTATTTTCCTGAATTTATACCTTTTCTAAAAAAATTTCTAAACATAAAGTAGGTATTGCTTAAATGTCATCCTTTTTTAGTGAGGCTTCCGTAAAGACCCTTACATCCCCCTTACACACTCCCTCCCTCATTTCTGCTTGACTGTTCTCCACAGCACATACCTTCATTCAATATACTATACATTTTACTTATTGTAGTGGTTTTCTGTCTCCCTTTTAGAATGTAAATTCCATAAGAAGGGAATTATCACCTCTTTTGTTCATTCCTGTATCCCTAGACCCTAGAATAGGAAACTCATAGTAAGCACTCAATCTGTTCAATAAATGAATGAAATCACTGAATTAAAAGAAAAAGTAGGTCATTTTTAGAAGCACATTTCAGAGGCAACCTCTTCACCTAAGGCTGACCCACACTGGAGGCTGGCACTCCTGTGGGTCACATGTTCCCACTAGTTTGGGAAAAAGTGTTTGCTATCTCAGCATCATGCTCCCCTCATCTGCCACCCCCACAAGGAAGATCACTACCATTGGGCAGCCAGCCATTGTTCTAGTTGCCTACGATGCTACCCACTCTTCTTGTCTTTACTCTGTTTGGACAAAGCCTACACTCCCTGGAAATTTCACTCACGGCTAGTTCTGTGTTAACTTTGCTTACTCCATTTGTGGAAGTGATCCAGCTCTCTTCCCAGCCATGGATAGAACAGCTGGTGGGGACAGCTTAAACAAAGTCAGGTGCTAACTGCTTCCCGCCCAGTAGCCAGTGTTCAAAGACTTAGCTCAACCCTTGGCCCCAAGACTCTGCTGTGCAATTTGTACACCACCTTCAAGAGGCTTGGGAGAGAAATACAGTCCCATAGCCATCCCCTTAGAGACAGACTGAGAGCCGAAATTCCCTTCTTGCAAAAGAATTTGGGGACAGTCCTGGCCCCATCAGCTGAACAGACAGTTTGATTTTGTAAAACAACTTGGGGGGAAACTAGAGAACTCTTATTTTTTGATTTCCTGGCAAAATGATGTGATTATTTTGCATATAAGTGTTTTTAATTTGACTTTTTAAATTATTAAAATATTATTGCATGCACCTATAGTCCCAGCTACTTGGGAGACTGAGGTGGGAAGACCACTTAAGCCCCAGAGGTCCAGGCGGCAGTGAGCCATGATCATGCCACTGCACTCCAGCCTGGGCTAGAGAGAGAGAGGCTCTGCCTTGAAAAAAATGCTCTAAGCAGAAATGGGCAAGGGGAAGCTTTCCACCCAGTATTTGATGAGAGTCACTAATCTAGCAGTCCTCCTGTTGTTGGACACTTGTGCTGCCTCTAATGGCTCACCAATATAAATAAGGCAATAACAAACATCTTCAAATATATAGTTTTTTATCTTTGGAATTCCTTCTTGAACTTGACCCTTCTACCTGTTGGTTTTAGCTAGTATGCACCCAGCATCTGGTAGAAAACACTTTTATGTTATATTAGGCTGAAAACCTGGGAATCCTGTGATTTGTGTGGGCCACACCCTTGGTTCTGTAAGAACTGTTGTGCTTTCACAGGAAATGTTAGTAATACAAGTGGTGTTAAGTAGTGAATGGATGTTCAGTTACTAAAACAGGAAGAACCAAAGTAGTGTTGAGAGGCAGAATCCAGACAACAGGAAATAGTCACAAGATGCAGAAGGTTCTGTGAGTTCTGAGGGTCTGTGCAAATTTGACTCTGTAATAAGGTAGATGGGCAAAAAGTGGAAAGATCAGGTCTGTGACATGAACGCAAGAAAGATCCTATGGACAAAGAGTCTAGTATAGTCATTAACAAATATGGGTTCGGAGTCACACATATGTTCAATGTGCAGTTCTACAGATTAGGTGTGTGACCTTGAAAAAGTCGCCTAAACTCTCCAAGCCTTGGTTTCTTATCTCTAAAAAGGAAATTGTAAATGATACTACATTGCCAGGGCTCTTATGCCCTCGAACCTCCCTTTGGGCTTGGCCAATACAGAGCCCCAGCTGATGAGAGGAAGGAAAGAGAAGGAAGTCAAAGTATGTATTCTATAAGGTACCTCCTTGTGAGGTTGTGGCTGTGACCCTCAACAAGAAAGCAGCACTCCTTTTCAAGTGGCCTGCTCTACAATACTCCTTTTCCCTTCAGGTTTCAACAGCCTCTTCTTCTCCTTATCTCTTTCGCCCTGAGATAGCGTCTTAGTTCATCTTCTGTAATTTATAACAGAATACCTGAAACTGGGTAATTTATAAGAAACCGTTTATTTCTCATAGCTTAGGGAAGTCCAAGGTTGAGAGGGCCATCTGGTGAGAACCTTCTTGCTGGTGGGGACTCTCCACAAAGTCCCGAGGTGGCGCAGGGCATCACATAGTTGGGGGGCTGAGTGGGTGAGCTCAGGTGTCTCTTCCTCTCCTTATAAAGCTCACTCCATGACAACCCATTAATCTCTGAATGGATTTATCTATTCAGGAGGGGAGAGCCCTTATGACCCTTAAAGGTCTCATCTGTCAATAATGACGCATTGGGGATTAAATTTCAACATGAATGTTGGAGGAGACAATTATCAAAACCATAGCAGATGGTAACCACTCTGCTGCCGCCAGCCTCGAGTTCCTTTGCGCTGTCCCCTGTGGTTCCCCTATTCTCCCCCATCTTTGTAATTTAGCTCTTAGTAAATCAACCCTGCTCAAATTATTCCACTTTGAGTGTGCCGTCTGATTTCCATTGGGACCCACACCAATACAGTATCCTTCCCCTGCTGTTTTATCTATTACAGTCCTTAGGCCCTCTGGCTTCCAGATGGATTCGGCCAATAAGGACCCCGGATAGTGGAAGATGGGGACTTGCAGGCATGTCTGTTTTCAGTGATGTCTCCTGTGATTCCAGCTTTGAACAGTGACTGGCCCCTGGGTTTCAATAACAGAGCCCATTCCCTTTTGCTCTCTGCTATTGCTGATCTCAGCTGCCTCACCATTGCCGTCTGGGTTCTCACCTCTTCCTTCACCTGCATAACCAATTCCCTGGATTAAATTTCCTTTGGTTTAAATACTTAGAAGAAGTTTGGTTGCCTTGGTTGGACCCTGACTGATATATTCTCTAAGTCTCAGTTTCCTCATCTGTAAAACAAATCTAACAAATAATAGCTATCACCAAAGGATAATGTGAGAATATTAATGTATGAAAAACCCATGATAACTGCTCAATAGATATTAACCATTAGTAGTATTTTCAGAGCTTCTGGTGGTCCTTGGGATAAAGTCCATCCTCTGTAATATGACTTATAAAATCTGGCTCCTGGCGGGGTGTGGTGGCTCATGCCTGTAATCCCAGCACTTTGGGAGGCCGAGGCAGGTGGATCACCTGAGGCCAGGAGTTCAAGACCAGCCTGGCCAACATGGTGAAATCCCGTCTCTACTGAAAATACAAAAATTAGCTGAGCATGGTGGCGCACACCTGTAGTCCCAGCTACTCAGGAGGCTGAGACAGGAGAATCTCTTGAACCTGGAAGGCAGAGGTTGCAGTGAGCCGAGATCACACTACTGCACTCTAGCCTGGGCACTGGGCAACAGAATGAGACTCTGTCTCAAAAAAAAAAAAAATCTGGCTCCTGGTTTCCCTTCCAGTCTCATGTCTCCCTCTCTGTCTCATACAGATACTCCAGCCCTATATAAAGTCTTTCATTGCTCCCTCTACTAACTCTAGCATAATACCTATTCCACTTTATTATTATTACTTATCTCCACCCATCTTCTCTGCTAAAGCTGTGGGGTCCCCAGAACTTGTTCATAGCTTACTCACACTAAATCCTCAGTAAATGTGTACAAATAGAAGGAAGGAAAAAGGAAAGAGGAGGAAACAAGAGAGGGACAAGTAGTAGTAAGAAGTACAATGATCTAGAGATCCTGGCAAAATAGTGGGTCAACAATCTAGACCAGTGAGTCGGGGTAAAGGCATAGACAAAAGCTACTTGTTGCTAGGAGGCAACCGGTCAGAAATCTAGATGGAAAACAGTACAAGGCTGTACAAACAAAGGAACCAAAAGTGAGCATGAAACTGAGAAGTTTCCAGCCCCACCAGGAGCTCTTATTCACCTCCTGCTGACTCGGGAAGCTGTTCCACCATCCATCATGCAAGGTAAGAAAGGCGAATGGCAGCACCTGGCTGGAAAAGGAGTGAAAGGAAGTATGCGTGGCTGATTGTGATGGAAACACAAGGTTGTACAGCACTGGCCATGTTCCTTGAGTCAAAGTGATCCAGGTGGCTTTCAAAAATCTTAGTACATGAGAAATACCCCATGGCCCACTCTCTTATTTCCCCTTTCACCACGGAAACTCACCAAACTGAGTTTCTTGACTGGGCTACCTGCATGACCAAACCAGTCAGGCACCTAATCTTCTCTAATCTTACTGCTGGGCTCTGTCTCAGACCAGATGAGCAGGGTTCAGGCTGGATATCCCGTAGGAGGAAGGCTGGATACCCCTCTCCTCACCAAAGTTGGTTAAGGTCTGGGTGAGTTATGTCTCATGTTCCTGTTGTGAAATGGAATGAACAAACAGGGGATGTGATTCATGTCTGTAGACACGTAGTATTCCTGAGAGCTAATCAGGAAATGCCATTTCATGTCTGGTCTTATAAAGCCTCTTCAAAAATTTGATAGAGGCTAAATGGGAGCAATCATTTTAAAGTGAGCTCTTGTTATCTCTTCAACGACCTACGCCACACGCCCACCACTGAGTTCTGAGAAAACTTTACACCCCCCTCCTCTTCCTCTGCCCTAGTCCCTCTCCCCAACCCGTACCGCCAACACACACACCTGCACACACATGCACATGCAAATTGTTTGAAAGAAACATCATATGGCCAGGTACAGCAGCTCATGCCTGCAATCTCAGCACTTTGGAAGGCTGAGGCGGAAGGATCTCTTGAGCCGGCCGTGGTGGCTCATACCTGTGGTCCCAGCCACTCAAGAGGCTGAAGTGGGAGGATTGCTTGAGCCTGGGAGTTCCAGGCTGGGTGAGCCGAGATCGCGCCATTGGCCTCCAGATCGCGTGACAGAGCCAGACCCCGTCTCAAAAAAAAGAAGAAAGAAAAGAAAGGAAACATCATACAACATGAGGCATACTTTAGACTGAAGTAAGTTGTTTTCAAGGCAAAATGAGTTTCCTTTAATTTATACGAAATAAAAAGAAATATTTAAAAGACATAAGAACAGATAAATCCAGTTCTCAGCTGGTGATCGATAAATAAGAAAAAGAAAGACAGATAAGGAGAATATTCACCTATAAATTAAGTGCATTTAACAACTTAAATTATGACTTCCCCCAAAGGAAATGAAAATGGCCCCTCTGATCAGAGAGGTAAAGTATATTTTATTTTAGTTTTCTAATTAATTTTGCAGGGAGACACCAAAATTTACCCAAAAAGGGAGCTAAATATCAGGGAAATACAAGATCTTAATGGAAAGATTATGGAATTCACAAGTTACTGGTGGCAACAGTTTATTGGACACAATTAGACATCTTAACGAAAATGAAAGTATATATTTTAATGAACCTAGGTCACGGGAAGCCTTGAGTATAAAACCTTTACAGGGTCCAACGAGATGAGGACTTTTGCTCAATGAGTAAACAGTGTTTGACCAGTTGATTAGTAAGGATGTGTTTTTGAATTCCTCAAGATTTAACAAGATGACAAATCAGACTTGTTTAGATTTCTTTTTCGGGCTAGCAAGAACACTTTGACACACTAAGTACGAGGAGCCCCCTCAACCCTCTGTGAGACTCCTAAGCCCACTAACCCTGAAGTCACACACAGCTCAAGACACACAGAGGGGGCCTCTAAGCTGAGAGACGTTTATTCAAAGACTTCTCTGATCTATCAGAACTGGCGATCTAAGAGCTGTTTGTAAAGCTAGGTATTCTTCCTCTCCAGAAAACAAAAGCAAAAACAAAACCCTTTGCTTCTCTATCAGAGGGATCCTTTTCATTTCCTTTCAGGGAAGTCTTCTTTCACGTTTAAATGAACTCAATTTATAGATGACTCTTCTCCCTGTCTGTTCTCCGTGTCCCCTTTATCAAGCATGGTGAAAACTGTGGAGTCATCCTTGTCTCATGTGCTCTGACTAATTTGTTTACCGTATCTGGCCAGTTCTTCTTTTGAAGGGTGGCTGCAATTTTCTCTTTCTTATCTCAGTTGTTGCTTTGCATTAGCATGTTTTCATAGCCTCCCCTCCTCGCAGTCCCTTCCTTTCCTCCTGAAATCTAACCCTTTCTGACACTCTTTCATCTGGCACTGCCCCCTCACAACTATTATGAGTTCCTTTTTCTCCTACATTGAGTCTGAATTCCTCTCCACGGCTTTCAAAGACTTTCTTATTCTTCCTCAACCCTCTTCATTATCTGCTACTCCCTAGTGCTCCCTTCTCTAGTGAGGTCAATATTCTCTTCCACTTACTGGGCTTGTTTCTCTTCTTCCTTCTCTTTACCCATCAATTGCCCTGTCCACTGGCTTTGTTTTTTTTTTTTTTTTTTTTTTTGAGAAAGGGTCTCGCTCTGTCACCCAGGCCAGAGTGCAGTGGTGTGATCTTGAACTCCCTGGCTCAAGCAATTCTCCTGCCTCAGCCTCAGCCTTCCAAGTAGCTAGAGTTATAGGTGCATGCCACCATGCCCAGCTAATTGTTTTTATTTATTTATTTATTTATTTGTTTTTGAGATAGGATCTCACTTTGTTGCCCAGGCTGGTCTTGAACTCCTGGGCTCAAGTGATCCTCCCTCCTTCACTTCCCAAAGCATTGGGATTATAGGCCTGACCACAGCGCTGGGGCCAGCATTTCTCACTTCTGTCTGCAGAGCATGTCTCCTCATCAAAGACCAACTTCTTACGAAGTCCCACTCAATGACTTCTTACATTCTTCCCTTTCTCTAAGCTCCCTCAGCATGTAAAGTTTGTGGCATTCAGTCTAGCACCTGACTTGATACAGGTCTGGATCATTTTCAAACCACTCTATTTGTGTGAATCTTGTCTCCCACAAAAACGATACACTTTTCAAGCAAAAAGTCCATTTTCTCTGCTTACATGCATTTTGTGACTATAGAAAAAGTTTAGAAGAGAAAACATGATTCACATTGGATCCGTTGACTTCATCGTGTGATGGAGAGGCCTTTGGAGTCAGACAGACTCATCTCAACTCTGCCACTTACTCATTGTGTAGGTGAAACTTCTGAGTCTCCATTTCCTCACGTATAAAATGGGGATACTAATTCTTGGCAGAGTTGCTATAAAAATTAAATGTCATAAGATATGGAAAGCTTCTTACATACTGTTTGGCCCATAATTATATGCCCAATAGATAGTAGCAATATCTATTATTAAATTCTGGAAGAGGTAAGTGGCAAGACTCAATTCTGGAAGTGAGTTGGACTCACTCTCAGGTGCCCTTAGATCCTAACTGATAGGGAGAGAGGAAGCAAGAGCAGACTTCCTATCTGCTCAGCCTGGATGTGGTCAACTTGTGTCTGGGATGGTGTTTAACTGGCTGGAGGAGTTTTACTTTCTAAGATGAGAAGTAAAGGTTGTCCAGAGGAACCAGCATTCCAGAGGCTCATTTCCTGGGCCCAATTGTGAAGCTCCTTTCCTCAGAGACATTGCAGGACCTGATTATAGAGGCAGACACTGTCACGCAAGAACAATACTCCAGGGATGAGAAGCACACATTTGGCCTTGACAGAGAGAGATTCTCCAGGTGGCAGGAGCTGGCCTGCTGCTGAGCACATAAGGAGTGGGTCAACCGATCCTGCAGCAGCCTGGATGCTAACAGGCACAGAGAGAGGCGAGGGAAGAGTAATGTAACAGATTCTTCTATAGTGCTTACTATGCATGTGTCTGCATTGATCTTTGGCCTTTATGTTGTAACATTAATCTTCACAACAACACTGTGAGGTAGCTACTATTCTTGAGCCCCATAGTCTCTATCTATCCCTCTAGATTCCTTCTCTGCCCTTCTGCACTCTGCTCTGGGCCCTAGGAAGCCAGCCTTGATGGATGGCCTCAGCCTGGCTCCCTTGCACTCTGTATCTTAGTTGGGTTCAGCCACTGGGGGCTACCAGCAAGAGGCACGAATATCCAGGAACGGGAATAAAACATCAGGTCTAAAAGATGGCAGGGGCAATGTTTCTCCACTGAAAGCCAAGGCTATGAGTACATAGCCCTTTCTACAGGCAAATTGATAGTTACTCTTCATTCTCAAAACACCTGTGGGCCTAAGGGCAGAATTGGCTTCCTGATGTTGCTAGCTCTGTGGTGCTTCACTGCCCCGTGTGGGTTTTCCTTAATCCTGCCCACTTTGGTAAGTAGTCTCTTTGTTAAACCCTTCTCAATTTGAGAACACATCTGTTTCTTGCTGAGACCCTGACTAATATAATTATTGTCCCTCTTTTATGGATGAAACTCAGAAAGGTTCAGTGAAACCACCAAGTAAGTGGTGGAGCTGGGACTCAGTCCAGGCACCCAGACAACCTGGTTCCAGAGTTGGGCTCTACATTTTACTGCCAATGCAGTTCGTGGAAATAACAAAGATGTGACCCGGAGAAATACCCATGACTGCAGCTTTGTGCTTTCACACCCAACCAGGCTACCTCCACAAATCAGTCTGGCCAGTGCTCACTGGCATGATCATAGCTCACTGCAGCCTAGACCTCACAGGCTTAAGCAATCCTCCTGCCTCAGCATCCTGAGTAGCTAGGACTACACATGTGCACCACCATACCTGGCTAATTTTTTTTATTTTTGTAGAAACGGGGTCTCTCCATGCTGCCCAGCTGATCTCAAACTCCTGGGCTCAAGCAATTGTCTCATGTCCGCCTCCCAAATTGCTGGGATTACAGACGTGAACCACTGTGGCCAATTTTTCTGCTTCTTCCTAATCTCTTTTCCTCCCTCTGAGGATGAGGATAATTCCCAAAGATGCTAATAAAGCTGTGGATGTGGAGGAACCAGAATTTTGCTCTGCATCTAGGGCAACATTTGGTTGTTAGAAACACCTAATTAATATACACCATTTTACTTCATATGCCTGTTGTTTCTTGAACGGCGAGGGGTTCCTCTTTGAGTATCATGCAATCCCATCTTTCTCAAATGACATTTGAGAAAACTGCCACTGAAAAATCAATAAAACAGTTATTGGAAAAGAATCATCCCGATGAGTGTCCATTAAGTCTCTAGCAAAGATTGATTTCAAATAAAGGACTGTTGTATAAAAAATTAACACTTGGCCATAAGAGCTTATAAGGGTGGAATAGTTTGATTTTGTGTCTGCCTTTAAAAGCTACTTGGATCATTTTTCTCCTTGTCAGCACTCTTTATATCTATGGGATCATTCTTTAATTCAAACATAGTAGTTCAAGGCATAGACTCTGGAGCGAAATTATCTGGACTCATTTTCTGGCTTGGTCACTCTCTGAGTTTGGGTTTGCTCAAAATTTGATAAGGATTTGGGTGCAAGCGGCTTATTTGAGAGGTAACGGCAGGAAGTGCCAGTAAGGAAGTGGGGAAGCGATGCAGGAAAGGAAAGACAAACAAGATGGTGTGCATGAAGGCAAGGGCACTGCCGGGTATCTGGGGACCATTCCCGCTGGCATCCACTGGGAAACTACAGAACTCATGCGTCAGCGGTACGCTACCCCAGGAGTGAGGAAGCTGGCAATTCATCTACCAGCTCCCATCCTGCATTGGTTGAGGGCTACTCCCGAGGTTGTGAGCTTCCTGGAATTTCTAGCCTGTCCCTTGGCAAGTCGAGCCTACTCCTGTGGCCAGAGCAGCCCACTGGTGAGAGTTGTGCTGGCACAGGACCAGTGGGAGACAAGAGGATATGAGAGAGGACCAACAGCATCCGCTGCAGCCCAACCCGTCACACTCAGATCCACTCATGCAACTGTCCGATCAATGATTTCTCAAAGCATCTGGTCATAGTTTCCAAGGAAGAAAAAGATTTATCACAGGCATATTGGTGAGATCAGCTACAGCCCCTTCTGCTGCAGTTAGTCCAAAAGCTCTAACTCTACTCTTCATCATCTGACTCTTCTTTCTCCCACTCTAGGTTCCCCTGACCCCCATCCAGGCCTTTGCTTGTCTAGGCTGTGTGCCCAGTGAGGTAACCTTCACCCCTGAGGGGTCTGTCCCCCTCGTTTCCATGTCTTCATCAGCCTATGGTTGCTGTAGTTGTCCGTTCACCATACAGAAGCACCAAGAGGGGACCCAGCTGTCCCCTGAGTTCCAGAGATACTTCCTCTTGCTACCACTATGTAGAAGAAAGCCTGCCTCCTGTGACATCCAACATGAATGATCCCTGCCGGGATAGAAATTTTTTCTTTGGCTTGCTGGACTTCTAGCCGAAGGAGTTTAAAATGACTAATTGACAGGTGTAATATTAGATTCAGTGAAATCTTGACTCTATTCCCTGATTTAAGATTCCCTCCACCTCCTTCCCCCTTCCCCACTGCCAATTCACTTTGGGAACCAGGATCTTTAGTTTAGCAGAAAGCAAAGTTAAAGAAACAGGAAGTGCAAATTCCCTAAGCCAGTCACTAGGAATGAAAATGAGAGGGTCACTTTCTACTTTTATTTCTTGCCCCTGCATATTCTACCTACTAGAGACATAAGCACCATATAATGATTTGATGCATATACTGCGTCTTAAAGACCAGTGTCCGAACCCTATGGTATATCATTCCCAGCTGGCATCTTAGGTAAGTCTTCACGAGGCTTCGTGGCATGTGCCGTAACAAGCGGTCAGTAAATGAGAACTATTATAGTTGCTGATGTTGATAAATACTCTCCTATCGGATATACATTCAGACCTTCAAAACTAATGTGGAACTTCACATGATGGAGCCCAGAGTAAGACAACCTTTGTTTTTAGGTTCAATTAGGCTGAAGCCTCCAGGTTAAGAAACAAAGCCATGGGGTTGGCTTCCTTTGCAAATTAGGTGACTGGGCTCCCAGAAAAGAAGAGGGGAAAATTACATAAGCAAATTACAGTTTCTCAAGACATATAAATCTTCACTGTGGGGCAAGTCTCCCAACTTTGGTGGAAAGTTCTTAGTACTGCCAGTGATGTTTATTCCTTCCCATCTTCCTACCACAAGGCCACGTGGACTAAGTCAAAGCTGTATAAGAAGCTGGGCATGGTGGCTCATGCCTGTAATCCCAACATTTTGGGAGGCCTAAGCGGGAAGATCACTTGCACCTAGCAGTTTGAGAACAGGCTTGCAACATAGCAAAACCTTGTCTCTATAAAAGTTTTAAAAATTAATTGGGTGCAATGGCACACACCTGTAGTCCTAAGTCTCAGGTTAACTGAGGTCAGAGGATTACTGGAGCCCAAGGGTTTGAGGCAGTGAACCATGATTGCACCACTGCACTCCAGTTTAGGCAACAGAGTGAGATTTTGTCTCAAAAGGAAAAAAAAATCTGGTATGAGAGATGGAGGTTAGAAGATGGAAGACCTGAGTTTTAGCTCCTGTTCTGCCATCAGTTCATCATCAGACATTGGGTCCATTTCTCAACATCTCTAGACCTTAATTCTCCCATCCATTAACTGGATAAAATACTGGCATTCATTACCTTACTGATAAATAAGATGGCGTACATGTGTGAAGGATTTTTAAAGTTAAATACTATTTCATATAAGTTTATATCAAAAGTGTCAGCTCTGTAAGAGATGGAACCTGGGCCTTTGAACACAGCCTTCACAGCAATGCATCTGTAAGAATTATCTGTGGCCATGTATTAACCAGCGTTCTCCAGAGAAACAGAATGAATACGATATATATAGATACATAAGAGGAGATTTATTATGGGAATTGGCTTATGCTGTTATGGAGGGCTGAAAAGTCAGCTGTCTGTGAGCTGGAGAACCAGGAAAGCTGGTGGGGTATAGTACAGTTCAAGGCCAAAGCCCTGAGAACCAAGGAGGGGTGTCCAAAGGTCTGAGAACCAGGAGCACAAATGTCCACAAACAGGAGAAGATGGATGTCTCAGTTCCAGAAGAAAGAGAAAAATTGGCCTTTCCTCTAACTTTTTGTTTCATTTGGCCCCGCTATGGTTTGAATATTTGTCCCCTCCAAAACTCATGTTGAAATGTAATCCGCAATGCACCAGTATTGAGAGGCGGGGGCTATAAGAGGAGATTAGGTCATCAAGGCTCATGGATTCATAAATAGATTAATGGATTATCATGGGAGGGGAACTGGTGGCTTTATAAGAGGAGGAAGAGAAACCTGAGCTAGCACACTCAGCCCCCACACCATGGGATGCCCTGTACTTAAACTCAGGACTCTGTAAAGAGTTTCCTCCATCAGGAAGGCCCTCATTAGATGTGGCCCCTCAACCTTGGGCTTCTCAGCCTACATAACTGTAATAAATAAATTTCTTTCCTTTTTTAATTACTCAGTCTCCAGTATGTTCTTATATGCAAAATGAACTAAGACAGGCCCTCAGTGGATTAGATGATGACCGCCACATTGATGAGGGCAATCTTCTCTACTCAGTCTGTTGATTCATGTGCTAATCTATTCTGGCAGCACCCTCACGGACACATCTAGAAATGTTTTACCAGCCATCTGGGCCTCCCTTAGCCCAGTCAAGTTGACACATAAAATGAACCATCACAGGCACTGGCTTCTTACTTACACTCTGGTGCCTGACCCCTAGTCTTGCTAACCTCTTTTTCCCTTCTCATCTTCAGTCAACTCCCCCAATCTCTGTCCAGATTTCTATCTCCTCACTCTAGCCACTGACTCTGTTTCTGCCTCTTTAGTCCATCTGTGCTTGGCATAATGCCTAGTAACACCTTTTGTCACCTTCTAATGACAATTCTCCCTTGAGTCTCCAACTTTGCCCTCTGATTTGACCTTGAAGGTCCTGGCTCCCTTCCTGCCTGAATTCTTCTCCCTATGCCCAGCCTCCCAAACTAAGACAATAACTCTGCTGTTATGTGTTTTTTATAAATGTAGATCAAAGATTGGAGAGTGTGTGATTTTTAACCAGTCCATGTGAACCATCAGGGTCTCATTTTCAAGTTACAAAAAAGTAAAATTAATCAATTAAAAGAAGGGTCGGGGTGGTTTGTAACATTTTGCCAGCCACAACTGCCAGGATTTTGTTTAGCTTCCAAAGCATCTCGACACATAACACACAAAGGGAACCTATATCTCAAGGTAGCCGAAACTTAAAGTCACAGTAAAAACTCAGTAATTCTAAATTGATTCCAAATTAGTAAACAATAGGATCTAGTGCAAAATGCATGAGACTGGGTGCCTGACAAATAACAGGGGCCCAAAGAGATTTGCTAATTGATGGAGTGAGAGTCCTAATAGATTATTTTTAGCTCAAGCTTTTTTGATATTTATGTACCATATGGCTCTGAATAAGGGACTTAAGTTCCCTGGGGCCTCCGTTTCTTCATTATAGAATGTTGGCTCTGTGTTTCCTTCCAGATCTAAAATTCTATTCTCTGCAACTGGGCTGAAGTTCATTTTTGCACCATCAATGAGACAGAAGTTTCCCTCAGTTCTCTGCTCAAATGTCTCCTTGTTAGAGAGACATTTCTTGGTAATTCTGTATTAACTAGGGTGTATCTCTTCCCTGTCCCTCTCTATACTCGTTACTTTTATTTTTTCTTCATGGTGCTATTTTATATGTATCCATTGTTTGTCTATTGTTCGTCTCCTGCCACTAGAGTTTGAGTGTCTTGAGAGTGGAGATGTTATCTGGTGTGTTCAAGGTTATATTGCCAGCACCTAGAACAACACTGGGCACAATGGGATCACAATGCACAGGCAATGAATTAATGCAGGATTTAAATAAACCATAAAGAATACCAATTTGAGGCCGGGTGCGGTGGCTCACGCCTGTAATCCCAGCACTTTGGGAGGCCAAGGCAGGCAGATCACGAAGTCAGAAGTTCAAGAACAGCCTGACCAACACAGTGAAACCCCGTCTCTACTAAAAATACAAAAATTAGCTGGGTGTGGTGGTGCACACCTGTAATCCCAGCTACTCAGGAGGCTGAGGCAGGAGAATCACTTGAACCCAGGATGTAGAAGTTGTAGTGAGCAGAGATCGCGCCACTGCACTCTAGCCTGGCGACAGAGAGAGACTCCATCTCAAAAAATATATATATAAATTTGAGAGGAATATGTACTCTATTTAAGAAAGCAAACTTTTTGAGTACTGTTAGCTCTGTTTCAGAAGTATTCATTTGCTTCTAAAAGAATGTAGTTAACTGCAAACTACTCCTGTCCTTTCTAAAACTATCTCCCCTGAAACAATCTCCCAGGCAATGCTTTCCAATCCTAGCCCTAATTATTTTTCACCTTGAAGGTAATCCATCTGCACATATTTATAGCTATTAAAATTTAGTTTTGGCTGGGTGCAGTGGCTCTTGCCAGTAATCTCAGCACTTTAGGAGGCTGATGCAGGCAGATCACTAGAGGTCAGGAGTTTGAGACCAGCCTGGCCAACATGGTAAAACCCTGTCTCTACTAAAAATACAAAAAATTAGCTGGGCATGGTGGCACACACTTGTAGTCCCAGCTACTTAGGAGGCTGAAACAGGAGAATCTCTTGAACCCGGGAAGCAGACATTTCAGTGAGCCCAGATCACACCACTGCACTCCAGCCTCAGGCTGGCTTTCCCTAATTACAATAACCCAATCCCACAGGTTTGGTAGTAGATGGTTTATCATCATATGTCATGCTTCTACTCCATTTGAGGACATGTTTTAGAACACATTATTAAGTGTTCTGTTTCTGTATTGAGATTTCCTGAGTTTGAATCTTGGCTTTGCTACTTCTTAGCTGTGTGATTTGGGACAAGACACTGAGCCTCTCTGGGTCTCCAGTTCATCATTGGTAAAACGGGCACAATGATGACCCTGGTTTTTCTCCATTTGCTCTCGCTCTTCTCTATGCTGCTCTGTGCTCCAGGAGGCTGACTCTCAGTCTTCAGCCCTGGAGATCCCTAGGAATGGAACACAGGCCCTGGGCAAGAGATCCAAGGGCAGTAGGAAAGGGGGTGAGACCATTCATCTTCCACGCCCTTCCTCCTTACAGGATTTTGGCAGTGTCTGTCTTCCTTTACCCATGGCCACAGCACCGAAAAAGTAGTCTCTCTGCCATGGCTAAAGATAGCATTAGGTTCTGGCGACTCCGCCCTCTCCCTTTGCTCTTTTGGGCCTGGGATGCTAACAGTTTCCTGTTCTTGCTGGTTCCAGATGCATTCATATTCCTTGAAGATTCCCTTACTGCTATGTACACTTCTGAAAGCAGTCCCTTCGTTAAAATCCCTCCAGTTAATTCTTTGTTGTGCTGTCTGCCTTCTTCCAAATCCGAACCAAAGCAGCATAAATACACCGCCAGACACTAAGGGAATGAATACTTGTACAGCAATTAGAACATTGCCTGACACATTGTAACTTCTCAACTCATGTTAAGCATTATCTACATAAGTCAATGAGGAAAAAATGTACAAGACAGCATATGTCAGCTTATGTGAAAATGCATTGTTCAGAATTCACATACCTTCTGTCTAGTAGAAAAAGCCCCACATTTGGGCTTGGCAAAAACAGGCATTACATGCAGTCTTTTGTGCATGATTTTGAGCAAGTTAAAAAATTTCACTGAGACACATATGGTTGCTGTGAGAATGACAGATGATGTATGTGACAATTGTAGACACAATGTGCATTAAACAGCAGGCATTCATATATGTTAATCAAATGGGTGGGGCAGGGGGTGCTTGGCCAGCTGCACGGTGTCCAAATCCAACCATGCTTAGCAGGGGCCCCCTACTTGGTTTAAGGATTTGCAGGCGCTGTCTCTAAATTCTTAATAATTTTTGAGGAAAGGGGTTTTGCATTTTAATTTTGCATTGGACTCCACAAATGATGTAGCTAGTCTGGGAAGAAGGGTTCGCTTTATTTTTCAATTCAGTGATGTTACTCTGTAATTGACTATTTCTTTTTGCATCAAACATGGATTCATCGCCATCTATCTGAAGGAAAATGAGACTCTTAAAAGATGGCATCTGTGTTAAGACTGTATTAATTAATGACTAAATATCTGCCAAGAAGCTGGTATGTGTTAGGAACTGTGCCAATACTTCTTTGAACCCAAAATGTCCTGCTTTGCAGTTCCAGGCTGAGCTGATCCACATGTGACAGGATTGGAATTGACCTCGCTGTGAACCTTTCAGTCAGATCTGTGATATCTGAGTCTTGAGAAAAAAAAAGGAAAAGAAAAAAGTTTCTTATTTCATCACAGCACTGTGACTCAGATTTGGACAGTGAATCATATAAACTCAATTAGAAGAACAGGCAGTTAAATCCTCCAATTAGAGGATTTTAAAATCTGGGAACACCATAACAAACTTGGAATGACTTAGGGGATGATGCACCACTATTCCAGGATCCCAAGTCTACATAATTAAAATGCACAGAAGCACCCAAAATGATTACCTCCTCAGGGTAGTAATTGACACCCAGTAGGTGTGCTCTGACCTTGATGGAGGATGGAGTAAAAACAGAACAAACAAATTTGAACCTTTAAGGAAATAATGACTCTGCCAGCAGCAGGGAAGACAGAACCACTTCCAACGCATCCTGTTGGTAGCCTAATAATGTGTGCACCCCGTAGAAATTTATCTAGGTCATTCAACAAAAAGGGATACATCCCGAATGAACAGGCAGCAAGGGCATCAATCCACACATGCTTATTTCTCAAGTGAGGCAGGAAGGACTCTTTCCTTCTGAGGGTCTTAAATGTTTAGCTGAATCTAAAGGGGATTGACGTAGCAGAATCTAGGAGCATAGCTTCTGTGGCAGGGGATAGGCTTTCCTTTGCTAAAGTGAACCACTAAGTGAGAGCACTTCTCTCTTGCTTACATATTCTCACACGCACACAAACACACACACACAAACACACACACCCAAACCCAATACATCCACCTTTACAACACTAGTTAATACCATCTCTAAGATCATAGTAAAGATATAGACTCTGTAGAGGATTAGGGCAGATATGGAGGGCAGGGAGGGGAGAGTTGACAGAGAAGGTAGCTCTTGATTTATATAAATAGTTCTAAAGTACAGAGGCTGGTATTTGTCTTTATTATTTATAAGTTTGCCAGGTTATTTTCCCACTGGGCTGTGGACTACTCAAGGTCAATGCTTGGTACAGAATTGGTCTCAGTATGGGTTTAGGCTGGAAGAAAGAATGAAGGAAATGCAGTGATTTTTCAAGTTCCTGTAAGCAGGGCTGAAACTAGTGCATAACATCTTTTCCCCTTCAGATTGCCTTTGATGTTCTAATGCAACTGAATACAAATGTTGAAGGAGAGGAAATGGATGCAAAGTGTGCTGTGTTCTGTGCTCCAAACCCCCTAGGTAGCCAGGGGATGTGCCTAAGCAAGCTCATGCTATTGCTTACCTTAAACAGCTATAGGGAGCAAATACAGTGAGGAAAAAGAACCCTGACCCAGATGCAAATCGTGGAGCATTAGTCTTGGGAAACCCCAGAGACAGACAGGGTGGGGAGCTCTCATGGACCAAAGGTCAATGGTGAGTCAAAGAGGCAGCCTCATCAACATGGCAATGGCCAACAGATGTTTATTGCCAGGACTATCAGACTCTGGTTGTGGGTTTCTGTAACGTACAGTGGGAGATGGGTGTGACTACTGCTTTGTATGTTAATGAACCATCTGATAATAGACAGTGCAGTAAATATTTGTTGAGTGAGTGTCATTGAGTGGGCAGGTCTACAAGGATCTACATGTTTATTATTAAAAATAGTAATTTGGCACTATAAGTCAATGCTTGTCATGAAGACTGGAGTACTGCGCCCTGGGTCAGAGGCCACAGATTCGAAGTCTACCTACATTGCCAGAGGGAAACAGTCCTTGTCCTTGTCACCTGAGTATTCTTTATTCATTTCATCCTTATAACTTCTTATCCCTTGTATGAGAGAAGGTAGCATCACAAAGTCAAAGTTCATTTTACCCAAAAAGCGTAGAGAAGGAAGAAGGACCTGCCATTATCTCCACATCTCTTCCTCATCCTCTCTATCCTGCCAACTCTCATCCCTATGAGCTCCATCTTCTCCAGCATCTCAGTGTCTACCCTCTCTTGTATGTCCTCTTGATTTTCTAGGCCTATCTCCTCTCTATCTGACAATGTTCTGTCATACTCAATGTAAATGTTGCTGTTACAGCTGAATAAAAAATGTCATCTGAGCATGCACATTTTATATTTTCCAACAAGTCTGATATTATTATTATTTGAGACAGGATCTCGCTCTGTCTCCAGGCTAGAGTGCAGTGGCATGATCTCGACTCACTGCAAGCTCCGCCTCCCAGGTTCAAGTGATTCTCCTGCCTCAGCCTCCTGAGTAGCTGGGACTACAGGCGTGTGCCACCACGCCCAGCTAATTTTTGTATTTTTAATAGAGATAGGGTTTCACCATGTTGGCCGGAATGGTCTCAATCTCTTGACCTCATGATCCGCCCACCTCAGCCTCCCAAAGTGCTGGGATCACAGGCATGAGCCACCGTGCCTGGCCAAGTCTGATATTATTTTATCAATGCTAATACTTCGATATATTTTTTGGGGGGGCAACAACCCTCCTTTTCTGACATCCTGGGATGCATTTATTGATCTTTCATATTATTTCTAAACTCTGGTATTAGAGTTCCTGTCATCAAGCAGTTTCTCTGAAACCAACTTATTTTGCTTCTAACTATAAGCTATTGTTATATTAAAACCTTAAAACAGTTGGTGACAGAAACAATAAGCACTAGAAAAGTTTAAAAGAAGGAAAAATTGTTACAACTAGGAAGCTTGTAGAACACTTCACATAGAAGGGCAGAGTGGAGGTGACCTTTAAAAACTTGTAGGAGTCTAGCAGGCCAAGACGGGTAAGAAAAGTATTTTAGGGCCGGGCGTGGTGGCTCACGCCTGTAATCCCAGCACTTTGGGAGGGAAGCCGAGGCAGGCAGATCCCTTGAGGCCAGGAGTTCGAGACCAGCTCGGCCAACATGAAGAAACCCTGTCCCTACTAAAAATACAAAAATTAGACGAGTGTGGTGGCGAGTGCCTGTAATCCCAGCTGCTCGGGAGGGTGAGGCACAAGAATCACTTGAACCCGAGAGGCAGAGGTTGCAGTGAGCCAAGAACACGTCACTGCACTCCAGCCTGGGTGAGGAGAGTGACTCTGTCTAAAAAAAGAAAAGAAAGAAAAGTGTTTTAGGCAGAGGAAATGATGTGAAACAAGGAAAGAGCCAGAAACCTATAAGGTGTGCAGAGGTAGAAATTCAGCTGGTATAAAGGAAGCTCCACACAGAATAGCAGAATATGAAGGTGAGAACAATGCATGACAGCCACATTGGGGGTGGTCTTGAATGCCAAGCCAAGGCTTTGAACTTTATCTTTGAAATCAAGGTGATTTCAAATACAAGTAACTGAAAACTATTCAAACTACCGTAAACCAAAGGGAGTAACTTAAAAGGATCTGGTCAAATGTGTTGACCCATGCCTGTAGTCCCAGCTCTCCAGGAAGCTGAGTGGGGAGGATTGCTTGAGGCCAGGAGTTTGAGATGGTAGCACACTATGATTGTGCCTTTGAACAGCCACCGTACTCCAGTCTGAGCAACATAGTGAGACCCCATATCTGACAATATTTTGGCTTCCCTGGGCCACATCAGAAGAAGAAGAATTGTCTTGGCCTACACATAAAATATGCTAACACTAACAATAGTTGACGAGCTAAAAAAATAAAACTGCCAAAAAATCTCGTTTTAGGAAATGTTTTAGGAAAGTTTATGAATTTGTGTTGGGCCACATTCAAAGCTGTCCTGGGCTGCATGCAGCCTACGGGCCGCGGGTTGGACAGGCTTGCCATATGAAGAGCCAACAAACAGGCAGGGTGTGGTGGCTCATGCCTGTAATCCCAGCATTTTGAGAAGCCAAAGTGGGAGGACGGCTTGAGCTCAGGAGTTCAAGACCAGCCTGGGAAACATGGCAAGACCCCATCTCAGAAAAGGAAAAAAAAAAAAAAAGAAAAGAAAATGTTAAAAGCAAACAAAAATAAATAAATAAAAAGATCTGGAGGAACTCCAGGACAGAATGGGCAGCTAGGTCTCCGCAAGCTCTGGAACCCAGAATGAAAAGCTCTCAGGGACTAGGGATGCAAGCTTCCTAGACTTAATCCCTCAATTCCACCCATCCCCCCACCATGTACTTTCTCACTTTGGCTTCTCTTTGCATATTTGCTTCATCCTTTCTTCTCTGCACAATAGATTTTTCTGTTGCCCATGAATATGGTATAAGACAATCCACTCCACAACTCCCAAGTTCCTATATCCTCGGTTCAAATGATCTGCAGAGGCTACTGGCTTCTCTGGCTTCCAATTCCAAATTTCCAGGAGAGAGAATTTGATTGTCTTCTCCTAGTGCAACAACAGAAGTGATGTTATATGAAATACACATGGCTTCTGGGCCCATCTCCAGGACAGAGCAGCTCTCAGAGATGGAATGTGGAACTGCAGGCTAGGCGGATGCACTCAAGGATGTCTCCAATAGTTTTAGGCCCAGATGAATATTTTGGAGGTGGGGGAGGAAATAATGAAAGTGATCTTAGGAAGCTTCAATAGGGAGCAGAATGGGTTAGAAAGGAAAAGATCGTGGAGGTGGAAGACCAAAGAGGTGCTGTCAGAATCTAAGCATTGAAAGCTTGAAATATGTGGCTATGGCTGGGTGCAGTGGCTCATGCTTGTAATCCCAGCACTTTGGGAGGTCGAGTCAGGTGGATCACTTGAGGCCAGAAGTTCGAGACCACCCTGGCCAACATGGCAAAACCCCCTCTCTACTAAAAATACAAAGAAAAATAGCCAGATATGGTGGCGGGCACCTGTAATCTCAACTACTTGGGAGACTGAGGCAGGAGAATCACTTGAACCTGGGAGGCAGAAGCTGCAGTAAGCCTAGAGCACATCACTGTACTCCAAACTGGTCAACAGAGAGAGACTCTGTCTAAGAAAATAAAGAAGAAAGGAAAGAAAGAAATATGTGACTATGGTCAATCTGACCACTATTCTCTAGAAAAATACACTTGGTTCAAAAAAAAAAACTTCATATTTAGTCATGAAAGGGACATTTCTTATTTCATAGCTCAGAGCCAACCCTGAGCTATTTGATTATATATATATATATATGCTACATAGATGTTGATGGTGGATTTCTCTTTATTCAGTGGTTAGCCAACTTCCTGCTTTGAAGTTAGGACCTGGGATGGCCTACATTAATAAGGGGAAGCCTATAAAATGAGGTGGGTCCCATGCTATACTACTCTAGCTAATATACAAGGCATTATAAATTCTCATTCCCTGAAGCCGGTCAAAAGTTGTTTCTTCATCTGTTGCTAGTTAACTGGATTGGTTAGCTGAGGTCACAGTCGCTGGGCTAAGCCCAAGCCTAGGACGCTCAGCTCCACTGTGGCTCTTGACCACAGCCGTATCCTCATGAGGCTCTGTATCAGGTCCAGCTGTGGGTGGATTAGGAGAGGAGGAAGCAAGGCTCTACCCTGGTGTTTAGAAAAAACATTGTAAATGCCACCCCTCCTCCAACATTTTCAGCTTTCTCCTGCTACCCCTGTGTTTATGATAATGGTACTCGGGATTATCCTCCCTGATATTCTGACCTTCAGTGTTAGATATTGTAGCTGTATCTCCTAGCCTCAGAACTTGCTTTCATTTATAATAGAATAATATGGCTACAATATCTTTTTTGTGTTTTTAACAACTCTGTTAGAACTAAACAGAAAACTCCACTCAAGTAACCTAAAACAAACAAAAAAGTCGTAAGGCCTCATACACAATATGAAGAAGTCCCAAGGTAGGGACACGTATCAGTTTGCTAGGGCTGCGATTACAAAATACCAGAGACAGGGTGGCTTAAGTGGAAGGCACCTTCTCTAGCCATGTGCATCCCTGGTGTCTCTCTCCATGTGTTCTAAGCTCCTCTTCTTATTAGGAGACAAGTCAGATCGGATTAGGGCTCACCCAGATGACTTCATCTGACCTTAATTACCTCTGTAGAGGCCCTATCTCCAAATACAGTCATGTTTTAAGGTATTGGGGATTAGGACTTCAAAATATGAATGGGGGTGGGGGGCACGGTTCCATGTATGACAGGAAACTCTGTGGTTGGTTAATTCAGTGATTCAGTTAAATCCTCAGGCCCCAGGTGTGGCCATCTCTGCCCAGCTACCCTTAACATATGGGTTTTATCCTCAGGCTAGCACCCTCACGTTTTAAAATGACTGTTGCAGTTCCAGGTACCACATCCAGACATGAGAAGGCCCAGGAGAATAAGAAACCATCTTTTTCTGTGTATCTCTCTTTACAAGCCTTTCAAAAGACTCCAGAATGAGCTTTTCTCGTCTCCCTGAGCAGATCTCTTCATGTGCACATGCCCAAACTAATCACCAGCAAGAGGAAAAGAGAGCATGATTGGCTTGGGCTAATCACAGTTTATCCCCTGGGTCTGGGCCAACCTCCCTAAGAACACAGGGTTGCTTTAAGGAAGAGGAGGTGGGGGCATGATCCTGCACAAAATCAGGGTCCTATGATGAAAAAGGAAAGGGAGAAATGGAAAACAATAATGTCTTCTGCAACCATTCGCCATCTTGCTTCCCTTATAATTGTTATTCTAGGATCTGCTGTTAAAACCAATCTTTGCACCAGCAGTCAAGAGCCCTGTTAATAAATATCAGCTTGCCTGGGCTGAGCTCTGAGAGTGGCAGTCTTCTCCAGCTTACGTCTTCTCTTCCCACCCCCATGGCCCCACCCCAAGTTTAGTTGCCTCTTTTGAACGCAGCCAGCATCTTTTATTCAACTAGCAACCAGATCTCAGTTGCTATGCAGAAGATGTAACCACCCTTTCCCTCACTAGCCACTTTGCAAATATGTATCATTGAGAATAAGAGGAATTGGATAAAAGAATATGGATCGTTCAGTGCACACTCATCACCAAAATGAAGAAAATAATTTGAAAGCTATATCATACAAATGGTGGGTTACTAACTGGGATAGTCTTTATGTGTGTCAGTTCACAAGGGCATGTATCAATATTATTCAGAAGCTGTTTCTAAACTGAAGATATCATTTAAATTTAGAAAAGCTTTCTAATTTCTCATTGGTTTCATTATTGTACTGCTTGCATCAAAAAAGGAGAATCAGATTATTGTGCTCTGTTTTCTCCCCTAGATCATCCAAGAAGAATTTAAAAATTTAATATGTGCAATAAAAACCCATGGTCTTTTTTTTTTTTTTTTTGAAACAGAGTCTCACTCCATCATCCAGTCTGGAGTGCAGTGGTGCGATCATGGCTCATTGCAGCCTCAACATCCTGGGCTCAAATGATCCTCCCACCTCAGGCTCCCAAGTACCTGGGAGGTGCCCGCCACCATGCGTGGCTAGTTTTTGTATTTTTTGTAGACACGGGGTTTCACCATGTTGCCCAGGCTGGTCTCAAACTCCTGGGCTCAAGCAATCTGCCCATGTCGGCCTCCCAAAGTACTGGGATTACAGGCATGAGCCACCTTGCCTGACCCACGTCTATTTTTTGATCTTCCATGAGTGTCTTATTCTTTAACAGTTTACTTATTTGAGTTAGAAATGGCTTTGCTTCCAAGGTATAAAGATTATTTTGTTTTGCTTTTTGATGAGCAATGTGTGAATAAATAAGACAGAGAGAAAGGTTTTTTTTCTCCAACAATTTCTATTTAATATTACTAATTCTTAAACAATATGTGCATGGTGTGTCCCTGATCACTTATTTAATATCATATTTCCTACCCCAGCTCTCTTTCAGTAAATGAATGCTACATTAGATGTGATTCACAACTGTAGCCTCCTGCTTTGGGCATTTGCCTCTGATAAGCATGGGCAGAGGGATGAAAGGGGCCTTTTTCTGGAATGAATTGGGTCGGGATCACAAGAAGCACTGATCATGCTCTCCCGGCTGGTGAGCCACGTGGCAAGAGAGGAGACGATAAGGGATCTGGGAACCCAGTCATGGTATTAAACAACCAGGGAGGTTAGCCTTGAGAAAAGAAGAAATGGAAACCCTTACAACTATCATTGGGTGTTTTTAATGAAGAAAAAAATAAAGCAACAATGTAACAATAATAGTAGGTAATTTTACTGAGCACTTACTAAGATGAAGTCTCCAAAAAGGTAAATTATGCCTAATCATGAAAAACAAATATAGCCATCTGAGACCCAAATGGGCTTCCCGGTAAATTACATTGCCCTCTGGCCCTGGAGCATTCAAATGCAAGCCAGCTGCTCATCTGTCAATAATGCCCCAGAAGGAGGTTGTATTAAGCCGAGATTGCACTATTGCGCTCCAGCCTGGGCAACAGAGCGAGACTCCATCTCAAAAAAAAAAAAAAAAAAAAAGGCCCTAGAAAGGACTGCTCTCTATTTTTTTTTTTTTTTTTTTTTGAGCCGGAGTCTCGCTCTGTCACCTAGGCCGGAGTGCAGTGGCACAATCTCGGCTCACTACAAGCTCCGCCTCCCAGGTTCATGCCATTCTCCTGCCTCAGCCTCCCGAGTAGCTGGGACTACAGGCACCCGCCACCACGCCCAGCTAATTTTTTGTATTTTTAGTAGAGATGGTTTCAGCGTGTTAGTCAGGATGGTCTCGATCTCCTGACCTCATGATCCGCCCTCCTCAGCCTCCCAAAGTGCTGGGATTACAGGCGTGAGCCACCGTGCCTGGCCCAGGACTGCTCTCTTGAAGTGGGATTTGTGCTAAATGATTTCTAACATTCCTTCTTCATGCTGCATCTATGATCCTTTAAAAGTCAGGAATGCTATTTGATTCATGGCATTTTCTTAGGTAACGTTTAGTCCAATCTCCCTCACAATATAGAAACACACTCTGCAGCATCTCTGGTGCTCTGCCTCCTTGATTCATAGCACAGTAGGCCCTCCGTATCCATGGGTTCCACATCTGTGGGTTCCACATCCATAGATTCAACCAACCACGGATAGGTAGTATTTGAAAAAACAAAACAAAAATGGATTGTTTCACCTGTACTAAACATGCATAGACTTTTATCATTATTCCCTAAGCAATGCAGTATAACAACTATTTACATGGCATTTGCATTGCATTGGGTATTATAAGTCATCTAAGGATGATGTAAAGGATACGGAAGAATGTTCGTAGGGTATGAGCAAATACCACACCATTTTACATCAGGGACTTGAGCATCCATGGATTTTGATATCCAAGGGGAGTCCTGGAACCACTCCTCCATGGATACGGAGAGACAACTGTACTAAAAATCTGCCTCTTCTCTCATTCATTCATTCACTCTCCATAAATGCAATGAACTTCTACTATGTGCTAGGTTCTGGGCTAGACACGGCAGACATACAAATGAATAAAGACACAAGCTTATTCTTAGGTTGCTCAAGGTCCATTACAGGAAGTAGACAAATAAATCAAGTAAATATATAAATCACACTGCTTTAAATAAGTAAAGCAATAGAAGCATGCACCTGGCAGAAGCATGAATCCTCTATCTATGGGTTCAGTGAAAACTTTCTGAAGAAGATGAGAGCTAAACTGAGTTTCAAAAGACAAATCCAAATATTCCAGGTAGACAGGGGAATAAGTTATTCTAGCTAGAGGGAACAGAATGATCAAGGAATCAGGGATGAAACAAACACTGAGGTGGAGTAGAATCTTTTTTTTTTTTTTTTTTGAGACAGAGTTTCTCTCTGTTTCCCAAGCTGAAATGCAGGGGAGCAGTTTTGGCTCACTGCAACCTCTGCCTTCTGGGCTCACTGGATCCTCCCAACTCAGCCTCCAGAGTAGCTAGGACTACATGTGCCACCAAGCTTGACTAATTATTTAATTTTTTTGTAGGAACAGCGAGGTTTCATTATATTGCCCAGGCTGGTCTAGAACTTCTGGGCTCAAGCCATCCACCAGCCTCAGCCTCCCAAAGTGCTGAGATTACAGATTTGAGCCACCATGCCTGTGAGTAGAATCTTAATAGGCCACTTTGCCATAGTGAGAGATTTGGAGATCATCTTGCAGAGAATGAGGAGCTATGGCCAGACCTGCATTTTTGGAACTAATGCCCACTGAGTCCACTTCACTTTGCCGAATCTCCCAGCCTGGCTCCCTTTCCTGCCCCCTTCTAGTCTTCCCATGCCCAGCATTGACAGTCAGAAGGGACCAGATGGCTCAATTCTTTCCCCTAGACATATAGACCTTTCACCACTAGTCCAGGCATCACACCTTGACAAATTTTCTTTCATGATAAACCTTGTTACTCCACTAGACACCGACAAGATTAAATTTCACGCATAATCTCCATAACTTTCCTATAGGTTTTTCTGAGTTTTATGGACTGGCCTCTAATCTGTTATTTCATTGAAGAAATAACTGCTACTTTATCTCAGAAGATGTGCTCTGCTGCTAAGTGATATGGTCTATAGTTTTTCAGCTAGTTAGAAAGGAAATTTGCCAAGTTCATGATCAGTGTGGTTGCGTGACTGATAATTATAAAACCAAATTGAAGGGGTAATAGAAAAATGTTCCAGAAGAGACTCTTACCCTGGCCCCAAACAGCTGGGTCAGGATGACTTCATGGGCTATTTCACTTCTAATTTCTAGATTACAGGATAATTTCAATAAAGGCTATGCTGGCCAATTACTCAGTCAGCCACACACTTGAGTTACTGGCTTTTCAACTTTTACAACGGAGTGGAGAGGTGAGTCACATTTTATTAGAGAGCAACTGTGTCTGATAGAGCTTCAATGTACTCCACCATCAAAAAGTCAAGCACAAAGAAAACATATCCCAAGGAAGCCACAGTAGAGGGAAATAATAGCAAGAATATCCCCTTTGTCTCCAAGCAGTGTTACATCCCCCCAAAAATTCTTGGCCTATATATGAATGCTTTAGAAAGCAAAAATTATTTCAAAATGTGAAACATATTGTCAGCCCAATTTACTGGAATATGTAGCAAGGCATTTTCTTTCTCTTCTTCAAATTGGCAGATTCTGTTACTTAAACCTTGTGTTAGATCTCTCAGTTGTGAACGAAGGCATAAAAATAGCATTCCAGTCTATAGTTGGGTCTAAGCCAATTAATGGAAATGAGGAAATGACTCACTGGAGAATCTGAGATACTCTGTCTTTTAGGATTTATATTATCCTTTCCCCAGCACACTCATTTAAGAATGGACTGGAGCAAGATCTCAAAAAGCAAAGGCTGTCCCCCTCACATGGATATATATGTTCTAGAGAGTCTCCCAGAGTGAAACAAGTTCCATGATTAAAGACTCACAAGCAGCTGGGTGTGGTGACTCACGCCTGTAATCCCAGCACTTTGGGAGGCTGAGGCAGGAGGATCACTTGAATCCGGGAGTTTGAAACCAGCCTGGGCAACATGACAAAACCCTGTCTTTACAAAAAAAATATAAAAATTAGCTGGGCATAATGGCACATTCCAGCTACTCAGGAGGCCAAGGTAGGAAGATCACTTGAGCCCAGGAGACAGAGGTTTCAGTGAGACAAAATCCCACCACTGCACTCCAGCCTGGTCAACAGAACAAAGCCCTGTCTCAAAAAAATAAAAAATAAAATAAAAAAGCAGAGTGAGTTCTTCACCATGCACGCCACATCTTACAACCATTCACTGTGGCAGAATTCTTTTTCAATGCCCCTTCACATTCTGTTCATTCCACAAGCGAGAGAGACATTAGAGGTGATAGTTTGAGGTTAACACCTCCCTTTAAACATCTTCTGGGTTCTGATTAGCAAATGATATGGTTTGGTTCTGTGTCCCACCCAAATCGCACGTCAAATTCTATTCCCTAATGTTGGAGGTGGGGCCTGGTGGGAGGTGACTGGATCGTGAGGGCGGATATCTCCCTTTGGTGCTGTTCTTGTGATGGTGAGTGAGCGCATTATTGTGAGGTCTGGTTGTTTAAAAGTGTGTGACACCTCTCCCTCTCTCCCTCATCCTCTTGCTCCTGCCATGTAAGACACCTGCTCCCGCTGTGCCTTCCACCATGAGTCAAAGCTCCCTGAGGCCTCCGCAGAAGAGATGCTGCCATGCTTCCTGTACAGGCTGCAGAGCAATGAGCCAATTGAACCTCTTTTCTTTATAAATTACCCAGTCTCAGGTATTTCTTTATAGCAGTGCAAAAAATACAGACTAACATAGTGAGTTTAGGGCTACCAATTTCGTTTTTCACAAGCAGGGTGAATGCCAGCTGAAAACATCTGTAAATGGCAGAAGCAGAGAGAGAAAGAGGTGACGCTAGTGATGAGGGGCTCCCTAATGTTCAACAAAGCAACACTGAAAATTCAGAACAACGTAGCTTGAACCTACACATCCCTGGTGTGTTCTATACAGAGCACAAAGCTGTTCTTTGAGCTGGGTTTTGCAAGAAAGATCTAGCAATCTTATTCAAGGGAGGCGGTCATTCAGGATAAGCTGAAACTATATAGTGGGCAGTTTCCTTTTTCAGCATGAGAAGAAAAGACTTCCTTCATTTTAATCATGCAGCAAACGTCCGTGAAATGTGACAGGCATGGAGAGAAATTAGACCATTGAGAGAAAAATGAAAATAAACATGGTTTGGTTGGGAGTGAAAAAAACAAGGGAGAAAAAGCTAAGCAAAAAGTCACAAACGTAAAAGGAAACGTGTTGGAGTTGTTACAAAGGAAACCAAAAAGAGATGTGTGCATAAGCTCCGAAGGCAAAGAAAACTATGTAGACAAGGGGTTGGAAAAAGGAAACAGGGGTGTGTAGATGAGAAAAGCAAAGAAGACACAAGGTGAAAGCAAGAAAACAATATATACTATGGTTAATGGTAAATGGTTCATTTATATTTAATGTATTTTTAAAAGGATAAGCCATCATACCATGGGAATTCTAACACTGCCCACTGTAAAGGTTATATAATCCATTGCATTTTTGTGTAGGCAAATAAACCACAGACCCAAGCCACTAGTCCCTGAAAATGACTGCAGGCATGTCGGTGGGTAATGGTTCTTCCGGACATTAGAATGTATTCCTGGAGTGTCGTCTATACCCACAGGGGAGATCTGTCTTTAACGATGTTGTACATCACACATCCATTTAATAGGAAGCCTCTGTGTGATGGAAAATGATTTCTCAGAATTTTGATTCTACTCTATGTGTATAACCACTATGCTGCATAATAAAACCTTTGCTGATTTTTTTTAAAAATGTGAAGGCTCCTATGATTGACCAAGCCTCTAAATTCCAGCTGTGTTTCTAGTAGGTTTGCTTGTGTTTTTTCCCTCTTACTGATCTTTTCCAGGAACCCAGGTGCGGGCCTGTTTTATGGAGGAGGATTATTTATGGATTCCCTAAAGAGAAGTCTGACACACAAATAGATGTGGGGATTATGAGGCTCAGTGTTTGTAAACATCGAAAAGATTTAAGCTGAAATGTTAATTTACAGAAGAAGCTGGAGTGTGAGGAATTTACTTTTGAATGAGCCGACATGACATATGCTTCTCTAGGTGACAAAAAAGAAAAATCTTAAAGGTAGCTGGAAGAGGAGAGGGATAGGGAACCCAAACAAGCCAATAATTCCTACAGGTTGGGTAAGGAGCAAAAAACAAAAAAATAAAAAATAAAAAAATAAATTTTAAAAAAGTCTTGTTTTTTATTTTCAAATTACCGGACATGGCTTTAGTGCAATTTTTAAAAACCCTGATTCAGCACTATGCGATCACGCTGTCACATATAACCATAAGGTGCAATTAGAGGCTAACAGAACCTCTGGGCAACCTCTTTCTTGGTCGTAATCCCTTTAGGATAATTTTCGCCCCACAGCGGTTGACTAGACTGCAAATCATAAAAAACTACCACCATTTGCACCCCATTTTACTGACCACTTGGGGTTCTGGAAACTCCCATGACAGTCAGGAAATTGCCTTTTCTAGGTTTCAATTGCAACCTCTCATCCACCCACAAAACCAAATCCCCATAAGATTCTAAGAATGCTGCCCAAACTCGTAAATGCTGCTGACAGGAATGGAGATTGGTTCAAGAGTTCTGTGAGGCCACTGGACAAGTATCTCCCACTACATTCCTATCTTTTACTCAGAAAATTCACTTCTAGAAAATTATTCTAAAGCAATAGTTATGGATAGTTTTAAAGGTAGCTCCACATCTGTTCATCACAGCACCACTTAAAATAGCAACAAATGATAATCAATCTAAATATCAAACCATACAAGTTAGTTCAGTAAGCTATAAACTTTATTAAAACTATCTGTACATGATGTAACAGAATTTGTAATGACATGGGACCATGTTCTCAAAATCCTAAATGAAAGAAGCAGCAGCTTTGTGATACCATATAGAGTGACATAGACTATAATCTTGTTTTGTTTTTCTCTAAGGTATAGTCATATGCTGCATAATGATGTTTCTGCCAACTATGGACCTCATATATGACGATAGTTCTGTAAGATTGAACTGGGCCTGCAAAATTCCTATCACCTAGTGGCGTTGCAGTCATGATAATGTCCTAGCACAAAGCATTACTCATGTGTTTGTGGCAATGCTGGTTCGAACAAACCCACTGTGCTGCCAGTCCTATAAAAGTCTAACACATACAATTGTGTACAGCACATAATACTTGATGATAAACTACTATGTGACAGTTTATGTATTTACTATTCTGCACTTTTTTTTTTTTTTGAGACGGAGTCTCGCTCTGTCGCCCAGGCTGCAGTGCAGCATTGTGATCTCGGCTCACTGCAAGCTCCGTCTCCCGGGTTCACGCCATTCTCCTGCCTCAGCCTCCCAAGTAGCTGGGACTACAGGCGCCCGCCACCATGCCCGGCTAATTTTTTTGCATTTCTAGTGGAGACGGGGTTTCACCGTGTTAGCCAGGATGGTCTTGATCTCCTGACCTCATGATCTGCCTGCCTCAGCCTCCCAAAGTGCTGGGATTACAGGCGTGAGCCACCGTGCCAGGCCGCATTTTACTTTTAATCATTATTTTATTATTTTATGTATTTATTTATTTATTTTTGAGATGGAGTTTCACTCTGTTACCCAAGTTGGAGTGCTTTGATGGGATCTTGGCTCACTGCAAACTCAGCCTCCCAGGTTCAAGCGATTCTTCTGCCTCAGCTTTCTGAGTAGTTCAGATTACAGGAGCCCACCACCATGCCTGTAATTTTGTATTTTTGTAGAGACAGGGTTTCACCATGTTGGCCAGGCTGGTCTTGAACTCCTGACCTCAAGTGATCCTCCCGCCTCGGCCTCCCAAAGTGCTGGGATTACAGGCGTGAGCCACCAGCTAATTTTGTATTTTTAGTAGAGACAGGGTTTCACCATGTTGGCCAGGCTGGTCTTGAACTTCTGACCTCGAGTGATCCTCCCGCCTCAGCCTCCCAAAGTGATGGGATTACAGGCGTGAGCCACCACACCTGGCCTAATCATTATTTTAGAGTGTACTGCTTCTATTTTTTTTTTTTAAGTTAACTGTGAAACAGCCTCAAGCAGGTCCTTCAGGAGTGTTCCAGAAGGCATTGTTATCAGATGAGATGACAGCTCCATGCATGTTATTGCCCCTGAAGACCTTCCAGTGGGGCAAGATGTGGAGGTGGAAGACAGTCATATCGATGATCCTGACCCTGAGTAGGCATAGGCTAATGTGTGTGTTTGTGTCTTAGTTTTTAACAAAAAAAAAAGTTGGAAAAGTAAAAAATAAAAATAAAATTTTTAAATAGAAGAAAGCTTTAGAATATGGATATAATAAAAGAAAATATTTCTGTACAGCTGTGCAATGTGTGCTTTTGTTTTTGTTTTTGTTTTTTTGTTTTTGTTTTTTTTGAGACAGTCTCACTCTGTCACCCAGGCTGGAGTGCAGTGGCATGATCTCAGCTCACTGCAACCTCTGCTTCCCGGGTTCAAGTGACTCTCCTGCCTCAGCCTCCCAAGTAGCTGGGATTACAGGCGCCCGCCAACATACCTGGCTAATCTTTGTATTTTTAGTAGAGACGAGGTTTCACAATGTTAGCCACACTGGTCTCAAACTCCTAACCTCAAGTTATCACCTGCCTCAGCCTCCCAAAGTGCTGGGATTATAGGCGTGAGCCACTGCACCTGGCCAGGAAAGAAACTATTTTTAATAAACTTTAGTATAGCCTAAGTGTACAGTGTTTATAAAGTCTACAGTAGTGTTTAGTAATGTCCTAGGCCTTCCCATTCACTCACTCACTCACTCACCCAGAGCAACTTCCAGTCCTGCAAGCTCCATTCATGGCAAGTGTCACATACAGGTGTACCATTTTTAATTTTTGGATTTTGTGTTGTTTGTTTTTGTTTTTGTTTTGTTTTTGAGACAAGGTCTCTACTGTCGCCCAGATTGGAGTGCAGTGGTGCAATCACAGCTCACTGCAGCCTCCACCTCCTGGGCTCAAGAGATCCTTCCACCTCAGCCTCCCAAGTAGGCAGAAACACAGGCATGTACCACCATGCCTGGCTAATTTTTTTTTTTTTTTTTTTTTTTTAGAGACAAGGTCTCCCTATGTTGCCCAGACTAGTCTCAAACTCCTGGGCTCAAGCAATCCTCCCACCTCAGCCTCCAAAAAAGGCTGAAATTGCAGGTGTGAAACACTGCACCCGGCTTCATTGTTTATCTTTTATAATGTATTTTTACTGTACCTTTTCTGTATTTAGATATGCAAGTACTTACCACTGTGTTACCATTGCCTGTACAGCAGCAGCTGTACAGGTTTGTAGCCTGGGAGCAACAGGCTATACCATATAGCCTGGGCGTTTAGTCAGCTGTACCATCTAAGTACACTCTGTGATGTTCCCACAAAGATGAAATCACCTAATGGCACATTTCTCAGAATGTATCCCCATCATTAGGTGATGCATGACTCTTCATATATGTATATATAAATATAAATGTGCATTAAAACATTAACAGTGATCATCTCTAGGGAGTAGGACCATGAGTGATTTCTAAATTTTTTTCTGCTTATCAGTAATGAAATGTGTTTCTCAATGAATGTAATTTATAATGAGTAAAAAGATTAACAATTTTAAAATGAAAATGCTTTCTAAAATAAAAGGGCAAAAAAAAATCCCAAAGTTTGGATATCAATTGTTGGATATTGACCGTTTCCTGTCTGCCTGTGCAGCACTGTCAATCAAGAAACTACAGTTTGCATTCCTGAGGCCATATCTTCCTGGCGTTTAGAGTGGGGCATCAGGCGTTTAGAGTGGGGCATCAGGCCTCACTGGCTTCAACTAAGAGAGAACCCCTCTGCCAGGTGGTGGACAGCATCCTCTGTTGCTCACACACAATGAGGCTTCAAGTCCACTAGGTCCTGCTCCCATGGTTTTTTGGATCTGTTAGCCTCGTGTTCACCTATCCCCAGGCTTTTTGGGGAAACCTAGAATCTGGTAGCATTCTGACTTGGCGGGATCACTGTCTCTGAAGCTAATACTTTAAGCCACCAAGTGGGACCAGCCACATAATTTTCAGGGATCAGGTGTCAAATGGAAACCTGGGCCCCTTTTTCAAAACTTACTGAGAATTTCAAGATGATGAGAGAAGAGCATTAATCAGGTGCAGGCCTTTCTGAGCATGGGGGCCTTTTCTACTGTGCAGGTGGCACGCCCATGAAACCACCCTGGCACCAGCCTCCTTCTTATTTCCTATCAAGTATGTTCAATTGTAAAATGCAGGCAAGTTAGTTTATTCATGACCCTGAACAAGAGAGACAGTTTAAATGGGGCCAAGACGAGTGTCAGGTAGACAGGACTTATCTTCTACCATCCCAGGATAATGATGCCATTATGGCCACATTGTTCCAGAGTGTGTCTGTGTCCATTTATCCTCCTGGTACCCAGAGGGAGGAGAGGAGGAAGGGAGGAAGGGAGAGAGGGAGGGAGACTGCTGGGTGACCAGGGCAGAGGAAAGGAGAACTTTGCAACTATCAAATCATGCTCTTTTCTGCCCTCTACGCCACTAGAATGGCCAATTGTGAGTCTCACACATCTTCGAAATAAAAGAAATAAACTTCCCATTATTTAGTAGCCTACTATCCAATGGGAGTATTATCTTGGCCAATTTGTTAACAAGTCAAATTAGAAATTTGTTACTAAGACGTTTTATCTTATTTTATTTTATTTTATTTTTTGAGGGTCTTGCTTTGTCACCCAGGCTGGAGTGCGGTGGCACGATTTGGGCTCACAGCGAGCTCTACCTCTTGGGTCCAAGTGATTCAAGTCTGGCTCATTTTTGTATTTTTTGTAGAGACAGGGTTTCATCATGTCACCCAGGCTGGTCTCGAACTCCTGAGCTCAAGCGATCTACCCACCTCGGCCTCCCAAAGTGCGGGGACTACAGGCATGAGCCACTGTACCTGGTGGTTACCAAGACTCTAGTGGCAATTAAAGCTCAAACATTTATTATGCATTTTATGCAGTGAACAAAATATCGCATGTACTGCATAAATATGTACAAATATTATGTATCAATAAAAATAAAATAAAAATGAAAAAAGGAATATGTAATTAGCACTTTCTCTTGTTCCAGTTTAAATGTTTCAGAAAATTCTACCAAAAAGATCACACAGTGAGTGGCAGAGCTTGTGCTGCTGGCACTGCGGAACCTGAAAGTGTAATTGCAGGTCTTTGTTTCTGATGTGCCAGTGGTCTGGGACATGCCACTTAATTGACTTGTGTCTCAGTCTCCTCAGTAGTAAGCAAAGATAACAATATTCACAGCATCGTTAGGAGAACAAAATAAAATAACATGAATAAAGAACTTTGTAAATGGTCTCTTTTTAAAGCCTATACATAAAAGTATTAATGAGCTATTACCTTAAATAATAGCCGCTGGGACATGCTGGGAAATGAGCAGGTGCTAAATATATAGCCTGTTTTTTCTGGAAGAAAATAGTTTGCTTTCCTGTATCTAGATTCACATTGTACACTGCACAAAATGTTTCTTTAAAAAAGAAAATAACATCCCTGTATCCTTCAGCCAAAGATATGTGACCATCTTTTGTTCTGCAAATGTAACAAGCCTAAAAATACCTTCCTGTTAAGCATCATTATAAGAAACCATAGGCTAGGGAAAAGATTGCTGCTCATAGTTGTAGCTCATTTATTTCAAGTGCTGTTTTATGTTTCAAACTACACTACACCAGAAGGCTTCGGACATAACCTTGGAATATGACTTAACTCATACTTAATCTGATTCTCACAGATACTTTTCCTGAGTACACACCTAGTTAACACACACTCAGCCTCTGTGCACAAATAATTCCTGGATCATTTAGGGGTATCCAAGGTAGTATTAAAAGACAAAGGTTGTGCTACCATCAACATTTTGAAACCTGGGAAAGAAACAGCTGAATCTGTCCATGATGTGGCTACACAGGTAAACTGAAACATGGAGATCCTCTGCATGAACAGTGCATAAAAATGCTAGTTATAGGCCGCGCACAGTGGCTCATGCCTGTATTCCCAGCACTTAGGGAGGCTGGGGCAGGAGGATCACTTGAGGTCAGGAGTTCAAGACCAGCCTGGCCAACATGGTGAAATCTTGTCTCTACTAAAAATACAAAATTGGCGGGCATGATGGCGGGCACCTGTAATCCCAGCTACTTGGGAGGCTGACGCATGAGAATCGTTTGAACCCGGGAGGCAGAGGTTGCAGTGAACCAAGATCACACCACTGCGCTCCTGCCTGGGTGACAGAGTGAAATTCCATCTCAAAAAAAAAAAAAAAAAAAAAGTTCGGGGGCTGGGTGCTGTGACTCACACCTGTAATCCCAGCATTTTGGGAGGCTGAGGCAGGCAGATCACGAGGTCAGGAGTTCGAGACCTGGCCAACATGGTGAAACCTCGTCTCTGTTAAGGACCAAAACATTAGCCAGGCGTGGTGGTGCACGCCTGTAGTCCCAGCTTCTCGGGAGGCTGAGGCAGGAGAATCACTTGAACCCAGGAGGTGGAGGTTGTAGTGAGCCAAGACCATGCCATTGTACTCCAGCCTGAGCAACAGGGCGAGACTCTGTCTCAAAAAAAGAAAAAAGGAAAGAAAAAATGCTAGTAATCTAATGAGAATCAAAAATTCTGGGGAATCCACACTGGAAGAAAATAAGAGGGATTTTTGTAAGGAAAACCTCAGAAACCACTGTTCTAGATGAAAAGAACTCTACTTTTGGTTGGATAGCTTGTTAATTGTACTCATATATACATAACTCGATTTAACCAGCCCTTATTTTTAAATTTTTTTAGAGACAGAGTCCTGCTCTGTTGCCCAGGCTGGAGTGCAGTGGTATGATCATAGCTCACTGCAGCCTCAACTCCTGGGCTCAAGCAATCTTCCTGCCTCAGCCTCCAGAGTAGCTAGGACTACAGGCTCATGCCACCATGTCTGGCTAACATTTAAGAAAAAAAATTGTAGAGACAGGGTCTCACTATGTTGCCCTAGCTGGTGTTGAACTCCTGGTCTCAAGCACTCCTCCCACCTCGGCCTCTCAAAGCGCTGGGATTACAGGCATGAGCCCCAGCACTTGGGCTGATGATCATGTTGTAAAGGCCTATTCAATTTCATTAGAAAACCACATTGTGACAGTGATGAGGTAAGGGCTTCATCCCCAAATACCTGAGGGCAGTCAAGTGGGACACAGTTTAGATACCCAATCACTCTGAACTGGTTTTCTCCTCTGCAAAATGCGGGTCATTTATCTAAGAGCTTCACAGGTGTAAAAATTAAATGAGATCAGGAATTCACACTTCATAACTCTGTAAACTGTAAATATAAGGTATAGAGTGATTGAGGAAGGAAAAGAGTCTCATAATTGAAGGCTGAAATAGCATGAGATGAAGAAACTTTGAGCCAGTTTGGATAATCCGAAGGGGTGTGTGTGTGTGTGTGTGTGTTTACCTGTGAAAATTTCACAAGACATTTACAGAAGTTAACTGGCCCATTCAAACCTCCATTAAAAAACATACTTCTTTCTGAAGAAAAAAAAGAAAAAGAAAAAAGCAATTACATCATATGAATAAAAGCATTTAAATTCCTTTTAAGGTGAACTATGTTTCTAGAATTTAGTGTTTCTAGTAATAAATATCAGAGGGACATATTTTGGAATTCTAGGTTGATGTAATATCCTGCCTTAAGAACTAAAAGAGAACTCAAAGAAAGGCTAGTAAACTTGAACCACACTTGGAGTCAATTATCTTAAAAAAAATCAGAAAATTTGTGAACAGAGATTCAAAATACGAGTTGCTATGAGTGACTTGGCTGAATAGTAAGGTATAGATGTTACAACCAGACTTTCAAAAAGGCAACTATTCATGGCAATATAATTTCCATGGTTTCATGTTGATCATTTGGTGCTGGGAAATTCTCGTGGTATGTTAGATCCTCTTTAGAACACATTCCTCTTATGAAAGCTGGTACAAATTTACAGAGGGGATTTTCAAATAACAGGGCTGGAAATGAGGGGACTTCCCAAAAGGCATGGATTTAGAGTCAGGCCCTTTGGGAAAAGGGAAAAGGAGCAAGCTTTTGTTAAGTTCTGAAAGACGACAAAGGGCTAAATAACTTTAGGATTTCAGTTGTTCGACAAATATGTATTAACTACCTACTGCATGTTGGCACTGGGCTAAGGGCACAGAGCTGGTCAAAACAAAGTCCCTCACTGGGCTCAGTGGCTCACGTCTATAATCCCAGCACTTTGGTTGGCCGAGGCGGCCAGATCACTTGAGGTCAGGAGTTCAAGACCAGCCTGGCCAACATGGTGAAGCCCCATCTCTACTAAAAATACAAAAATTAGCCAGCCGTGGTGGCACATGCCCAGAGTCCCTGCTACTCAGGAGGCTGAGGCACGAGAATCGCTTGAACCCACGAGGCAGAGGTTGCAGTGAGCCAAGATCATGCCATTGCACTCCAGCCTGGGCAAGAGAGCAAGACTCCATCCCCAAAAAATAAAAAATAGGCCAGACACGATGGCTCACGCTTGTAATCCCAGGACTTTGGGAGGCCAAGGTGTGTGGATCACAAGGTCAGGAGTTCAAGACCAGCCTGGCCAACACAGTGAAACCCCATCTCTACTAAAAATACAAAAATTAACTGAGCGTGGTAGTGGGCACCTGTAATCCCAGCTACTCAGGAGGCTGAGGCAGGAGAATTGCTTGAACCCAGGAGGTGGAGATTGCAGTAAGATTGCAGTGAGCCAAGATCATGCCACTGCACTCCAGACTGGGCAACAGAGCTAGACTCTGTCCAAAAAAAAAGTCCTTGTCCTCATGACATTCCAACTGTTACAGGAGAGAGAACAATAAGCCAGAAAAAAAAAGAATAAATAAATGAGAGAATTGCAATTATTAAAAAACGCTGAGAAGAAATGTTTGGGGAATGTGGTGGAGGGTGATGGGAGAGTAATTTGCTGCGCTGGATGGGAAGGATTTTTGGAAGAGGTAACACAGGAGCTGGAACCTGAGGGTGAAAATAGTGAAAACCCAGGGAATTCTATATGGGCAGAGGGAACAGCCAGTGGCAAGGTCCTAAGGAGGGGAGGAGAGAAGGTGTGTTCCAGGAGGAGAGAAGGTGTGTTCCAGGAAGAGAGAGGAGAGAACTCTGGCTGGAGCCCAGAGGGCAGGGAAGAGGCTGCTGGGAGATGAGGTTGGAGGGGCAGTCACAGCCAGCACTCACAGGGCCTTGAAGACTGAGATGAGGAGTTTGGGTTTGATTTCCAAGCATGATTGCCAGCCATTGAAGGGCCTAAGACAGGACATTGATTTCTGGTGTTCAAAGATGACTTTGGCTTTGGGTGGTTGGGCAGGGAAGGTGAGCACAGAGAAGAGGGGAAGGAAAGAGACAGGTTGAGGGTTACAACAGTAGCCCAAGTGAAAATGCAAATGAAAAACAGAGGCCATTTAGGTGTCAGCCATATGGCCGCCGGAAATCTGCTCTGTGCTGAAGCCTGTTTGAATCTCTCGTGCTCTGTACTGGCTGCCCAGCCTGTGACTCAAAGACTCCACTGCAGGAATACCCAACCTTTTCCTGACAATTTCCCAGAAACTGTGTCATGTTGGGAGTGTGTATCGAGAAGAGGCTGGCCAGTGATTGCTAAGAAAAGCCGTGAATGAGAATAATGGACAAAGTGTGGCTACATTTTTCACCATTTTTCCAGGGTAAAAAATTCTAGAAACCCAAGGGGTCAGGGAGTGGAGCATGGTGGAAACCCCAGGCTGGAGATCCTCAGTGTCAGGTTCTGAGGTCAACGTGTAGATCAGAACAAACGTGAGGGGCCTCTGCACAGTGTCATGGGGTGGAGGGCGTGAGTGGGGGTGAACAATAGCAGGATCTAGAAATGCAGATTATTTGAATCCACCCAGAAGTGACTGCATCTCTAATATTACCTCCATTTTTCCTTTGTAATTAACTTTAATTTATTTTTACTAGTTTGTAGACTACCCAGAGAAACTGTGGGAAGATTTGTCAGACAGAATTCTAAAATTCTCATTCATTTCTTTTTAGTTTTTATTTTGTAGAGACAAGGTTTTGCTTTGTTGCCCAAGCAGGTCTTGAACTCCTGGCCTCAAGTGGTCTTCCCGCCTCTGCCTCCTAAAGTACTGGGATTACAGGCATAAGCCACTGCACCTGGCCTCATTTCTGTTTTTTTTTGTTTTGTTTTGTTTTGTTTTTTTTGAGACGGAGTCTTACTCTGTCGCTCAGGCTGGAGTGCAGTAGCGTCATCTCAGTTCGCTGCAACCTCTGCCTCCTAGGTTCAAGTGATTCTCCTGCCTCAGCCTCCAGAGTAGCTGAAATTACAGGCACCTGCCACCACGCCCGGCTAATTTTTGTAATTTTAGTAGAGACAAGTTTTCACCATGTTGGCCAGGCTGGTCTCAAACTTCTGACCTCAAGTGATCTGCCCACCTCGGCCTTCCAAAGTGCTGGGATTATAGGCATAAGCCACTGCACCCAGCCTCATTTCTATATTTTAAATATACTTTACCTAAAGCTTATTTCACTGTAGGCTGGCAAGTTTCCTGGACAACACAGCATGAGAAAAGAATGTAAGTTTTGGAGTCAGAGAGGAATTTGCCCAAAGTCTGGCTCAGCCGTATTCTAGCTCTACTGTTTTGGTCAAGTCACTTGAATTCTTTTAGCCTCAGTTTCCACATCTGTGTGCTGGGAGTCATAAGGATTATAAATAATAGTTGTAAAGTGCCTGGCTCCTGCTAGACACCTGAGAAATATCAGAATTATAATTATAGTGCCAAGGAAACGTTACTTTCTCATACGAACTAGGGGACTTATACAAAATAAAGGAATGCCCTTTTCCACATCTGCAGGTTTTATCAAGTCCTGATATACACAAGTGGTCACACAAAGGAGTTCAAGGTTAAAGCATGAGGAGACTGAGCACCACCCCTTCCCTGGGTCCCTGCCGTTGGCACAACTCACAGCACTGCTAACAAAGGCTTAGGAACAACATCCTCATCACACCCATTCATCATTTTTTACCTTCCCTTTTGAGGTTAGGGATGGAAACTATTAGAGTTAGGAAAATGACTGTAATATTTTCCCCCAATCATGAAATTCTATCAATATGAAAGTTCCCAGAACATTCAACAGCCTCAAAGCTCACCAGGGTGGTAAGCCTAAACTTATTTGCTTTTAAAACATAAATGAAGTTGGTTCTGTAAATGTAACTTCTCACTGAGCCCAGAAATGAAAAATTCCAGCTTGTCACTGATCTCTTACAAAACTTGGAAGAAGCTATCTCCTTTCATAGGCAGGATTCATATAAAACAGCCCAACTCAGTTCTTGTTTCTTTGTTTGCTCCGTGTTTGGTTATAATTGTTTCATTCTTGAGGTTTCTTATCCACAGAGCCTCCCTGTAGAAGAGTTACCAGAGAATTATTTCTGCCTTTGCAAAGCAGGGAAGAGGTCCCCCCACCCACTTCTGTCTGAGCATTAAATCCCAGACACCAGCAGTTGGACTGAGCCCCACTTTCCAATCCTTTGATATTCCTTCCAATATTTTAGGGTGCAAGTCACCAAAACCAGAAAATCTTTATTGTAATTTTTTAAATTGCTGTTTGTTTAATTGATACTGAAAACTAGTATTTTCCTTCTTCAACTTTTCTATTTTAGGTTAGACCATGGAAGTTAAAGCAATGTGTAGAGGAAGAGTGTTGTGAGAAAAGAGAATACTAGAAGTAACTTTTATTTTTGGAGATTTTGAAAATAAATAGAAGGAAATGAGATACCCTCATGAAGGAAAGTAAGACTTAAGGTCCAGAAGAGATTGAGTAGTTTCCTCGTGTAAGGAAAACATAAACATGAAAGGTATCATGGTGACTTGAGCTGGGTTTTGAGAATGAGAAACTTGCTTTCCTCTCGGGCCTCCCCCACAGGTTGGGGAAGACCACCTGCATTTTCAGGATGCTGGTCCCATGCCCAACGCAAGCATGTAAAATGGAAGAAATGAGCCCAAAGGGGAAGATTGGAAGCCCCAAGATGATCCAGGCTTTTCTCACCACTTAACTTGGTACATCGTGGCCCAAATGAGAGCATAAAGTGAACCCAGACAACAATTCAAGTGATAGACCTTGAAAAGAGCATGCTGGCTCCAGATTTCTCACAGCAGCCTGCAATTCTTCCCAAGGCTCTTTTCTGTGAGTTAGCTCATTCGAACTTCCTCCTAAAATGTCATGAGCTATCTGGGAGGAGTACATCGCAATGCCATTATTACCCATTATAATTTTAATTTGACTTGGTTTCTCACATCACGGGTGCTGTGGACTGAATGGTTGTGTCTCCACAAAGTCGATAAATTGAAGCTTTAATTCCCAGTGTGATGCTATTAGGAAGTGGGGTCTTTGGGAGGTAATTAGGTTGTGAAGGATGAGCCCTCATGATGGGATTAGTTCCCGTATAAGAAGAGGCATGAGGCCAGGTGCAGTAACTCATACCTGGAATCCCAGCACTTTGGGAGGCTGAGGTAGGAGGATCACTTAAGCCCAGGATTTGAAGACCAGCCTGAGCAAACATAGTGAGACTCTCCTCTCTATAAAAAAATTTTTTTGGCTGGGTGTGGTGGCTCATACTTGTAATCCCAGCACTGTGGGAGGCTGATGTGGGCGGATCACGAGGTCAGGAGATCGAGACCATCCTGGCCAACATGGTGACACCCCATCTCTACTAAAAATACAAAAATTAGCTGGGTGTGGTGGCACATGCCTGTAATCCCAGCTACTCAGGAGGCTGAGGCAGGAGAATTGCTTGAACCAGGAAGTCAGAGGTTGCAGTGAGCCAAGATAGCACCACTGCACTCCAGCCTGGCAACAGAGCGAGACTCTGTCTCAAAAAAAAAAAAAAAAAAAAAAAATTTAAGTTAGCTGAGTGTGGTGGCATGTGCCCGTGGTCCTGGCTACTTGGGAAGCTAAGGTGGGAGGATCACTTGAGCCTAGGGGATTGAGGCTGCAGTGAGCCCTAATCACACCACTGCACTCCAGCTGGGTGACAGAGTGAGACCCTGTCTCAAAAAGAGGAGATGTGAATATGTACAACTAATATACAATCAATTTTTAAATTTTTATTTATTTATTTATTTTTATTTTATTTATGTATTTATTTATTTTTTTGAGACAGAATCTTGCTCTATTGCCAGGCTGGAGTGCAGTGGCACGATCTCGGCTCACTGCAACCTCCACCTCCCGGGTTCAAGTGATTCTACTGACTCAGCCTCCTGAGTAGCTGGGATTACAGGAGCCTGCCACCATGCCCAGCTAATTTTTGTATTTTTAGTAGAGACGGGGTTTCACCATGTTGGCCAGGATGTTGTTGATCTCTTGACCTCGTGATCCACCCACCTCAGCCTCCCAAAGTGCAGGGATTACAAGCATGAACCGCTGTGCTGGCCAATTTTTTTTTAAATAAGAGATATGAGAGAAATAATCTGTTTCTCTGCCACACGAGGAAACAGCAAGAAGGCGGCCCTCTGCAAACAAGGAAGAGAGCCCTCACTAGGAACCAAATTAGCCAGCACCTTGAGGTTGGACTTTCTAGCCTCCAAAACTGTGAAAAATGTTTTTTTTGTTGTTGTTTAAGCCACTGGTTCTATGGTATTTTTGTTATAGCAGCCTGAACTACGGTGAAGGTTATGGCAGAGAGTATAAATAAGAGGAATAGTGGACTCCTGTGTTTTAATATCATTGGTAGGCATGGTCTGAGAGGGGTTGGCTGCAGAAGAGGCCCTGGACAGACAGGGGCTGTCCTACTCAGAAGTGTGTACACTGCTGGTCTGAAAGTGAAAGATCATCCATCTAGAGTAGGATTCACAAGTCAATCATTAAGCAAGCATTTACTGAGGACCAATGCGATGCGCCAGGCACAGTTCCAGGCACTGTGGACCCAAAGAGTTCTCCAAGATACATTCCTCAGGTAAACAGGTAATCAGGACACTACATGCTAAGTGGGAAGATACAGATATACACAGGAAGCTACAGGAACACAAGGTGGGGGACTGAGCCCAACTCAGAGGGAGTGCTGGAAGATTGTTAGGAAAGGCTCCCTGGAGGAGGTGATAGCTGAGCCAAGGTATTTTCCAGAGCAGAGATTATCATATTTCACCAATTATGAAGTGCACTTTCTTGTCCACATTGTAACATCTCTAAAACTGGGATTCATCCCATAATTGATGGAGACTTGCCATAGCTCTGATTGTCATTACCTGTACACAGGTAAGTTTGGTCATTTTGTCATCAATTCACTTGAGTTATTTGAAACATTAGTACTACACAAGTGGAGTTTAATCGCCGTTTAAAATGTCTTCAAAGACACTACATATAATTTGGTGTTACAGCAAAAAAAAAAAAGTCTACATAGAAAAGTATAGGAATAAAGGAGCTTACATTGGATATTAACAAAGCAGATATTTATGGAGGAATGACCAGAGTTGCGTATTTGTCACAAGTACTTTAATAGAATCAAAAAGAGGAGATACCCACAAGTATGTGAAGTTGTGTTATATTTTGTTACTAAGATAGCAAAAAAAAAGAATTGTCTATCATGCAGTAAGCAACACAGCTAAAGGCAGGAAAGTTGCCAAACCCAGAGGAATATACACAGGGAAGTATCAAATGAGCAAAGGCTGGTAGCACTAATTTCATGCACGAACAGAACTGTTCTTAAAGCATTATATCACAGTTTAATGGGCAGAGTGGTGTTTTTCTTTTTTGGTGATAAATAAACCAGCCAATCAATGGTGTCTTAATTTGATATAGTGCAACATTTGGGTCAAGGGACGGAAACCCACCCACTTTAGCTTAAACCTAAGGCAGTGGTGTGCTAGAGCCAGCTCATGCAAGCTCACAAAAGATGAGTATATATGCACAAGTCTACATGTAGTGATGTTACAATAGTGTAAAATAGGTCATGGGGGCAGTATTTACATCTTGGAAACTGGCAAGTGCTACAAATCAAGGCTTTGTTGTTTGTTTGCTTTTTAAGAGCTGTTTTACCAGCACACTACTGCCAGAGGGAGAATTTGTGGATTATACAGGCATAGCTCATGGAAGCTTTACTAGGGTTTGGAACCAGGTAATGTAAAGTTATCAAGAACAATGACAACTCTTTTCTGTGTTTATTTTTCTCTTGGTGTCTCTGGAGCCACATGGCCTCTCTTGTCTTCTTAGATCTCTTTGGTCTTCTCTCTTGGGAGAAAATGGCCACGTCTGGACCAATCAGGTTTGTGTAAAATCATACAGTCAGGCGTCACATAATAACACTGCAGTCACTGATGGACCACATATATGACAGTGCTCCCAAAAGATATAATGGAGCTGGGAAATTCCTGTCAACTGATGATGTCATAGCTGCCCTAACATCTAGCACAACACATTACTCATGGGTTTGTGGTGATGCTGGTGTAAACAAACCTACTTTGCTACCAGTCATATAAAAATACAGCACATACATTTCTATACAGTGCATAATAGCATAATACTTGATAATATAATAAATGACTATGTTACTGGTTTATGTATTCACTATACTATACTTTTTGTTGTTATTTTAGAGTGTACTCCTTCTACATATTTTTTTTAAAAAAAAAAAACAAGTTAACTGCAACACAGCCTTAGGCAGTTCCTTCAGGAGGGATTCCAGAAGAAGGCATTGTTATCATAGGAGATGATAGCTCCGTGCATGTTATTGCCCCAGAAGACCTTCCAGTCAGGCAAGATGTGGAGGTGGAAGACAGTGATACTGATGATCCTGACCCTGTGTAGGCCTAGGCTAATGCGTGTGTTTGTGTCTTCGTTTTTAACGAAAAAAGCTTTAAAAGTTTTAAAAAACTGTTCTTAATAGAAAAAAGCTTATAGAATAAGGATATAAAGAAAGAAGATACCTGTACCTCTGTACAATGGGTTTGTATTTTTCTTGTTTTGTTTTTACACTCCTGCCCCTCCCCCAGGTTCTGTGTTTGTGTTTTAAGCTAAGTGTTATTACAAAAGAGTCAAAAAAAAAAATGATGAGTATCTCAGGTTTTTTTTTTTTTTTTTTGGGGGGGAGAGTCTCCTTCTTTCTCCCAGGCTGGAGAGAAGTGGCACAATCTCAGCATGATCTCAGCTCACTGCAACCTTTGCCCCCACATTCAAGTGATTCTCCTGCTCAGCCTCCAGAGTAGCTGGGATTACATGTGCCCACCACCACACCTGGCTAAATTTTGTATTTTTAGTAGAGACAGGGTTTTGTCATGTTGGCCAGGCTGGTCTCAAACTCCTGACCTCAGGTGATCAACCCACCTCGGCCTCCCAAACTGCTAGGATTACAGGGGTGAGCCACCACGCCCGGCCAAGTTCATTCTTAAAGGAAATTGGTTATGGTGAAAAAGTGAGCTAGAAGGGTGTTTCAAGCTGAGGGAATAGAAAATAACAAGGCACTTAGAGCCCCTAGAGCAAAAAGTGGAAACTAGGCATGGTAGAAGATGAGGCTGAAGAGGAGGGCAAAGGCCAAGCATGAGGGCCTCATGTCCCATGTTGAGGAGCTTGGATCTTATTCTGCACATGACAGAGTTTCAAAGACCAAAGGTATCAAACCTGGGAGACCTGAGGTCTAGATCTATGTTCCCAGTAGGCACACAAAGTCCTGCAATGTATCAAGCTGCAATGAAGAGAACTGTCAAGGCAGTTGGAAGCTTGAAATGTTACCCATCAACTGAGTCCTTCCATAATGTGAGTAAGTTATTTACTCTCCCAAAGCCTCAGTTTCTTCATCTACAAAATAGAGGTAGCTAATACCTACCCTCTCACTACCTCAAAGGGTTGCTGGGAAGGGAAATTATATAATTTGCGTAAAAACCCTTTTAGGACGGTAAAACATAGTTCAAGAATAAGGTACCTACTCATCTGTAAAATGAGGGGGTTGGCCTTCATGTAATCTAATGTTCTTCGATTTCTAAAGTTTTACAACTCTGTTATTATCCTTATTATCTGATGATCATGATAAAATTATGGGGTTTATGGACCTGAAACACCCTCCTCTCATCTTGCCAAGAAAACTGAATGTGGGCCGGGCGCGGTGGCTCACGCTTGTAATCCCAGCACTTTGGGAGGCCGAGGCGGGCGGATCACGAGGTCAGGAGATCGAGACCACGGTGAAACCCCATCTCTACTAAAAACACAAAAAAATTAGCCGGGTGTGGTGGCGGGCGCCTGTAGTCCCAGCTACTCGGAGAGGCTGAGGCAGGAGAATGGCGTGAACCCGGGAGGCAGAGCTTGCAGTGAGCCAAGATTGCGCCACTGCACTCCAGCCTGGGCGACAGAGCAAGACTCCGTCTCAAAAAAAAAAAAAAAAAAAAAAAAAAAGAAAACTGAATGTGAAGCTCTTAGTCTGGGAAATACCACTTCCTACGTGGTTGTTTCCACAGAGACACCAGTAACCATAAAGTTATGCAGGAATGTGAACTGTTTGGGTTTGAATAGGAAAAGGAAATTGATTTATAAACCAGGAAGATAACCAAACCTCTAAAAAAGAACAAAGGTTTTCTCTCTGTACATTACATGTAAATATGTAACAGAATCTCCCATTTGGTAACCTCTCTGCTTTTTAAAATATTACATATCATGCTACAACTGAAATGCCAAGTGACTTAACAGTAGCTTTAGAAAAGCACAGATAAAACTTAGAGGTTTAGAATGATGAGATCCAGAGACTTTTTCCTTTCCTAAATTGCACTTCAGCCACAACGTTTCACATTCATTAACTCTTGTGTTTTAGAAAGGGAAAAAGGAAATATAATCTCCTTCCTAAAGATATTTCATCCAATGTGGTATAGTTGATGATCAATAATAGATTGGAACCATTGCAACACGCCCAGAAGGCTTCTTATGTGTTGGGCACCAGGCTGACTGCTTTATTTGCATTCCCTCACATAGTCCTTACAAAATCCCTAATGAACCATGCACTTTTATTGGCCCCATTATACAGATGAGACACTGAGGCTCAGATAGGCTAACTGGCTTGCTCAGGGTCCCATAGCCAGCAAGTGGTGCCACTGGGATTGAAAGTCACAGAGCCAGAATTCATCATCCTTGCTATCACCTTGTGATAGCTTGTCTCTGACTGTTTAAATGTGATTTCCTAAAAACAATTTTTCCAGAGCAAAAGTTAACTTCCTGACCCTTATGGAGGGTGGGGAGAGTGGTTGGAAAAGGATCACAATAGAAATAAAGGCTCTGTGACAATTAATTTGTAACAGTTAAGAAAGAATGAGTAGCATGTTCAGTGTTCTCAGCAGATACAAACAATCCATGTTTTCCAGAACAAGCCAGCCTGAAACATCAGAGGCATCAAGTCTCAGGAAAGGCTCAGACTTTCAAAAAGCCCTTTGCTCCATAAGTAATTGGCAGGCCTCCTCATCCCAGCTAGCAAGGATTTGAGAGAAGACAGGAATTCTTTATCCAAAACCTGGTCCCTCCCTTAATGGTTGACCAAAATATCAATTGCAGCTGTTTCTTCCTATAGTTCAGAGTGATAACACTTGTGGAAAGTGAATGAGACCCTATGAAAAAAATTTTCTCCTTAGTTTTTCCAAGCAAAATCCTTTAATCAAATATCTTTCTTTCGTATGCATTTAAACAGATTTTTAAAATACACTCAGAAAAAAACAAAAAAATCACATTAGATACTCCTTTTCTTTGGTTAACCATAAATATTTGTGAGGCATAAAAGCCCACAGTGGAGAGGAAAGTAATAATGCAGCTCAGTAATTTACTGCTATTTCTAGAACATAATTTCCAAGTAGAGAGATTAAGTGGCATGCATTTATTGAGCATTTACTAAGTACCTAGCAGCATGGGATTAAAAATAAGGGCAGTAAGATCTTAATTAACTGATGTCTGGGAAATGAATTTTGTAAAAACAAAGAACCAAACAAGATTTTGATATAAACTCTGCAAGCAAAACTGCCTAAGGGTAGGAAAGAACATTTTATTTTATTTTTAATTTAATTTAAATTTTTTTAAGACACAGGGTCTTACTCCGTCACCTTTGGTAGAGTACAGTGGCATAATCATAGCTCACTGCAGCCTTGAACTCAAGCGATCTTTCCACCTCTGCTTCCCGAGTAGCTGGGACTACAGGTGCACACCATTATGCCCAGCTAATTTTTAAATTTTTTATAGATATGGGATCTTGCCATGTTGCCCAGGCTGGTCTCAAATTACTGGCCTCAAGCAATCCTCTCACTTCCACGTCCCAAAGCACTGGGATTACAGGCATGAGCCACCACACAGAACCAGAAAGAACATTTTAAAGGGATGAAGATTTGCAAAGTGACCCTCTCTTACCAAGCTCCTCTTTGGGAGTTCTTCCTCCCTCAGCAGAGAAATACCTGTATCCTTTCTCAAATTCTCTTTGCTTCTCTTTCACTCATCAGATACTGTAGTAGGCTCCCTGAAGCTCTGGCTAGGAGCAGAGAATGCAAAGACGCAATGGAGGCCACTGATGAGCTATGCTTGTAACCAGTATTAACATAAGCCCTATCACTGCCCTCCTCTCCCCACCTCCCCAGTCAAAACAGAGTATGATAACCAGTCATTCACACTGATGAATGGATTGGCCAATTACAGATCAGACAAAGTTCATTCACACTAAAATGTGACCTCCACCGTGTTTTGCATTTTAAATCTGTTTCTTCCAATTTTGGGAAAGGAATTTCAGACACCACAAAGCAGGCTTTAGGATGAAGGAAAGGAGCCTAGAATCCCCATGTGCTGCTTATCTAGCTGGCCCTGAAAGTCTCAGCTCAAGTGTCACCTCTTCAGAGAACCCTTTCACGACACTCTTTCCAATGTTCTTCCATTATATTAAACTGTTTTATTCACAGCACTTATCATTATTAGAAATTATCTTGTCTATTTCTTTATTGTATCTCTCTGTACTTTTCTCTAATTAGCATGAGAGCATTGACGTTGTGCTATGATTTGAATGTTTGTGTCCCTCCAAAATTTATGTTGAAGTTTTGATATGTGGTTTCTCTGTGTCCCCACCCAAATCTCACTTTGAGTTGTAATAATCCGCATGCGTCAAGGGCAGGGCCAGGTGGAGATAATTGAATCATGGGGTCGGTTCTCCCATACAGTTCTTATGGTAGTTAATAAGTCTCATGAGATCTGATGGTTTTATATATGGGAGTTCCCTGTCCAAGTTCTATTGCCTGCCATCATGTAAGACATGGCTTTTCTCCTCATTCGCCTTCTGCCATGATTTTGAGGCCTCCTCAGCCATGTGGAACTGTGAGTCAATTAAACCTCTTTCCTTTACAAATTATCCAGACTCAGTTATGTCTGTTTAGCAGCACGGGAACAGACTAATATAAGCTTAATCCCCTGTGCAATGGTATTAGGTGGTAAGGCTGTTAGAGATTAGGTTGTGAGGGCTCTTCCCTCGTGCATGAGATTAGTGCCCTTATAAAAGGGCTTGAGGGAACTAGCTAGTCCCTGTTGCACTTCCATCTCTTCTGTCATGGGAAGACACAGCAAGGTGCCCTCTTGGAAGCAGAGAGCAGCCCTGGCATCAGACACTGAATCTGCTGGCACCTTGATCTTGGACTTCCCAGCCTCCAGAATCATGAGAAATAAATTTCTGTTGTTTATAAATTACCTATCCAAGGTATTTTGTTATTGCAGCAGGAGCACACTGAGACACCTTGTCAATTTTGTTTCCCACTCTGTCCTCATGGCATATCACACTGGCTAGAACATAGAATGCTATCAGTATCATTGTTGAAGGAAAGAATAGACGAATGAATAAACAAGTGAATACATTAGACAACCTGACTCAGTTCCTCCAGTATGGTTGGCAGGGGTTTGGAGATCTGGGGGGTCAGATTTGGGTCTTTATGCCCCAGATCCAGAGCACAGATAAATTTTGATAAATAAAGTTTTATTGGAACACAGCCACATCCATTAGTTTACTCATTATCTATGGCCACTTTTGAGATCCAGTAATAGAATTCAGTGTTGCAACAGAGCCACATGATGTGCAATTTGAAAATGTTTAATATCTGACCCTTTTGGAAAAAAATTTGCTAACCCTCACCCAGTCTCACCACAGGAGAGCTGAATTGAAACTGTGAGAACCCCAGTTGGTGAGCTATTGGAAATAAAGGGTCTAGTGCCTCTTCCTCATTCAAACATGTTTAGTCGCCTGCATTAATGTGCATGATCTTTCAGAAAACAATGGTTTTTGTTCTTTTTTTTTTTTTGAGAGAGTCTCACTCTGTCACCCAGGCTGGAGTGCAATAGTGCAATCTCAGCTCACTGCAATATCTGCCTCTCAGGTTCAAGTGATTCTCCTACCTCAGCCTCCCAAGTAGCTGGGATTACAGGCACCCACCATCATATCCAGCTACTTTTTGTATTTTTAGTAGAGACGGGGCTTCACTGTGTTGGTCAGGCTGGTCTTGAACTCCTGACCTCAGGTAATCCACCCACCTCGGCCTCCCAAACTGCTGGGATTACAGGCATGAGCCACTGCGCCTGGCAGAAAACAATTTTAAATAAAAAATCTTTTTATTAAATAAAAAATCTTTTTATTTAAAATTGTTTAAAAGTTTAATGACTTGAAAACAATCTATTTATTGTATTACTAATCAAGATAGGCTAGGTCGTGCTTCAGTAACAAACAACTTGAAAATCTCAACAGCTCAAAAGGCCAAGTTCATCTCCTGCTCACATTGCATTTCCCATGTGGATTGGCAGCGACTCTTCACATTGTAGTTACTGAGGAACGCAAGGCAGATGGAAGCCCATCTCTGCTCTATGATTTCCAAAAACGAGATTCGGAGTGGAGACCATAGTGAATCGTATAGAGAACTTTTAAAGCTTCTACCTGGTAGAGACACACATCACTTCTGTTCACATTTTCTTGCCCAAAGGAAGACTATGGCTGCATTTCAATTCAACAGAGTGACTGTATAATCTTTCTACAGGGGTAGGCACTGAATATTTATGGCACTTTATATTTATTTACAGTTAATAATAAAGGTATTAACTTAAAGTACTTCAGTTAGGAGAAGTACTAGTTTAGGATCATGGTTCTAATCCCCAGTAGCACTGGATCTATGGAAATTGTACAAGAATGAGGGGCCCCTTTCCTGAATCTCACCACCTGGGGTACCTCAAGAAACCACAGGCTCCAAGTACTATTGTCAAAAAAGAAACCACTAGAATTTGAGATAGGCTATAATATTCTATTAAGCATGTTACTAACTTTAACATTTAAAACTCTATTGAGACCAAAATCATCTAGTAAAAAACATTAAAACAATACTCAGCCATTTAGAACTTTTTGCATCGCTTTACATTTTTCTGTAGCTCTCAAGGCTACCAAAGCTCTTCCTTTGTCTCCATGTAGCAGGAATCCTCTGCATTCCTTCACATCGCTGTAGCATAAGAAATGTTTGTCTCCCAGAGTTTCCATATCTGGGGTAGGGAACTGTCTGGCCTAGGCTTTCAACGTCTTTTTCATCTCACTCTTAGGAATCAATGCAGGCCCTGGAGCCAAAAAAGTAAACATCTGGGGCATGGATAGTTCAAGGAGCAGAGGTCATGGCACAGCTGGGAAAATTGGTCTTCTGCTCTTAGGGAGTCTGGGTGAGAAGAGCACAGGAGCGATTCTTTGAAAAGAAAGGGAGATCTTACTCAGTGGTCTGGCTCAGCCTCAGGGTGACCTTGGTGATGGCCAGGCAGCCAATATAATTGACCATTTGCTGGTGCAAAGCAGCCCTCCGGCCTCCTAGAGGAGTCCGAAGGGAGTACCTCAGTCTGTTGAGTCCACTTTACGCCCGTTATTCAGAAAATGAATTTTCACCTGGAAAAGTGAAAGCTTTATATCCTGTGACAAAAAGCAGAACCTTTAGATGAGTATTGGAGGGGAGGTACGTCCTGAAAAGAGAAAAGTGAAGTGTCATAGTTTGCTGTGGCTGTCATGACAAAAATACCACGAACTGGGTGGCTTAAACACCAGAAATGGATTTTGTCACAGTTCTGGAGGCTGCAAGTCCAAGATCAGGAAGCCAGCAGGGTTGGTGTCCTCTGTGGCCTCCCTCCTCGGTTTGCAGAAGGCCACCGTCTTGCTGCCTCTTTATATGATTATTCCTCCGCACACATGTACCCTGGTGTCTCTCTGGGTTTCCTAATCTCCTCTTCTCATGAAAATACTAGTTGGATTGCATTAGGGGCCACCATAATGGCCTCATTTTACCTTAATTACCTCTTTAAAGGCCCTATCTCTAAATACAGTTGCATTTTGAAGTATTGGGGTTTAAGGCTTCAACATATAAATTTGCGAAAAGGACGCAATTCACCCATAACATGGACTTCTTGGCACATATTAAAAATAAATGAGGCTGGGCATGGCGGCTCATGTCCGTAATCCTAGCACTTTGAGAGGCTGAGGCAGGCAGATCTCTTGAGCCCAGGAATTCAAGACCAGCCTGGGCAACATGACAAAACCCCATCTCTACAAAAAATAGCCAGGCCTGATGGTGCATGCCTGTAGTCCCAGCTAATAGGAAAGCTGAGGTAGGGGGATTGCTTGAGCCCGGGAGGTTGAGGCTGCAGTGAGCCGAGATCATGCCACTGCACTCCCACTTGGGTGACAGAGTGAGACCCTGTCTCAAAATAAATAAATAAATAAATAAGTAAATTGAATCTCCTCACCCTGCTCACAAATCAACAAAAGATATTGAGTATGATTGCCCTAAATTTCCTACCCTTCACAAAAATCTCCACCAGCAGATCCTTCCCAACACTGTGTGTGTGTGTGTCTGTTTGCGTGTGTGTGTATGTGTTTGTGTGTGTGGTGTTAACGTGTTGTCAAAAAACCAAACTCTAGGCTGGACACTGTGGCTCATGCCTGTAATCCCAGCACTTTGTGAGGCTGAGGCGGGTGGATCACCTGAGGTCGGGAGTTCGAGACCAGCCTGACCAACATGGAGAAACCCCATCTCTACTAAAAATACAAAATTAGCCGGGCATGGTGGCGCATGCCTGTAGTCCCAGCTACTCAGGAAGCTGAGGCAGGAGAATCGCTTGAACCCAAAATGCGGAGGTTGCGGTGAGCTGAGATCACACCATTGCACTCCAGCCTGGGCAACAAGAGTGAAACTCCGTCTCGAAAAAATAAAAAATAATAATAAAAAAAAAAAAACTCTAAAAAGGAGAGACAGGGCAAAATGAATGGCTAGAATTTAGAGATAAGCACCCAGAGTCATCTAACCGAGCTCTTTCTTTCCAGGGACCCATCAGCCTAAATAATTTTAAAGATGCTGCCAGTGGCATGAAATGTCAGCACACTACTGTTTACAATTTTTATAACCATAGAGATTTGTGTGATAGAAACAGGTATAAAAGATCCTCTGAAGAAGCTAAGGAGTTCCCAGAGTATGAGGATATCTTCCTATATTCTTCTGAAAATGTCTTTGTTTTGCCCCTAGTCTTGGATGACAGTTTAGTAGGGTATACAATTCCAGAGTGACTTATTTTTTCAGCACTTTGAATTGTTACCTTGGATTCTGGGTTTTCTTGCTCCTGTTGAAAGGATTGGTGTGTAAATTGTTGTTCTTTATTAGGAAATATCATCCTTTTCTCTGCTTCTTTTTATGATCGCTTTGTCTTTAGTTTTCTAAAGTTTCCTTATAGTGTTTGTAGTAACGCATTTGTTTTTATTTGTCTTGCCTATGACTTGGTGTACTTCTCCAATCTGAGAAATCACATATCTCCCCAATTCTGAGGATTCATGTTTTTTAAAATTATTATTATACTTTTATACTTCTGGGACACATGTACAAAACATGCAGGTTTGTTACATAGGTGTACACGTGCCATGGTGGTTTGCTGCACCCATCAACCCATCATCTACGTTAGGTATTTCTCCTAATGCTATCCCTCCTCTAGCCCCCCACCTCCTGACAGGCCCCAGTGTGTGATGTTCCCCTCCTTGGGTCCACATGTTCTCATTGTTCAGCTCCCATTAATGAATGAGAACATGTGGTGTTTGGTTTTCTGTTTCTGTTAGTTTGCTGAGAATGATGGTTTCCAGCTTCATCCATGTCCCTGCAAAGGACATGAACTCATCCTTACGGCTGCATAGTATTCCATTCATATTTTTCAATAATGACTTGAGTATTGCCTGTACTTCCTTCTGACTATTCTCTCCTTCTGGATTTTCAGTTCGATGCATTTTGAACATCTAGTTTGTCCCCTTTGTCTGTTAGCCTCAGTTTCATAGTTTCCATATCTTTACCTCACTGTACAGCGTTATAAGTTGATTATTCAGCCCTCTCTTCCAATTTACTAATTATTTTAGTCCATTTGGGCTGCTATTACAAAATACTTGAGGCTGGGTAAAGATAGAATTTATTTCTCCAGTTCTCTAGGCTGGCAAGTCCAGGATCAAGGCCCTGGCATCTGATGAAGGCCTTCTTGCTGCATCATCAGATGGTGAAAGGTAGAAGAACCAAAAAGGAGTGAACTCTATGTCCTTACATGGCAGAAGAGCAGAAAAGAGAAAATCCACTCCCATAAGCTTTTTTACAGTGGCATTAATCCATTCATGAGGGCAGATAAGCACATGACCTAAACACCTTCTACTAGGCCCTACCTCCTAACATTGTTGCATTGGAGGTTGAGTTTTTATTGTTGTTGTTGTTGCTGTTTTGAGATGGAGTCTCACTCTGTTACCAGGCTGGAGTGCAGTGGCGCATCTCAGCTCACTGTAATCTCTGCCTCTCAGGTTCAAGCCATTCCCCTGCCTCAGCCTCCCAGTAGGGGTTGAGTTTTTAACACATGAATTTGAGGTGACACATTCAAACCAAAGCACTAATTCTCTCTTCAGTTGCAATTTATCTGCCATTTAATCCATCTAGTACATTTTGTATTTTAATTGTTATATTTTACATTTCTAGAAATTCTATTTGGTTGTTTTCAAAACTGCAGTTATTCTTGATGGTCTTTTGTTCATTCCTTAGAGTCGTCATTCCCTCTGTTACTTCATAAACAGTTTAAGCATACTTATTTTACATTCTTTATTAGATAATACTATGCCCAAAAAGTTCTTGGGGTCTAATTTTGCCCACAAATTGTGCTGAGTGGTGATTTATTTTACGGGAGCTTATTTTCTCATGTGTTTGTAATTTTCTGTTCTTTGTTCATATAAAGTTCCTCTTAAATGTAGGAATCCTGAAGAGTCTGAGTTGAAGGTGCTTCCCACCAAAAGGCAGGTATTGGGGTGTTACAAACTAGAAATACTTTTTAAATAATTTTTTTTGAGAGAGAGGGTCTTGCTCTGTCACCCAGGCTGGAGTGCAGTGGCACAATCTCTGCTCATTGTAGCCTCAACTTCCCAGGGCTCAAGTGGTCCTCCCACCTCAACCTCCTGAACAGCTGGGACTACAGACACATGCCACTGTGCATAACTAATTTTTTTTTAATTTTTTATTTTTTGTGGAGATGGGGTTTTGCCATATTGGCCAGGCTGGTCTCAAACTCCTGGGCTCAAGGGATTCTCCCACCTCACCCTCCCAAAGTGCTGGGATTACAGGCATGGCTTACTATTAAAAATAATTTTTCTACTTGGGGTTTCCTGGACCATGTCAGTAGTGTAGGCACTAAATATCCATGGGGATAGGCTTGGGATTATAAATTCTCAGGAAAGCCTAATTTTTTTTTTGTTTTTCATACCTTTGACCAATGCCTGAGACAAACACATTTCCTTGTTGACTTCCTTTTTCCAGAAGATGGATTTTATTTTCCTAACCCAACTTTTCACTTGAGGGAGTTGGTATTTGGGACCCCTGTCTTCTTCCTTTACCCTAATTCTCCCAATGAGAACCAGGTTCCCAGGATCAGCAGATGCTCTGTGCTTCTGAGTTTTCACACCATTTTATTGCAACATTTTATTTCCTGTGAATCTCACTTACTTTCTTAGAAGTGTAGCTGTGCATTTGCCCAAATGTTTGGTGTGTTTTATCCAGTAATTGTTTGTGTTTGTGGAGGGGAATTTTTTTCAGAATTTCACCAGCTCTGTTGCTAGAAGCAGAAGGTTTTCTCAGGCTCTGGAGGCTGCAGCTTCTGCAACCGCTTAGACCTTCATCAGTCATGTATGAAGCAACTGTGCTCTTGCTTCAGTTTAGGGGTACGCAGTGCTTCCTTTCTGCTGTGCTTCTGTGAATGAGGTTCCAATAACCCAGGGTCATAGTCTGTTGTAGTGTATTAGTCCATTCTCACATTGCTATAAAGAAATAAAGAGACTGGGTAATTTACAAAGAAAAGAGGTTTCATTGACCCCCAGTTCCACATGGCTGGGGAGGCCTCAGGAAACTTACAATCTTGGTGCAAGGGGAAGCAGGCACATCTTACATGGCGGCAGTTGAGAGAGAGAGAGAAAGAGAGAGATGTGAGAGCAAGTAGGGAAAACTTTCTGATAAAACCATTAGATTTTGTGAGAATTCACTCACTATCATGAGAACAGCATGGGGGAAACTGTCCCCATGATCCAATCACCTCCCACCAGGTCCTTCCCTTGATACCTGGAGATTACAATTTGAGATGAGATTTGGGTGGGAACACAGAGCCAAACCATATCATGTAGCAAACAGATGCTGAGGCTAGGACTCAAAAAACCAGAGTTCTGCCGGCACAGTGGTTCATGCCTGTAATCCCAGCACTTTGGGAGGCCAAGATGGGTGGATCATCTAAGGTCAGGAGTTCAAGACCTGTCTGGCTAACATGGTGAAACCCCTTCTCTACTAAAAATATCAAAAACTATCCAGGCATGGTGGCAGGCGCCTGTAACCCCAGCTACTCAGGAGGCTGAGACAGGAGAATTGCTTGAACCCGAGAGGCAGAGGCTTCAGTGAGCCGACATTGCACCATTGCACTCCAGCCTGGGCAACGAGAGCGAAACTCCCTCTCAAAAAAAAAAAACACACACACACACCAGAGTTCTAGTTTTGACTCTTTCCTGTAAACAAATAACTAAGACTCTCTGCAACTGCTTTTCAAATCTGCAAAATAAGGTAGTAATTATTGCCTTAGGTTTTTTTTTATAATTAGGAGGGTAAAAATATGACAAGAGGATGTGAAAGTACTTTGTTAACTCTAAAGAAGACTGGTATAAATGGAAGCTACTCTGTAACTGACCCAAGATAAAGTACCAAGCATTCTCTCTGAAGAGCAATGCTTTATGCTCAGATATGCCTGCTCCTGGGGTAGTATCTACCTATTGAGGGTCTTCAGAATCATTTGCCAGGACTAAAAATATATCCTATTTTAGTAAACACACATATTGTGTAATACCAATATCTTCCTTTTATTTATAAGCAACACAAGGATATAGTAGTAAAAAGGAGGGGTTGAAAGAAAACAAACTCTTAAATATTATACAAATTGTATACTCTTGCACCTTAGGAGTTCAGCCTATCTAAATATTTGTGCTCATTTAGTTTCATTTGTTTTGTTTTCATTCCTTGAATTTCTTCCAGATCTTTTCACATCATTTGAGTGCCTTAGGCCAGATTCATTAGAAAAACATCTGCCCATTTGTCTCACTTGGACCAAAGGAGTCCACTCTGAACATCTCTAAGCTTTCCCATTTGCCTCTAGACTGTGTCTTTCTCAATGACCTGCCCCTTTGGAAAGGGCAAAGTGTAGATGTGCAGTGGGCATCTCCACCCTCATCCCCCCACTGTTTATGTTTGCCTCTGCATTTTGCAACCCAAAAGGGTTTATTTTTTTCTCCAATGTTTTAAAGATTTACTACTCACAGTAGTTCCTTAGATGAGCAGCTTCACAGGGAACAGAAAAGGTACAGTGTTTTCACTGTGTCCAATCTAAATTGAAGGTGTTTCTAGCATGTTAGGGGCACTCACTTTTGACACACTTTGTCCAGCTGTAAGTTCAGTAAATTTCATTTTTTTCTCTTTCACAAATTCCCTTGGAGGATTCCTTAAACAAGTCTCTAGGTGTCAAACTTCTTCCTTAGGTTTTCCCAAGGGCAAATATATTCATTCCACATTTCCTGCCTAATGTATGCCTTAACCTTTGCCTTCCAGCTGTGTACACTTCATGAAGATGGTCCCAACATTCACTGGATCACCTGAAAAGGCAAGCAAGTGAGCACTCTCTCCATACAGTTATCTGTTTGAATCTGGCGGGCAAGGATATCACCCTTTTCTCTGTACCTCCTGAAGGAGGGAGAGGAGGAAGGATAATGACATGAAAAACATGAAAAATATTTCTTTAATGACTATTTTAGTGGTTCCCATCTCCCTGCAACAGAAATGTGCTCACAAACCCTTATCCATGCTAAGATGGCTAGATGCTTACCTATGGTGGGCTATGACTTTTGTGTCTCCAGTGAACCACACTTCCCAGCATTCATGCCTGTGTAAAGCCCTTCCCATGTGGACCCTGGCCTTGGCCATGTGACTAATTTTTGTCCATGGGATGTTGGCAAGCATGATGTAGCAGAGATTGATAAGCACTTGCACACTGGAGTGCATCCTTGTGGAACACTCCTTCTTGGAATCCAGCTGCCATTTTATGAGGAAGCCCAAGAAACTATGTGAAGGAGAACTTAGGTCCCAGCCAACAATCCCTAGCTGACTCCAGCCAGGTACCACCAGCACCTACTGAGTGTATGAGTGAGGCCATTCCACATCTTTCAGCCATCCCAGGATCCCAGCTACTACCACACGAAGCAGAATGATCAACCCACAGAATTATAAGAAATACCAAGAAAATCGCGAATACCTCACCCCTGACATCGTTGAGTCAGTGATCCAAAGCCACCACTTTTCAAAATATGAGGAAAACAAGCCCCTATTTTATTAAAACCACTGTTATCTCAATACAGGCAGCTGCTTTGGATGCTAATAATGTTTCAATCACCACGTTACTAGCATGGAAGCTCTGTAGTACGGTGTCATTCTCAACTCTGGCTGCACATAAGAATAGCAATCTCTAGGCCGGGCGCGGTGGCTCACGCCTGTAATCCCAGCACTTTGGGAGGCCGAGGCGGGCGGATCACGAGGTCAGGAGATCGAGACCATCCTGGCTAACAAGGTGAAACCCCATCTCTACTAAAAATACAAAAATTAGCCGGGCGAGGTGGCAGGCGCCTGTAGTCCCAGCTACGCGGGAGGCTGAGGCAGGAGAATGGCGTGAACCCCGGGGGGCGGAGCCTGCAGTGAGCCGAGATCGCGCCACTGCACTCTAGCCTGGGTGAAAGAGCGAGACTCCGTCTAAAAAAAAAAAAAAAAAGAATAGCAATCTCTGTGAGTGGAGAAGAGTTTACAGTACTTATATTTTGGTTCCTGTAGCTTCATAAGATTTCAGCAGAGTATTATGCCTCACATTTTCTTTTTTTATTATTATTATACTTTAAGTTCTAGGGTACGTGTGCACAATGTGCAGGTTTGTTACATAGGTATACATGTGCCATGTTGGTTTGCTGCACCCATTAACTCGTCATTTACTTTAGGTATTTCTCCTAATGCTATCCCTCCCCTGCCCCCCATCCCATGACAGGCCCTAGGGTGTGATGTTCCCCACCCTGTGTCCAAGTGTTCTCATTGTTCAATTCCCACCTATGAGTGAAAACATGCGGTGTTTGGTTTTCTGTCCTTGTGATAGTTTGCTGAGAATGATGGTTTCCAGCTGCATCCATGTCCCTGCAAAGGACATGAACTGATCCTTTTTTATGGCTGCATAGTATTCCATGGTGTATATGTGCCACATTTTCTTAATTCAGTCTATCATTGATGGACATTTGGGTTGGTTCCAAGTCTTTGCTATTGTGAATAGTGCTGCAATAAACATATGGGTGCATGTATCTTCATAATAGCATGATTCATAATCCTTTGGGTATATACCCAATAATGGGGTTGCTGGCTCAAATGGTATTTCTAGTTCTAGATCCTTGAGGAATCGCCACATTTTCTTCCATAATGGTTGAACTAGTTTACACTCCCACCAATGTAAAAGTGTTCTTATTTCTCCACATCATCTCCAGCATCTGTTGTTTCCTGACTTTTTAATGATCATCATTTTAACTGGTATGAGATGGTATCTCATTGTGGTTTTGATTTGCATTTCTCTGATGCCCAGTGATGATGAGCATTTTTTCATGTGTCTGTTGGCTGCATAAACGTTTTCACTTGAGAAGTGTCTATTCACATCTTTTGCCCACTTGTTGATGGGGTTCTTTTTTTCTTGTAAATTTGTTTAAGTTCTTTGTAGATTCTGGATATTAGCCCTTTGTCAGATGAGTACATTGCAAAAATTTTCTCCCATTTTATAGGTTGCCTGTTCACTCTGATGGTAGTTTCTTTTGCTGTGCAGAAGCTCTTTAGTTTAATTAGATCCCATTTGTCTATTTTGGCTTTTGTTGCCATTGCTTTTGGTGTTTTAGTCATGAAGTCCTTGCCCCTGACTATGTCCTGAATGGTATTGCCTAGGGTTTCTTCTAGGATTTTTATGGTTTTAGGTCTAACATGAAAGTCTTTAATCCATCTTGAATTAATTTTTGTATAAGGTGTAAGGAAAGGATCCAGTTTCAGCTTTCTACATATGGCTAGCCAGTTTTCCCAGCACCATTTATTAAATAGGGAATCCTTTCCCCATTTCTTGTTTTTGTCAGGTTTTTGTATAGTTTGTAGTCAGGTAGCGTGATGCCTCCAGCTTTGTTCTTTTTGCTTAGGATTGTCTTGGCAATGCAGGCTCTTTTTTTGTTCCATATGAACTTTAAAGTAGTTTTTTCCAATTCTGTGAAGAAAGTCATTGGTAGCAGGCTGGGCGCGGTGGCTCACGCTTGTAATCCCAGCACTTTGGGAGGCCAAGGCGGGCGGATCACGAGGTCAGGAGATCGAGACCACGGTGAAACCCCGTCTCTACTAAAAATACAAAAAATTAGCCAGGCGTGGTGGCGGGCGCCTGTAGTCCCAGCTACTCGGAGAGGCTGAGGCAGGAGAATGGCTTGAACCCGGGAGGCGGAGCTTGCAGTGAGCCGAGATTGCGCCACTGCACTCCAGCCTGGGTGACAGAGCGAGACTCCATCTCAAAAAAAAAAAAAAAAAAAGAAAGTCATTGGTAGCTTGATGGGGATGGCATTGAATCTATAAATTACCTTGGGCAGTATGGCCATTTTCACAATATTGATTCTTCCTATCCATCAGCATGGAATGTTCTTCCATTTGTTTGTGTCTTCTTTTATTTCATTGAGCAGTGGTTTGTAGTTCTCCTTGAAGAGGCCTTTCACATCCCTAAGTCGCATTCCTAGGTATTTTATTCTCTTTGAAGCAATTGTGAATGGGAGTTCACCCATGATTTGGCTCTCTGTTTGTCTGTTATTAGTGTATAAGAATGCTTGTGATTTTTGCACATTGATTTTGTATCCTGAGACTTTGCTGAAGTTGCTTATCAGCTTAAGGAGATTTGGGGCTGAGATGATGGGGTTTTCTAAATATACAATCATGTCATCTGCAAAGAGAGACAATTTGACTTCCTCTCTTACTATTTTAATACAATTTATTTCTTACTCCTGCCTGATTGCCCTGGCCAGAACTTCCAACACTATGTTGAATAGGAGTGGTGAGAGAGGGCATCCCTGTCTTGTGCCAGTTTTCAAAGGAAATGCTTCCAGTTTTTGCCCATTCAGTATGATACTGGCTGTGGGTTTGTCATAAATAGCTCTTATTATTTTGAGATATGTTTCATCAATACCTAGTTTATTGAGAGTTTTTAGCATGAAGGGCTGTTGAATTTTGTCAAAAGCCTTTTCTGCATTTATTGAGATAATCATGTGGTTTTTGTCATTGGTTCTGTTTATGTGATGGATTATGTTTATTGATTTGCATATGTTGAACCAGCCTTGCATCCCAGGGATGAAGTCCACTTGATCATGGTGGATAAGCTTTTTGATGTGCTGCTGGATTTGGTTTGCCAGTATTTTATTGAGGATTTTCACATCGAGGTTCTCAGGGATATTGGTCTAAAATTCTCTTTTTTTGTTGTGTCTCTGCCAGGCTTTGGTATCAGGATGATGCTGGCCTCGTAAAAGGAGTTAGGGAGTATTCCCTCTTTTTCTATTGATTGGAATAGTTTCAGAAGGAATTGTACCAGCTCCTCTTTCTACCCCTGGTAGAATTCAGCTGTGAATCTGTCTGGTCCTGGACTTTTTTCGGTTGGTAAGCTATTAATTATTGCCTCAATTTCAGAGCCTGTTATTGGTCTATTCAGAGATGCAATTTCTTCTTGGTTTAGTCTTAGGAGGGTGGATGTGTCCAGGAATTATTTCTTCTAGATTTTCTAGTTTATTTGTATAGAGGTGTTTATAGTATTCTCTGATGGTAGTGTGCATTTCTGTGGGATTCGTGGTGAAATCCCCTTAATCATTTTTTATTGCGTCTATTTGATTCTTCTCTATTTTCTTCTTTATTAGTCTTGCTAGTGGTCTATCAATTTTGTTGATCTTTTCAAAAAAAACCAGCTCCTGGATTCGTCGATTTTTTGAAGAGTTTTTTGTGTCTCTATCTCCTTCAGTTCTGCTCTGATCTTAGTTATTTCTTGCCTTCTGCTAGCTTTTGAATGTGTTTGCTCTTGCTTCTCTAGTTCTTTTAATTGTGATATGAGGGTGTCAATTTTAGATCTTTCTTGCTTTCTCTTGTGGGCATTTAGTGCTATAAATTTCCCTCTGAACACTGCTTTAAATGTGTCCCAGAGATTCTGGTATGTTGTATCTTTGTTCTCATTGGTTTCTAAGAACATCTTTATCTCTGCCTTCATTTCATTATTTACCCAGTAGTCATTCAGGAGCAGGTTGTTCAGTTTCCATATAGTTGTGCGGTTTTGAGTGAGTTTCTTAATCTTGAGTTCTAATTTGATTGCACTGTGGTCTGAGAGACAGTTTGTTGTGATTTCTGTTCTTTTACGTTTGCTGAGGAGTGCTTTACTTCCAACCATGTGGTCAATTTTGGAATAAGTGCAATGTGGTGCTGAGAAGTATATTCTGTTGATTTGGGATGGAGAGTTCTGTAGATGTCTATTAGGTCCTCTTGGTGCAGAGCTAATTTCAAGTCCTGCATATCCTTGTTAACCTTCTGTCTCCTTGATCTGTCTAATATTGACATTGGGGTGTTAAAGTCTCCCATTATTATTGTGTGGGAATCTAAGTCTCTTTGTAGGTCTCTAAGGACTTGCTTTATGAATCCGGGTGCTCCTGTATTGGGTGCATATATATTTAGGATAGTTAGCTCTTCTTATTGAATTGATCCCTTTACCATTATGTAATGGCCTTCTTTGTCTCTTTTGATCTTTGTTAGTTCAAAGTCTGTTTTCTCAGAGAGTAGGTTTGCAACCCCTGCTTTTTTATGCTTTCCATTTGCTTGGTAACTCTTCCTCCATCCCTTTATTTTGAACCTATGTGTGTCTTGGCACGTGAGATGGGTCTCCTGAATACAGCACACTGATGGGTTTTGACTCTTTATCCAATTTGCCAGTCTGTGTCTTTCAATTGGGACATTGAGGCCATTGACATTTAAGGTTAATATTATTATGTGTGAATTTGATCATGTCATTATGATGATAGCTGGTTATTTTGCCCATTAATTGATGCAGTTTCTTCCTGGCATCAACGGTCTTTACAATTTGGCATGTTTTTGCAGTGGCTGGTATTGGTTGTTCTTTTCCATGTTTAGTGCTTCCTTCAGGAGCTCTTGTAAGGCAGGGCTGGTGGTGACAAAGTCTCTCAGCATTTGCTTGTCTGTAAAAGATTTTATTTCTCTTTCACTTATGAAACTTAGTTTGGCTGGATATGACATTCTGGGTTGAAAATTCTTTTCTTTAAGAATGTTGAATATTGGCCCCCACCATTTTCTGGCTTGTAGAGTTTCTGCCGAGAGATCTGCTGTTAGTCTGATGGGCTTCCCTTTGTGGGTAACCTGACCTTTCTCTCTGTCTCCCCTTAACATCTTTTCCTTCATTTCAACCTTGGTGAATCTGAGGATTATGTGTCTTGGGGTTGCACTTCTCGAGGAGTATCTTTGTGGTGTTCTCTGTATTTCCTGAATTTGAATGTTAGCCTGCCTTGCTAGGTTGGTGAAGTTCTCCTCGATGATAACCTGAAGAGTGTCTTCCAACTTGGTTCCATTCTCCCTGTCACTTTCAGGTACACCAATCAAATGTAGATTTGGTCTTTTCACATAGTGCCATATTTCTTGGCGGTTTTGTTTGTTTCTTTTTACTCTTTTTTCTCTAAACTTCTCGGCTTGCTTTATTTCAGTAATTTGATCTTCAATCACTGTTACCCTTTCTTCCACTTGATGAAATCAGCTATTGAAGCTTGTGCATGCATCACATAGTTCTCGTGCCATGGTTTTCAGCTCCATCAGGTCATTTATGGTCTTCTCTACACTGTTTATTCTAGATAGCCATTCGTCTAATCTTTTTCCAAGGTTTTTAGCTTCCTTGCGATGGGTTCAAACATCCTCCTTTAGGTCTGAGAAGTTTGTTATTACCAAACTTCTGAAGCCTACTCCTGTCAGCTCGTCAAAGTCATTCTCCATCCAGCTTTGTTCCTTTGCTGGCAAGGAGCTGCGATCCTTTGGAAGAGAAGAGGTGCTCTGATTTTTAGAATGTTCAGCTTTTCTGCTCTGGTTTCTCCCCATCTTTGTGGTTGTATCTATCTTTGGTCTTTGATGATGGTGACCTACAGATGGGGCTTTGGTGTGGATGTCCTTTTTGTTGATGCTAATGCTATTCCTTTCCGTTTGTTAGTTTTCCTTCTAACAGTCAGGTCCCTCAGCTGCAGGTCTGTTGGAGTTTGCTGGAGGTCCACTCCAGACCCTGTTTGCCTGGGTATCACCAGCAGAGGCTACAGAATAGCAAATATTGCAGAACAGTAACTATTGCTACCTGATCCTTCCCCTGGAAGCTTGGTCCCAGAGGGGCACCTGCCTGTATGAGGTGTCAGTTGGCCCCTACTGGGAAGTGTCTCCCAGTTAGGCTACATGAGGTTCAGAGACCCACTTGAGGAGGCAGTCTGTCTGTTCTCTGAGCTCAAACACCATTCTGGGAGAACCACTGCTCTCTTCAGAGCTGTCAGGCAGGGATGTTTAAGTCTGCAGAAGTTGCTGCTGCCTTTTGTTCAGCTATGCCCTGCCCCCAGAGGTGAGTCTACAGAGGCAGCAGGCCTTGCTGAGCTGTGGTGGTCTCCACCCAGTTTGAGCTTCCCTAGCTGCTTTATTTACCTACTCAAGCCTCAGCAATGGCGGATGCCCCTCCCACTGCCAGGCTGCTGCCTTGCAGGTCGATCTTAGACTACTGCGCTAGCAGTGAGCAAGGCTCCATGGGCGTGGGACTTGCTGAGCTAGGTGCGGGATACAATCTCCTGGTGTTCCATTTGCTAAGACCATTGGAAAAGCGCAGTATTTGGGTGAGAGTGTCCCGTCTTTCCAAGTATAGTCTGTCACTGCTTCCCTTGGCTAGGAAAGTGAACTCCCCTGACCCCTTGCACTTCCTGGGTGAAGCGATGCCCCACCCTGCTTCGGCTCACCCTCTGTGGGCTGCACCCACTGTCCAACCAGTCCCAATGAGATGAACAAGGTATCTCAGTTGGAAATGCAGACATTACTCATCTTCTGTGTCAATCACACTGGGGGCTGCAGACCAGAGCTGTTCTTATTTGGCCATCTTGGAATGGACTCCCCTATGCCTCACATTTTCAAGGGCACAGCTTGCTGGGCAACAAGGCTTGGCAAAACTGCAGACTAGCACCAAAGGACTAGATAGCTGGCTTGGTGTGGTGGCTCACACCTGTAATCCCAACACTTTGGGAGGCCAAGGCTGGTGGATCACCTGAGGTCAGAAGTTCGAGACCAGCCTGGCTAACGTGGCAAAAACCCATCTCTACTTAAAATCCAAAAACTAGCTGGGTATGGTGGTGGGCGCCTGTAATCCCAGCTACTGCGGAGGCTGAGGCATGAGAATCACTCGGACCTGGGAGGCAGAGGTTGCAGTGAGCTGAGATCGCGCCACTGCACTCCAGCCTGTGCAATAGAGCAAGACTCCATCTCAAAAAAAAAAAAAAAAAAGAGCTAGATAACAACATGAAGTCGGTTGCTGACTTCTTTTGCTGACCATCTGTCCATGAATGTTGATATGCCATCTCTCCAATCTCTCCAGACAGGACAGAAGCTCCTTGAGGGTTGAGAACATCTCATATTTCTTTTTTTTGTGTGTGTACAATGTTGTATCTTACATACCAGTCAATAAATAAAGTTTCCATTTAAGACTTAGCAAATGGCATCTTAGAAATGTTAATCTTTAATCTATGACCTTTTTAATGACAGTTGAATTAATTTCCGTAGATACTACTCTCTTATTTCCCCTCAGACTTTACAACTGTCTCTTGCTTCTCAATGTTAGTAATATTTACTGACATTATTTATTTAGTTCTTACTCTGTGCCAGACACTATTGTACAGGCTTCGTATATATTAATTATTTAATCTCCAAAATAACCCAAAAGGCAGATACTAATGTTACCCCCATGTGGCAGATAAGGAAAATGAAGCCAAGGGAGATTAAGTAATCTGCCCCCAAAAACACAGCTACTAAGTGGAGAAACTGGGGTTTAAATTTACTACCTGATAGAGGACTTGTTTTTTCCCTTCTTAAAATAAATTTTTCTTTTTTTTTTTTTTTTTTTTTTTTTTGAGACGGAGTCTTGCTCTGTCCCCCAGGCTGGAGCACAGTGTCGCGATCTCGGCTCACTGCAAACTTTGCCTCCCGGGTTCACGCCATTCTCCTGCCTCAGTCTCCCGAGTAGCTGGGACTACAGGTGCCCGCCAACATGTTCGGCTAATTTTTTGTATTTTTAGTAGAGATGGGGTTTCACCCTGTTAGCCAGGATGGTCTCGATCTCCTGACTTCGTGATCCGCCCACCTCGGCCTCCCAAAGCGCTGGGATTACAGGCTTGAGCCACCATGCCCGGCCAAATTCTTTCATTTTTTATCTTTAGTCCATATTTAAAAACAAAGAGAAGAGCCAGGCACAGTGTTGTCCCAGCTACTTGGGAGGCTGAGGTGGGAAAATCCATTGAGCCCAGGAGTTTGAGACCAGCCTGGGTGACATAGCAAGACCCTGTCTCAAAACATAGTTAATAAAAAATACATTTTAGGCCAGACACGGGGGCTCCCAGGACTTTGGGAGGCCAAGGTGGGAGGATCGCTTGCACTCAGGAGCTCGAGATAAGCCTGGGCAACAAAGTGAGACCCTGTCTCTATAGAAACAAACAAATAAAGTCCCTCAAAGTAAATAATAACAATACTAATAAATACAATATTTTTAAAAAGAGAAAATAAAAGTGATTTTCACCATGAATGCTGCCCAGTAGCTGACAACTGCTTGGGGGTGTAGAAGCCCACTCTTTAGGCCATGCTAGGAGAACTCCTGCCTGGGTGTGCCTTCTTTGTTCTCACCGACCATCTGCAGAACTGGTCTCACTCACAACATTCAAAAATTTCTCCAAAATGCCACTCTAAACTCTAATGATTTTCCATCCCTCTCAAACAAACATGCAAATCAGCATGCCCAGACTTGGAGCAGAAGGCAGTGTGGTCAGGAATGGAGAATCCAGATGAGAAGGAGCACACAGGATGTTCTCATAATTTACATTTGTTCATATGAGCATGTTATGTTGGATGTAAATGGGGAGCGTTCTCTTAAGACATACAGTTTAAGTAAAAATATTTCAAAATGCTTCCCAGAAACCCACAAAGCAAACACGAGACCCACTCAGACCTCTACCACCCTCTCTTTGACCTTGATCCCTGGGTCTTTTGGTGGCAAGTTTCCCAGACTCACTCGGTGCCACCTTACTTTGTTTTCTGGTCCTCCCCAAGGGCTTCCAAAATTCCCTTCCCCGTTACACAATCTGAAAGGACAAACTCCCCTCTGGTTGGCCAAAAGTGACCTGGATATCCTTAACACCAGAATCTTCCCTCCCCACTTTTGTGGTCTATTATCCTGAAGTCAATATATCTTCTTGGCTTTTGTGTTCTCAGCCTTCCAGGAATCCACAAGTGGAAGTTGCATGGCCTCTCTTCCTGCTTCTGGTGGCTTCTGGGACCTTCCACTCTAAACTCTAATCATTTAGAAGGAATGCTATTCATGTGGAAGGAATATTTTCACAGCGGTCTCCCTGACTCCCACAGTTCCATCCCTCTCCTCTTTTCTGGTTCCATGTTCTGGCATGTCACAGTACAGTCAAGCACATTTTCACAGCCTTCATCTTTTTATTCTGAAACTCAAACCAGAAGTCTAAAACAAGAAACTACAGGGCTCTTTTTGAAAGAGAAGGCAAAAAAGAATAATAATTTAGATAGAAGAATTCTCATCCTGAATGTGAGAAACCTGCTTAAAGTGCATAGCTGGATAGTTACAAAAGTTTGTATTAAAGCAAAACAAATAACTTGTGGAATGTTGTTCAATATCTTCACAGTAGGCTGGGCATGGTGGCTCATGCCTGTAATCCTAGCACTTTGGGAGGCTGAGGTGGGCAGATCACTTGAGGTCAGGAGTTCGAGACCAGCCTGGCCAACACGGTGAAACCCTGTCTCTACTAAAATACAAAAATTAGCTGGGCATTGTGGTGTGCACCTGTAATCCCAGCTACCCAGAATAATGAGGCAGGAGAATCGCTTGAACCCAGGAGGCAGAGGCTGCAGTGAGCTGAGATTGTCCCACTGCACTCCAGCCTTGGTGACAGAGTGAGACTCTGTCTCAAAAAAAAAAAAAACAAAAACTATATATATAGATATAGATACATATCTTCACAGTAGTACAGATATATGTCTTAACCATGACCAATCTGCTGTGAAAAGTGTCTCTTAAAACTGTGTTCATGGCCGAGTGTGGTGGCTCATACTTATAATCCCAGTACTTGGGAAGGCCAAGGCAGGAGGGTCACCTGAGCCCAGAAGCTTGAGACTAGCCTAGGCAACATGGTGAGACCCTGTCACTACAAAAAATTAAAAATTTAAGTGAACATGGTGGCACATACTTGTGGTCCCAGCTACTTGGGAGGCTGAGGCAAGAGGATCAGTTGAGCCCAGGAGGTTGAGGCTGCAGTGAGTTGTGTGCCACTGTGCTCCAGCTTAGGTGACAGAGTGAGACCATCTCAAAAAAAAAGAAAAGAAAAAAAGTGTTCGCTCATACAGTACAAAGATAGATTTTGAAAACAACAAGCAATCTATGTAGTCTACTAAGGATTTTAAAGCAAGCAAACAAAAAATGGAAGAATGAAAATGAATAACAGAAGCCAAATGGATACAGAGCCTTTGAAAAACATGAACAAAGCTAGGTGTGGTGGCATGTACCTGTAGTCCCAGCTACTGGGGAGGCTGAAGTGAGAGGATCACTTGAGTGTGGGGCTGCAGTAAGCCGAGGTCGCACCACTGCACTCCAGCCTGGGCGACAGAGCAAGACCTTATCCAAAAAAAAAAAAAAAAAAAAAGGCCGGGCGCAGTGGCTCATGCCTGTAATCCCAGCACTTTGGGAGGCCGAGGCAAGTGAATCACAAGGTCAGGAGTTCGAGTCCAGCCTGGCCAATATGGCAAAACCCTGTCTCTACTAAAAAAAAATACAAAAATTAGTCGGGCGTGGTGGTAGATGCCTGTAGTCCTAGCTACTCAGGAGGCTGAGGCAGGAGAGTTGCTTGAACCCGGGAGGCGGAAGTTGCAGTGAGCTGAGATCATGCCATTGTACTCCAGCCTCAGTGACAGAGCGAGACTCCAACTCAAAAAAAAAAGGAAAAGAAAACCATAGACAAGAAACCATTAATAGATTTGAAATAACTCATCAGCAAAAGTAGTACACAGATTTACTATGGGTGCACTATTTGGATAAGAAAGAACACAAAATATCTCATAAGCAGAAATTGACCTCAATGAAAAAAACAGGAATCTCAGAGGGCAGGTTTAACTCCATAATAGAAAACAAATGTACCAGAGAGTTACCAACAAAAATAGCAACTCAGTTTAGAATCACTCTGTCAAGAAATCTTTCTGGAGCATCAACTTTTGCAAGGTCCATGGCAAGAACCACCCCACCCTTGTTACCTAATTTCCTTCTGCTTGCAATGCTAAGTCAAGAGCCAGATGCTGACATGGATGGGACAACCAATAAAACAGTGGCCCATTTTATGATGATCTAGGGAAAGACTGTAAAATACCAATGTTTGGGACCCACACCAGACCACTTTAGTAAGTATCCTAGGGTATGGGGCCAAGGCAGTTGGTGATTTTTAAAAGCAGGTCATTCTAAATGGGCTGCCAAGATTGTGATGCACTGTAGAGGAAGCAAGAAAAGCTGCACCTGGTGTACTTGTGGCTCCAAACGCCACATTATTGCTTCTGACTGTGCTTTGTGGAAACCACTTCTCTTAGTCTTCTGATAACCAATTAACTGCCTTCTTGATGTTCATGAACTCCTCATAATGCCCTCCTCCAGCACCGTAATTGGAGAGTGTTTTATGGAATTTCTGATATGCACAGCCGAACAACCAACTTGGCCATACTGATGGCTATTTGGATCAGCCGAACAACCAACTTGGCCATACTGATGGCTATTTGGATCTTAAAATGTTCCTTTTGAAGAAGAGAAGGCCACCAAGATTAGCTTTCCGTTTTTGTTTGCCTGTTCCAAGGCCGATGTCACCTGGGTCCTAAGTGCTCTCGTAGCAGTCTTCTGCCTGCAGAATTGGGAGAAGTAATGAGGTCAATATCAGAGTTTGTAAATAGAGGCAGCCTGAAGACTGCCTCTATTTACAGAGGAGAGTTTCAAAGGACCACTCTGGTCAGGCATCCAAGCTTTGATTCTCGGCTCCACTCTTTCTGGTTTTATGACTCGGGCAAGTTGCTGGATCTACCTGAAATTCAGTTTCTGCACCTGTGAAAACAGGGTACTACTACATCCAAGTTGCTGTGAGGATTAAGAAAAATCTTGCAGCTACTAAAATTTCAATCCTGTGTTAGTTCTTAGCAGAGAGTGTTGCACAGCAGTTAAGAATGACGCCTCTGGAATCAGCTTACCCTAGTTTAAATCCCAACATTGCTAGTCACTAGCTGTGTGGCTTTGGGCAAGTTACTTAATCTCTCTGTGCTCCAGTTCCCTCTTGTGCCCCAAAGGGATAATTATACCTACAGGGCTGATGTAAGGATTAAATGACCTAATATTAGGGTGACCTGACATCCCAGTTTGCTTAGGACAGTTCCAGTTTATGGCTTTAGTCCTAGTGTTCTGGCTGGCTTAGAAGTTACCCATCCTCTTTCACTCTCAAAATTGTCCCAGATTAGACAATTAAGTATACAGTCATCATAGTTAATATATACATGGCTTAGAAAAGTACTTAGTATAGAATAGATGCTAAATATGTGTTAGCTGCTAATATTAGCTCCTACAACAGTACTAATAGAAATATGTAAGCCATGTATACTTTTAAATTTTCTAGTAACCACATTTCTAAAGGTAAAAAAGAAATAGGTGAAATTAATGTTGAGATTTAACCCAATATATCCCAAAATTATTTCAATGCCTAATATAAAAAGTATTAGTGAGATATTTTTTCATTTTGTAAAATACTAACCCTTTGAAATCATGTGTGAATTGCATTTACAGCACAGCACAATTCAGACTAGCAACATTTCAAGTGTCCAGTAGGCATGTGTGACTAGCAGCTAACATGCTGCCCAGCACAGCTCTGAGGATTTATATTCCTCCTGTGTGATGATGGACCAGAGTCTTACAGCCTTCTCAGGTTTGTAATGCCGAGTTTGAGATGCTTAGCTTCTCTGCCACACTCTGCAAGTAGGGCACTGATGCAGGTCTTCGGAATGTATTTATTGCCATAGATCTTAGCCTTGTTTCCTCGGCAGGTGCCCAACCTCACTGAGAAGAATATTGAAGTAGCCTCTCACCCTTAGAGAAATCTCTGCTGACTCCCTGGCAAGTGGAAAAACCATAAGCCAATTAGTGTTTGGCAGGCTACTTCATTACTATGGTCTTACTAATTATGAAAAGGAATGCCAAGGTTATTTTATTAATTTTCCCATGTTACAGTTTTCTTCTATTTGGAAACATCCCCAGGAAAATACAAAAAGTGTTTTTTTCTATGAATATTTGGACTTTTTTTGGTAGATTATCTCCCTCCAACCTTCTGATTGTGTTATTGCATTTTTATTCTATTCTCTGGACTGGGTCCAATATCTCCACATTCCTCTAAATCATGCTGCCTCTAACTAGACCCAGAAGTACAGTCAGCTCCTGACCAAACACCAAATAAAGTGGAGAATGACTTTTTGGCTGTGGTGTGATATCTATCTCTCCTTCCTCCTGCAGGGACAGTTTCTTGTTATCCCAACAAGTCAGCTTTGGTTCCTCAGACTTGGGCAATCAAGATACTCATAATCTAAGAAGAACCAGTATTGATGAAGAATGAGCAAGGAAAAAGGGATGATATCATTTAATCTCAAGAATAAAAATTGAGCCCACTCAATCAATGAATTTCATTTGTGATGTCCTGGATGGCAAGACTCTTTGCAGTTTACAATTGTGTTGGTTTGACAAGACTGACCTGCTAGCGTGATCAGAAAGCAATGTTTCGTCATGAAATGACAGGGCAGTTTTGCTTATGAGGGGTCTACAAACTAAGAGAATAGGTTTAGGATGTCAGAACTGAAAAAGGTGGGGTATGGTGGCACATGCCTGTAATCCCAGCACTTTGGGAGGCCAAGGCAGGCAGATCACTTGAGCCCAGGAGTTCGAGACCAGTCTGGGCAACATGGCGTAACCCTGTCTCTACCAAAAGTACAAAAAAAAAAAAAAAAAAAAAAATTAGCCAGGGGTGGTGACCCACACCTAGTCCCAGCTAATGGGGTGGGAGCTAGGGGCTGAGGTGGGAGGAACGCTTCAGCTTGGAGGTTGAGGCTGCAGTGAGCCATGATTGTGCCACTGCACTCCCGCCTGGGCACCAAAGTGAGACAAAGAGAGAAAGAAGAGAGAGAGAGAGAGAGAAAGGATGGAAGGAAGGAAGGAAGGAAGGAAGGAAGGAAGGAAGGAAGAAAAAAAAGGAAAAGAAGGAAAGAGAGAAAAAAGAAAACAAGAAAAGATAGATCTTGGAGGCCATGTACTTTGATGTTCCTTTCTACTAATGAGGAAAGGGGGAACAGGGGAGGTTAAAACCCTTGGTGAAGGTCAAATGGCAAGTAAGTAAAAGAAATGGGTCAGGAAACCCAGTCTCCTTGCTCTTGGTGCTCATGGCACTACATATTACACTGCTGTTACCTTGATATTTGGATAAAGGAATACAACATACTGCTCCTCCCAAAAGGTTTAACTACTTTACACAGGTTAGATGGTCATTTTATTTTTGCTTCTTTAACTCAAACCCTTTCACCTGGGCCTGGTTCTCATCAAAGTGTGGTATTCGATGTACCCAATGAACCCAATTAGCATTTCTAAAAGGCCTGGGCAACACAACCAATAGAAGATGCTATTAAACCTCTTACTTCCCCACTAATCCCCCTGCAGTTGGCAGAACTTAGCTGCCATGCTCAGTCTACAGACTACAAAGTTGCTTTGAGTTTCAAAAGTGGGGATCTGGAAAAGGATCTTGGCACAGCCCCAAAAAATAAGAATATTTTCACAACAATCCCTCATCCAGAGTTAGATTTGCTGACATTAGAGGGTGGGAGTCTAAACTAAGGAGAATCATATACAAGCCACCAATGGGAATCTAAGAGTTGATAGGCTGGTAGGCTCTTTGGAGGTGGCTGGGATAGAGAAAAAAGAAGAGGGACAGGACCTCTATGAATCAAAGTCAGATGTGCCTGCCTTAGACAATCATTGTTTAATGTTGTCTAATATTTTAACTCCTTCAAAATGTCAACTGTTCCTACAGAATACACACATGTCGAATTTCCAAGACAGCATCATCTACCTGTACCATGCTCCAAATCCCATCCTCCCAGCTCCCCCTACTTGAACAAGACTGACCTGCAAAAATAGAGCAGAAAACTCACAGGCAGTGACGTTCCCCTTAAATACCCTACAATATGCCATTAACAAGAATCACGATGAAACACTATTGTAGAAATTGCCAGCATTAAACCAAAAGAATGTTGGCCAGTTCACGTTTCTTTTACCGTGTGACTTTGTTTGAGAGAGGGATTAAGGACAGGAAGAGGAGTGTACATCTTGCTTTAGCTGTTCCTCACTTGGCTAAGGAACTTTTGCTGTATAATGGTAGGAAGTGAAGACCCTGCAGCTAGTTACAAGGCTTTTGATCCTTGTTTGTCAAGTTCAACTGTTAAAGGGGAGATAGGCTGTTCCCTAGTAGGGAGAGGGAGGAAGGAGAGGGGGATGGGGCGGGGGGAGGGAACAGGTAAAATCTGCCATATAAATGTTAATATGCAGCTGACACATTATAAACTGAGCTGTTAGGGTGAATTTCAGTTTTGTTGGAATCGGCCTTTTTTCCCTCTTAAGTTCAATTGACTTACAGTAGATGCCAGAAAGAACTCAATACGTTATTTATTCTAGAAAGCTTTCTTCCCTGAGCAAAGGAGGCAGAGCTAACGAGGAGAAGGGAGGAGCTTTGGTGAATAGAACTGAAGTCGCAGCTGGTTAGCATGACTAGAATGCATGGAAAAGCCATCCCAAATTAGATGAGTAGGTAGATACAGAGCTTTGAAATCCTTGGAATTAATGGTGGAGTCCATCGTAATTCAAAGGTCGGGCCTTAGTGGGCTGGGATAGAGAGACAAGCTGTCGGGGACCTGGGGCAGTGAGCCTGTACCCGGTGGCTTCCCAGACACTATTTTGAAGGCGTTCCCATGCGCAATCTCGCCTGTCAGTTCAGGCTGTAGGTTTCTCCTAACTCCTGAGCAGAACACTGAACGGTGGTAGTCTTGCCTTGCCACCCAGTGAGTGCTAGAAAATAGTCACTTCAACCAATTGGTTCAGTCCGGAGAACGTGAGCACATTCTACTTTACTTTCTGTTCAATGATTCTGGAAAACAACCTTTTAGATTCTGGTCAGAAGGGGCTTGGATCCGTAACTTTGAAACACTCTCCACTACCACAAACGACTTTGGAAGTTAATCAGAAATAAACAGTATCTGGGATCTCATCCGTCCTAAACCCAGGGGTCAGAGCGTGGGGGGCTTCCACTAACTTCAGGTTAAGAGGATGAAACAGATCCGCGGAGAAGGGTCCCACGACCCCTGGAGACTAAAAGCAAGCCACGAACAGCCGGGACGCGCGGGCCCGGGGGATGCGCCGGGGGCTGGAGGGCCGGGAGCACCCCCCGCAGGTCCCGGCCAGAGCCCGGGGCCGGGTCACCTGATTCGCGGAATTTGGGGCCGCGCGGGGTGGAATGGGAGGGGAATGGTTAGCGCCTCCCTTCCCGCTCCCACTGGATCCAGTTCGGCGGGGGCCGGCGCCCGGCGCCCGGCGGCCACGTGGTGGTGCTGCCGCTGCCCCCGCCCCGCCGGCCTAGCCCGGGAGCTCAGCGCCCACTGACCCCCGCAGCGAGGGAGGAGGAGGGACCGCGGCGCAGGAAGCCGAGCAGGAAGCGAGCCCGGCGGCCGCGTTTTCCTGGGGAAACGGCGGGCGGGGTGGAGCAGCCAGCGAGGTCCTGGGAGCGCCGCCGCCGCCGCCTCGATGGGGTGAGTGCGCGGCACGGAGTTGGGAGGCTCCCGGCGCGGGGTCCCGGGCTCGTGTCCCCGCCTTTGTGTCTGGAGCTCGGGCGCGGGAGGCGCTGGGGACGGCGCCCTGGCGGAGCAGCTGAGGGGGCTGCAGCCGGGGTCCCGCCACCTCTCCCTGGTCCACCGCCGGCAGCCCACTGTCTGCGGAGAGCAGATCTGGGGACAAGAGGAAGGAGAAGAAGGTGGAGATGAGGGTAGAGCGGGAGGACCCGGCCAAGTTAGGAGAAGGGTTCTTCCCGGGTCCTCCGCTACTCGCAGGCCGGCTGAGGCGGGGCGCGGGGCAGGGGCCGCGGCGGAGGGAGCGCGGGTGGGAATGAATGAGCAGACCCGGAGGTGCACCCTGGAGTCTGCGCCCCGTCCCACCTGCTTCTCCCCGCGCGGCGCCTCGCTCCCCCCGCGTCGGTGCTACTGAGCCCAATCCGCCTCCCGGCTGAACTTGGAGGAGGTGGGGAGGGAGGTGCGAGCGGGAGACTCTGGGTGGCTCCCGGGACGCGGGGTCCACTATTGTTCCTTCTCTGAATCCTGGGAACCCCTCGGCCGGCCCAAGGGCGGGGGCGAGACCCCTCTGGGCCTGCCCCTGCCCCCTGCCTTGTTTTACCCGCCGCAGCTCGGGGAGAACGGATGCTGGAGTTGGGGCAGACTCGGGGCCGCGGGTACTTAAGGAGGAAGGAGGACGTGGAGCCACCAGAAAGGCGCCCGCCATCTCCCGCGACCCGTGCCTGGTGGGGGTTGGGGGGTGTCGTCCTCAACCACCTTCGCTGCCTTCTTGGGCAGGTTGGTGTCCTCGGTTTAGTTTCTGCGGCTTGCAGGGTTGACCTGCTAACCCCTTTGAGTTTCGCATCCCCCTTTTGTGGAGGCGGCTCAGAGCCTGGAGAAGCAACAGACGGGGAATTAAAGCAGATGCAGCCCAGCACAGCGTGGACGGGTCCGAAGTGGCCTCACGGGGGCCTGAGCATGGCTGTCTTTCCAGGCTCCTCTTTATTTGCCAGGAGCCCGGCTAAGCCCAACTTTACTCCCAGAAATGTTGAGGGGAATCTGCGGACTCGAGGGCCCTCGCCTCGGGACCAGCGGCTTCTCTTCGCCGCAGCTCACGGGTGATCGGGGTGGGATTCCGTCTTCCTTCCGGGAGAGGAGAATGCCCGGCTGCCTGGGATGGGGAAACGTTGCCGGATCTCTGAGGAATGTGGTCTCAAGGCTGCAGGGGCCTGGCAGAGAGGAACTGTCCATCACTAGGACATCGCCGAAGCTCGCCTTAGCGGAGAGAGTCTTACCTCCTCGGGCTTTGCACAGAGTTGGAGAAGAGGTCGGGAATCACAGGGAGGTTGGATTTTGGCTGCTCTGTCCCCAGCCTGCAGGTCCCTGTTCGCCCTGTGGCTCGGAGTTTTATTACCGATGGATATAATCTAATAATCTTTTCTTAATGATGCCTAACAACTGTGATTTTTTTCCCCCTTGGGTTTGTAAGACAGTCGATTTTATGTGAGGAAATTGATCCAGTTCTTACCTTTTAGCCAGTGCTTGCCTAACAGATTGGGAGAGCTATCCCATGCTGGGCTGTTGCAGTTTTCATCTCCATTCACTGAGATGCTTCAGTAGTGAATTTATTGTTTTATGGCTTTTTGGAGGTGGTGGTGGTGGTGGTGTGATTATAACCCTGCTGGAAAATCTTATTACTGTTCTCTGAATTGAAGAGAAAGAAAGGATGCTGAGCCCCCTAGGGATTCCGTGGCGGAATGATCTAGTGTCCCGCCCACCAGTAGTGAACCTGGCAGTGAAATTCTCTCTCCAGTCTGCTAGTTCTCAAAGCATATTCTAGGCGGGTACACGTACTATCACCTAGGCTTTAAAGGTGAAGAAGCAGGTTTGGAGGTTAAGAACAACTGGGCCTTGGAATTAATAGAGTGCAGTAGACAACTTTTGCCTCTCCTTCCTCCACCCCTCCCTCCCTTCCTTCGTTCTTTTTTTTTCATCCTTTAAAATAAAAACAAGGGCCAGGCACGGTGGCTCATGCCTGTAATCCCAGTATTTTGGGAGGCCGAGGCAGACGGATCACGAGGTCAGGAGATCGAGACCATCCTGGGCAACACAGTGAAACCCTGTCTCTACTAAAAATACAAAAAAATTAGCTGGGCGTGGTGGCACGCACCTGTAATCCCAGCTACTCGGGAGGGTGAGGCAGGAAAATCGCTTGAACCCGGGAGGTGGAAGTTGCAGTGAGCCAGGATTGCGCCACTGCACACCAACCTGGCGACAGAGCGAGACTTTGTCTCAAATAAATAAATAAATAAATAAAGTATGAAATATTTCTAACATACATAAAAACAGAGTAAGCTATTTTGTCTTCTACTTCCTAGGTTTAATAGTTGCTAATATTTTCATATTTGATCCATCCCTCCGCCCCGGAAAAATAAGCTATAACTTAAATATTTGATTTATTCCTACTCCTTTGCCTCCATTCTCAGGTAACCTCTAATGTGAAGTTAGCGCACATAGTTCCCAACATGTTTGGAACTACAGTGTATCCACAAAAAAACACATGTGAATTTATGTTTAACATTTTACATAAATGGCATAATTCTACCTATGTATAGCTTGCATTTTTAACTTACTGTGTTTTCGAGATACATGTGTTAATAGATCTTTATTCACTTTTGCTGTTACAGAGAATCCCAGTGTATGAAAAAAGTATAGTATATTTACTCCCTTGCCAAGAGTAAGTTAGGGTTTTTGGTTTTTCACTGTTTTTTGTTTGAGCTGGAGTCTCACTGTGTCACCCAGGCTGGAGTGCAGTGTCGTGATCACTGCTCACTACAGCCTCAACCTCCTGGGCTCAAGCAGTCCTCCTGCCTCAGCCTTCAAGGTGGCTGGGACCACAGGCACATGCTACCATGCCTGGCTAATTTTTTTCATTTTTGTAGAGACAGGGTCTTACTATGATGCCCAGGCTGGCCTTGAACTCTCAGCCTCAAGTGAGCCTTCCACCTCAGCCTTCCACAGTGCATGAGCCACTGTGCCTGGCCTAGTTTTTTACTGTTACACATTGTCTGCTGAGTGACACTCTATTTCCATTTTCATTTTTATTTTTATTTCTTATTTACTATAACAGTTTGTACAATAAACATCCTGAGATGTTTTCTTGTGCACAGATTTTTCTGTTACACACTTATTCAGTTAGTTGCTGGGTAATGAAGTTTAGGTAATATTGCATTTATTCATTCTTCAACAAATATTTAGGGTGCTTGTATGGTCTTGGCTATCTGTTGACTAAAAAAGTGAAATTGATTAAATTATAAGAAGATTACATTAGTTGGCTGGATTTTTTTTTATTTTAAATAAGAAAAGTGGGACTGGTGTAGTGTTGCATGCGTGTAATCCCAGCACTTTGGGAGGCCAAGGCAGGAGGATTGCTTGAACTCAGGAGTTCAAAACTAGCCTGGGAAACATGGTAAAACCTTGTCTCTACAAAAAATACAAAAATTAGCTGGGTGTCATGGTGTGCCTGTGGTCCTAGCTACTCAGGAGGCTGAGGTGGGAGGATTGCTTGAGTCCTGGATGTCAAGGCTGCAGTGAACCTAGATTACACCACTGCATTGCAGCCTGGGTGACAGAGTGAGACCCTGTTTCAGCTCCCAGCAGTTTGGGAGGCCGAGGCGGGCGGATCACCTGAGGTCAGGAGTTCGAGACCAGCCTGACCAACATGGAGAAACCCCGTCTCTACTAAAAATACAAAATTACCTGGGCGTGGTGGCGCATGCCTGTAATCCCAGCTACTTGGGACGCTGGGGCAGATGAATCGCTTGAACCTGGGAGGTGGAGGTTGCAGTGAGCCGAGATCCCGCCGGCCATTGTACTCCGGCCTGGGCAACAAGAGCGAAACTCCGACTCAAAGAGAGAAAGACAAAGAAAAAGTGCCTCTTCGTTGTAAAATTGAAGCATGAGACAAATTCATGGTGCTGTTTGGGATTCTTGTGCAGAAACCTTTTCTCAGCTACTCACTGGCCGTGTGACCTTGGATTACTCACCCAACCTCCTCTTCCTCATTTCTTTGGTAAGATTAAGGGGTAGGAATAAGCATTTACAAAGGCACATTCCTGTTCGAAGAGTCTGTGAAAATGTTGCTGTGTTAGTGACGCATTTTTCCCCTAATGGTAACCCCTCAGGCTGAAAGGAGTTTAAGGCATTTAAACACATTGGCGTCCTCATTCCTTTAAATTGCTGGGCACATTCTTTTTTTTTTTTCCCTAAGTTCATGTCAGACACATGTTACACATGCAATCATCATGCTCGTGAATTCTACAAAACGATCGCCAGGCGTCTTGCCTCAGAGCCTTTGCGTATGCTCTTCCCACTACCTGGAAAGCACTTCTCTTAGATGTCTACATGGCTGTGTCAACCCTTCAGGTGTTATGCTCAGACACCTCCTTCCAGTCCAGCCTGCAACCTCGTCCCTGCTTTATTTACCTCCAAGGCACTTACCACCTTCTAGCTTGCCATGTATAGGTTGAGTATTCTTTATTCCAGAATGCTTGGGACCAGAAGTGTTTCAGATTTTGGATATTTTTAAAATTTTTGGAGTATTTGTATTACGTGGTTGAACATTCCTGATCCAAAAATTTGAAGTGCTCCAGTGGGTCTTTCCTTTGGTGTCATGTAGGTGCTCAAAGAGTTTCGGACTTTGGAGCATTTCAGATTCAGATTCCTGGTTTAGGGATACTCAATCTGTAATTTATATCAGTATTCTGTACTAGATTATGAGCTCCACAAAGCACGGGCTTTACCACTCTTGTTTACTATTGTATTCATGGTGTCTACAACAATGTTGACCCCTAGTAGGTAAACAGATGTTTGATGAACAAATGGATATGCTTTTTGTTGTGATTTTTTTCTGGAATTTCGCCTTTAACACTTACTGGATATCCTAAATGGTGCTGTTAAGTGCACCATATCTCATATTTACAGGTTCCTTCAGGGTAAGAAAACATACGTCTTCTAGGGAAACTCCTCCTTTTAAATCTATGTGATTTATCCTACAAGCCACTTATGTGTTCAGACTTTTTTTCTCCCAACATTTTGCCTAATCCTGAATTTAGAGGAAAACATAAGTAACACGGTGCTTGGAAGCACACCCACCTTTCCTTTTGTGATAACCTCGTTTTCCAATGTGATGAATGTGGAAGATACATAACCAATAGATGCTGACTGTATTCCACACGACATCTGCACTAACAGGCCAGCAGCCATCCCAAGCAACATGAAGCACACTGCATTTCTTTCTTTTTTTCTTGAGATGGGGTCTTGCTCTGTTCTAGAACTCCTGGGCTCAAGCGATCCTCCCACCTCAGCTTCTTGAATAGTTGGGACTACAGGTGCGAGCCAACACGCCTGCCTAGTTTTTCTTTTACTTTTTACAGAGACAAGGTCTCCTTATGTTTCCCAGGCTGGTCTTGAACTCCTGGGCTCAGAAGGTCCTCCTTTAGCCTCTCGAAGTGCTGGGATTACAGGCATAAGCCACTGCCTCCGGTCCACACTGCGTTTCTAAGAACAAAAAGTGTATTTTGTTGGATTGTTGCAGAGTGTACATCATCATTGCCCTGACTTTGTGCCTTTATCTATGAGGATTTTTTTGGAGGGGGAGGAGGGATGTATTTTTCTTTTTTTTTTTCTTTTTTTTTTTTGAAACGGAGTCTCGCTCTGTCACCCAGGCTGGAGTGCAGTGGCGCGATCTCGGCTCACTGCAAGCTCCACCTCCCGGGTTGACGCCATTCTCCTGCCTCAGCCTCTCCTAGTAGCTGGGACTACAGGCGCCCGCCACCACGCCCCGCTAATTTTTTTGTATTTTTAGTAGGGACGGGGTTTCACCGTGGTCTCGATCTCCTGACCTCGTGATCCGCCCGCCTCGGCCTCCCAAAGTGCTGGGATTACAAGCGTGAGCCACCGCGCCCGGCCTGAGGGATGTATTTTTCATGATGGAAGGAAAATGAGAATCTTAATCTGAAGATGTTGGAGCAACTAATATGTAGAAAGGTACCTAGATATACTCTAAGAATTGCCACATCGTACAGTCCTTAATTCATGGCACAAAAAACATTTGCTATTATAGCACTAATGCATTATTTCGCTAGAAGCCAACTGAATTTTTTCTACCTTGCATGATGAGTATAGGAGTTGACAAAACAAAGCTAAATATATCAGAGGCCTCTTGGATGTATTTTATATGGTGATAGGGAAAAGGAGTCTAGATTTTTTTCCCCGTGAACTATATTAGGTATACGAAACTGATGATATCCTTTAAAACATTACTAGAACACTGAAGTACACCATTTACATTTCTTATTGTATCCTCTGTAATAAAATGATATTGAAAGAAATCAGTATATTATGGATCCGGATAGGGTTAAACTGTAAGCTGAAAACCATAAACATAGAATTATATGACTATTATTAAAATGTTGCACAATTTAAACAGATTCCTTTTTTTTTTTTTTTTTTTTGACACAGAGTCTCACTCTGTTGCCCAGGCAGGAGTGCAATAGGGTGATCTCGGCTCACTGCAACCTCTGCCTCTCAGGTTCAATCAATTCTCCTGCCTCAGCCTCCCGAGTAGCTGGGACTACAGGTACATGCCACCATGCTTGGCTGATTTTTGTATTTTTAGTAGAGATGGGGTTTCATGTTGGCCATGGCTGGCCAGGCTGGTCTCAAACTCCCGACCTCAAGTGATCCGCCTGCCTTGGCCTCCCAAAGTGCTGGGATTACAGGTGTGAGCCACCATGCCCAGTCTAAAGATATCTCTTCCCTTTGTAGTTAGTCATGAGCTGAAAAGTACAGGTGGTTCAACAAAAGATAAAAATTGTTCATCAAATGTCAATTTTCTAGCTCCAGCCATCTACAATGAACCAAAAAATTAGCCTCATGTTTGACATGAGACCCACTGAGAGATATCAGCAAATCTAATCAGTATTTTAAAAAGTAACTTTTGGCCAGGCATGGTGGTTCACACCTGTAATTCTAGGACTTTGAGAAGCTGAGGCAGGAAGATCGCTTAAGCCCAGGAGTTCGAAACCAGCTTGGGAAACATGGCGAAACTTTGTCTCTTCAAAGAATACAAAAATTAGTTGGGCATAGTGGTGCATTCTTGTAGTCCCAGCTACTCAGGAGGCTGAGGTGGGAGGATCACCTCAACCCACGAGATCAAGGGTTGCAGTGAGCCAAAATCTTACCACTACACCCCAGCATGGGCAACAGAGTGAGACCCTGTCTAAAAAAACAAATAAATACAAATAAAAAGTAACTTTACTGACTTAACCATGTGTTTGAAAACAACAGTACATTCTTCTATTTGATTGAAGGAAGCATGCCTTGTTCTTCAATTTTATATTCTATGTGTCCAGTAGAGTATCTGCCACACAGTAGGAGATTAACATCTCTCAACTACTCCTGCCTCAGAGGTCGTTAAACCCCTCATGGCGGTCATCAGACATAGAGTTGTCCTAGTCTAGAGGAGAATTAAACAATAATCAAAAGGCAGAAATCATCAGCAAAGTGCCAAGTCGAAGTTCAGAAGATGTGAAAGAAACACTTTTCCTCTTTATCTACTCTTTGCGGAAGTTTGTGCATCGTGTCTTGATTGATTCACCAGCTGGACTTTTGTGATCAGCGTCACCTCATCTAACCTCACTGGCGATCTAGGCCAGTCCCTTCTGTAGTGAATGGCATTCACTGAAAATTAGTCTTGCCATATAATTCCATGACCATATGTCACACCTGGGCAAGGGGACACCTTTGGGAAGTTCTTCATGATTTGCTAATCCCTGCTTCTAAAGAAACAGAATCTAGTTGTGAGAAAAGGTGGTTGTAGTCCAAGAAGCTTACTGTACAGTGGAAGGACATACATGGACTCTTTTTTTTCTTTCCTTATTTCTTTATTTTTTTTCTTAAATTGACATTTAGGCCGGGCACAGTGGCTGCCGCCTGTAATCCAAGCCCTTTGGGAGGCCGAGGAGGGCAGACCACTTGAGCTCAGGAGTTCAAGACCAGTCTGGGCAACATGGCAAAACCCCGTATCTACTTTAAAAAAAAAAAAAGTATGTTTATATTGCAGTGAGCCAAGATCACACCACCGCACTCCAGCCTGGGTGACAGCGAGACACTGTCTCAAAAAAAAAAAAAGAAAAAAGAAAAAAAATTGACATTTAGTGAACACCAAAGCTTATTATCAAGGAACCAGTTTCCCTTACACTTATTTATTATATTACCTTTTAAAGCTCAACTTAATTTTTCATATCCATTTTAGGTATTGTTATCGATAAGATACTCTTTTTTCTTACGATTTCCAGATGAATTCAGTTTGCTTAATTAATTTATTTATTAAATTTTTTATTTCCATAGGTTATTGGGGAACTGGGTGTTTGGTTACATGAGTAAGTTCTTTAGTGGTGATTTGTGAGATTTTGGTGTACCCATCACCTGAGCAGTATACACTGCATCCTATTTGTAGTCTTTTATCCCTCACTCCCTTCCCACCCTTTCCTCCTGAGTCCCCAAAGTCCATTGTGTCATTCTTATGCCTTTACATCCTCATAGCTTAGCTCCTACTTATGAGTGAGAATGTACAATGTTTGGCTTTCCATTCCTGAGTTACTTCACTTAGAATAATAGTCTCCAATCTCATCCAGGTCACTGTGAATGCTATTAATTCACTCCTTTTTATGGCTAAGTAGTATTCCATCATATATATATATATGTATATACCACAGTTTCTTTATCTACTCATTGATTGATGGGCATTTGGGTTGGTTCCACGTTTTTACAATGAGTTTGCTTAATTTAGATGTTCTTTTCAAAGAGGTAATAACTCTAAAACTAACAAGCAGCATCTGCCTCTTTTCATATTCACTAAGTCTGTCCCCTTCCTTTTGCTGGCTGAAGTGATAGACACTCAGAAAACAGGCAGCATTAACTGGTGGAGAATAAAAGGCCAGAGAGGCCTCCTTTCGCACTAGGGCAGCACAGAGTAAAGTGTTTTCCTTTTTTTCTTTCTTTCTTTCTTTTGTCTAAGAGGAATCCATTTGCAAACCAGAGAAAACCATCCAGCAGTGATTCTTAAATATTCGTGAGGCACAGACGGACACTTGCAAATCTGATGGGGGTTTTGGACCATTCTTCCTTGGAGAAACTGATGTATGTACAGTGATGCTATAAATTCGTAATTTTTATCAGTCTTATGAGTTTCATGGAACTCCTTGCCCTAAGGCCATTTATAAACCTCTTTGGAATACCCAGGTTAAGAACCCACAATGACCACCTCTCAAAGTTTGAGAATACAATTACAAGGGCTTTATTTTTCTATCATGTGCCGCTATTCCCACCCTCCCACACAGTTTGATAACCTATCATGCATGAGTGAAAAGTAATAATTGTGAGTTTTATAATCTTAGTTTGAAAACTAGTCATCGGTTGCTATGTCAACCAATCAACATACTATTGACCATTTTTAGGATCTGTTTCTATTGGATGTAATAAAATGCAATTTAGATGCAATGAAAAGGTGGCTTTGTAGTGTGACTATTTCACAGAGACCTGATGAATTCTAAGGATGAGTCTTAAGTTTCTCACCCCAAGGAGTTGGGTCTGCTCTGTCTCCAGTTTTTGGTGGCAGCAGTTTTCCAGTTTTGCTGTTAACAGGAGGGAACGGAGATGTCCTAGGCCCCACCTGACAATACTTGTAGGCTCACAGGAGATGTCCCGTGCCCCACTTGACAGTACTCCTAGGCTCACAGTAGGTGTCCCAGGCACCCCCTGACAGTACTCAGTACTCCTAGGCTCACAGATGTCCCCCCACCCCCCCCCGTGACAGTACTCCTAGGCTCACAGATGTCCCCCCGCCCCCCCCCGTGACAGTACTCCTAGGCTCACAGATGTCCCCCCCCGTGACAGTACTCCTAGGCTCACAGATGTGTCCCCCCCCCGTGACAGTACTCCTAGGCTCACAGATGTCCCCCCCTGTGACAGTACTCCTAGGCTCACAGATGTCCCCCCCCCGTGACAGTACTCCTAGGCTCACAGATGTCCCCCCGCCCCCCCCCGTGACAGTACTCCTAGGCTCACAGATGTCCCCCCCCGTGACAGTACTCCTAGGCTCACAGATGTGTCCCCCCCCCGTGACAGTACTCCTAGGCTCACAGATGTCCCCCCCCCGTGACAGTACTCCTAGGCTCACAGATGTCCCCCCCCCGTGACAGTACTCCTAGGCTCACAGATGTCCCCCCCCCGTGACAGTACTCCTAGGCTCACAGATGTCCCCCCCCCGTGACAGTACTCCTAGGCTCACAGATGTCCCCCCGCCCCCCCACCGTGACAGTACTCCTAGGCTCACAGATGTCCCCCCCACCCCGTGACAGTACTCCTAGGCTCACAGTATTTGTCCCAGGCACTCCCTGACAGTACTACTAGGCTCACAGGTAGGCCTTTGGCTGCTCAGCCCAGTGGGGAAATGTCCCCAACTGGCTCTTCACTTTGTCTTTTTCTTCTTGGTCCCCCAGCCTGATGTGGCTGTCTTGATGGGGACCTGAAGAAGACGGGGCCACACTTCTAGTTGGGGAACTGACCCTCAGCTGGAAGCCTGCTCTTCTGGAGGAAAACATGCTTCTGTGGGAAGTATTGTGCATGGGGGAAGGGACTGCCACGTCAGCTGTACTCAGAACTGCTTCTATCAGCGTTCACCTTGGGTGACGTCCTCAAGCCATTTCAGTCAAAAACCGAGCAAAAAGGGCTGCAGACCTGCCTGTAACAGAGGCTGCCTACCTGACCTGACAGAAGCTCTTTCAATGGGTCGTTGTAATTGACTTGAGCACCTTCTCTGCCATAGGCACTTTGCTGCTGGACTGTCCTCAAATAAGGTCAGGGCTGGCCGTCATCATTGTCAGGTTTCCTGTTACCAGTATGTGTTGATGGGATAATTGGGTATTAGAAGATCTCTGGATGAATGACAAGCCCTGCCCTCGGGGGACTTAAGAGTTTTAGCCAGGTTAGATATGGTCACAATCTGCCACAGTACAAGGCGACAGTCAGTGGTGGGAATGGGGTGGCGGTGGTGGGAGGGAGTTCTTTTCACAGATGAGGCTGAGGCCTAGAGAAATGGCCCCTTGGAAAGGGACAGTTAATGAGAGGCAGAGATGGATGAGACCTTAGTACTGGCTGCTCAGTGCTGCGCTTCTACACATTATACTTTTCTGTTTCTCTCACAGGTCAGCAGTGACCTTGAGACTCCTGTGTGCAGCTAATTATAATTGTTATTTGGAATTGATATCATTTTTATATTTTGAGAAAATGTTCACATTTCTTTTTTTTTCTGAGACAGGATGTCGCTCTGTCCCTTAGGCTGGAGTGCAGTGGTGCAATCTTAGCTCACCGCAGCCTTGACCTCCTGGGCTCAAGCAGTCCTCCCACCTTAGCCTCCCTAGAGCTGGCACTACAGGTGTGTACCACCACTCCTGGTGAATTTTTGTATTTTTGTAGAGACAGGGTTTCATCATGTTACCCAGGCTGGTCTCGAACTCCTGAGCTCAAGCAATCCGCCTGCTGTGGCCTCCCGAAAGTGCTGGATTACAGGTGTGAGCCACCACGCCCTGCCTGAGCCTTTATTATTATTATTATTATTTTGCATTGGAAAAAAACTATTTAAAACATAGGCATATAAATTATAGCCAATAACAATATATTTACCATCCAGAATTTCCTTGGGCTACTTTTGATTTTTGAGGAAAGACTCCTAAGTCTTAAGTGCAGAAGACTTGTATAGACTTGGACAATTCACCTCGAAGAAGAGGATAAAAATTGGGCGTTCCAGGGGAGGCCAATGGCATTGAGCAGCAGCACGAAGGTCAGAAAAGGTGCAGGACCCAGGCCCTTGGCTGTGAGAACCATGTAACAAATGTTTGTCAGGCTTTGTTGGTGAGTCCACAGATTCCATGGAGGCTCTTAATTTGACAAGAATACTCAAGTAATTTGAACATCTCCTCCCATGAAAGCTGACATATTGGTGATTGATCCTTTTTCAAAAATGAAAGGAATTACTTCTGTTGCTGAGAGATGACAGCCATACACAGAGGCCTCTTCTCAGCCACCCAGAGGATGTGGGAACTTGTGAGCCAGGAGGCTCATGGACAACCGGCTGCATTTTCTTTTTTTTTTTTTTGAGACGGAGTCTCGCCCTCTCACCCAGGCTGGAGTGCAGTGGCGCGATCTCGGCTCACTGCAAGCTCCGCCTCCCGGGTTCACGCCATTCTCCTGCCTCAGCCTCTCCGAGTAGCTGGGACTACAGGCGCCCGCCACCACGCCCGGCTAATTTTTTGTATTTTTAGTAGAGACAGGGTTTCACCGTGGTCTCGATCTCCTGACCTCATGATCTGCCCGCCTCGGCCTCCCAAAGTGCTGGGATTACAAGCGTGAGCCACCGCGCCCGGCCTAACCGGCTGCATTTTCTTTCTTCGCTATGAAAGACAGCCAAGACAGGGGTGGGCTCACGCCTATAATCCCAGCACTTTGGGAGGCTGAGACGGGTGGATCACTTGAGGTCAGGAGTTCAAGACGAGCCTGGCCAACATGGTGAAACCCCATCTCCACTAAAAATACAAAAATTAGCTGGGCATGGTGGCATGCGCCTATGATCCCAGATACTCGGGAGGCTGAGGTATGAGAATTGCTTGAACTGGGGAGGCGGAGGTTGCAGTGAGCCGACACCACGCCATTGCACTCCAGCCTGGGCAACAGAGCGAGACTGTCTCAAAAAAAAAAAAAAAAAAAAAAAAAAAAGGTGGGCCCCAGGAAGGGTTCAGTGTCCTTTATTTAACATGTTAGGAGGCCATAGCACCAGGCAAGGTGCTGAGTATTCCATCTTTCTGTCTCCAAGTACAGGCCCACTCCAGGCCCAGTTTCTATTTATCACGGGTGCAAGTTGATTCAAATGCTCTCACAACCTTCTTGGGTCTTTGTTTAAAGAAATAAAAAAATTTCTTAGATTTTCTTTGGAGTTGATATCATTTTTCTCTTTTGAGAAAAACATTTCGCATTTCTTATGAGCTTTTTTAAATTGGGAAAAAAAAAACTTTAAAATATAGGCATGGAAACTGTTGTCAATATCCATATACTTACCATCCAAGATTTTCTTGGAGTGTTTTTGTTTTCTGAGGAAAAACTCATATCTGCCACTAACTTCATAATGTATACAGCCACTCAGCAATCTTGATAAATTCCTAGGTAACTAGGTTCTTTTTTTTTTTCTTTTTTTTTTTTTTTTTTTGAGATGGAGTCTCGCTCTGTCACCCAGGCTGGAGTGCAGTGGTGCGATCTCGGCTCACTGCAAGCTCCGCCTCCCGGGTTCACGCCATTCTCCTGCCTCAGCCTCTCCGAGTAGCTGGGACTACAGGCGCCCGCCACCACGCCCGGCTAATTTTTTGTATTTTTAGTAGAGACGGGGTTTCACCGTGGTCTCGATCTCCTGACCTCGTGATCCGCCCGCCTCGGCCTCCCAAAGTGCTGGGATTACAAGCGTGAGCCACCGCGCCCGGCTCTTTTTTTTTTTTCTTGAGATAGTCTCGCTGTGTCCCCAGGCCAGAGTGCAATGGCATCATCTCGGCTCACTGCAACCTCCGCCTCCCAGGTTCAAGCGACTCTCCTGCTTCAGCCTCCTGAGTAGCTGGGATTACAGGCGTGTGCCACCACACCCAGCTAATTTTTGTATTTTCAGTAGAGACGGGGTTTCACTATTTTGGCCAGGGTGGTCTTGATCTCCTGACCTCGTGATCCCCCCACCTTGGCCTCCCAAAGTGCTGGGATTACAGGCGTGAGCCACCGCACCCAGCCAATAATTAGGTTCTTTCTGTGCTATACAACTTTACACAGTGTTGGGTGTGCTATTTGTTTCCTTTTCCAACTGCTCTTCTTCTACAGTCTCTAAAAGCCTAATGAGACAGCCACACGATGCACTGATTTCCTCCAAGTGATACCTATCTCAAGCCTGTCTCCCGGCCAATCTGTTGATGGCTTTGTTACTGTTTGTGCCTTGTTTGGCAACAGGCTTGCTTTCTGTCTCTTCTTTAAAACAACCCCTGATTATTTTTAAGTGCATAGCCCCTACAACAAAGGGTATTTGATTCTATGCCTCTTTGACCAAATACATTGAAAGTAGGTGTTTATATCCACTGTGGCAAAAGAAACAAGGAGCGGCTCACCCTGTCCTGGTGATAAGTGCTACAGGCTCGGGTGGCAGGCCGCTGGCTGTGGGCGCTTTTGTGTGTGGCTTCCCAAACAATAGCACTGTGCACCTCTGCCCCATTCTTGTCTCACTGGGTGATGTTTTTCAGGATTCCATTTGTATAATATCAGTGTTTAGATTGTCCTGAAGAATTGCAGTATTTTCTTTTTTATAGGTTAGAGAGAGTTGTGCAGGATGGAATAATTTCCTAAGGAAGAGAAATGTCCTAATGTTAGAGAAGTACATAAGTATCTAAACGTCCTGCTTTTCCAAATTGTTGCCAAGACATGGAAACCTCCATCCCAGTCTGCTGTCAGCCCAGGCGAATGTAAAAATAGCCACTTCACTTGTCTATAATTCTCTGTATATTTTCTCTGTTATTGACTTTGTATCTTTAGCAAAGCTATATGGAAGAGGATTTGTTGACTCCATGAATTTAATAAAATTATTCCTTAAGCATATGCTCTATGTGTGAGAACAAAGAAATAAAGATGCTACTGCATTCCAGTGAGGCAGGGGTGTGTGAGGACGAACAGCCAGAAGGAATGCCTTTTGCAAACTGGTCCATTCACATTTCCTAGAGGGACCTCTATGTGCCAGCAGTAATTCTGAGGACTCATTCCATCTTTGAAGGCAACTGAATTTTTTCTTTTAAGTACTAAAAAGATTGGGCAGTTGGCGAGACTTTTAAAAATTACTGGTGTTGCCTCACGTGCAGCCCAGTGTCAAGTGTTGGGCCTGGAACTTGAACCTTAGTTTAATCTAGCCTCCTCTGTTTATAAGCTATGCCCCTTTGGCTAAATAAACTTTCTCTGCTGCAATTTCCTAGTCTGGAAGCTGAGAATAATAACAATAGCATCTAATTCTGAGGTGCTTGTGGGCATTAAATGAGATGTTATTCATTTATAATAAAATAATTAAAAAAATAAAATTTTGCAAAGTAATCTTTAAAGGATAGCTATTATGGCTGTTATTATCATTGCTAATGTCATCTTGTTCTTTATCACCCTGCCTTTAAAGAACTGCTGATATATTGGCCAACATGATTATCCCTGCCATTATAATCTATAGCAATAAAGAGAGGTTGCCCCATGTGTTATTTGTAACACATCTGCCTTATGTCTTCTGTTCAATTTGCAACTGTTTCTCTGTGTTAGCATTCTCCCTATTTACCCTTCTATTATTATGTCATTGTGTAATGTGAACAATGTAAAGATGTAGTTCTTTTATTAGTCCCTAGTCTTATCTTATTCCAGATTGCATTAACAAGGTCCTCAGTCTCACCAGAGAACTTGTGTTGCTTCAACCATAATCTAGACACAGAGTAGTAACATCTTGGTTAAACTGAAAATGGTAGCTCTTAACATGAAGCAATGGTATGGTTAATTCCCTATTGATGTTTTTGGAAAAATTTCAGACATGTTTTCTGAATAGCATATAACAGGGTAATAATTTGTTGTGTTTGTTTTTTTGGTTTTCAGCCTCCACTACAGAAAACTTGGGGCTAGGATAAGCTAACACAGTCTTACTTTGTTAGATGCTGTACAGCAAGTAAAAGCTATAGCTTCTTAAGAACAATAAGGAGGATAAACATAGCCCCATGGGTGCACCTCGTCAGCCCTAATTGAGGATGGTCTTTTGGCACCAGGTAAAGGGGGAGAGAATACAGGAGAGTCCCTGAGTGGTAAACTAGCCCTTTCATAGACAGACACCGTCTTCTCAGCAGCAGGATAATAGTTGAGTTTGCACACACTAGGAGTCCATCAGCTTTTGAGTGAAATAAAATTGTGGGCTAATTATCCCTTCTACGTGTGGCAGAGTGAATCTTTTAAATTACAACTTTCAATCATTGTTTAATTATTAACCTCCAGTATTTGTTAGATTTGTTTTGTGATCTTATGATAGTAAGTGAATGTTAGAGCTGGGAGCATATATGTTTTCTGCTTAATTTTATATCTACTTTGTTAGTATTAATAATAAGATGCTATGTGCTTGAAGGGAAAAATCTTAATCATTACTGTCTAATAAAAATGCAAGCAAACCACTAATACAGACCACATAAATCATAGTAAATTAGTGGCCACAATAAAAGGTTTTTTAAAAATGAAATTAATTTTAATAATTTTATCTAGTGTATCCAAAATATTATTTCAATATGTAATCAGTATAAAATTAACTAATGATGGAGTTGACATTCTTTTTTACTAGTCTTTGAAATCCATTGTATAAATCCCATTTACAGTGCATCTCAATTTGCACTAGTCACATTTCAAATGCACAGATGCCACATGTGGCTATAGTATTGGACAGTACTGGTCTAAATAATATGTGTTCTTATAAAGAAGACATATTATAGGTCCTGTAACCCCACTCCACCTGACATCTAGAATGTCCTCAATAAATGCATATTTGATTAAGCTCCCTCTTACCCAGTTAACTAGGATTTTGCCCTTAGCTTTAAGCATTTCTGTAGAGAATTACAATAGCTTCATCACAAACTAATTATACATGGGATAATGGACATTTGAGTTTTGGGTTTACAAATCCTTATCTCTACTTTTGTGCAGGTGCATTAACCCATGTGGACTTTTTATTTAAAAAAAAAAAACTGAATGATTTTGTAGGCTGGGGTCCTATGGTCCATATTTCTGTATCACCTGTATACTTGGCTTCTAGTTGGGATTCAGTGCATATGACATGAGTAAGAAATTAGAGGCGTTTTATCTTTTCTCATAAATTGTGAGTTCTTGAGTAGCCTTAATGCTATTACCGTGTAAACCCTTGCATTAGATGCAAGGTATGTATGTTTGTGGATATGTGTGGGGCGTGGCGGGGAGCATATTCAGTCTTTACTGGTTAATGGAAGCATTCCCCGTCCTTCATGTTAGTGCCGTTTGCTTTTTATGCCTGCACACAGAAAGTGGTTGAAAATTGAAAGAAAGTCTAGGGTTTCAAATTTAGTTAACAGGAGTTTGTCTTTATCAGGCAGGAGGATCTAGCTGCTCCCATAGCCCAGGCATAGAACAGCCTGCAGTGTTCTGTGATGGAAAAATATCTGAAGGGCTTTTCTATTTGTAGTGTGGCAAATCCAGGCTGGCATGGCCCCTGGGGAGTGATGCCTTGGTTAGGTGGTATCTCTTCCAGGTGTCTTGTTTAGAATAAATTAGGGTGACAGTGTATTTTCATATCATACCTTCACCACTATTCAAGGATTAACTGCTGTGCTGTTCATCATTAGGCGTCGAGGTCTCCTGGTCCAGCTGAGACCCAGCACCCCTTCTCACCTCGTACCCCAGTGCAACTTCCCCACCGTCTGTCCTTCTTACATTGTTTCTGCCTATCCTGAAGGTTTTGTTTTTCCTATTCCTCCTTAGCCTGTACTCAAGGGAAACAAGCTTCCTTGTTTCCCTCCTTTGTACTCCCTCAGTTCTGTGGAGTCAAGTCCCAGGAGAGCAGAGAAGATAGGGTCCACTCCAATCTCCAGACCCCAAGCACCATTTCCTCTTAGAGTCAGCTGCTACAGTGGCTTTTTATTTCTTGAGGATTTAAAAATCATTTAATGCTATTCACTTCTAGTTAATTGTGATTGTTTTCATTGTTGGCCTGATTATTATAGGAGAGCCAAAGAGCAGTACTTACTTTCAGAATGGAAACAGCCCGGAAGACTCACACTTGGGATTGCCAGCAAGGTCTCCTTTAGTGACTGCGCTGATGTTAGAGGAGGGTAATGAATGGAGGACTTATGAGGTGAGGCCATGTGAGGGCAATGGGGCGGGACAGATCCACAAGCAGCAAATAGCCAAACAAGTGAATTATAAACATGCCCTCCTTAACCTGCAGATTCAAAGGGGACATTGTAGGTCATCCTATTATATATTTCACTTCTGTAGCTTCATGAAGTAAATTTAGCTGCTGACTTCAGGAATGGGCTGAACAGACTGAAATGCAACCTGCAGTTGTGCTGTTGAAGATCTAGGCACCTCTTTTACTGTGGCACCTGAGTTGGGTCTCTGTCACTTGCAACCTAAGAGTACTGACAAATACTTTGGTGCCTGAGGGCAAGTGTCAGAGAGCCAACTTGAAATAGCTTAGGCTAGAAGGGGCGTGCCTTGCCTTATGTGACCCCACATCCTGTGCTAAAAGGGTGTGGCTATAGCAGGGCCTTAGGGATCCCTGGAATCAGCACCCCCCAACCCCATTCCCACTCCCGCCTCTGTTCCCTCTCTCAAACCAGCTAGAACTGGGTCTTGGGCAGCTACCAGGCTCCTGGTTTCCCAATTCTCACCCAGAGAGGAAGGTCTACCTCCCCTCCCCCAACTCTAAAAATCCCAGAGTTTCTGAATAGCCCTGATGAGGAGACATTTCCACCTGTAGGGGAGCAGCTATTACCAGAATGACCTGGTTGGAGTGGGCAGGGAGGGTAGGAGGGAAGGCTGTGCCCTGTTGATCAGACCACTTATGGATCCACTACTGGAGTACCAGGCCACAGCATTCTGCTCAAGGAAACGGGAGGCCTGCCTTCATGTGAGCCAGCACCCCCTCTCTGTTGGACTGCAGACAAAAAAAAAATCCTTTTTTTGAATACACAGTGTTTGAGTAATGTCCAAATATGATAGTTGGGGCAGCAGAAATAATTTCTGGACTTTCCTTCCACACCCTTCTAGGGCATCAGAGTTCACAGAATCTATGTCATTAACATATTTATATATTCCTTATTCTGAAAAGTATTAAGACACTGGATGCCTGGGTAAGGAAAGAGATTCACAAGCCAAATGGCACCACTGCGATCATTGTAAATGACGTCTCCAACATTCCAGAATGTGAGAGTCCAAGTTTCCCTATTTTGAAACTGAGTCAAAGAACCAATGAATATGTAGTAAGCCAACTTTTGGCAATTCATTCTTTCTAGGTTAACAACAGGGATTAAATACAACCATGAATAGAACCTCTTCTCTTACTTACTCTAAAGATATTTTTCATAACCAATTCCTTTGTATATGGGCCTCCCTTTTGCTTTTTGCATCGGATCTTTTTTTTTTTTTTTTTTGAGGCAGAGTCTCCTTCTGTTGCCCAGGCTGTAGTGCAGTGGCGCGATCTCACCTCATTGCAACCTCCGCCTCCCAGATTCAAGCGATTCTCCTGCTTCAGCCTCCCGAGTAGTAGCTGGGATTACAGGCGTCCAGTACTATGCCTGGCTAATTTTTGTATTTTTCAGTAGAGACGGGGTTTCGCCATGTTGACCAGGCTGGTCTTGAACTCCTGACTTCAGGTGATCCACCCGCCTCGGGCTTCCAAAGTGCTAGGATTACAGCTTGAGCCACCATGCTCAGACTTCATTGGATCTTTTTTTTTTTTTTTTTTGAGACTGAGTCTCGCTTTGTCACCAGGCCTGAGTCCAGTGGCGTGGTCTCAGCTCACTGCAACCTCCACCTCCTGAGTTAAAGTGATTCTCCTGCCTCAGCTTCCCAAGTAGCTGGGACTACAGGCGTGCACCACCACACCCAGCTAATTTTTGTATTTTTAGTAGAGATGGGGTTTCACCATGTTGGCCAGGATGGTCTCGATCTCTTGACCTCGTGATCCACCCCCCCCCCCCCCCGCCTCCCAAAGTGCTGGGATTATAGGCGTGAGCCACCCGCGCCCAGGCCATTGGATCTTTTTAAGAACAACTTCACTGAGATAGAACTTACTTTCTGTAAAATTCACTAATTTTAGTATACAGTTCAATGACTTTTAGTAAATTAACAGAATTTTGCTGTCATCACCACCATCTAGTTTTAGAACATTTCCCTCACCCCAGAAAGATCCTTTATGGCATTTGCAATTACTTCCTGTTAGCGTTCCCAGCCCTGGACAACCACCAATCTACTTTTTGTCTTTATAAATTTACCTTTTCTAGACATGTCTTAGAAATAGAATCCTGGCCAGGCGTGGTGGCTCATGCCTCTAATCCCAGCACTTTGGGAGGCACAGGCCAGAGGAACGTTTGAGGCCAGCAGTGCAAGACCAGCCTGGGCAACACAGCGAGACTCTGTTTCTACAAGAAATACAAAAATTAGCTGGGTGTGGTGATGCACACCTGTAGTCCCAGCTACTCAGGAGGCTGAGGTGGGAGGATCATTTGAGCCCAGGAGTTTGAGGCTGCAGAGAGCTATGATGGTGCCACTGCACTCCAGCCTGGGCAACAGAGAAAGACTCTGTCTCTTAAGAAAAAGAAAAAAAAAAAAAAGAAGAAAGGAAAAAAGGAATGGAATCGTATAAAGTGTGGTCTTTTCTGTCTGACTTTCACTTAGCAAACTGTGTTTGAGCTTCATCCATGCTTCACCATGGATCAGTGTGCTATTCCTTTTTATTGCTGCGTAGTATTCCATTATATGGAATTGCCACAGATTACTTACCTAGTTGACAGACATTTCTGTTGTTTTACTTTTTCCACAGTTACAAATGCTACTTCTATAAATATTCAGTCTTTGTGTGGACATATGTTTTCATTTCTCTCATAGATGGGAATAGCATTGCTGAGTCATGTGGTAAATGTATATTTAACTGTAAGAAATTGTCACACTGCATTTCACAATGACTATACCATTTTACATTTTCACCAATAATGTTTGAGGATTGGATCTCTATGTTTAAACTTGATGGGCTCTTTTGGGTTTCAAGATAGGTGAAACTGAAGGAATGGACTTTGGAAGAAGACATGAAGGGGCTTACCCATACACGGTCACTTGGGGTCAGTTGCTGGGCACTGTGTAAGGTGGTTTTTCTCTTCAGAGGTGAACACGGTGGTGTGTTTAGAAGGTGGTATTGTAATGAATGTCAAAAGATAAGTAACACAGAACAGGACAAGCATTTTAGAGATCATCTTAAAAATAACCTCGATTTAAGGGATAATTGCATGGAGTTTCTTAGTCCTAGAGTGATTTTTATATTCCAGAGGTAGCTTGTTTTGATTAAGCCATGCTTTTTAAATTGGATGGATTTAAGGCAGGAGGTAACCTTGGGACTTTTCTTTGGTAGGCTTATTGGAGCATGTGAGACGCGGATTTGACAGACCAGAAAGTAGTGCTGCCAGAACCACAGCCAATTTTGTGTCAGTCAGTGCCGCTGGCTCTGGCTGATTCATAGACTAAGATCAATCCTGGTTGATGGCAGGTTTTATTCTCAAAGAAGAATGATATATTTGGCTTCCAAGAGAAATGTCATCTACTGGATAAAGGCAAGTTGTGAATATAGGAGATGAGTGGTCTCAAAAGAGTTTTACTACGTGATCATTATGATACAGTATCTAAATGACATTTATGGTTTAAAAAGAATGTGCTCATTTGTTTTCTTGGAAAAGAATCTGAGATTTTAAAGTATTTTAGAAAGGATTCATTGCCAAGATGACATTATTGTTATGTCTTCCCCCCCCAACTTTATCTGGGCAATCTTTTAACAAACCTGTACCTTTGCTAATTCATAAAAGAAAGTTTATTTGTTTATTCATTCATAACGTATTTGGTTTGCTGAATAAATAAGATTTATAAGATAGTAATCATAAAGCAGCTTTGTTTTGTATCCCCCTGTCTGAAAGTTATTTCGTGAGGTTAGTATATTCCTTGTCTCTGGATGAAATCTATGACATTTCTATTTTTTTTTTTTTGAGACACAGTTTCACTCTGTCACCCAGGATGGAGTGCAGTAGCACGATCTCAGCTCACAGCAACCTTTGTCTCCTGGATTCAAGTGATTCTTTGCCTCAGCCTCCCTAGTAGCTGGGATTATGGGTGCGTACCGCAACGCCCGGCTCGTTTTTGTATTTTTAGTAGAGATGAGGTTTTGCCAAGTTGGCCAGGCTGGTCTCGAACTTCTGACCTCAAGTGATCCACCCGCCTTGCCCTTCCAAAGTGTTGAGATTACAGGCGTGAGCCACCACACCTGGCCATTTTTTTTTTTTTTAAATGGGGTCTCGCTCTGTCTCCCAGGCTGGAGTGTAGTGACAGTCATAGCTCCCTATAGCCTCAAACTCCTGGGTTCAAGTGATCCAGTTGCCTCAGCCTCCCATGTATCTGGGCCTACAGGTGCTCGCCACCGTACCCAGCGAATTTACTTTTATTTTTGTAGAGATGGGGACCTCACTATGTTGCCCAGGCTGGTCTCAGGCTCAAGCGATCTTCCCACCTTGGCCTCCCAAAGTGCTGGGATTATAGGCATGAGCCACTGCGCCCAGCCTCTGACTTTTCTGATTATTCTTAGATTTTTTAAAAAGTTCTGCAGTCAGTTTCAACTGTTAAATACTCTTAATTCAGAATTTAGAGTCCTCAATGTCAAATATTAGGTTGGTGCAAAAGTAATCGTGGTTTTTGTTATTTTAATGACAAAAACTGCAATTACTTTTGCACCAATCTAATAATAATAAAAAGTTGAAATTTGATTTAAAGTTAAATAGCTCTCCCTTTTCTCTTTGTCCCACTTCACCCTGCTACCCTGCCTCCTGCATCTTCCTATCACGGTTTGAAATCCCTCTAGGGATTGCTCTTTGATAAAACTGGGGGTAGGGCAGGGGAAGATAAGAAGTTAGAGGGATAAAAAAGTTCTTTTTTTTTTTTTGAGCCAGAGTCTCACTCTGTCACCCTGCCTGGAGTGCAGTGGCATCATCTCCACTCACTGCAACCTCCACTTCCCAGGTTTAAGCAATCCACATGCCTCAGCCTCCTGAGTAGCTGGGATTACAGGTGCCCGCCACCACATCCGGCTGAAAATTCTTATTTGACTGGTACTATAGCATGATAGTGCCATGTTCTGAGTTTGACAGATATTTGTTTTACTCTTAATTCTGGGCTATTTCTGGGAATGTTATGGACTGAACTGTGCCCCTCCACCCCATTTCTTTTTTTTTTTTTTTTTTTTTTTTTTTTTTGAGACAGAGTCTCGCTCTGTCGCCCGGGCTGGAGTGCAGTGGCGCAATCTCGGCTCACTGCAAGCTCCGCCTCCCGGCTTCACGCCATTCTCCTGCCTCAGCCTCCGAGTAGCTGGGACTACAGGCGCCCGCCACCGCGCCCGGCTAATTTTTTGTATTTTTTAGTAGAGACGGGGTTTCACCGTGGTCTCGATCTCCTGACCTCGTGATCCGCCCGCCTCGGCCTCCCAAAGTGCTGGGATTACAAGCGTGAGCCACCGCGCCCGGCCCCTCCACCCCATTTCTATGTTGAAGTCCTAACCCCCAGTTTCTCAGAATGTACCTGTATTTGGAGATAGGACCTTTGCAGGGGTAATTAAGGTAAAATAAGGTCATATGGGTGCACTCTAATCCAGTGTGACTGGTTTCCTCATAAGATGAAGCGATTAGGATGCAGACACACACAGAAGACCATGTGAAAACACAGGGCGAAGACATCCATCTATAGGCCATGAAGAAAGGCCTCAGAAGGAAACCGACCCTGTTGACACCTGGATCTTGGGCTTTATTTTGTGTTGTTTAAACTACCCAGTCTGTGGTACTTTGCTGTGGCAGCCCTGGCACACCAGCAGACGGGCCCCTTGGAGATCCCCTCTTCTCACTCCATTCCTGGACCATCACTGCAGACCCCTCTTCTGCAAGTCCCTTGATGAATGTCATGTGATTGCCTCTAGTTTGTTGCTTCTCCATCAGGGAATCCACTTCCCTCTGCCCTCTTTGTCCTTCCAATCTACCCTATTACACAGAATCTAACACCACTATTTCCCTCTATTGTGAGTTGCCTACATATGGTCCATAGGAAACACGTATTAATGCACAAATAAACTCCAGCATTCAGGCTGACACGCATAACAACACAACAGCAAGCTCTCCTTCATTTCCATCCTTGGAGCATAGGCCAGTTTCTCTCCATTTTAGATTTTTCAGGTGTGGATCAGACACCTGTCCAACCTCTTCAGTCCTGGAAGCCTCTCATGAGGTTGAGTAGGTGTGGTAGGAATTATTGCATAGCTCTCTCTAAAGGAAGACCCTCCCACAATCCACACACATTCTGACCCTTTTAGACCTGGATGTGAGTAAGAGCCCTGTTACCAGTTTTCAGTTGAATCCTTTGAAAATTTGCACCTTGGGCTAAAATGACTGTGGTATGTCTGTGTTTCCAACGTAACCGTAGTGCTCATTCATTCATTCATCATTGATTCATTCAGGCAGTGCAAAGTTTCATTAAGTGTTGACTATGAAGAGAGCTTTACTGAGGCCAGAGGTGAAACCCTGACCCTGCTAGGATGGACGTTTTCTGTCTTGAGGAGCTCCCTGACTAGAAGGGGAATAAGGTCTCACATGGAATAACACAGCAGGCATGTTGATTTGTGGGGGGAAATCCCTGGCTTGCCCCATAGTTCTAGAATCAGGCTGAGAAAATCTCTGTCCTAAGAATTTGCCTCCAGGGTACTAGCTGATGATCCTTGCTCTCCTCTGACCCTAACGTTGCATTATTGAAAATGGTCAGCATCTTCAGGTAGGCTTAGCACGTGACTGGGGGGATGCTACACGAGGACAGCAGTAATGAGAGGGAAGGGGGCAGGTGGGAAGGAAAAAGCAGGGGCATCCTGGTAAGATTTCACAGGCCAAATGAGCTGGGTTTTTAAAAACCTTAATGCTTTTCTCTTGTACACGGTGAAACCAAATTACTATGTTGCGTTTGTACAAATATCCCAATGACGCTAACCCGTGTCAGAGAGCTCACCCTCCTTAGTACACTTGGGATCCACGAGAGCCTTGCTGAGGTCAGAGGTGAGGTCTAAAGTCCTATCCAAGCACTTTATCCTATATCTTTGCTCTGCGTGTTCACCTGTAAAACATTTATTGATTATATGCCAATGGCCAGGGCTCTATTCCAAAGTAAGTAGGTAGTCTGAGATGTAAATTTTCAAATCGGCTTAAAACTGGTAACAGGGTTCTTGAATTCCCTCACTCACATCCAGGGTCCAAAGGAGTCAGACTGGGGGAGGATCTTTCTTTGCAGAGAACTATGCAATGATTCCTACCACCCGTACTGTCTTAGTCCATTTTCTGTTGCTATAACAGAATACCACAGACTAGGTAATTTACAGAGAAAAGAAGCTTATTGGGTTCATAGTTCTGGAGTTTGGGAAGCCCAAGGACATGGTGCTGGTCCCTAGCAAGGGACATCCGGTGGCATAAGGTGGATGCGAAAGAGACCACAAGAGCAAGCCTAGCTCACTTTTATAATAACGGGCTCTGGCAAGAACTCACTCCTGTAATAAAGCATGAATCCATTCAGAAGGGTAGAACCCTCATGACCCAATCACTCTTAAAGTCCTCATCCCTTAATACTGTTACACTGGCAATTAAGTTTCCAGCACATGAACTTCTGGAGGACACATTCACACCATAGCTTATGGGACCACTTGGGGAGATTGAACAGGTGTCAGACCTTTACCTGGAAAGTCTAAGAAAGGAGTCCCCTATCTTGTGAGAGAAATGGACAAAATGCCCTTTCCTCCTTCACCTGTCCAAATCCTGTGTTTCCTTTAAGTTCAGTTAAAACCCCGCTCCCATTTAGGAAGACTTCTCTGATTTTTTTCTAGCACTTCAAGATTCTCACTCTTTGAATTTCTACAGTATTTAACACCTACTTATAAGATGATTTTTAAATCATTCTTTATTCATATCCTCAGTCAGTTTGGAGTCCTCTGGGCCTACTCACATAAGCTGAGTGTTTGTATGTATTTAAAATTCTGTCTTTCTAGAACAGTACAAATCTGCTGTAAAGTAAATTGGGCAAGAGGGAACAGTACCCGTTGGGCCCTGCTTCCCATTTTTATGTTCTTCCAGAAGCAGCAACATAACTCATAGCACAGCCCTGTCTGAGAGGCAGAGGTTGAAGCAGCTTCCACCCACTGGGAGGAGTTTGGATGGCGTGAGGTGCTGTGTTGTTAAGGTGCCTTCACTGGGAAGGTTGTTCTGGAGAGATCTTTGACAGAATGTATTTGTTTTGCTGGATTGAGAGAATTGAATGTTTATACAGCTTTGGTTAAAATTCCATTTTTGTTGCAGAGAGATTATTGTCTGAAGAAATACTCAAGCACTTGAGTGAGAAGAGGTAGATGCTGACAAGGAGAGAAGGAGTGTATTTTAGTTTCTTGTGCTTGTTCAGCACTTGGTCTGTGGTATGGATTTTAAGTCTGATGTCCTTTTTAACTTGGAAGAAAATGTCCTGAAGTTTATTTAGGGGCACATGTTAGTTAGTGTTCTGGTTTGATTCTTGGCTGAGAATTCCATAGATGTATTCCCATATTCCGTGATGGAATATTATTATTATTATTTTTTGAGACAGGGTCTCACTCTTTCATCTAGGCTGAAGTGCAGTGGCATGATCATGGCTCACTGTAGCCTTGAACTCCCAGGCCCAAGTGACCCTTCCACCTCATCCTCCTGAGTAGCTAGGACTACGGGCATGTGCCACCACCCCCGGCTAATTAAAAACATTTTTTTTTTTTGTAGAGACAAGGTCTCGCTGTGGTGCCCAGGCTGGTCTTGAATGCTTGGTCTCAAGCAGTCTTTCCACCTCAGCCTCCCAAAATGTTGGGATTACAGACGTGAGGTGCTGTGCCCGCCTGGCTGCATTTCTTTTTTCATCAGTCTAGGGGTTTCTAACCTGGAATTTTCTTTCTTTTTTTTTTTTTTGAGATGGAGTTTCGCTCTTGTTGCCTAGGCTGGAGTGCAGTGGCACGATCTTGGCTCACCACAACCTCCGCCTCCTGGGCCCAAGTGATTCTCCTGCCTCAGCCTCCGCAGTATCTGGGATTACAGGCATGTGCCAACACGCCCGGCTAATTTTGTATTTTTAGTAGAGACAGGGTTTCACCATGTTGGTCAGGCTGGTCTCGAACTTCCAACCTCAAGTGATCCACCCACCTCGGCCTCCCAAAGTGCTAGGATTATCGGCGTGAGCCACCGTACCTGGCTAACCTGGAATTTTCTTAATCCTAAAGACTGGAGAACGTAATAGAGATTATTAAGCTTTTTTAAAAAATAACAGTTTTGTTGAGATATCATTCATATACCATTCACTTCACCTCCTGAAAGTGTACAAATGAATGGTTTTTAGTACGTTCACAGGTTGTGCAACCATTACAGCAGTAAATCTTAGAACATTTTCATTACACCCAAAAGAAAACCCCATATCCATTGTAAGGGTTTTTTTTTCTTTTGATACTCAAAGAAGTTTAACTTTCTTTGTTTGTGATAAAGCTGTATAGGCTAATATCAAGGTTTTAAAATTCAGGCTAGGATTGGGAGTTAAATTATTTTTTTAAAGGGAAAATGAATTAATAAATAAACAAAGTTGCATCCAGTCTTTCAAATGAGATGGAAACAAGCATGTACATCTCTGCTTTGCTCCATCCTCATTTATCAACGTGACATCCATTCTGTGATGAGTGGTGGCCAGTGATGATTGGTGGCCAGTGATGAGTGGTGGCCAGTGATGATTCATGGCCAGTGATGGATGCCATATTTCAGGGACTTATTTTGAATTAAATGGGTAATAAACTGACTAATATTTCTGCTCAGTGGGTAGGTGTGCTTTATTCTGTTTGAAATGGGAGAACTTAGTTCAGAGAGCTTTTTCCATAGATGCGTGATCCTTTTTGGTACATACTCGAATTAGGCTGCTGTGCAGCTAATTCAGCTTTGCTGTATTTCTTTTGAAGTAAGCATCCTGATTTAATGACTTTTCCAAGGACTGCCTTTAGTGTGGCCTTGCTAAACTGATAGATGTCACTTTACTCAACACAGGCTGTAGCTCAGCCTGGGCTTTGGAAGTTTGGGATTGAAAATGAGACTGTAAGATCCCAGTTGGCCCAAGGAAGGCGAGTCCATTTACTCATGATTCATCTTGAGGAAGAGGAGATGCTGAGACAGCTGGCACCTGGCGTTATTCCAGGGGCCACATTACTTTCTGCCAGCCATGGCTTCCAGGTGTTAGATCCTTTCATGAATACCAGGAAAGCAGTGATCTATTAATAACTTTACCCCAGCTACAGTTCATGCTTCTAGAGTTACCATTGTGTGGATTTCCAGAACTTCTTTTCCTTTGACACTTATCTTTATCATTGTGGAGTTATGCCCATGGGCCACCCAGCTCTCACACACCCAAAGCCATGGACTCCAGGAAGACACTCAGTTTGGCGGTTAACCCCTTCCCTTGGGAACTTTTGGAATTATTACTTTATTTATTTAATCCTCTTCAAATAAGAGTTTGTATACTTTTCACTGTATGCTTAAAAAAAAAGAAAAGCCAAAGACAAATACACAGAAAAACTAACACAACACCCACGAAACCCCCATGACTTCAAACAAAAATCTTACCCACTGTTGCCTAAGACTTTGTGCTCTCTGAATATGTGAACGAAGGAATGCTTTGAGTTCTCTGCTGTGGGGAACTGCACAGTTTTGGGTTATCCAATATGTGGCCTCTCTTTTCTCCCTTTCCTGCTGGACTGATTTGTCCTGTTTCCTTGGTGATTAGTACTTCCACAAGAAGGGAGAAGGAATTAAATTCGAAGGACGAGTTCCACTTTCTAGCAACAGTTGGTGTAGAAACCCTGGGCCAGCCAGCGACAGTTTGGGAATATCTGTTTATCATTATTTCTACTTTGATTCCTCAAAAGGTGATTCTGTTTTGACATGAATAAAACAACCCAACTTTGGTTTATGCACCAGCCCAACTCTGACAAGTGTGTTCCTGTTCTGCCTACATCAGTTCTAGGTTCTCTAACTTCAGTGTGCAAAAGAGTCAACCAAGGAAGTTCCTGGGCTCTACCCCTTGAGATTCAGTTTTAATAGGACAGGGGCTAAAAGGTTGCATTTAGTCCCCAGGTCCGTCTGATGTGGATTAACTAGGGGCTGACTTTGAGAAACACTGCCCTGGAATTTGCACTCGCCATTCAGGTACCAGCCCAGGCTTTGCTGTGATTAAATGCTTGGCAGTTAACAATGTATAATTATGGTGTGTGTCGTTTCCAAGGCAACATGCATCTGTCACTCCTGCTGAGGCTGGGAAGATTGAAAGGGGCCATGGAGAGGCTGCAGTCACAATGAGGCCTCCAGATTCATGCCATCAAAGTGCTTCATGATGACTGGATTTTCACACCATTTATCCAAGGGCCCTAATCAATGGCAGCAGCAAGAATGAAAGTAGACACATTGGAAGCCAGAGAGTCACTGGGTGACTTCTGGAGGTAGCAACAAGCGCATGAAGAAGGATGAGTATGGCATTCAGTGGCTCACACTCCCCACCCATCTTCTCAAGTCAGTTTTGTTCAGAATAATAAGGATGTCAGGGAATGTGAGATGACCTGGCAAGGCTTCTGAAAACAGTGGTTAACTGTGGTAAATGTGTGCCTGCCGTTCCTCAGTTCTCCTCTGTGTTGGTGCTGTTAAAGGTCACCTGTTCTCACTTGCAGTGGGCTTGACGTGACATTTATTGAGCACTTACTATGTGATGGAAACTTTCATATAGATTATCTTGCCTTTTTGACCTAAGTGTATTTTCATTTTTTTTAGTTACATGTGAAATTTACATATTTTGTACATTTCCAAATTTAATGAAAAAGGTAGAGTCAGTACATGTTTGCCGGGCACAGTGGCTCATGCCTGTAATCCCAGCTCTTAGGGAGGGAGAGGCTGGAGGATAGCTTGAGCCCAGGAGTTCGTGACCTGCCTGGGCAATATAGTGAGACCCCATTCTCCACAAAAAAGGAAAAAAAAAAAGATAAATTCTATACATGTTTTAGCACAGGATTTGGCTTTTTGGTTTTAGTTGTAAAACTGTATAGGGCAGTGCTGGATGGAACTGGAGGCTGTTATTTCAAGTGAAGTAACTCAGGAATGGAAAACCAAATATCGTATGTTCTCACTTGTAAGTGGGAACTAAGCTATAAGGATGCAAAAACATACAGAGTGATATAATGGACCATCAGGACTAGGGGTAGGGGAGGTTAGGAGAGAGGTGAGGGATAAAAGAGAACATATCGGTTGCATTAAAATCTCAGAATTCATTGCTAAGGAATTCATGTATCAAAAAACTACCTGTACCCCCAAAACTATTGAAATTAAAAAAAAAAACTATATAGGGCAGTGAAAACATTCAGCCACTAGTTAGTCCTTAGGGTCTGGTTCTGAATCTCATCATGAATAGGCTTTGTGACTCAGGCAAGTTTCTAAACTTGTCTGAGGCTCTGTTGCTACTTCTTCGAAATGAGGCACTTAGACTAGACGAGCAATTTTGACTTTTGAAGGGTGGCAACTACCTTGTAGAATCCAGTGAAAACTCAGAACCTTCCTCCCTGAAAGGGGTAAATGTATACTTGCTAAAAGATAATTACATTCAATTTCCAGGGGACCACAGACCCATCTTAAATGAAGTGATTGCTTAAGATTCAGCTCAACTCAGAATTGCTGAGTCCCACAGGACCCTGAGAGTCTTGCATTGTTTGGAGAGGCCCCCTGAGGAATGAGCTATTTGATGAGGGAGGTTTTGTTGTTCCTGGCATTTTTCACTAACTGCCCTGTGCATTCTGGGGAGGGGAGACGGGAACAAACACTGAGAAAAATAAATGGGGAATGAGTGGCATCTGGAATATGAACTGTTTTCCTCATCACTTTTCACAAGGAGGTAGATGGCATGATTGCAGCACAGAAGATACGTTGAGGAATGACTTGAACATAGAGATACAGCATTTTGTACAGTGACAGTTAAGCAGTTAACTCAGACTTGCTCTACTTTTAATGTTTGAGGGCTCACTGATACAGAAATCTAAGAAGGTCCAGTTCAGAGAAGCAGAGAATAGAATGGTAGTTACCAGGAGCAGGGGTGGGGGTGTGGGAGTGAGGGGTTGGGGAGGTGGATGGGGAGATGTTGGTCAAAGGATGTAGCGTTTCAGTTAGGAGGAATAGATGAAGAGATCTATTGTACAACATGGTAACTATAGTTAGTGTATTGTATACTTGAAAAATTCCTGAGAGTAGATTTGGAGTGTTCTCATCACAGTGAAATAATAAGTATGTGAGGCAATGCATATGTTAATTAGCTCAATTTAGCCATTCTACAATATATGCATATTTCAAAAGTCATGTTGTGCACCATAAAAGTATATGCAATTTTTATTTGTCAATTAAAATAAATATTAATAAGAAGGAAAATATTAAAGTTTTGGTTAATTTGAAAATGTCAGAAGCTTCTAGGGAGTATATCGTAAGTGGAAATGTTATTTACCACTCCTCAGCTGTTAACTGACCACCTTCCCAACCCAACTCTGCTCTGTCTCCTTCCCATGGCCCAAATTGTAATCCAATCAGGAGAGAATACCTTATTTGGAAACCTACATGTGTCCTTTTTTTCTCTGCTTAGATGTTGAAAAGTCTTCTCCAGAGCTTTGGAAGGCTGAATGGACTAAACATGAAGAGCTTGAAAGCGAAGTTCAGGAAGAGTGACGTGAGTATGCGGTGACTCACAGTCTGGCTGTTCCTTCTTCTCCACGGAGCTGCAGAAACGCTCCTCCCCACCTTGATAAGGCGCTGCTGGGTTAATAAACTACAGACACTCAAGTGCTCTTGGCCCCAGCTCAGGGTAGCTTCTGTGGATGGCATGCTCTAGGTTCCTTGCTGTTTGTGTGCATAGCTTTCAAAAATAATGTGTGTGTGTTTTTTTTTAATTTTGGGCATCTGTGCCTTGTAGAGAAAGGAACCGTCACATTAAACATCTTCAAAGGAAGAAACAGTAAAATCTCGGCCGGGCGCGGTGGCTCAAGCCTGTAATCCCAGCACTTTGGGAGGCCGAGGCGGGCGGATCACGAGGTCAGGAGATCGAGACCATCCTGGCTAACACAGTGAAACCCCATCTCTACTAAAAATACAAAAAATTAGCCGGACGTGTTGGCAGGCGCCTGTAGTCCCAGCTACTCGGGAGGCTGAGGCAGGAGAATGGCATGAACCCGGGAGGCGGAGCTTGCAGTGAGCCGAGATCGCGCCATTGCACTCCAGCCTGGGAGACAGAGCAAGACTCCATCTCAAAAAAAAAAAAAAAAAAAAAAAAAAAAAAAAAAAAGAAACAGTAAAATCTCAACATTTCTAAAGTTGCCAGAAATCCTGATTCTGAATGTCGTTTTTAGAAGAAGCTAGTCTCTCTCATGAGGGTGGTTCAGGAATGACATATTAGCATGGTTCATCTTTGGCTTTAGGAAACGTGTTCAACTCTCTGTTAAGGCTTTTGTGGTAAAATGGTATCTATTGCTGCCTGTACCTTTCCTCCCCCTGAATTCCAGGGGCCCTTCCTCATTTGTTATCCATCCAATCCATAAAAGACTCTGGATTGGAGGAACCAGTTATGATGTCAGAGTTATGAAACAAAGTCTCCCCAAGGAGAAAAGGGAGAAAAACATAGCAGAGGGGTTGTACACGATAATATTTTTTTAGAAGGTCACCCCATACACCCTTCTATGATCCCAGTCTTGTACTAGCTGCATTCCAGATGCTTTGAGCAGAGCTGTGGAATGGGAGAAATTAATGGAAAGGAATTAGATGGAAGCCAAGGTATGTCACTCTCAAAATGGGCTTGTTCAGCTATCATTTCAGACGAGGTAATTAAAGATGAACCTGAATTTTATTGCTTTGCCATGAATTATATTTTGACAGCTTGGCACAGCTGCATTTTTGCAATAAATGGAGGCTGTGTCTTTTATGGCTAATATGTAACTTGCATACCTACTTCTGGCTGAAGCTTATCTCCTGAGGCCGCATCATGACATGTAACTTACTGCCCTGATAAAACCCAGGCTAGATGAGATGCTTATGGGATGATGGTAAAATACCGACCCACTTAAAGAAAGAACTGGGAAGCGTTATGAAGAAGGTTGATCTCACCTTCTTATCCTTTAGGTAAATTAAATAAAACTCATAGAGTTCAAAGAGACTTTGACAAAGACATAAAACTAGCTGTTGGCCAGAGTGAAAGTCCTGGTCATCCGACTTCCGAGAAACCTCCTTCAACCTCATCATCTGCTGGCTGTATGTTATGTAGCCTGCATGCCTCCCATGGCTTTCGGCTAAGGAGAAAAAGGCAATTAAATGGAAAATGTTGCCCAATTCAGCAGATAGGGGTTTCTAAATTATGTGACCAGGTTAACAAATGTCTTTTTCTATTACAAGGGAATCTAGGTAGCTTTCATTTGCATAGGTTAAGATTATTTTTAGCAAAATTTCATCAGTCTAGACTTCCATATATATGAACAGGGGCCCAGAGGAATGATAGGCACATAAACTTTTGGTTTAAAAATCAAAAACTGGTGGCAGTAGGGAGGGTGTTGCTGGAATCTAGTTAGAAAAACTGAAATATTTCCATGATTTAAAAAAATCCACTGTAATAACACTAGTAAAAGCTCTGGGATTTGGCAGCAGAAAAGGCTATGATTTTGGCAGTTAGTGCTAAGAGAAGAAATGTTGAGAAGCAGACCTGGGGGAGGAAAGCCTGGGGAGGAGGAAATTGGTATAATGGACCCCAACAATTTCAAATGGCTCTCCACATCCAAATTGCTTCCTCAAGCACAGAACTGTACAGCTAAATGGAGGGAATAAAAAATGACAACAACAACAAAAACATTTCAAAGCCCAGTTTGTTAATCAACCATATGATAATAATGCTAATAATAATTAATCATTAGGAAGTATTAACCAAATGTCAGGAGCTATACTAAGCTTTTCACGTAAAATTCATTTAATCTTGCCACAAATCTTATGTGGTGGGTATTACTATTAAGCTCATTTTACAGACGAAGAAACTGAGGCCTTAGGGACATGCGGTCATTTGTCTGGGTTCTTAGAACTTTAAGTTCTAGAACAAGTTTTTGCACTAAGGCAGTCTGATTCAAGAGCCCATGTTTCCTGAAAGAGGAATTTTGGGTGGAAAGTCTATTTTAAGAAACCAGGCAATCTGCTGGCACGGTGGCTCACTCCTGTAATCCCAACACTTTGGGAGGCTGAGGCAGGAGGATTCCTTGAGTCCAGGAATTCAAGAGCAGCCTGGGCAAACATGGTAAAACCCCATCTCCACAAAACAATTAAAAATTTAGCCGCCTATGGTGGGGCACACCTATGGTTCCAGCTACTCGGGAGGCTGAGGTGGGAGGAAGGCTCAAGCCCAAGAGGTCAAGGCTACAGTGAATTGTGTTCACGCCACTGCACTCCTGTCTGGGTAGCAGAGCAAGGCCCTGTTTCAAAAAACAAAAACAAACTGAACAATCTAGGGAGTAGCTTTAAAAGCGACTTAAACTCGGACCTAGGTTTGTGGCCCTGGGCAAGTCTCTTACTCTTCTGAACCTCAGATTCCTCACTAGAAAAGTGGAGGAAATGATATTAGCCCCTAAGGTTGGGGTGACAGTTAAATGCATTAAATGAATGTCGGCTGGGTGTGGTGACTCACACCTGTAATCCCAGCACTTTGGGAGGCTGAGGCGGAAGGATCACCTGAGGTTGAGAGTTTGAGACCACTCTGACCAACATGGAGAAACCCCGTCTGTACTAAAAAGACAAGATTAGCCGGGTGTGGTGGCACATGCCTGTAATCCTAGCTACTCGGGAGGCTGAGGCAGGAGAATCGCTTGAACCTAGAAGGCAGAGGTTGTGGTGAGCCAGAGATCACGCCATTGCACTCCGGCCTGGGCAACAAGAGTGAAACTCCATCTCAAAACAAACAAACAAACAAACAAAAACAAAAAAAGAATGTCAAAAATCTCAGGGCCTGGTGCTCAGGAGATGCTTAGTAAATATTTGTTTCTTCCTTCTAATTAGCAACCAGTAATAAAAAGTAGGATTCAAAAAGTTTACAGGGTCTGGAGGGTAGAATAATCTGGTAACAGTTGCTGCTGCCGAACAGGGAAACTGAGCTGGGAGAGAGTGGAGAAGAGAGGCTTGTTTTTCAATGTATGCCTTTGATTTTGAAGTTTTTGATACACGTACATGTATATCATGCGTATATATGTATTGTTAAAAGGAAAAGCAAGTTTACAAATGTTTACATTCAGTTGAATGAACCAAATTATAATTTTTTTTTTAACCTGAAACTTGTGGTCTGTCTCAAAATATTTTAAACCATTGGGCGTCATATTCCTGCTTGTCTTTGTGTGAGGGAAAAGGAAGAAGAAAGGTTTCTTTGTATTTCTGGGGGGTAGGAAGAAGAGAATAGCAGATCAGGTTCTCGCGCTTGCATAAAGAAGACAGGTGACCCACTGGTGTGATCGCATTTCAGCCAGCCTGTGTCTGGGAGGTCTGTGGCCAGATCATTTTGTGGCCCCTGTGAGCAAAATCCAGGAGTAAACATAGGACGAAAGTGGCCCAAGGGGGCCTCCTATAGATGGCCTTCAGGTCACTCTGTGACCCCAGAACCATCACGTGGGTAAAGATTGATGGGAGTGTCCTTTCTGGAAGACTTGACAACTGGCATTGTGTCAAAGGCAGATGTGAGTTTGGTAGGGAATGAGCCTGACTCTGTGGGCTGTGGTTAGACAGTGACATCGTCCAGTGGTTTTGATTTTTAAATCTATTTGGGACCCTGCAGATAACCCACAAAGGCTAAACAGCATTATGGAATTTCTATGGTGGATAACCTTTTTTACTTCACATTTATAACTTTATTTTGGGAGTTCTTAAACTTGAGTTGTTAGATAGTGGATATAGGAGAAATGCAAATATGGTTGTTGTCTTTAAAAAGTTGATAAACCTTGGTGGGAGGAGAAAAAAAATATAGGAAATAACTAGAGCAAAATACAAGCAGTATAGAATATAGATACTCAAGGTACCTTTAAGATGATATAGCTAACTAGTTGTTAAGTTGTAGGGCCTGGTGATAAATGCTGCAGGTTTTCAGACAGCTGAATCTTTGGAAATGGGAGAATTTGGGGAGCTTTATGGAGGTGGAGCTTCATGCAGGCCTTGAGGGACAGGTAGGAGTCGGAAGCGTGGCTGGGAAGAGGGGGAAAGGTCAGAAGGTCAATTGGGGAGGCAGCTTGCAGCACAGTGGGTTAACTCAGTCTCAAAAATGGCCCTTGACATAGAAAATAGTAATATTAATAGTTCAGGAGCCCAGGAGAGTGCCCGTGGCATGGACCTGAGTATTTAAAGAATACTATAAAGTTTTCATCCTAGTTTTAAAAATGGACACACTGACTTTTATGCTTATTAAGCAAGCACAGAGTTCTCAATCATCATTATGTGTATCTTTTATGACCGTAGCTTGAAAAAGTGGCTTCTTTACCTCTTTAAATATTTGCAGCAGCTAGTATGTGGTTCCACATGGAAAAATGAGCTGTCATCATGAAAAATGAGGCCAAAAAGGTTGGGATTTCCCTTTGCTAATAAAATGCTCAGGCTTCTGGAATTTCTTTGTAGATGCCAATTTTTAGTGACTTGAGTGAAATGGGTGGAGGTTGAGGGATGGGAAATGGGGTTGAAAGATCTTTGTAACAAATCTTGAGAAATGCCACTCAAACGTGATCAAGGGCTTCACGGTTTACTTTGAGGGTGTGTGCTTAATTTTACGAAAGATTTATTCCCAATTATATATTTCATTGTAATAGGGAAGCAGCGGACATTCCATTAAAAAAATCAGAACAGCCAGTTTAAAGTGACAGGCTCCATGAGAGATTAAATTGATGGTATACCTTTACATAGCTGCTACTAACTATTGTAGCTTTCAGCCAAGGAAATGCACACACCCCACGAATCTCGAAGAACCAGGCATATCCTGCTCAGACAGAGGTTTGAGTTTGTTGCCTATTAAGATAACAGTTTGCGGCGGGGTGTGGTGGCTCACACCTGTAATCCTAGCACTTTGGGAGGCCAAGGTGGGTGGATCACCTGATGTCAGGAGTTTGAGACCAGCCTGGCCAACATGGTGAAACCCCATCTCTACTAAAAATACAAAAATTAGCCAGGCATGGTGGTGCATGCTTGTAATCCCAGCTACTTGGGAGGCTGAGGCAGGAGAATTGCTTGAACCCAGGGGACGGAGGTTGCAGTGAGCTGAGATCACGCCACTTCACTTCAGCTTGGGCGACAAAGCGAAACTCCGTCTGTTTAAAAAGAAAAAAAAAAAAACACAGCTCTCATGAGGGTCGACAACCAACTCTGCCAAGGAATTTTTTTCAAGGAGTTTTTAGTCATTTCTAATAAGTTTTTACAAATGCTCAAGCCTCCTTCCCTCACCACACACACATGCACATACACACAATGGGAGTATTTAAAATCCAAGTCTCTGGCGTGAACCCGGGAAGTGGAGCTTGCAGTGAGCCAAGATCACGACACTGCACTCCAGCCTGAGCGACAGAGCGAGACTCCATCTCAAATAAATAAAATAAATGAAATAAAATAAAATAAAATGAATAAAATAAAATAATAAAAAAAATAAAATCCAAGTCTATCTGTAGACATAGGAACTTTGGCCAAATCTGTTTCAAGCTAAGCCTTTTTTTTTTTTTTTTTTGATTAGACATAATTTTTGAAAAATCAGTGATGACCCCACTGGGTGGAGGTAGGAGACTTTACTAAAGTTCTAGAGAGAAATTTGGTCAAATTTGTGCCATGTTACATATTTTCTAGGTCTTTTCAGCCTGTTTTAAATGGAGAATCTGCTCACTGCCTGATTTTGCCTGGTATTAGTTTGCTAGGACTGCCATAACAAAGGGTACCACAAACCAGGTGGCTGAAACTAAAGAAATGGATTGTCTCAGAGTTCGGGAGGCTAGAAGCCCAAGATCCAGGTACTGGCAGGGTTGGTTCCTTATGAGGGCTGCGAGGGCGAATCTGTTCCATGCTCTGACCTAGGTTCTGGTGGTTGGCTGGCAGTTTTTTTGGCTTGCAGAAGCCTTGCCCCGATCTCTGCTTTCATCTTCATGTGGCATTCTCCCTCTGTGCGTGTGTCTGTGCCCAGATTCCTCCTTTACATAAAGACGCCACTCATACTGGATTAGAGCTCGCTATAATGAACTCATTTTAGCTTGATTACCTCTGTGAAAACCCTATCTCCAAATAAGGTTACCTTCTGAGGTTAGGGGAAGCATTAGGACTCCAACATACGAATTTTTGGGAGAACACAAGTCAACCCATAACACAACTCCATGCCCTTCCATCCTAGAACGGTTACTCCGAAGCCCTGGCATCCCCCCACTGAGCTGGCACTGTCATAGATCGTAGCTCCACTGTTCATCCTTGGAACTATTTTCAGTATCTAAGAGAGTGAGGCTGGAGCATCACAGTTTTTCAGTGGGTGCCACTGCATAATATTAATAGCAAGAGTGAACACGTATGGATGGCTGACCTTCTATTACAGGAATAAGGAGCTCTCATGTATTGAATTCACACTAGGTGCCAGGCACTGTGCCAAGCCCCTTTGCATGCTCTTTGTCATTTAATGCTTACAAAACTCTATCCAGTAAAGACCATTGCTACAATGCATTTGATAGAGGAAGAAATGAATGTTGAGGACAGGTAAGTAACTTGGCCAAAGTCACACATTTGGTAAATAACAGAGAGATGGTAACTGTCCTGGTTTTTCTTGAGGGGAGAGCGTCGTATGCTGTCAACCGCAGCACACGCTTGCTAACAAGTTGCTCGTTCCTAAATTGTGAAGCTTCAAACTGCATAAAATAGGTGTTACACTGTTGCTCTAAGCTTAAATAAGACCTCTACAGTGATTTTACATCACCACAAGTCCATCCATAGTGGCAAAACTCTCGTGTCAGCATTATTCTTCCTGTGACAGGGCAAGATTCTTTGTTTCCTGAGAGCCAAATGCATTTCATTTCCGAAGGGAGGAAGAACAGATACTGCTTCTGTTCTTCCAGTGGTGCCAGTAAAACATCTCTGTGTACGTGGAGCTCCACTGTGGGCTAAATGGGTCATAGCTTTATTCTATTTACCCCAGACCATAATTCTCAGTTAAACACAATGCTTTTCCAGCTGGAAACCAATATGAAACCGAGTGCCTGGCCCCTAAACTTGGGGAAATCTCCTAGTCTACACAAGCAATGAGTCATTTAGACCATTATCTCTTATGTCTTTATTCTGCATTAATTACCTGATCATTTTGAATGAAGGCTGTTGTTGACCTACATGTTTTGTGTTTGACAAATTCTTTTATGAACTTCTCCTTGGGAGTGAAACAGAAATTGCTTCTGAATCATCCTGTGCGTATTTTCAGTTGAGTTTCTACCTAAAGATCTTTGCTGTGTGGAGGTGGTTATTTTCAACTATATGGCAATGCAGGGGCCAGCGTTGGCCAAAGGCTCAGTATGTCCATAAGGATGAGGTTAGTGACTAGACTTGGCTTTCTCTTTGCTTGAGTCCCTCTCTCCTTTTAAAAAAGGAAAGTCAGTGTGTCCTGGTCAACTTGATTATTCAACTATTAGAGTAGTTTTTATTGTATTCATGAAAATGCTTTTACTTTTTGGGAAGCACTGCCTGAAAGGATTTCATTTTTCTTTTCTTAGGAGGCCGAATGATCTGGTGGTCTCTAGCTGGCTCCTGCCTCCTGGGCTGCCCAGTGGGCTGGTTAGCTGGAAAGTGTAGAGGTTTATAATGTAAGAAAAGAACAAGAAAAAGTTTAAGGAACCACATATTCTCCTTGGATATGTTTGTTCTAAGATGTATTTCCCAATGCTGAGAATGTTTCTGTAGCAACTTTTCAGATTTAGGCTATGGTTTTGGAGGGGGGTTTGATGAGATTCAATGTGAACTCATGAGTCTTTTCGTCTTGTCTGGGTGTGTGTGTGTGTGTGTGACAGAGTCTGGCTCTGTCACCCAGGCTGGAGTGCAATGGTGTGATCTCAGCTCACTGCAGCCTCTGTCTCCCGAGTTCAAGTGATTTTCTTGCCTCAGCCTCCTGAGTAGCTGCAATCACAGGTGTGTGCCACCACACCTGGCTGATTTTTTGTATTTTTAGTAGAGTTAGGGTTTCGCCATGTTGCCCAGGCTGGTCTTGAACTCCTGACCTCAGGTGATTTGCCTGCGTTGGCCTCCCAAATTGCTGGAATTATAGGTGTGAGCCACTATGCCTGGCCTGTTCCTTCTTCGAAGGGTTGCTTCATAACTGAGAAGCTGCAGGGTCCTTCTGTGAGGTCCCAATGGGTGTACTAATCAGGTATATGATAAGCTGTAATAACAAAATACCCTATACAGTAGTTCTAACAAGGTGGAAGTAAATGTTTAAAATAGTCTAAGCCATCGGGGCAGCTCTGCTCCATAGATTAACCCAGGAACCCAAGCCTTTCTCTGGCGTCCTCCGTTACCCTCTAGAGCTGCTCTATGCAGTGTGCTAGCCACTGGCCACATGTGGCTCTTGAGCATTTGAAATGTGCTAGTCTAAACTGAGATGTATACTGTAGGTGTAAAATACACGCTAAATTTCAAAGGCATTGTACCAAAGAAAGACTGTAAAATATCTTAATAATTTTTTATAATTACACACTGACATGCTGCTATTCAGGACATAATTGGATTAAATGAATAGAGTAAAATTTATTTCACCTGTTTCTATTTACTTTTTTAATGTGGCTACTAGAAACTTTAAAATTACGTTAAGTCTTTGGACAGTGCTGCTCTAAGAACCAGAAAGAAGGAAAGTAAAGCAGAAGCACTTTCCTTTTTTTTTTTTGCTGCGACAGTGTCTTTCTTAGTGTCTTCCTTTGTGGTCCAGTCTGGAGTACAGTAGTGTCATCATAGCTCACTACAGCCTCAAACTCCTGGGCTCAAGCAATCCTCTTGCCCTGGCCTCCCAAATAGCTAGAACTACAGGCACATAACACCATGCCTGGTTAATTTTCGTATTTTTTGTATAGAGATAGTGTCTCACTATGTTTCGCAGGCTGGTTTTGAACTCCTGACCTCAAGCAATACCCCTGCCTTGGCATCCCAAAGTGCTAGGATTACGAGAGTGAGCCACCACACCCATCTATCATTTTACTTTTTTTTTTTTTTTTTTTTTTTTTGAGACGGAGTCTTGCTCTGTCGCCCGGGCTGGAGTGCAGTGGCGCAATCTCGCCTCACTGCAACCTCCACCTCCCGGGTTTCTGCCATTCTCCTGCCTCAGACTCCCAGTAGCTGGGACTACAGGTGCCTGCCACCACGCCTGGCTAATTTTTTGTATTTTTAGTAGAGACGGGGTTCACCGTGTTAGCCAGGATGATCTCAATCTCCTGACCTCATGATCCACCTGCCTCAGCCTCCCAAAGTGCTGGGATTACAGGCGTAAGCCACTGCGCCCAGCCGCGTTTTACTTTTTAAAGGATGTGAAACTGAAGGTGCACAAATCATTGCCCTCACAGGGAACTGGTTAGAGCTTGCCCCAGCCTAGCTGCAAGGAAGGCAGGAAAACATATTCTCTTGCTGGCAGCCTCGAAACCAGTTAAGCCTCAAGGGAAAGGGGAGAATGGATACTGGGGATGATTAACTCAGCCACAGGCAGTTTCTACAGAGGGTCTTGTTTGAGACTTGGATGATAAAGGTGTGCCCAAATGTTCTTAAACCTTAGTGACTTTTACAGTTTTGACTCCTTTTATGTGAGAAGTAACATTGATGGCTGCTTGCCCAGGACCCATTGTCCTATTGGTAGAAGTCTTTTGCAGCATGCTGCTGTAGGTGAAGTTAAATGCTTTTCCATGTTAGCAATGGAAACTGCTGGCTGGGTGCGGGAGCTCACGCCTGCAATCCCAGCACTTTGGGAGGCTGAGGTAGGTGGATCACCTGAGATCAGGAGTTAGAGACCAGCTTGGCCAACATGGTGAAACCGTGTCTCTACTAAAAATACAAAAATTAGCCAGGCATGGTGGCATGCACCTGTAGTCCCAACTACTCAGGAGGCTGAGGCAGGAGAATCACTTGAACCTGTGAGGTGGAGGTTGCAGTGAGCTGAGATTGTGCCACTGCACTCCAGTGTGGCCAACAGAGTAAGACTCCATCTCAAAAAAAAACAGGCCAAGTGCTGTGGCTCACACCTGTAATCCCAGCACTTTGGGAGGCCGAGGCAGGTGGATCACCTGAGGTTGGGAGTTCGAGAGCAGCCTGACCAACATGGAGAAATCGTGTCTCTACTAAAAATACAAAATCAGCCGGGCGTGGTGGCGCATACCTGTAATCCCAGCTACTCAGGAGGCTGAGGCAGGAGAATTGCTTGAACCCGGGAGGCAGAGGTTGTGGTGAGCCGAGATCGTGCAATTGCACTCCAGCCTGGGCAACAAGAGTGAAACTCCGTCTCAAAAAAAAAAAAAGAAATGGAAACTGCTCTTGAGTATTACCAGTTGGTGACATTAGGTAACCAGTCAGGCTTTTCCTTTTATGTCCTGTAATATATTGGTGACCTGATCTGATAAGGTGTGGGATGAACAAGGGTTTGTTTTTAAGTACACCATTTTACCATCATAATCTTGAGGTTGCTTACACAGATAGGAACTATCATGACCTGATCTCACACCTTCATTGAAAAGTTTGGGAATGATGGCAGCCTGTAAGTTTATGTTATAAGCTTAGCTTTAAGTTACTCTTTAAATCAGTGTATTCAGTCAATATGTAATTTATAAAATTGTGCAATTTGAGGATTCTTAATTATATTGATTAGTTTAATCTGAACCTACATGGCATCTGACTCTCACATTCTAGGCCTAGAATTCTGAGCAAAACTTTAGAACAAATCTAAAAGAATATTAAAAACGGTAGAATGTCCACTTCCTAGACATGTAACTTTATTAATATAACCTGTGATCTTATTCACATTTTTGGTTGCCATGTTGTCCTTTTGGTTCATATTGCGTTTATTGCTGATTCTTTTCTCCCAGTGTTGCTTGTAAAGCCTCCCTTCTCCACCCCTCCCCTTTCCCCTCCCCTCCCCTTTCCCCTCCCCTCCCCTCCTCCTCTTCCCCTCCCCTCCTCCCTCCCCCTCCCCTCCTCCCTCCCTTCCCCTCCTCCCTCCCTTCCCCTCCTCTCCCTCCTCCCCTCCCTTTAGTTTTCTCACCTGTAAACTGAGGCTGAGGCCAGCACTTCCCTTTAAAGCATCATCATGAGGATTAGGATAAAATCTGGCACAAAGAAACTTCTCAGTAAATGGCAGCTGGTGATATTGGTTACCCCTGGTGCCTAGCACAGTGCCTGGCATTTGTAGTATCTATAAGTGTGTGTGTGATGAATGAATGGTCTCAAAATGTCCCATCTAGTTAAGGTCTTACGACTGACACACATGAAACAATTAAGGCAGTGCCAGGTTTGTGCCATTCACAGTGAACTCTGGTGTGTGGCCATTCAACATCACAGGAGTTTAGAGAAGGCTTCGTAGAAGGGGTGAGTTAGGGGCTGAGCCATCGTCATTGGGTAGGTTGGGATTAACAGAGGAAACCAGTACTAATGAGTAGAGGTGGGGTGAAGAGACTCTAATGGAGAAGGATATATACACGGGATAACAGAAAATCAAGTTTGATGGGAGGTATGGGCCTCTCTATACCTCATTGAAAGCCTGGAATGGGTGGGGTGGGTGAAATAGAAGAATGAGGTTTCAAGTTGATTACATTTTCACTGTAGGATGATTTGGGGTTTTGAGAGACTGTAACCAGAAAAGGGGGCCAGGACTAGGGCCAGGGCTAGGCTGGTGGCTGCTGCGGGGCAAGAACGATGGGATTTGAGTGGGTGTGGGGATGAAGAGCAAGCAGAGAGGGAGCCTAGATTCCCTGCTGATACACAAAGGAAAGTCTCTCCCTTTCGCTGCCACACCCTGTCCTGCCGTGCCAGCCAAGTGTGAGTGCCCCTCATCTCCTGAGAAATCTGGCGTGGGCTTAGCATTTCATTAGGCAACTTGGTGGGAAGACACCCTAGAAAACATAAAAGGTGAGATCTCTTTGATTAAACAAGAATGTTTGGGGAACAACTATTTACCACTAAAATACACTTAGCTGCTAGGCGTCATTCTAAGCAACTTAACAAACTGTGATTTATTTATGCCTCTCATTAAAGAAGTGCTGTATGTATTCCCAGTTTACAGATGAGAAAACTGCAACATGGTATCTTGCTATGTTGGTTTCCAAAAGTGGCTGTAACAAAGTACCCTAAAGGGAGTGTCTTAAACCAGAGGTCAGCCTGGGCTCCTTCTGGGGCTGTGAGGAAGAATCAGCCGTGCCTCTCCCCAGCTTCTGGTGGTTTGCTGGCAATGTTTGGTGTTTCTTGGCTTACAGGAGCATCATCCTGATCTCTGCCTCATCTTCGTATAGCATTTTTCCTGTGTGCATGTTTGTTCCCAAATTTCCCCTTTAATAAGGACCTCAGTTTTATGGGAGTAGGGGCCCACCTTATTCTTAACTAATTACAGCTGCAGTCCCCTATTTCTAAACAAGGTTACATTCTGAGACACTGGGGGTTAGGGCTTCAGCATATGGATTTTGGGGGAAACAATTCAGCCATAACTCTTGTCCAAATAACAAAGGTAACGTAGGGTGCAGAACTTGCACCTGGGAACTCCGGGTGCGGAGCCAGTGTCCTGCCACTGCTGGTGCACATGGGTGTTTGCTGTCAGGAGAACAAAATATGATGATTCCAGCCGACCAAGTAAAGGCCTGGACTTGAATTTCAAATTCCTCATTCCAATTTCCAGTGGAAACTGACAGATAGTAATCATGGGTAAACTTTGACCAAAACATGCTTCAGTGACAGGGACGCCTAGGAGCCAGGTACTGGATTAGCTTTCAGAAAGCTTCTGGGGCTAGAGATAAGGGAGGTGGGGAGAGGGGCGGAGAATATGGAAATCAAAGCGGTCAGACTTGTTTTGAGCACGGGTGGGGCCTGGAGAAGAGGCCCAAAGCGCAAATTGGGAACTGAGACTTAAGGTGGGTATGTTTTAAAATAACAAAAAGTACATTTTTTGTTTTAAAATAACAAAGGGTATGATTTAGCCTAGGTTGGCTGTGCTTGTGAAGGTTTGGTGCACAGTTTTCCCCTGGATGGTGGTTTCTGGTGCTGGGTTCAGGTCTTTGGGAGTTGTCAGTGCCTGGTGACACTGTCCACAGCCCCTGGAGGGTGGACTGTTTTGTAAGCTCTGGTCAGTGTTCAGTGAGTTAAGTCCAACAGTCATTGGAGTCTTGCTGTAGACTCTTGCCTTTTTAGGTGCATTTGGAAAAGCCACCGAAGCCCTTTCCCCATGGTGAACAAGTGGCTTTAGTTGGCAAGTGGCAGTCTTGAACACAGTAGGACATGTGGGATAATTGTCCTTGCTCTCCCTGCAGTTCCAGCCCAGTTCCTACACTAGTCATTGTGTTGAATGAATGAGTGACTAAATGTAAAATGGAAATACTGACAGTTTGTCGTCACCACCCTGTGGCCCCTCTCTGTTCAGCATTTACCACTTTATCCATATCATGGACAGAAACAAAAGGTCATTAGGGTTTTCTGGATGTGTTTCCTTATGATGCTCTGCATGTCCTCTTGGCCCTGTCTGTACTGTGTGAAATTAACAAGTATCATTGGAGGCCTTGGCTTGTTACCTACAATCTACCTGTGTGCTTATTTTGTACCCAGACTGTGAAATTATTTTGTATCTATAGCTCATTAGCTCAAGTGGTTGAAGAACCACACCAAAGAACCACAGTTATGAATTTAGACCTTGTGTAGCCTAATTAACTAGCCTGTGTTCCCTGGGCAGAAAATTACCTAAATTTAGACCCAATTTAACTGACTGGCATCTGTGTCTGTGGTCAAAAGAGAGCCTAACTTATTAAGAACATTGCCACTCCTTACCAGAAACATAAGGAAAGACAGTCCTTAGATCCTGGTTTTGATGGGGCAGCTATGTCAACCTCATGTAAAGGATACTATTGAAGACTAAATTTTGATTTTTTTTATCTTGCCCAAATTCCTGTCTAAGGGGTCTGGGGAGTCATGCCCTACAAACCATAAATTCACATCAGATGGGTTTTATTTAACCCTATATATGACTTATTATCCAACCTGACTCTGGCATAACATTATGAGACAAGGAAGAAAATTAAAATATTTTACCCTAAAATATGTTTATTTGCCATATTTTGAAATGGCCCTGCAAAGCTCCTTCTTTGTAGGGGGAAAATTTGCATCTGTAAAGAATCTCTATTAACATAGCTACATCTTTTTCTTCCAGACCCTCCCAAATTCTAAAGAGATTAAGATCTGAATAGGAAACATTTGTCATCTGTTCCCTCTAAGGACAGCCTCTGTAAGACTTCAAAAGAACTTTGGTCTCCACAATCTTTATCTTAACCTGAATATTCCCTTTCTACCAATCCCAAGTCTTTAGACAAACTCAACCAATTGTCAATCAGAAAGTGTTTAAATTCACCTATAGCCTGGAAGGCTGCTCCCCCGCCTGCCTTACAGTTGTCAAACCGATGTATTTCTTAAATGTATTTGATTGATGTCTCATGCCTCTCTAAAATGTATAAAACCAAGCTGTGCCCTGACCACCCTGGGCATATGTTCTCAGGACCTCCTGAGGGCTGTGCACAGGCCATGATCACTCATATTTGGCTCAGAATAAATGTCTTCAAATATTTTACAGAATTTGACTCTCTTTTTTTTTTTTTTTTTTGAGACAGAGTTTTGCTCTTTTTGCCCAGGATGGAGTGCAATGGCGTGATCTTGGCTCACTGCAATCTCCACCTCCCGTGTTCAACTGATTTCTCCTGCCTCAGCCTCCTGAGTAGCTGGGATTACAGGTGCCTGCCACCACGCCTGGCTAATTTTTTGTATTTTTAGTAGAGACAGGGTTTCACCATGTTGCCCAGGCTAGTCTCGATCCCCTGGTCTCAAGTGATTCACCTGCCTTGGCCTCCCAAACTGCTGGGATTACAAGCCTGAGCCACCACGCCCGGCCAAGAGTTCAACTCTTTTCGTCAACACTATGATTTCATTATTCAGTTCTTACACATTTGTGAGTCATTTAACCATAGTTTGTCAGAAAAATTCTGGACAACCTCCTCCTAGCTAGGGAGGAAATTCTCCAGAATGGTCAACCAACTCTCAAGACAGAAACAAGTCTCAATTCCAGCTTGGCCAACACAGTGAAACCCCGTCTCTACTAAAAATATGAAAAATTAAGCTGGTGTGGTATGCGCTTGTATTCCCATCTATTCAGGAGGTTGAAGCAAGAGAATCGCTTGAACCTGGGAGGTGGAGGTTGCAGTGAGCCTAGATCGAGCCCCTCACTCCAGCCTGGGCGATCAAGCAAGACCCTGTCTCAGGCAAGTGAGCGGGGGAAGAAACAGGTCTCATGTATTTAATCAGGTTAAAAGCAGTGAATGTTCAGTATCCCAGGCTCTGTTACCTTAATCAAGCCCATTATGGACCCCGTTCACATTAGCATCTCACTTCTCTACTACAAATCTGTGCTTTGTAAACAATGCTTGGGTTGGCCACTGTTATAATTTTGGACCCACTTAAGGAAAGCTACGGCAAGTAAATAGTCTTTTTGTTTTTTTGAGACGGAGTTTCACTCTTGTTGCCAGGCTGGAGTGCAATGGCATGATCTTGGCTCACCACAACTTCCACCTCCCGGGTTCAAGGGATTCTCCTGCCTCAGCCTCCCAAGTAGCTGGGATTACAGGCATGCGCCACCATGCCTGGCTAATTCTGTATTTTCAGTAGAGACGGGGTTTCTCCATGTTGGTCAGGCTGGTCTCAAACTCCTGACCTCAGGTGATCCGCCTGCCTGGGCCTCCCACAGTGGTGGGATTACAGGTGTGAGCCACCGTGCCCAGCCATAAATAATCTTTAAAAAGGAATTTATTGTAGTATTATTTATATTAATGAAAAAACAAAGTGTAACCCAGATGTTGGGAGTAGACAAATTGTTATATCCACAGAGAGGAAAGTTTTAGAGTCATTAAAAATGTTAAGCTTAAAACTATGCAGCAACTGGGAAAATGCATATAATAAAATAAATGGAGAGAAATTCAAGTTACAAAATTGTACATTACATTATAATTACAACACATAAAAAATGCATATGGTATACATCAACACCTCTTCTTAGAAATACTAGGGAAATAAGGATGGGCATAAATATTTAGCTTTAAGGATATTCAGCATAAAAAAGACCTAAAAATTAGAAACCACGTAAGTAAAAATTTGTTGAGTGTATTTTGGGTATGTATTCCACAACCATTTAAAATGTTGCAGAAATTCATTAAAGAAAGCTGTTTTATGTATTATTACTAAGAGACAAAAGCAAGTTCTAAACATGCTTATGATGCTTAAAATGCTTTCAATGTGTTTCTATTTCTTAAAAAACAACTTGGAAGATATAAACAAGGGTGAGAAGTCTCCAAAGACAGATCCAAGTTTTGTGGAGCCTGAGGTTTATATAAAAATCTATGGGAATCCTTCTTTAAAAGCATCTTACTTTTGCAAATTTTACAACAACAACAACAGAAAGAATATACTATGTGAGCATATTGGTAGGCCTTGCAAGGGGCCCTGAGGTTTAAGGTTTAGTTGCTTTATGCGAAATTTTCTCCTGGGCCATAGGTCTGCATTTCGGGGGCACCCAGCACACTGCTTCAGTCTAGCAGTTACCTTATAGGCAGTCAGCTGGTAAAGATACAAGCCTGGTAAATTGCCCTAAAGAATGAGCTCCTTTAATGTGGTGGTTCTTTTATTTACCTCAATTGAGTACATCCATCTTTGTTGTAGTTCAGTGTTCTCCGAGTGTGATGCCTGGTCCATCAGTATCAGCATACTTGAGGAATTGTTAGAAATGAACATTTTGGGGCTCCACCCCAGAGCTACCTAATCTGAAATTCTGGAAGTGGGGCCCAGTGATCTGTGTTTCAAAAGCATCTTCCCACCTTAGGTGATTCTGATGCAAATTGAAGTTCGAGGCCTAATCAGGCTCATTCGTTGCCAGCCCTCCTTACAATACCAGGAAAGCTTCTTAAACTGCTAGTTACTAGCTTCTGCATCCAGAGGCTCTGTGTCCAATGAGAGATAATGTTAACTTACCATGGCAAGCAAATAATTTACAGATTATGGCACTTTGAATAGAAAGAGGTTTAAATGGATGGCTGTAGAGATGAACACTTCCATCCAGGTACTTTGTCCTGTTTGTCTTTCCTAAACTCCTCCAGATAGTCAGTATCCTTAATTACTTGACTGAATAGCTGGACAATGTTTTGTGCACAGGTCCACAATTATTATCACTAAGAGTTAGTTTGGTTGATTAGTTAACCTCAAATTCTGTATACCCCATTTAACTATCTCTAAACTCACTGACGTTCTGTTTCCTTATCAGCAAAATACAAATTTTAGAAGAGTACATCCCTCTTAGGGATATTGTGAGGATTAAATAAGATAGAAATGCAAAAGATATTATTCACTTCCCCTTTTCCAGATACTCTCTAATTCTGTTCCCAGTTATATACTCCTATCAAATCTTTTTAAAAAATCATTATTTCTTCCATTTCTGCATTCGATAAGCAGAATCTCATGAAGGTTTGGATGATGAAGAAATTGTTATCTTTATTCCTTATACGATGACTTCAGTTTTCTTGCCACACTTACATTCCATAGGAAGTTGGAAGAGGAAATACTCTTTCTGTGAGGATGGGACAAAGATGTTAGCTTTGTGCTATCCACTCTTGTAGTCACTAGCTACATGTGTCTGTCTAGCATATAAAATGTGGCTAGAGCTACTAAGGAACTGAATTTTTATTTCTTTCTTTCTTTTAGAGACAGGGTCTCCCTTTGTTGCCCAGGCTGGACTCGAACTCCTGGGCCCAAGCAATTCTCCCACCTCACCTCCTGAGTAGCTTCGGACTATGGACACATGGCTAATTTTATTTATTTTCATAAATTTAAATTTAAAAACAGATACTCAATGCAAATATTGGAAAATGCTTAAGTTTGGAACAACTTGGGTATGTGAATTTGTTTTTTCAACTCTAAATCTCCTGAAATCTAAATAGACGTCAAATATTTCCAATAAAAATATAGCATGGGAATTGAGATGTACAGTAAGTTTACAGGATTTTTAAAACCTAGTATGAAAAAAAGTAGCACTAGGTTAGATCCTAAAAGAAAACTGAAGTGGAATGATACTGAGATAGGGGAAAACCGCCTTAGGGCTGGAGGTGGGACATGCGGGCAGCAAAAATGCTCTTTAAGGCATTGAGGTGTTTATGTGTATGCATATCTAAAGCACAGCACTTAATTCTTTACCTTGTCTATGATGCAGAGACCTTTGTTCACGTTTATCTGCTAACCTTTTCTCCACTATTATCCTATGACCCTGCCACATCCCCTTCTCCGAGAAACACCCAAGAATGATCAATAAATGCTAAGGGAACTCAGAGGCCAGCAGGATCCTCCATATGTTGAATGCTGGTCCCCTGGGCCCCCTTATTTCTTTCTCTATACTTTGTCTGTGTGTCTTTCTCTTTTCCAAGTCTCTCGTTCCACCTAATGAGAAACACCCACAGGTGTGGAGGGGCAACCCACCCCTTCAACCATTTTCCTTTTTCCTTTTTGTTTTTTTGAGACGGAGTTTTCACCCTTGTTGCCCAGGCTGGAGTGTAATGGTGTGATCTCAGCTCACTGCAACCTCCGCCTCCTGAGTTCAAATGATTCTCCTGCCTCAGCCTCTGGAGTAGCTGGGATTACAGGCATGAGCCACCACATCCGACTAATTTTGTATTTTTAGTAGAGATGGGGTTTCTCCATGTTGGTCAGGCTGGTCTCGAACTCCTGACCTCAGGTGATCTGCCCACCTTGGCCTCCCAAAGTACTGGGATTACAGGCATGAGCCACCACGCCCAGCCCACTTCCTATTTTTCTTTAGATTTATGCAAACATCCCCTGTATTTGCTCTCTGTCCTCTGAAGCTGCCGATTTAACATCACTGATTTTCCATATGGAGCATCTCAATGAAATGCATTTTTAGATGCTGTGATTTTGGCCCTTCTATGTTTTTTTTTTCTCTGAAGGTTTTCCTGGCATAGGAATGTAATTGTTTTGTCCTAGTATTATTCTCTGTCCATAGAAGGGAGTTGCCATTCTTGGAACTCAGATTTATAACCACTTCCTTATTTTTGTAATGCCTCCTAATATACTTTTTAAAAGGGACTTAACCTTCATATAATTCAGTTTTCCTTAAAATGTTTAATCACCCACTTTGGCAGCCTTGGCTTTGTATGACTCGTGGAATATGTGTATCATTTTATTTTTAAAAGTTACTCATTAAATTGAGGACAATGAAGATTTCTTAAAAGGTAAATATAAATAGAATGTCACTTAAGGATTTTCTGCTTTTATATGGTTTTTCCCATATTTTGCTGGTTCTTGCTCAAAATATCTCAGGCTGACTAATGGATTTTAGGCTGATATTTAGACACTCATGTTGACATTTGAAAATGATACTCGAACCCTGGAGTTCTGGACTTAATGGAAGAAATGTTTTATTTTGGAACTTTATTACATTGATGTTGGGCCTATTGTGTGATTATACTATAACACAGGAGATTGCAGGCTTTTTATTCCTGATCTGTTTAGTTTATTCTTTGTTGCTGCCTCCTATTATTGCAGGAGGGGTTTTCTCTGCTTGAAACACCAAGTTATCTGGGCCATTTTAAGGGCACAGAAATAATGCTTGTGCCCTTTTTGTATATGCCTCATGTGACTCCTTGACCTTGAACTTTGTATGATGGATGGCATTTCATGAAAAATAGCCCTTTTCTACTCCAGAAAAGTTTTTCATCTTCCTTAACAAGAGGCAGTAACTGAGTCAAGCCCATCAAAACTTGCAGCTCTTGCCCTACCCCGCATCAAATTGCAGCATATTGGGAGATGATAAATATGTAAAACATGAAGCCAGAGAGACAAAGATGTCAGCTCAACATTTTACTGTTACTTTCAGATAGCATCAAAACTTGGCACATGATGTTGTGGACAGAACCGCAGGCTATATTTACTGATCTTGGTTCTGCCAATTACTTGTGTGTGACTCCTGCAAGTCAGTTGGCCTCCCTGGGTTTCCACATGGGTAAAATAAGATGCTCTTGGCCGGGCACGGTGGCTCACGCCTGTAATCCCAGCACTTTGGGATACCGAGGCAGGCAGATCACCTGAGGTCAGGAGTTCGAGACCAGCCTGGCCAACATGGTAAAACCCCGTCTCTACTAAAAATACAAAAATTAGCCTGACGTGGTGTCAGGTGCCTGTAGTCCCAGCTATTCGGGAGGCTGAGGCAGGAGAATCTCTTGAACCCGGGAGGCCGGAGGTTGCAGTGAGCCAAGATCACACTACTGCACTCCAGCCTGGCGACAGAGCGAGACTCCGTCAAAAAAAAATGCTCTCAAAAGTCTCATTAAGCTTTAAAACTCTGTATTTCCTGTTCAGGTCTCTTTCCAAGTCCCTCTGCTCCTCATCCATCTTTGTGTCCACTGATAATTGCTTCTGTAAGAGAGTACAAAAGCGGTTCATTTATTTTTACTGGAGTTGTGCAAAGTCCCACAGGCATCTGGGGGAAAAAAACCACACATCTTAATTGAAGTGTGTTCAAGTCTCCCCAGTACCTCATCAAAATTTATCATCTTCTACTCATCTATGACATTTCTTGTAATCTCTACTAATTGAGAACAAACAAGAGGGAAAGAATCTGGTCCTACTGTAAGTTATGATTATAATAACCTTCCCTTGAAATAGGCAGTTATTTTTTCACATTTCCTTAAGCACATGGCAGAGCTGTAGACAGGAAATCCTCAAGCCTCTGACCACTCTCTCCAAGGGGAAAATCAAAGCTTTGAAAAAATGGCAGAAGAAGAAAGAGGAGGGATATTGATACAGGGGCGGGAAAAGAGAAAGAAAGGAAGGAAGTGAAAGACTGTCTTTATGTGTCTACTGTATTTATGAGTTTGCTTTGTTTCTAAAGTGGAGTAAGGAAAGGTTATCATGTCAAGAAACTAGACAGTATAAAAGCTAAGCTGCTCCTGAGTGTTATCTAAATATAAAGATATAATTTAATATACTCTTTAGAACCACATTTGAAATAAAACCTAAGTATAAGGGAACCTTTGGTTTTTTTTTTTTTTTTTTTGAGTCCGAGTTTCGCTCTTGTTGCCCAGGCTGGAGTGCAATGGCGCGATCTCGGCTCACTGCAACCTCCCGGGTTCAAGCGATTCTCCTGCTGTAGCTTCCCGAGTAGCTGGGATTACAGGCATGGGCCACCACCCCCGGCTAATTTTCTATTTTTAGTAGAGATGGGGTTTCTCCACGTTGGTCAGGCTGGTCTCAAACTCCCGATCTCAGGTGATCCGCCCACCCCAGCCTCCCAGAGTGCTGGGATTACAGGCGTGAGCCACCTCACCTGGCCAAAGGAACATATTTTTAAGAAGTCTGCGGAGTTCTGACAGTATAATCATGTCAGCAGTTAAAAGATTGTCAACTAATTAGCCTGTGTCTTTTGTGAAAACAACAAAAAACTTTTTTAGCTTAAATTTATTTAAAACATATTCCATAGGTTGTGGGTATCTTTGCATTTATATATTTGGATATTTTGCCAAATTACAACAGTGAAAATAAAATGTCAGCAGTTAAAAAACCATGATAAAATTTAAAACCGTGGGGGTAATTGATTATTAAAGACCATTATGCCACAGATAAAGTAAGTTGCCTGAGAGCCTGCCTGGAGCCATTAGTTAAAACATTGCCAATCTAATAATGATAGAACTGGGCAGGCATGGCGGCTGATGCCTGTAATCCGTATCTTTGGGAGGCTAAAGTGGGAAGATCGCTTGATGCCAGGAGTTTGAAACCAGTCTGGGCAACATAGCAAGACCATATCTCTATAAAAACTTTAGAAGATAACTGGGCATGGTGGTACATGCCTATTATGCTAGTTAGGTGGGAGGAATGCTTGAGCCCAGGAATCTGAGGTTACAGTAAGCTATGATCATGCTTCCGCTCTCCAGCCTAGGCAACAAAGTGAGACCCTATCTCAAAAAAAAAAAAAAAAAAATTTATTCAGAAATTCAGTTTCTAATGCCAGGCTTATTATGCCTGTAATCCCAGCACTTTGGGAGGCCAAGGTGGGCAGATCACCTGAAGTCAGGAGTTTGAGACCAGCCTGGCCAACTTGGCGAAACCCCGTCTCTACTAAAAATACAAAAATTAGCCGGGCGTGGTGGCATGTGCCTATAGTCCCAGCTACTTGGGAGGCTGAGCCAGGAGAATCTCTTGAACCTGGGTGACGGAGGTTGCAGTGAGCTGAGATCGTGCCACTGCACTCCAGCCTGGGCCGCAGAGCAAGACTCTTGTCTCCAATTAAAGAAAAAAGTTAGTTTCTAAAGTAAACTTTCAAAAGTCTGTAGCTACTTTGTGTCAATTCTGCACAAGATGGGTTTTCCTAGTATTGGAATTTTGGAGGGTTTCCCCCTCTCTACTGACATTTGGAAAAAGACAAATCTTCATTCATATAATCTCAGACAGTTCTTACCCCCACTGCACATTAACATTACCTGGGGAGCTTAAAAACAAAAGTGATTCCTGTTTCTCACCCAACTCCCAAACAACTGAATACAATTTTCTGGAGAGGAGCTGGGTTGGGTATTACTTAGGCTCCTTGGAAGATTTTCCTGAGCAGAAAATATTTAGAAGCACTGATCTAGGATAATAAGCAATCATCTAGCAGGGAAGCCATGTAGGTATTTTGTTTTGATCTCAGAGGCATAAGAATGAATCAACCACTCCTCATTCCCCCAGAGATAATGGGTGGAAAAACCTTGTTTTCAAACCATCCTGAAGAAAAGCAAATGTGATTTAAGGCCTAATTGTTTCCAACTGGCCTTTTGCAGTTCCTTTGTTCTGCATTCAGACTGAGTTGTGCATGGAAATAGTTTAGGTATTAGTCCATGAACATGGAATTTGACCTTGGTAAGGAAATACATCCTCCACTTTCCTCACTAACCAATTGTATTCATTTGTTAGGGCTGCTGTAATTGCTGTAAGTGCCACAGATGGGTGGCTTAGAACAACTGAAGTACACCTTCTTGGGTCTGGAGGTGAGAAGTCTGTGTAGCAGGGCCATCCTGCCTCTGAAGCCTCTGTAAAGAAGAGTCCTTCCTTGCTTATTCCTAGCTTCTGGTTTTGCTGGCAGTTGTTAGAATTCCTTGGCTTGTAGGTGCATTATTCTAGTCCTCTGTCTTCACATGGTCATCTTCTCCCTCTGTATGTATCCATCTTGGTGTCTAAATGTCCCCCTTTATAAGAACAGTAATTTCTTGTAGTGAGACTGGCTTGTTCCCTTCCCATGGCATAGGCTTTCTGTCAGATATTACCTCAGTATGTGAAAGAATTTGCCAAGGATGGATTGGACTGACTCTAGGGCACTTAGCCTCAGGCATTTGCTGAGGGGCCACTAAGTGGGTGGAAGATTAGATTTTAGTGTTTCCAAACTTTATTGATGATGAGAATCACATAAGGTGCTTGTTAAGAACAGGATTCCCAGATCCTCTCCTTGAAGATTCTGGTTCAGCAGGTCTGGGTGGAACCTAGGGAGCTGCATTTCAGTGAGGGTCTCCCCGCACCATCCCTCCACCACCCAGCTCATGCAGGTGACTCTTATCAATGAGCGAGCTTCAGAAACATTGGACTAAATGACTTCTGCTCAGCATGCCAAGATTGTAAAATTCTGACATGTGTTCTTCCAGCAGAAGAGATTTCTAGTAGACTATTCAATATCTCTCCTATCCTTTCTTAGTAAAATAAACTTATCTTTTATTTGGGATGCAGTGAATTCAGTTAAAAGAGTTTCCTAGTCTTCTTTGAACTACTTTTGACTGACTAGGTTTGACCTGGTCAAAGAGAAGTGACAGGGGGTGCTATGGACTGAAAGTTTTTTTTTTTTTTTTTTTTGAGACGGAGTCTTGCTCTATCACCCAGGCTGGAGTGCAGTGGCCCGATCTCGGCTCACTGCAAGCTCCGCCTCCCGGGTTCACGCCATTCTCCTGCCTCAGCCTCTCCGAGTAGCTGGGACTACAGGCGCCCGCCACCACGCCCGGCTAATTTTTTTTGTATTTTTAGTAGAGACGGGGTTTCACTGTGGTCTCGATCTCCTGACCTCGTGATCCACCCGCCTCGGCCTCCCAAAGTGCTGGGATTACAAGCGTGAGCCACCGCGCCCGGCTATGGACTGAAAGTTTGTGTCCCCCCAAAATTACTCTGTTGAAATCCTAATGCCCAAGATGACTGGTATTTAGAGATGAGGCCTTTGGGAAGTGATTAGGTCATAGGGATGGAACCCTCATGAATGAGATTTTTGCCCTTATTGAAAAGGCCCCAAAGAGCTACTTCGTCCCTTCTGCCATGTGAAGACACAGCATGAAGACGGCTGTCTATGAACCAGGAATCAGGCTTTTACCAGACACCGACTCTGATGTGATCTTGGACTTCCCAGCCTCCAGAAGTGTCAGAAATAAATGTCTATTGTTTAAGCCACCCAGTCTGCAGTATGCTGTTACAGCAGCCCGAACTGAGGTAAAACAGGTGGAAGGCCTTGTCAAAGGATCCTTGTATGCTGCTGAAAGGTACACCACCTTTTTTCCTTATTCTATTTTTTTTTCCTTTTATTCTGAGATGAGGAATTGATGGTTATCATGCTTGCTGCCATCTTGAACCTTGGGGTGATCTTGTTAAGTCAGTGGAACCTATAGATTGAGGGAGCCCCAATTTCAGATTTCCTTAGGGCTATCATGCCAGCTGTGGGCTGACTCCTCTAAGCCTCTTTTTATATGTATAGACTTCTCTCTAGTTAAAACCACTTTATTTGGGGTTTCCTTTTATATACAACAGAACCTAATCTTTACTGATATATCCCCAAATTTGGAACTTTATGAGTCTCCTTTAAGCTATAAACATCACTAATCAAATCACCTAAATTCTGCCTTCAAGGTACATTTCCTGAGCCTAAAACTTACCTTTCTTTCCTTAAGAGGAAAAGGAACAATTTGAAGTTTATATTGAAGAACTCTCTGAGTTCCAAGATGATTGGAACAAGTCTCAACGGGAGGAACAGGTCAAGTCACATTGTACCTTTAGTGTCTCCCGGTGACAGTGAAAGGGAGCTTTCAGTTGACATATGCATGAAGGAAGGAAGGAGTGCTGGGTGAGAAGTAGCATAGGACTAGAGGAAAGCAAGAGAGTGCTTGCTTTTCGTTATACTTTCCTACTTTTCAAGTCTGTTTATTGAGGGAATTCAGTTGTAGTGATGTGTTGAAAGTGCTTTCTAAATGATAAAATGCCTTATGTATGTTATTTACTGCACACTGAGTTATATATAGGATGTTGTTTCGGATATACTACGACAGTTTTTCCAAGTGACAACTGCTAGATATTAACAGGTGTCATAAGCAAGAAAAGTTTGTGACAAACGAGTTTGGGAAATGTCACGTTCAGCAAAATAAACAGATCTCTTTATTACAGGACTTCTCAGTGCCTTTAACGTATTAATGTACATTGTGAGTATCAAAGAAAAAAGGTTGTGGGGGAGGGGATATGCCATGTGGTAATATTTTTTAATATAAAAAATATGTGTGTGTTGAAGAATAGAGCAACCTTGCAGAAAGGCAGCTTTAGGAAAAATTATGTAAAGATGTAAGAATACATATTTAGTACCTACTAGATGCAAGGTTCCAGAGCATACATAAAATGAGAGACATTGTCCTTGCCTTCAGAAAACAAACACTTTTTATGGGGGGGTGGGGCACAAAACATTTACATGTGGAAGAATAATATTTAGGATAGAATCTAAGTGCCACTTGTACCCAACATTGTACCCAATAGGTAACTTTTCAACCTTCATTCAGTCCCTGTCTTCTGAGAGCCTATGATGTAGGGCTGGTGAGGATGATGGATAAGGATGAGGCCAAGGATAACATGGAGTGGGATTAGAGAACACAGACAGTGGTGAAGAGGTTCAAAGAAGACAATTGTCACACCCAAGAGAGGGATTACGGAGGGGAAGGAGAGACTCACTAAAGGGAGGATCTCACAAGATAGGCAGAATTTCAAGAGAGATGGGATTGAGGTCATTTTGTGGGCTGAAGCTATCCTCCTACTTCAGCCTCCTGAGTAGCTGGTCTTGAACTTCTGGACTCAACAGTACTTTCTAATACCGGAGTTATTAGAAAAAAAAAAAAAAAAAACAAACCCAAAACTTAAAAAGGAAGACCCTTATCCTTCACTGAGGATGTGTTTCTTTTTAAAAAAAATTTTGAACATCGTTTTATAAAGATAATGTCTCACTGTGTTATTCAAACTGGTCTTGAACTCTTGGTTTTAATTGACCTTCCTTCCTTTGACTCCCAAAATATTGGGATTACAGGCATAAGCCACCATACCTGGCTGAGGAGCTCTTTAATGGGAAATTCTTAGGTGGCTTCATCGTCTATATGTGTAATTTCCTGAGACAGTCCTACTATCCTGGTCTTTATTGCTGTATTTGAATTTCTTTTCTTTTCCTTTTTTTTTTTTGAGATGGAGTCTTACTCTGTCACCCAGGCTGGAGTACAATGGCGCAATCTTGGCTTATCGCAACCTCCGCCTCCCGGTTTCAAACGATTCTCCTGCCTCAGCCTCCGAGTAGCTGGGATTACAGGCATGCGTCACCATGCCTGGCTAATTTTGTATTTTTAGTAGAGACAGGGTTTCACCATATTGGCCAGGCTGGTCTTGAACTCCTGACCTCATGATCTGCCCGCCTCGGCCTCCCAAAGTGCTGGGATTTCAGGCGCGAGCCACCTCGCCCGGCCTTTGAATTTATTTTCTTTTGAGTAATAGGTACAGTTCTACTGTTCTACATGAAGAATGAGTTTACATTCTTCACATAAATTTCTAAGTGTCAACTTATAAAAGCTCTATTACCATATTTCTAATTTTTTTTCTGTTCATCAATATCATTTTAGACTTCTGTTTGATGGTTTCTTTTTTTTTTTTTTTTGAGACAGAGTCTCGCTGTGTCGCCCAGGCTGGAGTGCAGTGGCGCGATCTCAGCTCACTGCAAGCTCCGCCTCCCGGGTTCACGCCATTCTCCTGCCTCAGCCTCCCGAGTAGCTGGGACCACAGGCACCCACCACCATGCCCGGCTAATTTTTTTGTATTTTTAGTAGAGACGGGGTTTCACCGTGTTAGCCAGGATGGTCTCGATCTCATGACCTCATGATCCACCCGCCTCGGCCTCCCAAAGTGCTGGGAAGTGCTGGGATTACAGGTGTGAGCCACTGCGCCCGGCCCTGTTTGATGGTTTCTGTTCCTCAACTCATTGTTCTCAGAATAGCCTTTGAAAGTCACACTAAACACAGATGAGATCTGCAAAATAACTTTAAATTTTTAGAGAAGAAACCACATAAAGGTGGCGTTGGGTTATCTGGGATGGGGATACGGAGGGAAGCAAAACTAAGTATATGTGCCTTCTAGTGGGCATTCCAGCAAAGAAGCCAGATTGATTTTTTTTTTTTTTTTTTTTTTTTTTTTTTGAGACGGAGTCTCTGTCGCCCAGGCTGGAGTGCAGTGGCGCAATCTCGGCTCACTGCAAGCTCCGCCTCCCGGGTTCACGCCATTCTCCTGCCTCAGCCTCTCTGAGTAGCTGGGACTACAGGCGTCCGCCACCACGCCCGGCTAATTTTTTTGTATTTTTAGTAGAGACGGGGTTTCACCGTGGTCTCGATCTCCTGACCTCGTGATCCGCCCGCCTCGGCCTCCCAAAGTGCTGGGATTACAAGCGTGAGCCACCGCGCCCGGCCTGATTTTTTATTTGATTTCTGCTGAGTGGTTTCACTCCTTGCTAGAGTCAATGTCATATGATCTTCATCATTTGCCAACATAAGTGAGAAATCTAAGTGTAATTATTGGACAGGAAAGGAAGCAAGAACTCTTCAGCTTTAAAATCCAATGGCATATAATAATTAACCCTGTTTTGTGGAAGGAATATTTAACATGAAGCATACTGTTTCCCAATACCTTCGTTGCATTGTCAAAAAGTTTTAGCCCCAGGATTCTGTTTTTTTTTTGTTTTTTTTTTTTTTTTTTTTTTTTGAGACGGAGTCTCACGCTCTCACCTAGGCTGGAGTGCAGTGGCGCGATCTCGGCTCACTGCAAGCTCCGCCTCCCGGGTTCACGCCATTCTCCTGCCTCAGCCTCTCCGAGTAGCTGGGACTACAGTGCCCGCCACCACGCCCGGCTAATTTTTTTTTTTTTTTTGTATTTTTAGTAGAGACGGGGTTTCACCGTGGTCTGGATCTCCTGACCTCCTGATCCGCCCGCCTCGGCCTCCCAAAGTGCTGGGATTACAAGCGTGAGCCACCGCGCCCGGCCTCTGTTTTTTATTTACTGTTTCTGTCCACCTCTCTGATAAAGAACTTGATGGTTTGCTGATTCTATTAAGATTAGAATTGCAGCAGCCCAACCTTGAAAACGGCTATGCTGGAAGGATCAATGACTCTAGCCATCAAAGTGGACAGGGGAAGGGAACCTTACTTGCAGTTAGTTCTTCTGTCTGCCTGCCCACCTCAGCTTCAGGGCCTTTTGATATGGTGGGCTAGCGGAGGTCCAAATGCTGGTGGGATCTCAACCTCACCTGGTGTCCAGGTGCTTGACACCATCCCAAGAAGGAATTCATGAGTCAGAAAATTGTAGAAGTACAGAGATTTACTGCAAAGGGAAAAGTACACCCTCAAGGGGCAAAGGTAGTGCGGGCATACTCAGGAGAGTCGCGCGTGTGAGGGGGTTTGAGGCTGCTACCTTTACGGGCTTCATTCACCAAGGTGGAGAATATTCATGAAAATTCCTGCAAGGTGGTGGAGATTTCTTGGAACTGTGGTGTCACCGTTTTTATACCAAATATGGGTGTTCCTGAAACTATCATGGCACTGGTGGGGGTTAATTGAGTAAGCTAATGAGTGCATAATGAGGTTCTAAGAGGAACCGAGGTCAGATCCAGCATCATTTTGGGTCCAGTTGGTCTTAGCCAGCTTGGTCCATGCCCCAGTATTTCAGGGTCTTATCAGTCCCTAGCTTCTGCAGGTAATTTCAACAGTTTCTTTTTGCTAGTCATGTGAAACTGCTGCCTGGAATTTTCTCTTCTCCTGAACCACCCTGTATTATTCCTGTCTCGCTTTGACTTGGTGTTCCCTGCCCCAAAAGGCTCTTTGCCTGGTCTCTGCACAGTTGCCACCTAAAAGTCTTTTCCTGACACCTCCCACCCCTCAAGTAAAATCACACATTCTTCTTGCTTCCTATTCTTTCATTTTAACTTTTTAAATGCTTCTCACCCTTCACATGTTACCTGTTTGTTCATGATGTATTTGTTTGTGAACTGTCTTCTCCCTAGAGCAGTACCCTATCAGGACTTAGGCTCTGGGGGTTTCACTGCTCAGTCTCCAGCCAGGCACATAAGAGGTGGTCAGTAAATCTGTCGAATGAATGAGTGAATGAATGAATCACAGTTACCTCAGTTATAAAGATGTAATCATCAGTCTTCCCAAAATTCTTACAATACTGGACACTTTAAAGGAAATGAGACTTTTTTTAAAAAACAAAAAGCATTTCCTGGCAGGAATTTATGTATTTGTATGCAATATGTGGGTAGTTACAGTACAGTGCAAGAAAAACAACCATATTTCCTGTCCTCTAGGAATTTGAAATCTGTAAAGAACTCTAACATTGGAAATGCCTGATAACATACATCTGCAGTTATTTGTGGCAAAAGACAAGGCAAATAGGCAAATATTCTGTATTATAAAAAATGCACAGATTTCAAAGGACAAGTATAGGTGGATTTACATGCCCACATCTTTTGAGGTGAGTGGAAATTTATACATGAAAATCCAGGTGAGGCTGAGGCTCCCTGGCTGTGACAGTTCCCTTGGGGCTATTCCCCTGTACCCCCTGGGTCAGCTGATCTGCCTCCATCCAGAAAAGATGCTGAGGAAAGTCAGGAGTGGTCAGTAGCTTTTGTCATGTGGGTAGCTAATTACAAGTTTTGGGTTAATTTTTTTTTTTAAATTGAGACAGAGTCTCACTTTTGTGGCCCAGGCTAGAGTGCAGTGGTGCAATCTCGGCTCACTGCAACCTCCACCTCCTGGGTTCAAGTGATTCTCCTGCCATGGCCTCCCAAATAGCTGAGACTACAGGTGTGTGCCACCATGCCTGGTTAATTTTTGTATTTTTAATAGAGACAGGGTTTCGCCATGTTGGTCAGATTGGTCTTGAACTCACGACCTCAAGTGACTCACCCACCTCAGCCTCCCAAAGTGTTGGGATTACAGGTGTGAGCCACTGCGCCTGGTCAAGTTTTGGGTTAATTTCTTAAAATGTCCTCTTGCACGTTTCTTATCTTTTCACTCCTTTCTCCTGCTTTCTAGGTCTTTCTTCTTTGAGAGGAAAGGGAGAGACCCTAGTTAGGCCAGAAATCCATGGAGAGGAGTTTTCTTCCTCTTCTCTCTTCCACTGTGGTTGGTAGATTTTCAAGATTTTAGTGGAGATTGATGGAGGATCCTGCAGGCTGCAGCCTCATCCCCCTCACAATGTATTTTTCGTAATAGGTGAAATGCTGCTTCTTTATGGTCAGGAGATATGTTCTCTCACTGCTGGTGGCCAGTATATAAATCTTGTATGTTGATATATTCAGCATTATGTATGTGTATGTGTGCATGTGTGTGTGTTTGTGTGTGTGTAATGGATTTTAGTTGTGCATTTAGTAAGATAAAACACATGCATTTCTTTCATTTGTGACTTATACTGTGAATAACTGTGGTTCATTTTAAGACTATTTATTTTAAAGAGTTACCACAAAAAAGTCTTTGAGTTGTTGGCATGCTAAAGTTAATGATAATAAGAATCAAGATTTTGAAAAGCACACTTCTTAATTTCTTCTTTCCTCATTTAACCAGAGCTGAACAGCTTACAAGTAGAAATCATGGGTTTTGGTATATAGAAACATAGGCTTAAAAATATGGATGCAATTTTAATACAATGCAATTTTACGAGGTGGAATGTCTTAGTTGTTTGACCGTAACCAACTTCATTAAGCTATTGTAATTCCCCTCCTTTAACTTGCCCATTTTGAGGGGAAAAAAAATCCTTGTAGAATGCAGTGATTCAAGAGCTTAAGGACAGCAAGAGAGCAGGGGTAGGGGTGGTTACAAGGTAAGACGTGTAGTCCCTAAGCAAGGCCTCCTCCTCCTTAAGGACGTGAATTCTGATTACTGCAACTGAAGAAGACAGATGTGGGAAGAGAGTGCAAATCCCAGTCACCCCGCCCATGCCTGTCTTTTGCTGGCTGAGGGGTGGCTCTGTGTATTTTGCTCCACATCCCCTGTGAATGTGAGGGCAAAGAACTCTGCTGAAGTTGTGGGACTTTTGTCAGAAGAAGGCTTTAAGTACTGGCATTCTTTCCTCGTGAGCACAGATCCGGCTCCTGTTTCTCAGGGAGGGCAGTGAACTTGCTCTACATTCCTGATGGGTAATGAAGTTGTTCCCAAGCCTGTCACCACCACATCCTTCCAACCCTGCTCTTAAGCTTCTTTTTCGGAGGGAAGCAGAATGTTTACTCAGTAGGACATCCTAAAGGACAGAGGCAAGGCAAGGAAAGGATGGAGAAAAGCTCATTCTTCTCTGACCACGATCACTGTCACTGGCTGCAGGGTGTGGAAAATGGGAAGGCACAGTATGTCACCATTTCCATAGGACGGAATGCTGGCCAGCGCCCAGTGGGAACAACAGCTAGCAAATTAGTGAATTGTGGCTGCCCATTATTTAAGAGAGAACACGTGGTAACCACCTTCAGTAAATAAATGCAGATGAGTTTGGTCATTTACAACTCTTGTGTTTTCTTGTGGTAACACAGTTGTCCAACTGACCAGGCATGAATGTTAATTACACACCATAAGGTATGTGGTTAGTGGTTCTCAACATTTTTAAACATGAGAAACCTGTTCTAACATACACAGAGTTCACAGATCTTTAATAACTTTTAGCTGTTCTGTTATCTGTTGGTTGAGAAGACACAAAATGATGAGATCAAAATGTATTAAGTGGATTTGAATTACAATTATCATGGAACTTACTATATTTGAAAATTGTGTGTATGTAGCATATTACACACAATGCTGCTCAGGGATTCAGGATCTTTTCTCATCCCCACCAAACTGAGTACCCTCCTCTGCCATCCCCCATTCTCAGTTCAGGGCCAAAGCCCCCAGGTTGGGATCTACTGGGAGAATCAAAAGATTGTGAATTGTTAGGCAGAGAGGGGATCAAATTTCAACTCGACCACATCCTGTATGATCTTGGGTAAGTTACTAAACCTTGCTGTGCCCCAGCTTCCTCGTCTTTAAAATGGAGATTAGTTCCTATGAGGACTTAACCTCATAGGGGTTTTGGAGGAACTGAAGTTTTGTTGTACCACGAATAGTGCCTGCGCAGGAAAGGTGGCACTTAAATTTTTTCCCCCACTTCTTGCCTACTCTCCCCACCTCCGGGACAGATTCAAGACCAGTAATGCACAAAATGAAAATCAATAAGTTAATTCTTTCCGCCTCTGAGCATTCATTTAGCTGGTACTGTACGTTCTAGTTAGTAGGGCTGTTTGACAAATGACTACTACTTTTAGTGGTGTAAAACAAACCTTTATTACACTCACCAATTCTCTGGACAGGGTACAACAGGGACAGCTCGTCACTGATCCATGATGTGGAACTTCAGCTGGGGAGACTGAAAGGCTGGGGGCTGGAATTACCTGGTGGCTCATTCCCTCAGCTTCTGATGGTTAATGCTGGCTGTCACCTAAGACCTTAACTGAGGCTTTTGGCCAGAACGCTGGTGCCCCGTTGGCCCTGGCTTTCTCACAGCGTGGTGGCTGGGTTCCAAAAGCAAGCATCCTGAGAGAGCTAAACGGAAACCTCATCCATCCCCTGTCATGGCCTAGCCTTGCTTCTGCCACCTTCCATCCGTTGAGATTGTCACAACATTCCGCTCATATTCAAAGGGAGGAGAAATAGATTATGCCTCTTGATGCAAGGTGGTTCTGGAGAGTATATGGGAACAGAAATCTTACCGCACCCTTTGTGGAAAATCTCTGCCACGGTATGTGAGCAGTTTGTAAATTTACAGAAAGGGACTCCTTGAATGTCCTTGCACTGCTCTTCCCTGAGTTACCGTGGTTGCACGCTGGACTAAAAGCTAAGACCTTAACACAAAGACCTGAAATATAGTATCTGAACTCGGTCCCAGGGCACATATCACCTTCTAGCTTTGAACTGGAGCCTGGGTTTTCATCTAAAAGCCAGGCTGAAATGTCTGGTCAATGGCATGTCAGTAACTGAACTCTGAGCTATATGCTAGGTGCTAATATCAAGGTGTAAGGTGCACCAGCGAAGCCAGGGGCTGACTGTCTTTCCAATTCAAAGATATTTTTTGTGGTAACTCTTTAAAATAAAGTCTTAAGATCTGGCCGGGCGCGGTGGCTCACGCTTGTAATCCCAGCACTTTGGGAGGCCAAGGCGGGCGGATCACGAGGTCAGGAGATCGAGACCACAGTGAAACCCCGTCTCTACTAAAAAATACAAAAAAAAATTAGCCGGGCGTGGTGGCGGGCGCCTGTAGTCCCAGCTACTCAGAGAGGCTGAGGCAGGAGAATGGCGTTAACCCGGGAGGCGGAGCTTGCAGTGAGCCGAGATTGCGCCACTGCACTCCAGCCTGGGCGAAAGAGCGAGACTCCGTCTCAAAAAAAAAAAAAAAAAAAAAAGATCAGCCATAACCTGATTTTATTTCTGGACAAGAGCCATATTACCTGTACCCCACTTTGTCTCCATTACTAAAAGTTCACCAATTACATTGTCTTCCTAAGATTAAAAAAAAAAAAACATTTAAATAATTATAGAAAAAGTTGCAGTGTTTGGAAAGCTACCTTAGAAGGAGAAGAATTGGCTTCTAGTTAGGAATAAGAGTTCTTCCTTATGATATTATGACAGTTATTTTCCCCAGTAAATATTTCTTCTCAGAGCTTATTTGCAAGTGAGATATACTTAAAGCTAAATAAACAATTAGCTCACAAAGTGTTAAATCAAAAAGAAGTTTCGCAGAAAAAGAATGGACACATAATTTAAAAAATGCATATATATCATATAGTTTGATTATGTGTAAACCAAAAATTTAAGGGAGGATGATGGGTTGTTTATCATTTATATGGAGTCAAGTTAGTCTATAAAATGTTCAATCAGTTCCAGACTCTGAAAGTCATTCTATGACCCTGTCTCAGATTTTTTTTTTTTTTTTTTTTTGAGATGGAGTCTCGCTCTGTCGCCCAAGCTGGAGTGCAGTGGCGCGATCTCGGCTCACTGCAAGCTCCGCCTCCCAGGTTCATGCCATTCTCCTGCCTCACCTTCCTGAGTAGCTGGGACTACAGGCGCCCGCCACCACGCCCAGCTAATTTTTTGTATTTTTAGTAGAGATGGGGTTTCACCATGTTAGCCAGGATGGTCTCGAGCTCCTGACCTCGTGATCTGCCAGCCTCGGCCTCCCAAAGTGCTGGGATTACAGGCGTGAGCCACCCCGCCTGGCAGATTTTTTTTTTTTACTTGTCTAATAAAAGTAATAGTGCTTTCATGAGGTCTCACTGGGCTATTTGGGGTATGTGAAGGATAACAGAGGCGAAAAGTTTTTGGAAATCTACATGTGCTATTCACACGTAAAGTTCTGGCTTTTATTTTTTACTTTTTTTACTTATTAGAGATAGTTCTCACTATGTTGCCCAGGCTGGCCACAAACTCCTGGGCTCAAGTGATCCTCGGCGCTCAGCCTCTGGAGTAGCTGGGATTACAGGAGTGCACTGTAATTTTTGTTGTTGTTGCTGTTATTAGTCAGAGGTGGGACTCCATGACAGCCCACAGAGAGGGGAGGAACCAAGACCTGCCTTCCCACATGGCTTCCCTTCCCCTATTTCTTATATTTCCCCATTTCTTCTTTCTCCTCTCTTAACTCTTTTTCTTCCCATTGCCTTTTTTTCCTTCCCTGTCTTCTGTAAGGTCTTTGGCCTCCCGTTGTTGTCCATAGATATTGCTTCTGGTATCTGGACTCTGGCCTGTGATCAAAACTATGTTGTTTATATAGATATGTGTGTGTGTGTGTATGTAGATGTAGATGTATATATATGTGTATGTATGTATATTGTATACATACATATAAACTATGTACATATATTTATGTACATAAATATGTAGATATGTAAAATATTTACATATATTAAAAATAATACAAGGATCTCACATCATGCCTAGTCCAGAGCTCAAGAGGGATTTAGCAAGTAAATGTATTATGACCATCTAGTTTGCAGAGAAAATCATTAGCCAGGCTCAAAAAAGTAAATCTCTGCTGCTTTCTAGATTGAGCAATACACAAGATATTGTTCATGTGGCAAATCAATGCCAGAAATTCCGTGTCTGCCTTTATGGCTTGGACTTAGGGCTTTTATTTTAAATGATTTCTTATTTTCTCTGCCAACTGGTCTCTAAATATAAGTTCATGTTCTTCTTGAACGGACACTTTTTTTTTGAGATGGAGCCTTGCCCTGTCACCCAGGCTGGAATGCAGTGATGGAATCTATGCTCACTGCAGCCTCTGCTTCCTGGGTTCAAGCGGTTCTCCTGACTCAGCCTCCCAAGTAGCTGGGCTTACAGGTGCGTGCCACCACGCCCAGCTGTTTTGTAGTTTTAGTAGAGCCGGGGTTTCACCATGTTGGCCAGGCTGGTCTTGAAGTCCTGACCTCAGGTAATCCACCCACCTCGGCCTCCCAGAGTGCTGGGATTATTATAGGCGTGAGCCACCGTGCCTGGCCTTGGCTGGACACTTTTAACTGCTCTAGAGGAGAGCTGTTCTTTTGGTGCCTTGCCCTGAAAGTGAGTTTTATGTATGCCATGTAATCTATATGTAGATCTTTTCAGATAGACCCTCTGTTATGAGCTGAGTTGTGGCCCCGCCCCACCCCCAAAGTGATATGTTGAAGTCCAAACCCCTAGTTCCTCAGACTGTCACTGTATTTGGACATAAAGTTAACATGAGGCCTTTCGGGTGGGCCCTAATATAGTATGACTAGTATCCTTTTTTTTTTTTTTTTTTTTTTTGAGACGGAGTCTTGCTCTGTCGCCCAGGCTGGAGTGTAGTGGCGCAATCTCGGCTCACTGCAAGCTCCGCCTCCCGGGTTCACGCCATTCTCCTGCCTCAGCCCCTCCGAGTAGCTGGGACTACAGCCGCCCGCCACCACGCCCGGCTAATTTTTTTGTATTTTTTTTTAGTAGAGACAGGGTTTCACCGTGGTCTCGATCTCCTGACCTCGTGATCCACCCGCCTCGGCCTCCCAAAGTGCTGGGATTACAAGCGTGAGCCACCGCGCCTGGCCGACTAGTATCCTTATACGAGGAGAAAATTTGGACTCTTCATGAAGAGACACACACAAGGGATGTACATGCACAGAGAAAAGTCCATGTGGTGATATAGTGAGCAGCTGTCTGCAAGTCAAGGCGAGAGGTCCCAGGAGACATCAGCCTGCTGGGTGACACCTTGATCTTGGATTTCCAGCCTCCAGTCTGTGGGAATTTGTAATGGCAGCTCTGGAAGACTAATATCCCCTCCAGTTTTAGTGAAAATTTGTAAAGCCCTGTTGTGTGATGTGGTGACAAGCAGAGAAATACAAACTTAATCTCTGCCAGGCGAGATGGCTCATGCCTGTCATCCCAGCACTTTGGGAGGCTGAGGCGGGCAGATCATTGGAGGTCAGGAGTTCGGTACCAGCCTGGCCAGCATGGTGAAACCCCATCTCTACTAAAAATACAAAAATTAGCTGGGTGTGATGGTGTGCTCTTGTAATTCCAGCTACTCGGGAGGCTGAGGCAGGAGAATCGCTTGAACCAGGGAGGTGGAGGTTGCAGTGAGCCAAGATTGTGCCACTTTGGGAATCCCAGCACTTTGGGAGGCTGAGGTGGGCAGATCACTGGAGGTCAGGAATTTGAGACCAGCCTGACCAACATGGTGAAACCCCATTTCTAGTAAAAATACAAAAATGTATAAATAAATTAAAAAAAATACAAAAATTAGCCAGGCATGGTGGTACGCATTTGTAATTCCAGCTACTTAGGAGGCTGAGGCAGGAGAATCGCTTGAAACTGGGAGGCAGAGGTTGCAGTGAGCCAAGATTGCACCAGTGCACTCCAGCCTGGGCAACAGAGTGAGACCCTGTCTCCAAAAAAAAAAAAAAAAAAGACAGAACAACAAAAAAACTCCACTTCATCTTATTTTATGGCTCCACTGTGGAGTGATGGTGAGGGTATATATTAGAGTTCTCCAGAGAAACACAACCAATAGGATGTTTATCTATACATCTATATACAGATGTTTATATAGGATATATATAGGTTGTTTGTATATCTATAGAGAGAAAAAAGAGGAGATTGATTGATTCGAAGGAATTGGCTCATGTAATTGTGGGCTGGCAGAATCGGAATCTGTAGGGCAGCCTGACAGGCTGGAGACTCAAAGAAGAGTTGGTATTTCAAGTCAAAATGCAGTTTGGAGGCAGAATACCTTTTTTGTGTGAGATCTCAGTCTTTTGGTCTTCAACTATTTGGATGAAGCCCACGTACATTATGGAAGGTGCTCCTCTTTACTCAAAGTCTACCGATTTAAGTGTTAATCATATCTAAAAAGTACATTCACAGCAATATCGACTGGTGTTTGACTGAATAACGGCACCATAGCTTAGCCACCTTGACATATAACATTAACCATCGTAAGTGGAGATGAGGAAGTGGTAGTCTGGGCCTACATTATATAAGAAAAGTGAAATTTCACCTGATTTAATAAAAGCTAAATGTTAAATGTTAACAATGTGATTTTACGTGTATAACATCACTTAATTGTTTGAATTAACCTTTTGTTTTAATACATGAGTGAGTTGACCATATATTTAGTTTTAATATACTCATCACCCCTAAATTTCTGTTGATGATATAAGCGTTACGTATGATATGGGCTGTGGACTGGTATTTACATATGCTTCAAAATTTCAATACTCACGCTAGGAAATTGCTTGGTCTATGCTTTTTGGCCTTGGTGTGACTTTTTGCCTTAAGTATCATTATTATCTTTATTATGGCATAAAGCAGTATTTTATACACTAACTCCTTTTATTTATTTATTTTTGAGACAGAGTTTTCACTCTGTTGCCCAAGCTAGGGTGCGGTGGCGCAATCTCGGCTCATTGCAAACTCTGCCTCCTGGATTCAAGTGATTCTCCTGCCTCAGCTTCCTGAGTAGCTGGGATTACAGGCGTGCAGTACCACGCCCAGCTAATTTTTGTATTTTGGTAGAGACGGGCTTTCACCATGTTGGCCAGGCTGGTCTTGAACTCCTGACCTCAAGTGATCCACCTGCCTCAGCCTCCCAAAGTGCTGGGATTACAGGTGTGTGCCACCACACCCGGCCTAGTTGTTCCTTTCTAAAGGACAGATACTATATCCTTTAAATCTGCTTGATAAGATACCCATTTCTATCCAGATAATGAAATGTTTTGGTTATTAAAGTATGCCTGGTATTTGGGCAAAACTAGAATCTAATAAATTGTCACCCACAAGTGATATGTGGGCTATCAGTGAACACTTTCCCCTAACTCCCCATGGCGTGATAGGAAGCCATGGAGAATAAGAGTAAAGTGATAAAACTGGCAAGTGGACCGAGAAATCCAAGCCAAGAGAATTCTGAGAACAGAGAGCAGCAAACAGCTCTCTGTTAGCATTCAAGGACAGAACTGAACTTCAGATAGAGAAAAGGATGCTGCTTCAAGGATCAGGAGTTGATTCTCAGAGCCTCCGATGCATTGCCTTGGTGTCTTAACCTGTAGCTTAGTTTTCCTTGGGACTTTGCACCACAATCCTACTCTGCTACCGTGGGAATTCTTGCTTGAAAGTAAATCTAGGACTATAGTTGTGGTAATATTTGAGCTTTACTTTTCTTCTGTTACTCCTGTCCATTTGATTGAGGCTGAGAAAACTGGCCGTCTGTTAAATTGAAGTTGCTTTTCTAAGGCAATAGGCTCAGGCAGAATGGAGAGGTGGGGTCTCCTAGGTTACCAAGCTTGTGCGTCTTAAATGTGCTCCCATGAAAAAGCCTGGGTCTCTATAAAATATGTTGGTAACAGTTAAAGAAGAAGCCATTAGAGAGAGAGAGAGAGGAAAAAAAACCCAACTTCATTATGATTTAAATTAATCTCTACTTTTTATTCTTAGATAGAACTAATTAAAGTTCTAATTATTTTGAGTGCTTTAAAACTAGGTGACAGGGTTTCCCTTTCTCCGAAAGGGATTGGAATTTTTCTTTAGGAATAAAATTGATGGGTAGTCTGCAAAAGGATTCAAATTGTTTAGAAATATATGACCATTATGAAGCATTATTTTCTGTCAGTGTCTATGATTTAGGGGTCGTGGAAGACCTGAATATAATTAGTGATGTGGTGACTTAGTGAAGCTAGAAAAAAAAAGAATTGAATTTTCATTCTATCTTTGAAGGAAGAAAGACATTGTGAGCTTAGAAGCAATAGAAGAAGTCACAAAGTACACTTAAATTAGAAAGCTTAAATTTATTGTGTAGTGGATAGTCAAGAGGGAAGACTCTCCCACCCCATTCCCTCTTGGTAGGCAAATACCAGACAGAAAATATTTGTAGCCAAAATGGCTACCAGTCTTTATTGTAAGCACATCAACTCAAAAATAAAACAAGCAGAGGACATCGGAAGACAACTCACAGCTACTAACTGAACGTGAAGAATACTGTCATCAATAACCAAGTGCTGCAATTAAAATAAGATGCCGGCCAGGCATGGTGGCTCATGCCTGTAATCCCAGCACTTTGGGAGGCTGAGGTGGGTGGATCACTTGAGGTCAGGAGTTTGAGACCAGCTTGACCAACATGGTGAAACCCTGTCTCTACTAAACACAAAATTTAGCTAGGAGCGGTGGCGCATGCGTGTAATCAGCTGAAGCAGGAGAATCACTTGAACCTGGAAGGCAGAGGCTGCAGTGAGCCGAGATTGTGCCATTGCACTCTAGCCTGGGCAACAGGAGCAAAACTGCATCTCAAAAAAAAGCCACAAATACATTACAATACAATTTTAAAATGTGAATACTTTTGTTATTTGATGATATTAAGGAATTATTCTTAAAATATTTAGAAGTTATAATAGTATTTTTTAAAAGATTTCAGAGAGGCCAGACACGGTGGCTCATGTGTATGATCCCAGTGCTTTCGGAGGTTGAGGTGGGAGGATTGCTTGAGGCCAGCCAGGAGTTTGAGACCAGCCCTGACAACGTAGCAAGACCCTTGTGTATTAGATTCTTCTCACACTGCTATAAAGAACTATTGGAACTCGGTAATTTATAAAGAAAAGAGGTTTAATTGACTCAGTTCCACAAGCTGTACTGGAGGCATGGCTGGGGAGGCCTCATGAAACTTATGGTGGAAGAGTGAAGGGGAAGCAAGCACATCCTCACATGGTGGCAGGAGAAAGAGTGAGTGAAGGGAGAGGTGCTACACACTTTCAAACAACCAGACCTCATGAGAACGCACTCACTATCACAAGAACAGCAAGGGGAAAATCCACCCCCATGATCCAATGACCTCCCACCTGGTCCGTCCCCTAACACTGGGAATTACAATCCAAGGTAAGATTTGGATGGGGACACAGAGCCAAACCATATCACCCTGTGATAATTGGGTGAATTGTAATAATCCCCATGTGCCATGGGAGGGACCTGGTGGGAGGTAATTGAATCATGAGGGCAGATTTTTCCCATGCTGTTCTCGGGATAGTGAATAAGTCTCATGAGATCTGATGGTTTTATAAAGGGGAGTTCTTCTGCACATGCTCTCTCTTTGCCTGCCACCATGTAAGATGGGCCTTTGCTCTTTTTTGTGTTCTGCCATGATTATGAGGTCTCCCCAGTCATGCATAACTGTGAATTCATTAAACCTATTTCCTTTATAAATTACCTAATCTCAGGTATGTCTTTATTAGCAGCGTAAGAACAGACTAATACAGTAAATTGGTACTGCACAGAATGAGGTACTGCTGTAAAGATATCCAAAAATGTGGAAGTGACTTGGGAACTGGGTGACAGGCAGAGGTTGAAACAGTTTGGAGGACTCAGAAGAAGACAGGAAGATGTGGGAAAGTTTGCAACTTCCTAGAGAAGCCTTGTTGAATGGCTTTGACCAGAATGCTGACAGTGATATGGACAATGAAGTCTAGGCTGAAGTGGTCTCAGATGGAGATGAGGAACTTGTTAGGAATTGGAGTAAAAGTCACTCTTGTTATGTTTTAGCAAAGAGACTGGCAGGATTTTGCCCCTGCCCTAGAGATCTGTGGAACTTTGAAGTTGACAGAGATGACTTAGGGTATCTGGTGAAAGAAATTTCTAAGTGGCAAAGCATTCAAGAGAAAGCAGAGCATAAAAGTTTGGAAAATTTGCAGCTTGATGATGCAATAGAAAAGAAAAACCCATTTTCTGGGAAGAAATTCAAGTCTGTTGTAGAAATTTGCATAAGTAACAAGAAGCCGAATGTTAATCACCAAGACAATGGGGAGGATGTCTCCAGGATGTGTCAGAGACCTTTGTGGCGCCCCCTCCCATCACAGCTCCAGAGGCCTAGGAGAATAAAATGGTTTCCTGGGCCAGGCCTGGGGCCCCCTTGCTATGTGCAGCCTAGGGACTTGGTGTCCTGCATACCACCTGCTCCAGCTGTGGCTCAAAGGGGCCAAGGTACAGCTTGGGCTATGGCTGCAGAGGGTACAAGCCTCAAGCCTTGGCAGCTTCCACATGGTGTTGAGCCTACAGGTGCCCAGAAATCAAGAATTGAGTTTTGGGAACCTCCTCCTAGATATCAGAGGATGTATGGAAATGCCTGGATATCCAGGCAGAAGTTTGCGTGGGGGAGGGGCCCTCATGGAGGACCTCTGCTATGGCAGTGTGGAAGATAAATGTGGAGTGTGAACCCCCACACAGAGTCCCCACTGGGGCACTGCCTAATGGAGCTGTGAGAAGAAGGCCACTGTCCTACAGAGCCCAGAATGATGGATCCACCGACAGCTTGCACCATGCACTTGGAAAAGCCACAGACACTCAATGCCAGCCTGTGAAAGCAGCCAGGAGGGGAGCTGTACCCTGCAAAGCCACAGGGGCAGAGATAGTCAAGACCATGGGAGCTCACCCCTCACACCCAGTGTGACCTGGGTGTGAGACTTGCAGTCACAGGGGATCATCTTAAAGATTTGGCTCCCCTTCTGGATTTTGGACTTGCCTGGGGCCTGTAGCCCCTTTGTTTTGGCCAATTTCTCCCATTTGGAAGGGCTATATTTACTCAATGTCTGTACCCCTACTGTACCTAGGAAGTAACCAACATGCTTTTAATTTTACTGGCTCATGGATGGAAGGGACTTTTCTTGTCTCATATGAGACTTTGGACTGTGGACTTTTGAGTTAATGCTGAAATGAGTTAAGACTTTGGGGGGCCGTTGGGAAGGCATGATTGGTTTTGAAATGTGAGAACATGAGATTTGGGAGGGGCCAGGGGCAGAATGCTATGGTTTGGCTTTGTGCCCTAACCAAATCTCACCTTGAATTGTAATAATCCTTACTCCGTGGGAGGGACCCAGTGGGAGGTAATTGAATCACGGGGCGGTTTTTCCTGTGCTGTTCTCGTGATAGTGAATAAGTCACACAAGATTTGATGGTTTTATAAAGGGGAGCTCCCCTGCACATGCTCTGTCTTTGCCTGCTACCATGTGAGACGTGCCTTTGCTCTTCCTTCGTCTTCTGCCATGATTGTGAGATCTCCCCAGCCATCTGGAACTGTGAGTCCATTAAACTTCTTTGCTTTATAAATTACCCAGTCTTGGGTATATCTTTATTAGCAGCATGAGAACAGACTAATACACCCTGTTTCTACAAAAAAAAATTGTTTAAAAATTAGCCAGGTGTGGTGGCACGTGTACTCCCAGCTACAAGGCTGAGGCTGGGGAGGAGCTCTTGAGTTCAGGAGTTTAAGGCTGCAGTGAGCCGTGATGGTGTCACTGCACTCCAGCCTGGGCAACAGACCCTGTCTCTAAGCAGGTAGACAGAAGATTTCAGAGATACACACTGAAATATTGAGAGTTGAAATTACAAGATGTCTGGATTTTGCTTACATAATCTAGGTTTCTACAGGGAATGAGTGAGGGCATCGATATAATAAAGGTGAGGCAGATAAGTGAGTTATTTGATAAAGCTAGTGATGCGAGGTGTGGTGGCTCATGCCTAGCCCTTGGTAGGTATATGTGGGTGGATCCTTTGAGCCCAGGAGTTCAAAACCAGCCTGGACAACACAATGAGACCAAGTCTCTACAAAAAATACAAAAATTAGCCAGGCGTAGTGGCACACACCTGTAGTCCCAGCTACTTGGGAGGCTGGGGCAGGAGGATTGCTTGAGCCTGGGAAGTCGAGGCTGCAGTGAGCTGTGATTGCACCACCGCCCTCCAGCCTGAGAGACAGAGTAAGTGCCTGTCTACACACACACACACACACACACACACACACACGCACAAAAGCTGAAGGATGAATACATGGGGCTTCAGTATATTCTTTTCTTTCCTTTTGTTTGAACTTTTTAATTTTTGTAATTTTTATAATAAAACACTAAAAATATTAAAAATCCTTGAAAGACCCCAGTGACTTCAAGAAAAGAGAGAGGCCACCAGACATTTTGTGCTTCCAGATGGAAGTACACACTACCTTCTATGAAGTATTTATTGTTGCCAAAATATTCAATTTGAATCTGGTCAGCCTCTAAATCCTATTGCCAATTAATACGAAATACTGAAGATAGGAAAACATGTTAAATGTCATAATGAGATAGGATCAGTCAGAATCAAGAGCATGAGCCACTCTAGAATCCACCTGGCTTCTTCAACAAGTAGATTAAAAGAAAAAGGGGGTTGGGGCAGGAAGAAGAAACTCATAAATTAAGAGACTCATGAGACAGAGCCACCATTTGCAATGTATGGACCTCATTTGTAACTTGATTCCATCAAACCAAGAAAAATTCATGAGACAGTTGGGAAAATTTGGATACCAACAGAATAGTTCATGTATTAAGGCACTAGTATAATTTTTTCTAAAGATGTGTTATTGTGTTCATTTTTTTTTTTAAAGAAGGTCTCATTGTTTAGAGACACATACTGAAATATTTATTGATGCTGTGCTATGTGGTCTGGGATTAATTCAGATGATCTGGCAGGCAAGGGTCTAAAATGGGTTTACAGCTGAAAGGCACGAGACTGACGTGAGTTGATAGTCATTGAAGCAGGATGATGAATTATCTACTCTATTTTTGGATATGTTTAAGTATTTCCATAATAAAAATACTAGTTTCCACCTATTGTTATCATGGTAAGCATTTTCTACAGTGATTGATATCCAGTGCTCTCATACGTTGCTGTTGTCTTTATATGCACAAATGTAGTACTAGCCATGTCACTTTCCTAAAAATAACCTACGTGTTAACAAATGAATGTTGAGTTAAATAAGTATAAAACTTTATGGAATTTTATGTATCTTATAAAATAACAATTTATTGGCTGGGCATGGATGGTGGCTCATGCCTGTAATCTCAGCACTCTCGGAGGCTGAAGCAGGCAGGTCTCTTGAAGCGGGAGTTCAAGACTAGACTGGTCAACCTGGCGAAACCCCGTCTCTACTAAAAATACAAAAATTAGCCAGGCTTAGTGGCATGCACCTGTAGTCTCTGCTACTCAGGAGGCAGAGGCACAAGAATCACTTGAACCCCGGAGGCAGAGGTTGCAATGAGCCAAGATCCTGCCGCTGCACTCCAGCTTGGGAGACAAACTGAGACCCTGTCTCAAAAAATAAATAAATAAATAAAAACAGGGCCAGGCATGGTGGCCCACGCCTGTAATCCTAGCACTTTGGGAGGCCGAGGCAGGAGGATCACTTGAGGTCAGGGGTTCAAGACCAGCCTGGCTAACATGGTGAAACCCCATCTCTACGAAAAATACAAAAATTAGCTGGGCGTGATGGTGGGCGCCTGTAATCCCAGCTACTCTGGAGTCTGAGGCAGAATTGCTTGAACCTGGGAGGTGGAGGTTGCAGTGAGCTGAGGCTGTGCCATTGCACTCCCAGCCTGGGCAACAAGAGTGAAACTCCATCTCAAAAGAAAGGAAGAAAAAAAAAAGCAAAAACAAGAAAAACAGAACAATTTATTGCCCCATAAGGCTACCTTTGATATATCCGAGTGAAAGAAAGCACGATAAAAATCAGTTATGCTAGAAAAGAGATAACTTAGGAAGGTTCACTTAAGGGAAATACAACAAAATGCTCTTTGTTTTTAGTAGAACGTTAAAGTATGGGTGTGGATTTTTATCCCCCTTCTTACAATGTTTGGTTATGTGGTTATGTTTTGTTTCTAAGGCCTTAAAATAAATAGATAAAAATGTATACTATAGTAAATTGAGAAAATACATATATTTAAATTACATACTTATCTTCATCTAAAATAAGGATACTTTATCTAACAAAGTAATATTTGGGATTTAGTTTATGTTTTAAGTGAATGATAAATTATCTTGCAATGATATATCTTCGATGAACTCTTCTATTAAACATCTGTTTATCTGTGTATTTGTGCATCTACTTATTTACTTTGGAACAGGCAAGAGAAAATGGCCTTGGGACTTTTGACCTGTGGAAGTTTTGGATTTTACAGTCTGGATATGCGGAGGCTGTGGGCAAAACCATCTTCCTTCCACATTGTTTTTCTGTTTCCCAGTTCCTGGGCACTCAGCTGCCTAAGTGCTTCTCTTTTGCAGGAACAAAAAGAAAAAAAATGGTAATAAGCATCTCAGAACTCATTTGGGGAAAAAAATAAAGAAATGAATAGTTAATTTGCTGCTACTGTGATAAACTTTCTTTGTAAACATTGTCATCTCAAATTCTGTTTTGATAGAGGACAGTTGAAAACACTGTGCTTGCAGTGGCTGGCTGAAGTTTACACTTACTCAAAGCAAGGCAGTTGAGAATTAACCCAAAAACGAATGGCCTGACCTTCCAGGAGTCCTGATGCAGCCAGGGGGCCATGTGCTCAGGCTTTGCAGGGCAGTCATCCCAGGAGCCTGGTGGAGTGGAGGGAGAGGTCAGGAAAGGGAATACCTTGGCCTCCTGCTGTCTGTTTTCAGTCTTCTAAAGACTCCTCAGAGATGACCACAGGCCCTGGAAATGGGAGTGGCCCCTGGAGATGGGGTGGTCAGAAAAAGCAGAAGTGCAAGTCCAACATGGGATCGGCCAGCTGGGCATGCCTAGGGACAACCAGTCATCTAGGGACTGCCCAAGAGGCCTGGGCTGCCCTGCTGCCAGGGAAGGTGGTGTTTGGGGCATACTATAGGTTTTCTTTATACTCTGCCATGGGGTTCAGCTGCAGCTGATGGACCCTTGCCCAGGAGGGGTTTTAATCACTATAAGGAGCCAGACAAATGTGGCCCATGGACTCGACAGTATATATAGAAAGAGCAATGGCAATGGGTGTGCAGAGTCACTGTCACTAATTTTACCAAGACAGTTCTGATCTTAACTTATACAGGTACTAACTCTTACCAATAATTTTGCAAAATATTTACCTTGCTTGATTTTTTTTTTTTTTTTTTTTTTTTTTTTTGTGACAGAGTCTTGCTCTGTCACTCAGGCTAGAGTGCAGTGGCATGATCTTGGCTCACTGCACCCTCTGCCTCCTGGGTTCAAGCAATCCTCCTGTCTCAGCCTCCTGAGTAGCTGAAATTACAGATGCCACCATGCCCGGCTAATTTTTGTATTTTTAGTAGAGATGGGGTTTCGCCATGTTGGCCAGGCTGGTCTCGAACTCCTAACCTCAGGTGATCCACCCACCTGGCCTCCCAAAGTGCTGGGATTACAGGCGCCTGGTACCTGCTTGATATTTAAAAGTCATATATATCATATATATCATATATAAAATATATATATATATCATATATATGATATATATGATATATATGATATATTTATGATGTATATTTTAAAGTCATTTATATGTATATAAAATATGTATACATATTTTTTCTCTAATAGGATTACTTAAAGGATTTTTCCCCAGTACACCTAGAAACAATGATAATAAGGCTATATTAACACAAGGCAAGCTATTCCTGACTTTCTCATAGCCACTATCCTCGCTCTGTCCTGAGAGCCTGGAGAGTAACTTCTCTGTGTTGAGAAGCCTCAATGTGACTTGTACTTGTGTTTCTGAAACACAAACTGATCTGCTCAGTTTATTTGTTTGAAGTGTATGTTGCTTTGAGAAAAAAGATTGTTTTATTATATTCTATTTCCATGATTTTTAGGAATGGATCAGAGGAGGAATGTCAGAGCAAGATTCCGTGAGAAATCTGAGGCACAAGGTTAAGGAAATTCTCCAGAATTATACATACACCTGGAATTTAACTTCCCAGAGCACAGGGCTTTGTAGTTCTTGTTCACAGGTCTGTCCAATGCATAGAAGGTGCTCAGTGAATACTGCTAAATAAGCGAATGAATGAACAAGCCAGGATCTGAGCCCAGGTCTGTGTTAGTACTGAATGCTCCTATTGAACACATGCATTTAACCATATTTGAGATGTAATTGATTTATTGAACTGCAAGTTCATGAGGTGTACATTTGAAAGGGTCTTTATTTCTCTCTAGTTGCTGATTTCAGCCATGCCAGGTAGAATCTCCTTTTCCTGTCCTATCACAATGTTCAACCTCCATAAGCTTTCAGAGTAATCCAGTTCAAAGACTGAATCTCAAACTTGATTTAAATCTCTCTTTCACCTAGAGCATCTGGATCCTTCTCTAAAGCACCTGAAGGGAGAGAAGAGATAGAGGGCATTCTGTCCTTTTTCTCCTTCTGCCTCTTCCTCATTTGGGATCAACCTGTCTCCCCCAAAGGTTGGGGACAGAGAGGAAGCACTGGGGTCATAGGGAAGGTGAATGAACACTTCTCTGCTCAGCTGGATAGAGATACTGTCCTCTTATTGCTGCTCAGATGTTAGCTGAGTGTCCCACATCTCAGCTCCGTGACTCGGGCTCTGCCTTTGGTTGGACCTTTTCCAACTCTTCCTGCTGCCTTCCTACTGCAGGGGTCCTCTCCCCCAAGGGCAGCCATCTTGGTTGGGGTACAGGCAAGATAGCGCAACTCAGGCTTCATAATGTAGTGTCCCAGGAAACTCACTCATCCCTGCCGCTCCCAGCTGGGGGTACATAGGCTGCTTCTCTGGAGCTACCGCCCTGCCACAGTTTTCTCTCTCCAGTTCTTTTCTTCTCTGTGGCTCAGAGGAACACAGAGAAATCAGCCAACCTACTGCCTTAGCAGATGAGCAGCCAGTGAAAGGGATATTGGTCTTCCCCTCTTTAGGCCCCCCTGGTCTCCGTGTGATTCTGTTGATGACCCCACCAGTTGGTGGGTAAGGGGTGGGGGCAGTGAACTGGGGGGCTGGGATGCCTGAAGGAACGAGCACTGCACTTCCCTTGAGGGATTCTGATTGCCCGCTCCCCAGTGTTCTGATACAGTCTAGGAAGCTGGTATCAGCAGGGCTACCTCTGTTATCTTTTAGTAACTTCTGAAGGAGGTATATGACCCTCCTCTTTCTGAAGGTGGGTAACTTTGTGGTTCTCTATCCTCAGCAGTAGGCTTTTGTCTCTAATGCTGGTGCAACAGAAGACATACCAAGGTTTTTATCTCAGCCCCTAAGGCTTTTTAGTAGAAGGAGTAGAAGGAAAAGGATTTCTATTGAGTGATGTCATTAGTGATCTGAAAGATTAAAAAAATTGTAAATGTATGAATTGGGGCATTAACTGGCAGGCCAGGAAGATTCCAGCAGTGTTTGTGCGTATCTCATTTATTCTTTCTCTTTTTTTTTTTTTGACAGAGTCTTGCTCTGTTGCATAGACTGGAGTGCAGTGGCGCAGTCTCGGCTCACTGCAAGCTCCACCTCCCAGGTTCAAGCAATTCTCCTGCCTCAGCTCCTGAGTAGCTAGGATTACAGGCACATACCACCACGCCCAGCTAATTTTTGTATTTTTAGAAGAGATAGGGTTTCACCATGTTGGCGAGGCTGGTCTCGAACTCCTGACCTTACGATCCGCCTGCCTCAGCCTCCCAAAGTGCTGGGATTACAGGTGTGAGCCACCGTGCCTGACCGTCTCATTTATTCTTGAAGTCACACTATACTACACAGACATGAAGGTTGAAAGATGCTAGAGGTGGAGCTGTTTATAATGAAAACCTGGTGGCAACCTAGATGTTTAATATCGTTTAGCTTTAAAAAATGTTGATGTAGCTCTTTATTGATAGGAAAAAAGTTCAGCATATGTTACTTGGTGAGAAAAAGTGGGCTGTTGAGCAAAATATTTGCTATATGCATAGAAAATATATGGACTGATAGAAAAAATGGGCAGGGTAATTCTTGAGGGATAGGACTGACAGTGGTTTCATTTTTATTTTTAAATTTTCTGTATCTTTGAAACTTGTCTATGGCAAATCTTGTTTATATATGCAAAAGTTTTGTAAAGAAATTATACTATCAAACTTTTTTTTTTATTAATTTTTGCATACAAAAACAATAAACATTTTCTAAAAATACATACAAACAAAAAGATGCGTATCAAACATATTAGGAAGGTTGCACATGGGAAGTCGGGGAATAGAAATGGGGGGTGGGAGTTAAAATAAATAAGAGAGGGACTTTATATGGATCAGTGATAATAACTCAATCCTCTATTTGACAAAGAAGAGGGAGAAGGAAGAGGAAGAAAAAGAAAGTGGGATAAAGGATCAGAAAGGGAAGAAAATAGAAAAAATTAGAGTATGACTCCAGGGTAGACCTGTTTTGTTGTCACTGAGTTGGTTGGTTGGTTTGTCTGTTGTATTCTTCATGTTTCGCCAAGTTTGCCAGACTGGTCTCGAACTCCTAGCCCGAAGTGATCAACCCGCCTCGCCCCCCAGAGTGCCGGGACCACAGGCGTGAGCCACCACGTCCAGCCCCCACATTGCTTCTGGCCTCCGTGGTAGACCTCCCTGACGGAGCGGCCAGGCAGAGGAGCTCCTCACTTCTACCCAGACACAGGGCGGCCGGGCAGAGGAGCTCCTCACTTCCCAGACGGAGCGGCCAGGCAGAGATGCTCCTCACTTCTTCCCAGACGATAGGTGGCCGGGCAGAGGCGCTCCTCACTTCCCAGACGATGGGTGGCCGGGCAGAGGCGCTCCTCACTTCCCAGACGATGGGTGGCCGGGCAGAGGCGCTCCTCACCTCCCAGACGATGGGTGGCCGGGCAGAGGCACTCCTCACTTCCCAGATGGGGCAGCCGGGCAGAGGCGCTCCTCACTTCCCAGACGATGGGTGGCCGGGCAGAGGCGCTCCTCACCTCCCAGACGATGGGTGGCCGGGCAGAGGCGCTCCTCACTTCTTCCCGGACGGGGCGGCCGGGCAGAGGCGCTCCTCACTTCTTCCCGGACGGGGCGGCCGGGCAGAGGCGCTCCTCACTTCTTCCCGGACGGGGCGGCCGGGCAGAGGCGCTCCTCACTTCTTCCCGGACGGGGCGGCCGGGCAGAGGCGCTCCTCACTTCTTCCCGGACGGGGCGGCCGGGCAGAGACGCTCCTCACTTCCCAGACGGGGCGGCCGGGCAGAGGCGCTCCTCACTTCTTCCCGGACGGGGCGGCCGGGCAGAGGCGCTCCTCACTTCTTCCCGGACGGGGCGGCCGGGCAGAGGCGCTCCTCACTTCTTCCCGGACGGGGCGGCCGGGCAGAGGCGCTCCTCACTTCTTCCCAGACGGGGCGGCCGGGCAGAGGCGCTCCTCACCTCCCAGACGATGGGTGGCCGGGCAGAGGCGCTGCTCACTTCCCAGACGATGGGTGGCCGGACAGAGGCACTCCTCACTTCCCAGACGGGGCGGCCGGGCAGAGGCGCTCCTCACTTCCCAGACGGGGCGGCCGGGCAGAGGCGCTCCTCACTTCTTCCCAGACGGGGCGGCCGGGCAGAGGCGCTCCTCACTTCCCAGACGGGGCGGCCGGGCAGAGGCGCTCCCCACCTCCCAGATGGGGCGGCGGCCGGGCAGGGGCTGCAATCACAGCACCCTGGTAGGCCAAGGCAGGCGGCTGGGGGGCGGAGGCTGCCGCGAGGCCAGACCACGCCACCGCACTCCAGCCTGGGCAACACCGAGCACTGGGTGAGCGAGACTCCCGACTGTAGTTCCAGTAGCTCGGGAGGCTGAGGCGGGCAGAGCACTGGGCGTGAGGAGCTGGCGACCAGCGTGCCCAAGATGGCGAACGCGTGCCTGCAGTGAAAGGAGAAAAGGCAGGCAGCGGTGGCGCGCGCCGGCAGTCCCAGGCAGTCCGCGGCGCGGGCAGCAGCAAGCCGAGTAGATTGCAGCCTGGGCCCGAGAGGGAAAAGAAGAAAGAGAGAGAGAGAGAGAGAGAGAGAGAGAGAGGGAGGGAGGGAGGGAGGGAGGGAGGGAAGGAAGGAAGCTATACTATCAAACTTAATGAAAAGCCAGAATATATACTTACACCAGGTCTTTAGCATTTTAGGTGTCCTATGTCCTTAATTACTGAAGATTTTTTTACATTTTTCATCATCTCTGAGCGTTAAAGTCTCTGTATGTAAAAGCTTCTAGTAAGTTTCACAATCTGGCTTATATTTCAACAACTGAATGTACTAAATATTACTTGGCATTTACAAATGCATGTGGTAATTTGGAAAAGTGCCTTTCTTACAACATAAATCTTCCAAGTAACTTTGAAAGTTGTCGTAGTCATCATCTTGAAAACTAGAAAATGTGAACACTCTAATTTGTATAAAGAAATTCCAAATGTTGTTCCTCTTATGGTGTATTTTGTAATTTGTTGGAATCATTGAAGTGTTTCAGGGAAATTAATTCGGCAGGGTTTATTTAAGTGCCTAGAGCTTGATAAATTAGAGTGGAGTTTTAGCATGCAGAGAAATGGTGGCGTCATAGGACTGCATCTTTTTGTCTGTACAATTCCAGTATCAGCCTATAAGCTCTACGAGTTAGGAAACTTGGCTGTGGTTTTCCTGTGGTACTCATAGGACCTCACAGAATGCAGAATACGTGATACAAGTGATCATGACAAAATAGCGACCTTTTTACTCAGCAGTTAATATGTGCAAGGCACATACTATGTTTTTTATGCATTATTTCATTTAATCTTCACAGCAGGTCTCGATAGGTGGTTTTCACCCTTTTGGTAGGGGGCAGGGCTGGACTTTGCTTTGCAATGTATAAGAAAAATGCAGCTGGGCGCAGTGGCTCACGCCTGTAATCCCAGCACTTTCGGAGGCCAAGGCGGGCGGATCACCTGAGGTCAGGAATTCGACACCAGTCTGGCCAACATGGCGAAACCCCGTCTCTACTAAAAGTACAAAAATTAGCTGGGCGTGGTGGCGTGCGCCTGTAATCCCAGCTACTCAGGACCTGAGGAAGGAGAATAGCTTGAACCCGAGAGGCGGAGGTTGCAGTGAGCCGAGATCGCGCCACCAGGCACTCCAGCCTGGGCAACAGGTGAGACTCCGTCTCAAAATAAAATACAAAAATGCAACTTTTTTTTGTTTTTTTTTTTATTCCAAACTGGCCTAAATTTCCATAGTTATGGACATGCTTTGTAAAGCCGTTTATTAAGTAGACTGATATTCAGGTTAAATTAGAGCATTTTCTTAAAAGTCTGTGTCAATTGTGGGTTAGCTTTTTTGTTTGTTTGTTTTTACAGAGATGAGGTCTCACTATGTTGCCCAGGCTGGTCTCAAATTCCTGAGCTCAAGAGATCCTCCTGCCTTAGCCTCCCAAAGCTCTAGGATTACAGGCATGAGCCACCATGCCCAGCCAGAATGTGGGTTTGAACAAATTGAGATAACAGTGAGAAAAATTACCAGAGTTCTTTAGGATTACATGGAAAACTTTCTTTGTAAGAATGATCTTTTCATTGTTTGCCATGTTTTACTTTGCTGTCTATAATGTGCAGAATTCCTGCTAGTGATTGTCTCTAGGCCAGGCCACAGACTGGTATTGATCTGTGGCCTGTTAGGAGCCAGGCTGCACAACAGGAGGTGAGCGGTAGGCAAGCAGGCATTACCACCTGAGCTTTGCCTCCTGTCGGATCAGTGGCAGCATTAAACTCTCATAAAAGAGCAAATCCTGCTGTGAATTGATCATGTGAGGGATCTAGGTTGAGTACTCTTTATCAGAATCTAATGGCTGATGATCTGAGGTGGAACAGTTTTATCCCAAAACCATCTCCCCCGGCCCCTGGTCTATGGAAAAATTGTCTTCCGTGAAACTGGTCTCTGGTGCCAAAATGGTTGGTACAGCCAGGATACTAAATAGAACAATTCAGAGGCCAGGTAAGCACACAGATACTTCTAATGTAGTGCAGGATGTGCTGAGGCTGAAGGTGCTGGCATTTATGCTGGGCTTGAAGGATTTTTGACAAGTTAAGGAAAGTAGTATTAGCATAAAATTTTGAAGGAAGGTCTTGAGAACAGACTGATTTTTAAAAATACTGTGGGTAATTATGGAGTTATTGGAATTACTACCTGTTACTCATTCCAAATAGATCACCACCTTTAGGAGAAAGTTCTTTAGATGTCTCGGCACGGTGGCTTACACCTGTAATCCCAGCACTTTGGGAGGTCAAGATGAGGATCGCTTGAGCTCAGGAGTTTGAGACCAGCCTGGGCAACACAGACCTCATCTCTACAAAAAAAAAAAGTAAAAATTAGCCAGGCATGGTGGCTTGCACCTGTAGTCTCAACTACTCAGGAAATGGAGGTGGGAAGACAGCTTGAGCCTAGGAGGTTGAAGCTGCAGTGAGCTATGAGCCCACCGCTGCACTCCAGCCTGGGTGACAGAGTGAGACCCTCTCTCGAAAAAAAAAAAAAAAAACCAAAAAAAGGTTCAAAATTATCTGGATTCCTCAATCTGCTCTTTGCTGCTTCCAACACATTTTAAATTTGGCATATCTGTGATTTCAGATTGTTTTCTAGAGCAGTGTCATGGACATATTTTTTTCTGAATCTAATTGAAAGCACACATTAGAAAACCTGTCTGGTTTCTTAGTCATTCTGTTTTGCAGGAACAAATGTTCTCTGATTCCTCAAAGAACTTCTCTTCTTTTGGACTGCTGAAGCTTTTCTTAGGAACTGTGCCATTTCTTTCTGCTCACATTTATGGAGGGAGGGCTATGGAATTGAGGAATGAGATGGGGTCTATTAGATGTTGTAAGATTCGTATTCAAATATTTTAGTCCAGGCCGACCACAGTGGCTCACGTCTGTAATCCCAGCACTTGAGGAGGCTGAGGCAGGTGGATTGCTTGAGCTCAGGAGTTTGAAACCAGCCTGGGCAACACGGTGAGATCCCATCTCTAAAATTTAAAAAAACAAAAAACCCCAAATATTTCAGTCCAAAATAAAAAAGCAGAAGGAAAAGCTATAGTTATCGTTCTACACCTTGCTATTTCTACACTTTGCTAATTCAGAATTCTGTCACCCAAGGAATATGTGCATTGGAGGTGACTGCCAGATGCTCTTGTCCTTGCCAGGAGCAGTGTGGAGTTCATGGGAGCAGTGCCCTTTTCTTGCTGGGCACCTTGGCACTGGCTGCACACACCTGTACTCTTGGCCTCCCTTGTTTGCTTGGTGTGCTGTTGGTGTGGTGCCTTTTGTGGTGACACCCAGTGGGAATCAGGTAGACTTGACATACCCTCACCATCACCCTTTATTCCTCTGAATTAGGAACTGTGAATGGGATTTTGTTGGGATCTCTTCCAGACATTTTCCTGGCAGACAAGAAGGCAGCTTGTTGACATCACTGGTCCAATTGGCCTTCCTTCAAATTTGTCCCCTCTGACTTAAAACTCTAAGAGATATCCTGAAATTTCTAGCTTGAGGATACCATCTTACCACAGTTTCCTATGCAGATACAAGTTTTCCCTTAATTGTATATTCTGCAGTTTATTTTGATGGGACATCGATACATTGCTCAAGATATGGATGAATTTTCCCCCAAGTTCAAACCTCTTTAGTAGCTTAAAAATCAGTTATTCTCTGGATAAGTATGCTGGCAGCTGAAGATTCTGGGCTTGCATACAGCCTGCGGTATATCTCATCTGTGCTGTAGACAGTCTGTAAATCTGGGTTTGGCCATGGAAGTATATTGTGAATATGAACATCGGCTAATCCTAGTGAAAAAGAACCGCTATTCAAAATAACGGAGTGGAATTTCCCATGGGTCTTTGAATAATAACCATACCAGCTAACACTTACTGAATGCTTACCCTGTGCCAGACATGGTTTTCAATATTTTATAAATATTTGATTCATTTAATTCTCACAACAACCCTCTGATAGAGGCTACTCTTATTATGTCATGTCTTGCAGTTAAGGCACACAGGGGTTAACTAACTTGCCCGAGATGGTAAGTGGTAGAGCCAGGCTGTGCACCCAGGTGGTCTGGCTTCTGGGTTCATGCTTTTAAGCACTATATTCTACTGCATTTCAAAAGGTGGGACTGAGATTAGAGATCTGTGGTCTTCTAATGCTAGTATAAAGAGTTTGGATTTGCTAGAATAGACAGAAGGGAGCCAGTTTATTCTCAGTCGTAGAGAGGTGTCAAGATGAAACTGTCAAGATAATAACATTCAAATAGTTGCAATGGAGACATAAAAAGGATATTTTGGGGGTAGTTGGGGCAAAAGGAAAAGTTGTGAAGGCTGGCTACTTCCTCAGTGTTTTAGTAGCAATATTATCTGTTAAGCCCAGTGTTCTGCTTGAGTCTTTTCCTCAGGCAAGCATTCATTCACTCAGTAAACATTTATTCATCACTAGCCTTGTGTCAGCCCTTGTGCCAGATGCCTGGGATACAGACGTAAAAGCCATGGTCCCTGGCCAGGCGTGGTGGCTTATGCCTGTAATCCCAGCACTTTGGGAGGCCGAGGCGGGCGGATCACCTGAGGTCAGGAGTTCAAGACCAGCCTGACCAACATGGTGAAAGCCTATCTCTACTAAAAATACAAAATTAGCCAGGTATGGTGGTGTACACCTGTAATCCCAGCTACTTGGGAGGCAGGAGGCAAGAGAATCCAAGAGACAGAGGTTGCAGTGAGCCGAGGTCGCGCCACTGCACTCCAGCCTGGGTGACAGAGCAAGACTCTGTCTCAAAAAATTAAAATAAAAGCCACAGTCCCTGTTCTTGAGCTCTCAACTTAAGTGACACTACTAGGTATACATCAAGTGACTTTCAGTAGAAAATGTAAGTGATAAGAAGTTGTGTATAGGATGCCCTGGAAATAGAGTTTCAGAATTTCAAAAGCATTCATATTATTATTTCATTGTTTTAACAATAAATAGACTCATTCCTTTTCAGTGTGTGGGGTCAAACTGCAGATTCCTGACAAATATCTTAGATTAAGGCCTGAATCCATAGCACAAGACCACACGCTAGAGTTCCAGTATTACTTGACTCGAATTTTCCTGCTTTTGGTGATTTGTGTGTGTGTTCACTGGCTACTTGGCATCTAGTTAAATCACAAAACTCCAAGCCAAGACAGTTTTGGAGAATCCCTTGTGATCTTTAAAAGGGTAATGAATGAGGCTTCCCATATGGGAACCTCAATGAGTTTTCCAAAGTTCTCCATATCTGCCAGCATCCTTGGTTTTGGCTCCTCTGTTGCTGTTGTTAAGAAATGTTCAGTTGCAGAGTTCAGCCTTCGTGGGCTTGCCGTGGCGGCCTGTGTCTTCTGGGGGCTGGGGGGAGCTGGGGAGACCATGATGAAGAGGGCCATCTGTGCACATGCTCGTCCAAAGCCCAGACCAGACTGATACTGAATGTCATGGCTCCTTGTCTCATGCTTTTAAAAAATGCTGACCTCTGCCTTTAGACATCAGGCAGAAGTAATTTCTTGGAACTAGATTTTTCCTCCTGTGGGTGGATATTAGCGTTTATTTTGGGCTTGCTATTATTGGAGTGTAGGAAGGCTATAACAAATATGCCCTTTCTTGAGAACTATAAGAGTTTTGTTTTAAATAAATTAGTGGTGTCTCTTGCCTGAAATATACTAAACTATCCAGACTACTTAAAATTAACCTCTGATAACATTAGACATCGTGCTCATATGTGTGTAGTATTTTGATTATTTGTCACTCTGTTTACTGAGGCTTCCAAACCCACTTACATCACTTATAGAAACTTGGAATGACAATAATGAGTTTGGAGCATTGTGGAACATCCCCTCCAAGCCAGAGAAAATTCTATTTTAATGGAACAATTCATTCAAAAATATCTGGATAGATCTACCAGGAAGGGCATGGTGGAAGAATGTGAAAGTTTCTGCCATTAAGTACAATCTCTTCGGGAATTCAAATATGTTAAAATGTGCTGGCATCCCCTCTTTTACAATGGAGAAAACAGAGGCATGCGAGGTTAAGTAACTTCTCCAGGGTCACACACATGGTAGAGCCAAGATTTGAACTCAGGAACCCAGAATCCAGGCTCTTAGCCCTACACTGTTCCCCTCTCTGTAAGCAGATATGAAGTGGGAGCACCATATACTTGGAATGCTAGTGTAAAGCTTTGTTGAAATAGATGGCAGGGAGCAACTTTATGCCTAGTTGGCAGAGAGATGGCCAGATAAAAATGGGAGGAAAAAGTACTCGTAGTTACAGTGTAGAAAAGGACAGAATAACTTGGATTCCAGAACCAAGAGCTTGGCTGAGGCAGAGCATTTGTATGGCTTATGTGGCATGGCCCAGAGGGAGCGCTGGGCAAAGAGGGATTTAAGGTTTGAAACTGGATTAAGAAAAGCCTTGAATGGGGGCACGGAAGAGTGTGGGATCTCTTGTTGACCATGGACAGCCATGGATGGTTTTGAATAAGGAAGTGAGCCAGAGCAGTGGACAAGAGTACGTCACTGTGAGGGAAGTTGGCATGGGAAGAGGGAAGAGGGGAAGTGAAGCTGGGAAGACCAGTTAAAAGACAATTGAAATGTCCTAAACAATGATCATTGTCAGAACCTCTTCCATGGTTTTATGAAGAATCCACACGTGTCATTGTGCCCCAGGAGCTTGGCAAAGAGGAAGTGTCTAGCATGATGCCTGGCAAAAGTAGGAACCAAAAAGGTGTTTGTTGAGCCAAATTGGATTGAATAAGAGGATTGGCCATAGGAATGGAAAATAAGTCAATGCCAGGGAAATGAGAGAAGTGGCGCTGACAGTCTTTGATGAGTAATTGGCTGGGGAGGTAGAGGGAGAGAAGATGAAGCTTCTCCAGCTTGGGTGGCCTCGTCGCTAACCAAGGCAAGGGGCTCAGCAAGCCTGGTTCAGGTCCTTTTCTCTCTATGGGGCATCTTGATTGCCCATTGGCATGTATTAAGTCTATATGTGTTGAGTGGTGTGAGTGCTGAGATTTAACCTCTCGTCTTGGTCAACATTTTAACAAATACAGGCGTGGTTAATATCAAGCTAGTGTGTCATCTTCATTGTTGTCAAGTGAAGAGTAGTTTTGGCTGACAGTAGAATCGCAGGGAATATCTAAAAGCATTCATACTTTTTTCAGACACCTAGGTGATTCTAATGTGCAGCCTTGAGCCGTACTCTTTGAGAAACATTGGGGTAAACAGTCGCTTTTTTTAATCATAAAAATGTGTTTTCTTTAAGAAATGTGAAAAACATAGAGAAGTAGATTTAAAAACATTTGACATTCGCAGCAGCCTTAAGCTAAGTGCCATACACTACTGCAGTTTGCTGGTTGTTTTTTTTTTCTCTTTTAAGGTGGAGTCTTACTCTGTCTCCCAGGCTAGAGTGCAGTGGTGCGATCTCGGCTCACTGCAACCTCCGCCGTCCCAGTTCAAGTGATTCTCTTGCCTCAGCCTCCTGAGTAGCTGGGATTACAGGCGCCTGCCACCACGCCTGGCTAATTTTTTGTATTTTTAGTAGAGACGGGGTTTCACCATCTTGACCAGGCGGTCTTGAACTCCTGACCTTGTGATCCACCTGCCTTGGCCTCCCAAAGTGCTGGGATTACAGGCATGAGCCTCTGTGCCCGGCCTGCTGTTTTTAGTATCTATACCCAAATCACCACCCGGTGATTTTGAACAAACAGGAAACAAATCAGCATAGCATGTGGTTCCTGCAGAAGGCTGCTGGCAGACTGCAGTCAGTAGGGATGGAGTCCTCTGGGGATGTTTGTGCTGGTTGAACAAGCCCTCTCCATGTGTCACCGCATCAGTTTCTTAGGGCTGCCATAGCAGATTACCACCAGCTGTGGTTTAAACAATGGATGCCTCTCTCAGTTCAAGAGGCCAGAAGTCCAAAATTAAGACATCAGCAGGGTTGGTTCCTTTTGGACATTCTGAAGGAAAAACTGTTCCATGTCTGTCTCCTAGTTCTGGTGGTTGCCAGCAATCCTTGGTTCCTTGGCTTGTAGGCACACCACTCTAATCTCTGCCTCCATCTTTACATCGCCTTCTTCCTCATGTCTCTGCATCCTCTATTCTATTTCTAAGGATACCAGTCGTCAGATTTAGGGTCTATCCCGAGTCTAGAATAATTTAATCTCTAGATCCTTCACCAGTTACATCTGTAAAGACCCTATTTCCACTTAAGATTACATTCTGAGGTTCCAGGTAGACATGAATGTTTGGGGGACACTATTGAACCCCCACAGTCACTTAGGACTTACATGTGCGTAGGGCTAGCTGACACCAAGTATGGGAAGCTGTCTTGGACTCCTACCCTAACCTTGGGGTCCCCAGTTTTTTTCTTAGTACTCAAACAAGAAAACTAGTCACAAGCAATTGAGATACCCTGGGCCTGGGGTGGACCCCAGCTCATAGAAGATCCCTTCTTTCACATGTTGAACTAACTAGTTCCAAAAGGGTGTGTGTGGCGGGGGTGTGCAGAAAATACAGATTAATTAGCACTCACATAGAATTTATAACTTGAAGGACTGTTTCCATGGCATGTGAATTTCTTTAGCTATCTCTTTGCCCTTTGTTAATTTTTTAACATCTGTAAAGGGCATGATCAGGACAGGAGATTACTTTGGTCTTCGACTCTGACTATTTAGACACTTAAAGTACACTTAAGCAGACTTTGTGGATGAAATCATTTTGTCTGGATACTTCATGTGAAATGTGTAACGTATCACTTGGGTGAAGGGCAAAGCTCAGGAGTTGTGGCTGCTTATGATGCTCAGCCACATGCCAGGAATACTTTTGGAGTGTCCTTGGATTGTAGCCAGACCTGTCTCCAAGCGTCCTGTCTGTGGGCAAGGAAGCCTTGCTCAGACCCTAAGATATTCATTGTTACATGCATACCTCCCTTTAAGCAATGAATGAATGTTTGAGTAAATCAAATCCTTTAGTTTTTTTTCACAAAAGCTTGCTATTCGCAGAGGCCTTATGAACATGTTTATAAAGCAAATAATCTTGTTTTAAATGCTTTTGTGTAACTACAAATTTTATATTTAATACTGAGTTTTCTTTAGGTGTGGTTCCTGTGTTTAAAAGGCACTTATTTAGACCTCAGAGTTCCCAGTCTTGATACCAGCAGACTGAAGTTTCTCCCTTGGCCCCAGTGACCACTGTACTGTGATCTGCTGTTCTCTTCCAGTTGGCTTGGTTTTTTGGAAGTCTTCCTCAATGTGATGGGTATATGTGGGAGGCAGGAAGGTGCAGTGATAAGAGCATTGGAGTGCAGGGTTTGAATTCCAGGTCTTCCACTTTCTGACTTTGTAACTTTAGGCAAGATGCTTATATTTTCTGTGCCTCAGTTTTCTCATCAGTAACATGAGGATAACAATATCTGCCTCAGGATGGTCTGTCAGTTTCCTGTGACTGCTGTAACAAATGACCACAAACTGGGTGGCTTAAAACAACAGAAATGTATTCTCTCAACAGAAATGATTCTCAAAAATGAAGGCATTGGCAAGGCCATGCTCCCTCCCAAGGTTCTAGGGAAGAATCCTTCCTTGCCTCTTCTAGCTCCTGGTGGTTGCTGGCAGTATTTGGTGTTCCTTGGTTAATGGCAGCATAACTCCAGTCTCTGCCTCCGTTATCACATAGCCTTCATTCTGTGTCTCTTCTATGCCTTTGAGTCTCTCTCTCCTTACAAGGACACCAATCATTGGATTTTGGATCCAACTTAAACCAATATGACCCATCTTAACTTGATGATGTTTGCAAAGACCCTACTATCCAATAGGGTTACATTATGTGGTTCTGGGAAAATGTGCATTTTCTGGGGACACTGTTCAACCCAGTAAAGGTGATTATGGTGATTCAAATGAAATAAATTATTTATGGCACCTGGAAGGTACTAGCAGATACTCAAAATTCAGCAAATCACAAGAAGCCACTTTGTCATAAGGCTTGACTCATTTGCTGTACAATCTCATTGCTCCTTTCTCATTTGACATTTGCTGCTCTTGGTTATGCTGGGCTACCCTCATCTCATGTTTTTCACCGTATTTTGGGGACATCTAAGTGGCTCCCTAATATTTCACCAGGAATTTTCCCTTCTGCCATCATTCTGGGAACTCTAACATTCACGTCAATGACCCATCCAACACCCTGCCTCTGATCTATAGGACCAGTCCCTGGACCTTGTCCCTACTGTCCCCAGTCTCATAGTCATTGCAGGTGCTCTCTCTGCCACTTCTCACCCTTTGACCCTGGAATCTCTGCTTCAGTCTCTGTCTTTTCAGTCTCCCATGATAGGTCAAGCCAGCTGCCCCTTTCCCCCATCCTACCCGATGCCTCCAGTGAAAAATCATGTGACCTTACCAAATGGTTTCTCTATGGAGTTACAATTGCTGCTCCCAACTGGAACTTTGGAGCTGTTCAAAGACCCCTTTATTTATTTTAAGCAGGTTTCCTTACTCACTTCTCCCTGGGAGCTACTGGAGCATTACCATGTGTAGGGCTTCTTCACCCACCACTGACCCTGCTTACTCTGTCTCTCATTTCCCCAAGAAAAGGTAAAAGCCATAAAACACCAACAGTGACTTCTTCTCTGCCACTGCATCTCTGCTCATCCTCCGCTTCCTCTTTACTATTTCAGAGGTAGAACACGACCCCAATTCACAAAGATCAGCCTTCTGCCTTGGTTGAATCCTCAATTCTGCCACCTCCCAGCCCCTTTCATCACACCTTCTCCCCTTGTACACCACCCCCCGCCTTTTTTTTTGTTCGTTTGAGACGGAGTCTTGCTCTGTCACCCAGGCTGGAGTGCAGCTGCGCGATCTCGGCTCACTGCAAGCTCTGCCTCCCAGGTTCATGCCATTCTCTTGCCTCAGCCTCCCAAGTAGCTGGGACTGTACAGGCGCCGGCCACCATGCCCGGCTAATTTTTTGTATTTTTAGTAGAGGTGGGGTTTCACTGTGTTAGCCAGGATGGTCTCCATCTCCTGACCTTGTGATCTGCCCGCCTCGGCCTCCCAAAGTGCTGGGATTACAGGTGTGAGCCACCGCGCCCAGCCTTTTTTTTTTTTTTGTGCGGAGACAGAGTCTTGCTCTGTAGCCTAGGCTGGAGTGCAGTGGTGTGATCTTGGCTCACTGCAAGCTCTGCCTCCTAGGTTCAAGCAATTCTCCTGCCTCAGCCTCCTGAGTAGCTGGGATTACACGTGCATGCCACCACACGCAGCTAATTTTTGTATTTTTAGTAGAGACAGGGTTTCACCATGTCGGCCAGGCTGGTCTTGAACTCCTGACCTCACGTGATCTGCCCGCCTCAGGCTCCCGATCCTTATACCTTTCATGCTATCTGTGTCTCCACTGACTCCTTTGCTTGCCCCAGTCTATAAACACATTTAAACCCCCCTAAAAAGTTTAAACATCCTAAAAAGTTCCTGATATGGCTTGGCTGTGTCCCCACCCACCCAAATCTCAACTTGAATTGTATCTCCCAGAATTCTCACATGTTGTTGGAGGGACCCACGGGAAGGTAATTGAATCATGGGGGCTAGTCTTTCCTGTGCTATTCTCATGATAGTGAATAAGTCTCAGGAGATCTAATGGGTTTATCAGGGGTTCCCGCTTTTGCTTCTTCCTCATTTTTCTCTTCCCACTGCCATGTAAGAAGTGCCTTTTGCCTCCTGCCATGATTCTGAGGCCTCCCCAGCCATGTGGAACTGTAAATCCAATGGAACCTCTTTTTCTTCCCAGTCTCAGTTATGTCTTTATCAGCAGCGTGAAAACCAACTAATACAGTTCCCTGCTTCATTTTCCATTGTATTTCTTTGGCTTTCTCCTCTGGAAAGAACCAACTATATTGTAAATGGAGTGACCGTATATGTTTTTTAACTTCTTTGTGCCTTATTTTCCTTATCTATAAAGGGCTAATAATAGTACCTACCTCATAGGGTTATTGTAAAGGTTAAATTGTAATATAGGACAGCTCCTCGCACTGTACATTTTAATTTTAGTAGTAATGGTATCTCTTTGGGCTTTCATAGGACTGAGTCCACAGCACTAGTCTAGCACTGATAAACAATGTCATAAGTAGCTATTGGGTATGTTTCTGTTCTCAGAAGTCTGAAGGCTCCTTGAGGAACAATATTCCTATCGATCTTTTTATGCCAAGCACTTCACATAGTACATAAGATAAACATACACATACTCTCTCACTCTCTAACTAATGAATATAAGTAAATGAGTAGTTGAAATAGAATAATTTTTCTCCGTGAAGGAAAAAATTGGCTTCACCTATTTTAGACTTATCTCTGCCCCCATGAGACTGTGCTTTGACTTCTAGTGACATGGTGGCTCTTTAAAATTATTTAATAATTTAAAATTCTTAAAGAGGTTAATTAGTAGTGGCTCCCAAGGTAGAAATAAGAAAAACAAAGCCTTTCCATGCACAGCTCTGAATTGAGCCCCTACCATCCAGTGGGCAGTGGGCAAGGGGCTTGGGGCTTAGTGGTGAACAAGACAGACGCTGGCCATTGCCCATGCCCTGGAAGTCTAGTCCAGTGGAAGGTTGACAGACCTTTACAGATACTTTGGAAATACTATTTAATTACAAGCATGCCAAAGCCTATGGAAGAGAGCATGGGGGACCCCAGCAAGGAGAACTAACCTGGTCCTGGTGGCCACGAAGGGCTGGGGAAAAGGAAAGCAATGAGGAGGAGGAGCTTGCTGAAGTGGGTAGGGCAGAGGGACCAGGCTGCTTCTGGATGGAGGTGTTTATGTATTATGTCCACGCCACAGCACTCAGCAGTTATGTGGAAAAGACCTCAGAAAGTGCTGACACACTTCATTTAGGGAGGGTGATGGATTTCAGGGTGAATAGCAGGGACAGTGTAACCTGCATGTGTGAATAATCTTAAGCAAAAATGTAAGGAAAGGGAAAAGACATTTTAGATAAACTCATCAGGTATTGGTCTGAAGTAACGAATGTTATCTGGAACACTCTTTTATGAAACTGCTGGTTAGGTGCTTGCCATGTTGTATTAGTAATTTTCTGGTTGTTTGTTGTTTTTTTTTTTTTTTTTTTGACACAGAGTCTCTCTCTGTCGCCCAGGCTAGAGTGCAGTGGCGCGATCTCGGCTCACTGCAAGCTCCGCCTCCCGGGTTCACGCCATTCTCCTGCCTCAGCCTCTCCGAGTAGCTGGGACTACAGGCGCCCGCCACCACGCCTGGCTAATTTTTTGTATTTTTAGTAGAGACGGGGTTTCACCGTGGTCTCGATCTCCTGACCTCGTGATCCGCCCACCTCGGCCTCCCAAAGTGCTGGGATTACAAGCGTGAGCCACCGCGCCCGGCCGGTAATTTTCTGGTTGTAAGGTTTCACTTGTATCAACTTGTTGTTTACGCTCTCTACTGAATACATCCTCCATGTTTCAATCCTTGTGTCTTTTCTTCTCTCCTTTAATTTAAATATTACTCCTTGCAAGGACTGGTTCACAATCCAGTCAGGAAACTCCCTGCTTGCCCAGCTGAAAGTTGTCTTTCCCTGCTAGTGTGTCAATTCACCATTTCGCTCACTTTGCCACTTCTAATATCCTGTTTTGCATTGTTGGCATATTTCTGGTATTACTGTATTTGATCTCTGCAACTATATGGAAAATTTGGGAGCCTCATGCCTATAATCCAGCACTTTGGAAGGCTGAAGTGGGAGGATCCCTTGAGCTCAGGAGTTCAAGACCAGCCTGGGCAACCTAGGGAGACTCTGTCTCTGCAAATTAAAAAAATAAAGATTAAAAAAAAAAAAAGAAAATTTGGGAAAGGCTATACTGCATGTAAAACACACTTATTTGTTGAATAAGTGAATGGATGATAGGGATTAGATCTTACTTATCTGTGTAACAGCTATAGAATCTTCTTTATTACCCTGCACCTAGTAGATACATATCTGTAAGTACTGGTGGATATAGTCAATCGGGGAAAATATTATTTGAGACTGAAGCTTGCCTGTTTCTTGTACCCTTTCTTAAAATGATGAGGTGTGTGCAATTTTTTTTCCTGGACAATGTGAATCTGAAACCTTCCCAGTGAAAACAGTTTACTTTGTCTTTCGTCTTAGCCTTGCTGATTATATTGGCAAAACAGTCTCCTCACCAAAAACTGGAGCAAGAAATGCAGCTTTTCTCAAGATAATCTCAAATAGATTCCTCCAGGTGGCTGCCCAAGCGGAGCCACAGAACAAGAGCATTCTAATTGGTGATGGTTAGGGTTTTAGCATCTTTTCTCAAGAAAGTCAAAGAAACTCTCTTCCTGGCTTATCATGTGCCACTGGATTATTTTGATTGAGTTGATATGTTTGAAAACTCAAAACCTCTTGACTAGCCAGATGTCTGTGACCACTGAGTTCCACTGGTTTTTCAGGTCCCAATGATTAAACCAAAATAAAAGAAGGTGATGCCATGTCTGGCCAAGGGCAGACACTGCTGGTTGCCAAATCCCCAGCATTCATCACCCGGTTGACATGATGTTTGCTATTCTAGATGGAGGCAGGCAAGGCTTCAAAAAGGCCAAGCTTCAAGAGAAAGCCTTTAAGTAAGTCAGTGTCATTTGGAAATGATTTGATGAATAGGGAACTTACCGGCCAGCCAATATCATTTGTGATATATTAGCAGGAATGTTTGGAGCCCACATTGAGGGTAAGGGCTCTTTCCCACATGCCGCCCTTCATAGCTGACACATTACACATGTCTCTGCAGCATAACATATGGCTTCCTGAACTTGCAAGTATGGCCTAATGTGCTCTGTTGAAATCGTGTCTGTTTAAACAGTCTCTTGGAAAAGTGAGCCATATTCAATAAAATCGTTAATTTCATGTCTGTGAATGTTTCTCTAGAGCCCTTTAAAATATGATTTTGAAGGAGCATAGTAGAAAATTTGCATTAAGCTGTTATCAGCCTCTAAAAGGGTATTGGACTATCAATCCTAAATTGTAAATATTAAAATATTCATAGAGCATTAGTCAAGAAGGAACAGTGCAGCTCATCAAATTCCAGAAGAATCACCATTTAGGTACCTAGTATGTGCCAGGCTGTTTATGTGTGCTGCATCTAATTCTCAGGATAATTTACAAGGAGGTGGGATTTCCTGCCATTTACAGATAAGGACAGGGAGGCCCAGGGACACTGATGACCACCTAGAAGTGATGGAACTGGAATTTCAACTCAATAGCACCAAACTCTGAAGTCTGTCTCTTCTTTTCTACACCAGGAATTTTAAACTTGGGCTTAGGAGTGGGCTGGGTGGGGGTAGATATTTAAGCCAGAAATCATATGCAAGTTTTTGTGTGGATGTGCATTATTCTGAGGAAAGTCTGTAACTTTACCAGATTCTCCAGGGGGTCCATGAGGCCTCCAAAAGATTAAGAACCAGATTTTGGCACCACTCTGCCTTTTTTTTTAAGAGATGAGGAAACAGCAAGTGAGATTGAACCATTCGAAGGCGTTTGATCCAGTGTTGACTTGACCAAAAACTGAACCACAGGACTTCTTTCTAAATTCTGTGTGTATATGTTTTGTATGCCTGAAGGGGGATGGTGAGGGAAGGAGAAGGAAATAAAAGAAATAAATCACATATGGAGAAAAGTACACAAAATGATGTACGGTCTAACAAGTAGTTATAAAGTGAGCATCTGAGGAGCTGCTAATCAGACCCTAAAACAGAGCAAGTCCCAGAGTGGTCCCAGGTGTCCCTTCCTGATAGGATGCCACACCTTCACCCCAATCATGACCCTTACTTTTATAGTGACCTTATCCTTACTTTGCTTTATAATTTTTTTTTTTTTTTTTTTTTGAGATGGAGTTTTGCTCTTGTTGCCCAGGCTGCAGTGCAATGGTGCGATCTCAGCTCACCACAACCTTCGCCTCCCAGGTTCAAGTGATTCTTCTGCCTCAGCATCTCGAGTAGCTGGGATTACAGGCATACGCCACCATGCCCGGCTCATTTTGTATTTTTAGTAGAGACAGGGTTTCTCCATGTTGGTCAGGCTGGTCTCGAACTCCTGACATCAGGTGATCTGCCTGCCTCAGCCTCCCAAAGTGCTGGGATTACAGGTGTGAGCCACTGCGCCCGGCCATAATTTTTTTTTTTTTTTTTTTTTAATTTGAGGTGGAGTCTTCCTCTTGTCACCCAGGCTGGAGTGCTTACTGCAACCTCTGCCTCCTGGGTTCAAGCTATTCTCCTGCCTCAGCCTCCCGAGAAGCTGTGATTATAGGTGCCCACCATGCCTGGCTAATTTTTTTGTATTTTTAATAGAGACACGGTTTCACCACGTTGGCCAGGCTGGTCTTGAACCCCTGACCTCAAGTGATCTGCCTGCCTCAGCCTCCCAAAGTGTTGGGATTACAGGCGTGAGCCACCTCGCCCAGCCTATAATTTTATCATCTGTGTATACATCCCTAAACACTATGGTTCCATGTTTCCTGTTTCTATCTTTATGTGCACACAGTCATACTATTGTGGGTTTTCTTGTGTGTGTCTTGCTTCTTTCAACAATACTGTTTTTAATACCCATCGTGCTGTTGTATGTAGTTGTAGTTTGTTCATTTTCATTGCTGTGTGTTATTCTGTCGCTTGACTATGTGATAATTTATTTATCCATCATCTGTTATTGGAAATTTGGGTTATTTGTAATTCTTGCCTGTTATGAGCAATGCTTTCGTTGACATTCTAATGCATGTCTTATACACAGGTTGGGGAAAGACCAATATTTACTCAGCTTTTGTGGGAAACAAAATACCTAGTTCTACAAGAAAATAGTGAAGAATTCTTCTCTTCGCAGGCCCGCTTCCTTAATGCCTTGTGGAAGAAGAAAATTCTTTCAAGTGAATTCTCCTGTTAGCCTTAGCATAGGTTCCAGTTGTCCTCAAATTAGCAACAAAAATCAAAGGATGCACTCGTTGAACCTAAGTGATTCCAGGGCTCCACCCAGACTCCTGGGGTCAGAGTCTGCCAGATGGGGCCTGGGAGTCTGCGGATTTAACAAGCACCCTGGTGATTCTTGTGACTGGGAGACACTGCCTTCACCCTGATTGAATTTATAAGGCTGGGCTCCTTAGTTGGGAAGAGATTTGAAGAAAGTGTTCACATGATTAAAATCTTGGAAAACTGGCCTTTTGTTAAAAAAGTTAAGGGAGTTGGATTTATTTAGCCTATAAAAAATCTGAAACACGATTTAATAGTTGTTGGCAAAAGAATGAAAGTTTTGTAAATTAAAAAACAAATATTTGCTAAGTCAAGAGTGATTTAGGTCAATCAACCTCCTGCTAAAATCAGCAGCAAATACTGAGCACCATGGGGGTAAGAAATGAAGCCTGTTCTCAGGGCTTTCAGGGAGCTAAACAGGAGAAAAACTGTAAGCTCTCGAACAAAAACCAGGATGCGATATTTCATCAAGTCTAGACTGTGGGCTTCGGTTGAGATGAGCGAGTGGGTAGCCCCCAGGGAAGCAATGGAGTAGAGAAACAGAGAGAGGTCACTAGGAAAGGGTGGAGAGAGCCTGCAGGGCTTGAGCTAGGCTTTAGAAATACGCCTTTGCTTAGGCAGATGGGATGACAGAGCATCCTGAAGCAGTGGCTGCCAGTGTTTTTTCTTGTGATCCTCCAGTAATCTCGGTTCACTGCAATCTCCACCTCCCGGGTTCAAACGATTCTCCTGCCTCAGAATCCCAAGTAGCTGGGATCACAGGCATGAGCCACCGTGCCCAGTGAAGAAATGTATTTTATATCAGTCAGGATACACATACATGTAATAAATAAAAGTTTCATAAGACATTTAACTTTATTAAAGGTGGTGTATCTGATGTTTTCTATTTTTCAATTTTATTTCTTTAACATGTCAGGTTAACCAATAAACTATATAGCTTTCATAGAGTTGACAACTATAAGAGGACCAGAAGCCCAGTGTGGAGGCAGAGTCAGTCCTGCCCTATGGAGGGCATGCTACTTAGAGGAGAGGATTTCCATGGAAAGTGGTGAGAGGTAATACTGTTAGTTTGATCGTGGTCTCCAAAAGCCTTCCTTGATTCTAGAGTATGAATGAATTACTTTGGGATGTTATGATAAAATTTCAAACTTTACCTATTTATTTGACCAGCTCTACTTTTGGACAGTAGATTCACCAAAGTGACTTTTTGAGATTTCTTCTGATGCTTGGGGGCGGGGGTAGGGGAGAGGATTTGCTTCTGGATTCCAAAGAATGACTCAAAGTTCTTATTGAACATCTGTTTTGTCTCATGTTGTGATTGGCTATGGGAATTTTGGTATAGAAAATGGCACTGGAGCCGGGCACGGTGGCTCACACCCCTGTAATCCCAGCACTTTGGGAGGCCAAGGCGGGAGGATCACTTGAGGTCAGGAGTTCAAGACCAGCCTGGCCAACGTGTTGAAACCCCATCTCTACTGAAAATATAAAAATTGGGCCAGGTATTGTGACTCATGCCTGTAATCCCAGCACTTTGGGAGGCCAAGGTGGGCAGATCACGAGGTCAAGCGCTCGAGACCATCCTGGCCAACATAGTAAAACCCCATCTCTACTAAAAATACAAAAATTAGCTGGGCGTGGTGGCGTGCACCTGTAGTCCCAGCTACTCGGGAGGCTGAGGCAGGAAAATCACTTGAACCCAGGAAGCAGAGGTTGCAGTGAGCTGAGATCGCACCACTGCACTCCAGCCTGGTGACAGAGTGAGATCCATCTCAAAAAAAAAAAAAAAAAAATTAGCTGGGCATGGTAGCAGATGCCTGTAATCCCAGCTACCCAGGAGGCTGGGGCAGGAGAGTCGCTTGAACCTGGGAAGCAGAGGTTGCAGTGAGCCGAGATCACGCCACTGCACTCCAGCCTGGGCAACAAAGTGAGACTCCGTCTCAAAAGAAGAAAAAAAAAAAGAGTATGGCGTTGGATAGAATAGTTTTATAGGAGAAGATGAGAGGATGTAGGAAATATCTCCATGGGCAAGTTTAGGAAGGAAAAGTGATGGCCTCTTGAGCACTGTGCTTCTGGAAGGAGCATGATATGGCCAGTTGTGCATATCAGAGCTAATTGCAAGTATGATTAGTGGCCTGGCCCAGGACTAGACAACTCTGCTATTTGATCAGAATCCAGATTCCTGGATCAGAGGTCTAATTGAGACCCTACTTGGCCTCTAGTTTTAGCATGCTTGTGAGAATTTTAAGAGCAAAACTCTTTTTAAAATTTTTTGTTTTTAGAGATGGTGTCTCACTGTGTTGCCCAGAGTGGTCTCAAACTCCTCAAGCAATCGGTCTGCTTTGGCCTCCCCAGTAGCTGGGATTACAGTTATGAGCTACCACACGCAGCCTCTTACCTTCTCTCTTCTTTTCCCAACCTAGCTCTGCTTACTGTGAACCCCATTGCAGCACTTCTTGAATGGTGTTGTGGATTATTTATTGAAGATTTGCTTGTGTAGCCATGTTCTCTTCATCTGCTCCAAGAGAAAAGTAAATTCTGGCCTGCACTGAGAAGAGGCTCTAAATAGAAGAGAGGCATTTCAGACCACTAGGAATGTGGCATTGACCTTGTCTTCCAAAGAGCAGGATAGGGAGGATCTCTCCTGCCATGTCTTATAGAAATTGAACTCCCTAAAGAGTGGAGCTAATTTTAGGGAACACCTGCAATCAGATTTTTCTCTACTTAAGAGTAGAGTGCCTTAGCAACGTTGAAAAGGAAAATCCTTTCATGTGGCCATTCCTTTGCTTGAGTACTTTCAGTCCTGTCCTCTGAGATTTCATAGCCTTTTGATCTTCCCAGTCCAGTTTTAATTTGTTCAGTTTAGGTTAGAAAAGGATTTTGAAAAACAATACTTTTCTCTTTTAGGATTCTATAGGTAGGGATCATTGGTCCTAAATGTTCTTCAGTAAACTTTCCCTCCCTTTTTTCTTTGCTCGTAAAGTGCACTCTGGGGGAATAAGCTGCACTGTGTTTCTTGGGGCTTGATCATTTGCTGCAGTTGTTTGCACAGTTGTTAAGTTATGCTTTCTATCTACTAACAAATGATGGTGTGAGAAACGCCCTATTTCTTGTTTCCCTTCAATAGGAAGCTTGATTGGTAACTAAAGACAACATCTCGTGTCTTCTTTGTGAGTAAATTGCTGTAGTGGGAGCGTGGCTGATGTTGGTCCAGACACATTCTTACTTTGTTAAACCTATAAAGAGAGTCATCAAGGAGAGCTGCACTGTTCTACATGGTGGCCTCTGACTAACGGCACGTGAAGTCTCAAAGTTAAAAATTCACTTCTTCAGTGGCACTAGCCGCATTTCCAGTGCTCAGTAGCCACAAGTGGCTCATGCAGTATTGACATTTTGGGCCAGATTATTCTTGGTGGGGGTAGGAGGACTGTCTCATGCATTTGTACGTTGTAGGACGTTCAGCAGCACACCTGGTCTCCACCTACTCAATGCCAGTAGCACTCTATAGACATAACGACCAAAATGTTTCCAGAGATTGCCAAATGACCCCACAGGGCAAAACAAATCCTGGTTAAGAATCACTGGCTTTGTGGCTATAGTATTTGAAAACCCAGAGAGAGAACATTTCCATGATGGCAGACAGTCCTGTTCTAGAATAATTCCTAGCAGAGTTTGGGGAATTTTATGTAATAAGAATTTTGAGCTTTGGCGGAATCACGGTGGACATCCAGTCCAAAGCCTGGGGAAACTGAGGCACAGAAAGATTATGGGTGACTTCAGGTCGCACAACATGTAAGTATCAATCTGGAGTTCTGGACTTCAAGTTCACGCAGCCCAGAGAACAAGCTGCTGATTTTTGTTCAAACCTGCTTCATTCTTACTGTGCACCTGCACTCAGTGTTGGTGGGGGAGGACAGAGTCCTAAAAACTGGGAATGGTTCAGTCCTGAGACGTTCAGAGATGCAAATTCTGGACACATCTCTTTTATCCCTCCCTGGCTTAAGGCCCTACATATGGGCTAGGGTTGGGAGGGTGACTGAGACATTTGATGGACAAAGACCTGTTGGGTTTCCTCATTTCCATCAGTGCAGAGATTGGGAACATACTCCCGGGGCCATGGAAGACTGTCATCCTATAAAATTTCTTCTTTTTAGTTTTTAAATCTACAATATCTCCTCTGTCTGCTTCCTTGTAAGGGTCGATCGTAAAGCTGTTAATACGAAATACCTGGAGGTTCATCTCTTCAGAGGCTGCAAGGAAGCAGAGTCTATAGAAAGCTTTGGGAAGGGAAAAGGAGTTTCTCCCAGGGTGTGGTGTCCACAGCTGAAGGGATCAGAAAGTGGGCTTAGCTCGGGGGCCTGGTGCAGGAGATGACTGGAAGGCAGCCTGGGCTCGCAAAGTGCCCAGAGGCTCTGATATGCCCAACATCTTTCCTTCCTCCCGTCTTTCCCTCATTAATCCCATGTGCTTTGACACTTCCCAATGACTCTTCAGTCACTGGTTCTATAATTCTCTCCCTCCTCTGCTCCCAAACCTTCAGTGGCTCACTGCTGCCTTTCATGTCTTTCTTAGTCTTACATTCAGAGCCCATTTGCTCTTATATAGAAATCATCTCTTTCCCTCCTAAGTGTAGAAACCAGTTTTGCACATATGAGTCCCTTACTGTTACTGTGGTTTGCAGAATTATTCAGTTGGGGTTTGGCGTTGACAATGATTGAGGCTTTGCTCAAAGCTCTTTGATGTTTAAATAGCTTGCTCAGGAAGAAGTTTTCATTTCTGGTGAGACTTTGTTGAGTCGGTAGCCCGGACAACTACTTAAAACCAGTATCCAGCTCAAAATTCAGGGCCTGGTAAACAGACTAGAAAGAGAGGCAATAAAAGCAGATGAAAAATTGTGCGTCTGTAAACCTCGGGTAACCTTGAGCTGCTGGTTTGGTTCTGTAACACTGTGGACAGAGTGAGCTGTGGATGAGGTCAAAGGCCAACGTGCTGAGGAGCAGCTGTCTAGTTCAGCTAGAAATTAGCTAATGTGTAAACCGGCCTCGAGGTCTTTTTACGTTGTTTCATATTCCTAGTGTTAGTTAAAAGAAGTAACTTTTATCTCAGAGTTTGGTGACTAGCCGTGATTTCATTGCACTATTTATGTTTTCTTTTGGGAAAGCGGCTTTCTTGGGTGTCTCCATGGTGAAGGGGAAGGTATTTTAAAACACGCTCATTTGGGCGCAGGCTTTAATTTGAGTAACAGGAGGGTGGGGGCTGCGAGGACTGCAGCCCTGCTGGTCAGTGCGGCTGTGGCCAATGTTGTTCACGACCTCTGTTTCTTCTCTTTCTCTACAGACCAATGAGTGGAACAAGAATGATGACCGGCTACTGCAGGCCGTGGAGAATGGAGATGCGGAGAAGGTGGCTTCACTGCTCAGCAAGAAGGGGGCCAGTGCCACCAAACATGACAGTGAGGGCAAGACCGCGTAAGCTGAAACACTGGTTTGCAGATATGCTGGTTCTGGGCTTTCGGGGTGTTCTCTGGAATCCTTAGTATCCATAGGGGAATTTCACACATACTCCCTCTCCACTCCCATGTTGAAATATGTAAGAAGATATTTGAATCTAGTTCCTTTCTCTCCAAATTCCAAGTCACATATGGAGCTCTACCTTGAATGCGTATACATGTTCCCAGGTATAAGCAAAGGTTTTACCTCCCAAGATTGCAACCAATTGTAGGTGAGACATGAATTCTGTCTTCAATAAGAAATAGCATAAAAGAGAAAAAAGTATTTTCCTATAACCCTCAAACCTTACTGTGTATTTATCTTAAACTACTTGTTTATTTATTTGATCTTCCTTAACATAGATGAGTAAGTACCCGAATAGTATGATTTGGCTTTATGGTTTGCTGTATGTAGTACTCTTGCTTGCCATAATTAAAGCTGTATATTTGATTAAGTATTTGTGTGTGTTTGTGCATGTGCATGTATTTGTTTATATCCATTCTTACGTTGGCAGTGTTGTGGAGAGAGCACTGGCTTTGGAGCCAGATAGACATCTCACAGGAACTCCATCACTTATGAGTTGTGTAATCTTTGAACCTCAGTTTCCTTACTATAAAATGGAGATGGTATTAGTTAACTGTTAGAGTAGTTATGAGTATAAAATGAAATAATAATGTAGGTTGGGTGCCCTCAGAAGCAGGCTCTGAGACAAGGATTTAAGTGCAAGTAGTTTTATATCTTTTCTTTTTTCTAACATGTCAAATGATGGTTATTGTGTAATTACTGTGAAACACAAAGTAGTAGTATATATTACTTAGGGACGTATACACACATACAATGCAAGTAATTTCTGTAGCCGGTGATCCCAGGAAGCATGAGAAAGGAAGAAACCTCTATTTTTAAGGTGTGTTATTGACAGGTTCCAACTTTGTCACTCTTTCTTGATGAGGATTCTGGGAATCTGTTTAGACCTAGAGCAGGGTTTGGCTATGTTACCCAGGCTAGACTTGAACTCCTGGGCCCAAGCAATCCTTCTGCCTCAGTCTCCCAAGTAACTGGGACTACATGCATGTGCCACCATGCCTGGCTACTGTCTGATTTTATAAATAAAGTTTTATTGGAACACAGCCATACCCATTCATTTAGGCATTGTTCGTGACTGCTCCCACACTACAAAGGCAGAGTTGAGTAGTTATAGCAGAGACTACATGGCTCACAAAGCCCAGAGTATTTATCTGGCCTTTTACAAAAAGGGTTTCCTTATCCCAGGTTTATAGTATGCCTCAGAGTTATTCCACCCAAGGGGTAAGAAACCTGGGGTATCTGTCCCTTATCTCCTCTCCCTCAAAGGTTGAGTGCTGACCAGGTACAGTGGCTTCTGCCTGTAATCCCAGCACTTTGGGAGGCCGAGGCGGGTGGAATCACTTGAGGTCAGGAGTTCGAGACCAGCCTGGCCAAAATAGTGAAGCCCTGTCTCTATTAAAAATAGAAAAATTGGCCAGGTATGGTGGCAGGCACCTATAATCTCAGCTACTTCGGAGGCTGAGGCAGGAGAATCGCTTGAACCTAGGAGGCGTAGGTTGCAGTGAGCTGAGATTGCGCCACTGCACTCCAGCTTGGGTGACAGAGCAAGACTCTGTATCAAAGTCAAAAAAAAAATGTTGAATGCTACTCTAGGGGACACCATGGTCATGGCCAGAAAAAGTCTAAGGGGTCCCCAACCCCCAGGTCACAGACCGGACCAGTACTGCTCACAGCAGGAGATGAGCAGTGGTTGTGCAAGCAAAGCTTCGTCTGTATTTACAGCCACTCCCCATTGCTCGAATTACTATCTGAGCTCCGCCTCCTGTCAGATCAGTGGCAGCATTAGATTCTCATAGTAGCACAAACCCTATTGTGAACTGCGCATGCGAGGGATCTAGGTTGTGAGCTCCTTATGAGAATCTAATGCCTGATGATCTGTCAGTGTCTCCCATCACCCCCGGTTGGGACCGTCTAGTTCCAGAAAAACAAGCTCAGGGCTCCCACAGATTCTACATTACAGCGAGTTGTATAATTATTTCATTACATATTACAATGTAATAATAATAGAAATAAAATACACAATAAATGTAATGTGCTTGAATCATCCCCCATACCTGGTCTGTGGAAAAATTGTCTTTCACAAAACTAGTGCCCGGTACCATAAAGGTTGGGGACTGGTGGTCTAAGGGGATTTTGGAATGGCACCTTCAGCTGTAGGTGCTCTATATAAAGAGTGGTACAGCACCCAGCCCACAGTGAGCACGTGATAAAGCCAGTCACCTACCCTGCTCATCCTAGATTAGTGGTTTGCAATCTTGGCAGCTTCTGCATTTGAATCACCTGGAGTGCCTTTTTTTTTTTTTTTTTTTTTTTTTTTTTTTGATGGAGTCTCTGTCACCAGGCTGGAGTGCAGTAGTGTGATCTCGGCTCACTGCAACCTCCACCAGGCTGGAGTACAGTGGCGTGATCTTGGCTCACTGCAACCTCTGCCTCCTGGGTTCAGGCTATTCTCGTGCCTCAGCCTCCCGAGTAGCTGGGACTACAGGCATGCACCACCACACCCAGCTAATTTTCGTAGTTTTAGTAGAGAGGGGGTTTCACCATGTTGGCCAGGGTGGTCTCGATCTCCTGACCTCGTGATCTGCCTGCCTTGGCCTCCCAAAGTGCAAGGATTACAGGCATGGAGAGCTTTTTAAAAATATTGATGCCATATTGATCAGAATCAACCCCAGATGCTCTGAATCACTTGGTCTGGGGGGAGGCCCAGGCATGTATATTTTTTGTTCTGAGGTGTTTGGTGGTAAATGTTGGGACTTCTGGTCTCCCTTTTGAATCACTACTCGGCCTTCTCTGTCCCTCTTCTCCCTCGTCCAGGTTTGCACATGTTTGTGCCAGACAACCTCTTCAAGTCATCCCAGAGGAAGGGGAGAGAAATGTTGATGATAATTTTGTCCAAGATAGTACTTAACTAAAGAGAAGACAGAAAATTTAGATGAGCAGCTTAGCTACAATTGTGATCACCTGAACAAATTTGAACCTTTTGATCATATTTATTACATGTGTTCTCTTTCTCTTTTTGTTGTGGTAAAATGTGTATAACATAAAATTTACCATTTTAACCATTTTAAAGTATACAATGTAGAGGCATTAAGTATATTCACAATGTTGCACAACCATTGTCACTTTCTAGTTCTAGAACTTTCTAGTCAACCCAAAGAAAACCCCGTACCCATTAAGGAGAAACTCCCCAACCTCCCCTCCCCTTCCTCTGGCAACCACGAATCTGGATTCTGTCTCTGGATTTGCCTGCTCTGGATATTTTTTATAAATGTAATCATATAATATGTGGCCTCTTGTCTCTGTTCCTTTCACTTAGCGTAATGTTTTCAAAGCTCACCCGAGCTGTAGCTTCTGTCAGTACTTCATTCTATTCTCTCTTCATGGTAGACATATACATAGCAGTTAGATAAGCGTCATCACCTCCATTTTGCAGATAATAAAACTAAGGCCCACATGACACAGCTTTTCCTGAATTTACCTTTTTGGGTGCGTGTGTGTGAGACAGGGTCTCACTCTGTCACCCAGGCTGGAGTGCAGTGGTGCGGTCACAGCTCACTGCAGCCTCAACCTCACAGGGTCAAGCGATCCTCCTGCCTCAGCCTCTCAGTTTAGCTGGGACTACAGGCATGCACCACTGCACCCAGCTAATTTTGGTTTGGTTTGGTTTGGTTTTTGTAATGATGGGGTCTTGCTGTCTTGTCCTAGTGATCCTCCCACGTCAGCTTCCCAAAGTGTTGGGATTACAGGCATGAGCCACCATTCCCAGCCTTCTATTTTCTAGAGAGCTTTCGTGGTAATTTTGCCCTGGAATCCACAGTTGCCTGTCTGTCTAGAGGCTTGATTTTGGCCCTCAAGGTCTTTCCTCTGGCTCTGCCCCGCTTACCTACATCCTCTTTCCCCGCTGTTTCTTCTGAGGTGGAGCTGTCTGCTCCCACCCTCCCCACAGGTCAGAACGTCCACCTGTGCACCCAGGTTCTATGTCCAGTCCAAAATGCCATCCTCCCTGGTTCTCTTCCTCCTTTTAGACTTTTCTTCTCTTTGAAATACTAGAAATCTTGATTTGGAACCTGGTATATTCGATTATTTTATTCTATTTATGTAGAGATGGGTCTTGCCATATTGCCCAGGCTTGATGTGAATGCTTGGCCTCAAGTGATCCTCCTGCCCCAGCCTCCTGAGTAGCTGGGACTATAAGGCATGCACTACCAAACCCACCTTTGTTCTATTGTATCAAATGAACAACAACAGAAATGTCTCCATTCTAAGAAAACCTTTGTTTTCTGAAAGACTTGAATCCCATACAGTACAGTAAAGCTCCTTAAGGACAGGGATGGTATAATCTCGTTGTATTGGTCTTTCCCATTGTTCTAGGCCCAAAGGAAGCCTTCAGTCGGGATTCGTGTAAATAACTTTTCAGGGTGATTCTTGTGGAGAAAACATTCTTTTTTTGCTGATAATATTTTATGGGTAAATTGCTTAGGGGTAAATTAACTTGGATTCAGAGGGGAAAGAATTCTTCTGGTGAACATCACAACCTGACTTGGCTCTCCAACTTCCACGGCAATTTAAATAGAGAAGTACTCAACCTTTACCACCTAGAGAGCCAGGCAATCTTGAAAGTCCCAACAATGTGGCAACAAAGGCAGCCATCTCCACAGACATTCTCCAGAAGCCTTCATAACCCAAGGTCAATAACCAGATGGGTGGTTGGGTAATGCCTTAGACTTCTGAGTTTCTTTCTGGAGTATTTCCTTTCAGGGAAAGATGAGAGTGCATGCCAGGAAATTTTCTTCCTCTAACACTGATCAAAGAGGGGTTAAAAAAAAAAAAGTAAAAGCAATTGAATGACTGGAATTCATTTAAGAAAAGAATAAAGGAAGGGTGGTGTCTTGGGTAGGAAGGGAACAAAATAGAGCAGGGCCAAGAGTTATAGCTGCAGGCTGTGTTTATGGAGTCAGGCCTGGCGTGCCTCTGCCCAGCTGTTCTCTTTCCATGGTGGATGTGAGGAAGTGGGAGGAGGTCAATGTCCTCAAACCTCTTACCGTAGAAGAGTCTAATTGTTTCAAGATGGGTTCCCTACATTTGGATGTACATTTAATTAAAGTTATGTGTGTTTGTCTTAGGAACAACCAGACTAAATAAAATCACTGCCGGCACTATAGTATTTGAACAAATACCACCTGGGCATGTGTGTGTAGATATAAGGAGTGTGTGCATGTGTGTGTGTTTGTGTCTGTAGCATTTTATGTAGCCCACTTTTCAGAAACCTGATCTTTTTGGCTATGAAAGCAAGAATTTGTGAGAGTATTTTTAGATGACTCTGTGGAGCTTGACTATAAAGTGGGAGAGGCAGGCCTTGAACTTTAGAAATCACTATAATAAGGGCTTCTCTGGCTGGTGGTTTGTTGCACATTCTCCCTTCCTGTTTTCTCAGTATAGGGATGTATTAGATATTTTACACCAGCAGTTCAATCTTGGAAATCAAGTTATACCACCTGATCAGCTCTCTCCAGTTCTTCTCACGTACAGCTGCCAAATTAATTTACTAAAACCACTACATATTATTTGTGCAATTGCAGCCTCCTACCTTCCCTGTGAAATCACCCTATGTCTTTTCTAAGACCTGTTGATATTTGTCAGAGTGATAAACTGAAGAATGTAATTGCTATATCCACTCTGCTTTGAGTTATATAGATTTTTGAAGTTGAGATAACCTCTTTTTATACTTTGCAAATATGCTTAAATGTTTGTGTTTCATTAATCTAGTTGCGAGGTACTCCCTGGGTCCAAAATGTTCTAGACTTTATCATAAGTAAATACAAAAGGAGAAAATATGCTCCTGGCCTCAAGATGCATAACACCTAGTTGGAAAGACAAGGCCAATGAAAATACTGGAGAATAATCATTTGCTAACCTGTAAAATACTGCATGTAAGGGGTTCAGGACAGAAGAGCTCATGAGATACTGGAGATGCTAAGAAATGCCTCCTGCCTGAAGTGCGATATGAGGTCGGCCTTGTAGAATGGAACCAGTAGGATATGGGTGGGTACAGGCAAATGGGGTTCAGGTAACAGCATGAACAGAGGCCACCCTAAATTGATTGTTTTGGTTTGGTTTTTTTGAGACAGAGTCTTGCTCAGGCTAGAGTACAGTGGAGTGGTCTCAGCTCACTGCAACCTCCTGCTTCCTGGGTTCAAACTGTTCTCCTGCCTCAGCCTCCCACATAGCTGGGATTACAGGTGCCCACCACCACACCTGGCTAATTTTTTATTTTTAGTAGAGACGAGGTCTCACCATGTTGCCCAGGCTGGTCTCGAACTCCTGACCTCAAGTGATCTGCCCGCCTTAGTATCCCAAAGTGCTGGGATTACAGGCGTGAGCCACTGCACCCGGCAATCACCCTAAATTGAAATGGTAACAGTGACACCATGACCATGCTTTCTTTCCCTTCTTTAAGAGCTCATCAGAGCAACTTGAGTTCGGGGCCCCACTCACTAGATCATTGGTTCTCAGCTCGGCTCCCATTAGAACCTGGGCAGCTTTGATAAATGCTGAGTTCTGCCTGCAGAGATTCTGGTTTCAGTGGTATGGCGGTACTCCTGGGGATGGGGTTTCAGAAAGCACTTTAGGTGATTTGAATGGTTTGTCCAAACCGAACCACTGAGCAGGACACTCTACAGTGAGAACCTGCATTTCCTAGCCCAGAGCTTTCCAACAGGTGCTACATTGTGATACATTATAGGTAGGCTGAGGAAGGCCCAGGAAGCACAGGTGAATTTTTTTTTTCTCTCTGTCTCTCTCACACACAAATACATCCCTGTATATATGCAATGTATGTATATAAGACTTGTGCACAAAATAGAATTGCAATGAAAGGTAAATTTTGGCTTAAAGTAAATTATATTAAAGTAACAATTCTTGAGTTTTTTTTTTTTTAAAGGAAGCAGTGTTGTATGTTAAAGCTGAACATAATTTATTGCAAAATTGCGCTTTAGAAGGAAGACATAACCAAGATTGTGGTGCAAAATTGATGAGAATAGATTTGGAAATTAGAACTACATTGGTTAAAATATTGGTGATATGGTTTGGCTTTGTGTCCCCACCCAAATCTTATCTTGAATTGTACTCCCATAATTCCTATGTGTTGTGGGAGGGACCTGGTGGGAGATAAGTTGAATCCTGGGGCAGTTTCCCCCATACTGTTCTTGCGGTAGTGAATAAGTCTCACGAGATCTGATGATTTTAATAGGGGTTTCTGCTTTTGCTTCTTCCTCATTTTTCTCTTGCCGTCGCTATGTAAGAAGTGCCTTTCACTTCCTGCCATGATTCTGAGGCCTCCCCAGCCATGTGGAACTATAAGTCCAATTAAACCTCTTTTTCTTCCCAGTCTCGGATATGTTTTATCAGCAGCGTGAAAATGGACTAACATAGTAAATTGGTACCAGTAGAGTGGGGCATTGCTGAAAAGATACATGAAAATGTGGAAGCGACTTTGGAACCTGGTAACAGGCAGAGGTTGGAACAGTTTGGAGGGCTCAGAAGAAGACAGGAAAATGTGGGAAGGTTTGGAACTTCCTAGAGACTTGTTGAATGGCTTTGCCAGAATGCTGATAGCAATATGGACAATAGGGTCCAGGCTGAGGTGGTCTCAGATGGAGATGAGAAACTTGTTGGGAACTGGAGTAAAGGTGACTCTTGTTATGTTTTAGCAAAGAGACTGGTGGCATTTTGCCCCTGCCCTAGTGATTTGTGGAAATTTGAACTTGAGAAAGATGATTTAGGGTATTTGGCAGAATAAATTTCTAAGCAGCAAAGCATTCAAGAGGTAACTTGGGTACTGTTAAAGGCATTCAGTTTTATAAGGGAAGCAAAGCATAAAAGTTTGGAAAATTTGCAGCCTATTAGATAGAAAAGAAAAATTCATTTTCTGTGGAGAAACTCAAGCCAGCTGCAGAAATTTGTATAAGTAGCAAGGAGCCTAATGTTAATCCCCAAGACCATGGGGAAAATGTCTCCAGGCCATGCCAGAGACCTTCACGGCAGCCTCTCCCACCACAGGCCAGGAGGCCCAGGAGGAAAAAGTGGTTTCATGGGGTAGACCCAGGGTCTCTGTGCTGTGTGCACCCTAAGGACTTGGCGCCCTGTGTCCCAGCTGCTCCAGCTGTGGCTGAAAGGGGCCAACATAGAACTTGGGCTGTGGCTTCAGAGGGTGGAAGCCCCAAGCCTTGGCAGCTTCCACATGATGTTGAGCTTACAAGTACACAGAAGTCAAGAACTGGGTTTGGGAAACTACACCTGGATTTCAGAAGATGTATGGAAACGCCTGGATGCCCAGGCAGAAGTTTGCTGCAGGGGTGGGGTGCTCATGGAGAACCTCTGCTAGGGCACTCCAGAAGGAAATGTAGGGTTGGGACCCCCTCAGAGAGTCCCTACTGGGGTACCAGCTAGTGGAGCTGTGAGAAGAGGGCCACCATCCTCCAGACTCCAGAATGGTAGATTCACCAACAGCTGCACCATTCACCTGGAAAAGCTGCAGACACTCAACACTAGCCCGTGAGAGCAGCTGGGAGGGAGGCTGTACACTGCAAAGCCACAGGGGCAGAGCTGCACAAGACCATGAGAGCCCACCTCTTGCATCAGTGTGACCTGGATGTGAGGGACTCTGTGAGGGGGTTCCCAACTCTACACTTCCCTTCTGCACTGCCCTAGCAGAGGTTCTCCATGAGCACCTAGCCCAGTGTTGGGGCATTCAGTATTAACATAATTAATAAGAAACAATTCCTTTCTTATTAGGAAAGATTGGGCTCTCGCCCTGATAATTTGATAACAGAAATCAGATAAGTACCTAGGTAACAAAAACCATATGTCATTCATTCAGCCAGCAGTTTATTCATTCAACTTAGAGAGCTCGTCAATTTCCATCAGGTGTTTCCCATCTGATGCTCTCAGTCACCCTGAAGTAAATTTACGAAGAGGGAAGTGGGGATCAGAGAAGTTCTGCAATTAGTACAAATCGCCTGTTCTACATACTGGAGTCTGGGGGTGTGTCGGTGAATACAACATAGAAATCATTTGCGCTAATGGAGATTTCATAATGCCCAAGTACCATTTCCAGACTATCCTTATGAAGCCAAACAATCTTGAAGAAAAAGAACAAATGCTCTTGTTAAATGTCTTGGGCCCCGGGTGCGGTGATTCATGCCTGTAATCCCAACACTTTGGGAAGCCGAGACAGGCAGACCTCTTGAGGTCAGAAGTTCAAGACCAGCCTGGCCAACGTGGTGAAATGCCGTCTGTACTAAAAATACAAAAATTACCTGGGGTGTATAGATGCATCCTTGTAATCCCAGCTACTCGAGAGGCTGAGGCACACGAATCGCTTGAACCTGGGAGGTGGAGGTTGCAGCGAGCCGAGATGGTGCCACTGCACTCCAGCTTGGATGACAGAGTGAGACCCAGTCTCAAAAAAAAAAAACAAAAACAAAAAAGGATGAGGGCTGGTTCCTCAGTCCTTGGGTATGTCATCTTCCATCTCAGTGTTTTCTCCCTCCTGTCCTCAGAAGTAGTCCTGCTGATTCTATTAATTAGCACATCACGGGCACTTAAAGGATAGTAATCCTGTTTTTTTTTATAGCATTCATTTTTTACATGCCAGTCATTTATTATACCTTTTGAGCAGGGAAAGGCAACAAATGTTTCCATCTCAAACTTTCTGCTACATCAGTTCCTAATAGAAGCAGTGAACAGCTATTGCGGCTGCTTTTGAAATCACTGAAAGCCAGCCAGCCCATCACTTCTCTGCTGAAAAGATTTGTCTCTGGGCCAATAGAGTTAATTCTACAGAGTAGAATTTAGTTTTTCAAGGCTTTTATAGCTAAAATTATAAGATAGTGCTGCCTTCCTTACCCTCAGTATAATCTGAAATGGGAATCCAGACCTTTAATCTTATTGTTAGGATTGGCCTGCTGAAATATTCTGTGTGCACTAAGCCTCATTTGAACTCAGTGACCTAGAATTTAGCTATTGCAGCAAATGAGTGCCATAGAACACTTGGTAGGCTGGGATGGAATCCTAGACTTTTAGAGGAGAAAAGGCTTAGTAATTCTGTAGATCAGATGAGTACACTGAAGTAAGTGAATCTGAGTGACTTTAAATTGTCCCATAGCTTGGGGATGGCAGAGTTGAGACCAAAATCAAGGACTAATGACTTTTAGTTTATATATATATTTTTAAGACAGACTCACTCTGTAGCCCAGGCTAGAGTGCAGTGGCGTGATCTCAGCCTCACTATAACCTCCGCCTCCTGGGTTCAAGCAAATCTCATGCCTCAGCCTCATGAGTAGCTGGGATTTCAGGCATGTGCCTCCATACCTAGCTAATTTTTGTATTTTTTAGTAGAGACGTGGGTTTCACCATGTTGGCCAGGCTGGTCTGGAACTCCTCACCTCAAGTGATCCACCTGCCTTGGCCTCCCCAAGTGCTGGGATTACAGGGATGAGCCACCACGCTCAGCTCCAGTGTATACTTCTTTCTACTGTGCCAGTGGTCCTAAAAATCGAATGTGTATAAGAGTCACCTCCCGGGTAGGGGAGCTTGCAGGGCTCCTCCCCTGGTGTCACAGGATCCCGACATTGCGCATGTCCAGCCCATTCCCTGGTGATGCGGATCCTGCAGGCCCGGAAACCATACTTTGAGAACCACTGCACAACACTGTTGGGAAGCAAAATCGAGCTCATATCATAAAGGACACAGCTTTCTCTCCTAAGAATGTTAATTACAACTTGAGAAAAATATCCGTTTATGCCAGTATGTAGGTGTGCCTTGACGTGAGAAAACTCAAAAACTTCAGGCTAAAAAAGCAGATTCAAAACTAAAGATTTACATGACCTAAAAATTAATTCTGTGTGCTAGGAGAATAAAGTCTCTGCCTTCATGGCACACACAGTCTAATGGGGCAGACAGACAATAAACAGATGCCTCTTTACTGTAATGTCAAATACATTCAAGAAAATAAAGAGGACATTGGACTGTGCGAGTAAGCCTGGGGAAGGAAGCCCTCTCAGCAGATTCCTGAATGGAGTGAGGGATTCAGCTGTGCGCTTTTCTGCAGGAATGGCTTTCTTGGTGGAAGGAACTGCAAAGCAAAGGCCTTGAGGTGGAAGGACGCTTGATGTGCTCAGGAAACAGCAGAGAGCCCAGTGAATAGGGAGATTCCTAGAAGGCAGGTCAAAGAGGGAGCCAGGACACTGCGTGTAGAGCCTTGTATGCTACAGGAAGGAATTTACCTAATTTAAAAAATGTGATCTAATATTAAAAATATTTTAATCCTGTTTTTTAAAAATATTATTTAATATCATTAGTTTTTTTCTCTCCAGAAAGGCATCATAGAAAAAGAGTAAAATAAAAATATAAGCAGTTTGAGGTGGTCAGGATACAAGGCTCCTGTTGCAGAACTGAGATGCTGAGGCTCTCAAGGGATTGTGGGAAAAAGGTTATGTACCATTAAGTATTTGAGTCTCTTCCTGATCATAGTCACTCCTTTCTTGGAAATGAAGATTTTTTAAAAGGAAAGAAGGGAGTCATGGGTGTCTTAAGGAGAAAATACTCTTGGGGCAGGAAAGTGATCTTTGACACATTTCCTAACCTCTCTGAGCATCAGTGCTTCCATCTGTGAAATGAAGGTGTTGGACCAGTTATTCTTCTGCAACGTCCTAACACTCTGGTATTCTGGGGTGTGGCTAATGCTGGTAGGGTCTGGTGTATGGTCATTTCTTTGTGTGAGTGTTGGTGGCTTGCTTCATTTGGGGAAGTGAATATTGGTTGCAGAGGCAGTGGAAGGAACTGATCATGGTAACAGACGCCCTGGTGGTGAAGAAGGCAAGAAAGACTAGTTTGAGAGAAATTTTCAGTGAATAAATATGCCTGAGAAATTGAAGTCTTGTAAAAGTAGCCAGTGAGTTTGTATTTCCTCCCAATATCTATTTCAGCTGCTAATCAGAAACCAGAATAATTGTGTTTGTTATTATTCTGAAAGATAGAAGGAGCTTTCCGGGTTATAACTTAAGAGCTTTTGAATAGCAACAGTTCAAGCCTCCTTTGGCTTAAGAGCCTTGAGAATTATCCCAGCCTTGTCCCATGGTATTTATTTCGGGAAGGTTTGCACAACTTGTTGAGTGGTTTGGTAGGAAATGAAACCTCCCTTGCAGGCTCTGTTTGCTTCTGTGCTTGGATTATATCCCCGTCTATTTGAGAGCCCTGGCAACCCTAATCTGTCCCACTGAGAACACTGTTTGCTTTTTGCCAAATACTTCCAGATTTTAGTTTAAACTTTGATTTTTAAAGACTAGCACAACCAGTAGGTTATATCACGTAGGGTGTCACTGTTTTTTGTTTTTTTGTTTTTTTGGGACAGGGTCTTGCTCTGTTGTCCACGTTGGAGTGCAGTGGCACGATCATAGCTCACTGCAGCCTCAACCTCTCAACCTCCTAGGCTTAAGTGATCCTCCCTCCTCACCCTCTCGAGTAGGTGGGACTATAGGTACGTGGCACCTCACCTGGCTAATTTATTTTTGTACTTTTTGTAGAGATGGGGTTTTACCATATTGCCCAGGTTTGTCTTGAACTCCTGAGCTCAAGTGATCCACTTGCCTCAGCCTCCCAAAGTGCTGGGATTACAGGTATGAGCCACTGCCCGCAGTTGTGTGCACAGTGATTTAACAAATGGTGCCATTTCTCAGTAAAATGGTAAAGAACCGGCTCTAGATGCAGAATGCCTGGGTTAGAATCCAGAAATTACTTGTAATTTCTGGGACTTCGGGCAAGTTATTAAGTTAGTGCAAAAGTGATTGTGGTTTTTGCCGGACTTTTAGTGGCAGAAACCACAGTTACTTTTGCACCAACCTAACAGCAAACTTCTCTGCCTCAGTTTTCCTTATCTGTTAAATAGGAGTAATAAAGTTCACTCCAACCCCTCATAGGCTTGTTGTGAGGATGAAATGAGTTAAAACTTAAGATGTCCCTAGCATGTAATGTTTCCATAGAGTACCTGCTATTATTATTGATGTTGTTGTTATTTAATTGCCTCAGACTGGTTTAGAAATGAGGGAACTGAAGTTAAGCACTGCAGCAAGAAGGCAGCTGACCAGCCTTGTCACCTGGGCCTCCTGAGTCACCCTCCAGCCTCCTGGCATGCTCCCTACTGTGCCTCTGTTGGTCCCTCCATCATTCATTCAGGCTGCCAATCAGCTGCTATTCGAGGCTGCTAGGGACATCAGTAAGTTGACTTTCTCTTCAGGAAAAAGAAAATGAGCGAGAGAGAAAGAGAGTGCACTACAAAACTCTTATTAGCACTGAAACCTTGGAATCTTTCCAAGTGACAAGAGTAGGGACATTCCAAATATCAATAAGCAGCAAAGGGATCAAAGTCATTTTGTGTAAATCTTCAGGCTGCTTATTTGTGCCATTTTGCTACATTGCTGCTGAAGGGCCCCAGCTGAGTTTCATAAGCAAAGCTAAACATTTCCTATTGTAATGAAATGTAAAACAGCAGATTCCTTTTTTTGTGGAACATATCCATAAAATTGTTTTTATGGGTAAGTTTGTTTTCAAACGAACTTTGAAACAATGGGTGCCTTGGCAAAAAACGAAGGTGTGACCCTCTTCAATAAATAGTGTGGGAAAATTGGATATCCATATACAGAAGAATGAAATTGGACCCTCCTCTCTCCCCATATACAAAAATCAACTCACAAGGTTTCAAGACTTAAATGTAAGACCTGAAACTGTAAAACTACCAGAACAAAACATAGGGGAAACACTTCAAAACATTGGTCTAGGCAAAGATTTCATTGCTAAGACCTCAAAAGCACAGACAGTTATAACAAAAATAGACAAATCGGATTATATTAAACTAAAAAGTTTTGGCACAGCAAAAGAAAGAACAAAGTGAAGAGACAACCTGTTGAATAGGAGAACATATTTGCAAACTATTCATCAAGGAACTAATATCCAGAATACACAAGGAATTCAAACAACTTGACAATCAAAAAATAAATAATCCCATTAAAAAGTGGGCTAAGGACATGAATAGACATTTCTCAAAAAAAAAAAAGACAAACAAATGGCCACAGCTATATGAAAAAAAATACTCCACATCACTAAGCATCAGGGAAATGCAAATCAAAACCACAATGAGATGTTATCCTACCCCAGTTAGAATGACGATTATTACAAAGGAAAAATAACAGATTCTCGACGGATGCAGAGAAAAGAAAACTCATACACTGTTGATGGGAATGTAAATTGGTAAAACTACTGTGAAAAATAAAATGAAGCTTCCTCAAAAAATTAGAACTACTGTACGTCCAGCAATTCCACAACTGGGTATGGAATCACAAAGGAACAGAAATTGCGAAGTCCTAGCTAAAGCATTCAGACAAGAGAAAGAAATAGCATCCAAATTGGAAAGGAAAAAGCCAAGTTATTCTTGTTTGCAGATGATATGATTTTATATTGGAAAAAACCCAAAGACTCCACCACAAAACTATTAGAACTGATAAACAAGCCTGGGCACCGTGGCTCACATCTGTAATCCCAGCAGTTTGGGAGGCCAAGGTGGGCAGATCACTTGAGGTCAGGAGTTTGAGACCAGCCTGGCCAACGTGGTGAAACCCTGTGTCTACTAAAAAACAAACAAACAAACAACAACAACAACAAAAAACAGACGTTGTGGCACATCTCATAGCCAGGCATTGTGTCTGTCATCCCAGCTACTTGGGAGGCTGAGGCAGGAGAATCTCTTGAACCTGGGGGGCAGAGGTTGCAGTGAGACAAGATTGTACCATTGCCCTCTAGCCTTCGTGACAGAGTGAGACTCTGTGCAAAAACAAACAAATAAACAAACAAAAAAACTGATAAGCAAGTTCAGCAAAGTTGCAGGATACAAAATCAACATAAAAAATCAGTAGCATTTCTATATGACAACAGCAAACCATCTGAAAAAAATGAATCAAGTAATTCAATTTACACTAGCCACAAATAAAATAAAATACCTAGAAATAAAGTTAACCAAAGAAATAAAAGATCTCTACAATGAAAACTATAAAACATTGATTAAAGAAATTGAAGAGGACACACACAAAAATGGAAACATTCTTTAACAATATTGATTCTTCCAACCATGAACATGGAAGAATGTCCATGCTATCCAAGCAGTCTACAGATTCAATGCAATCCCTATCAAAATACCAATGACATTTTTCACAGAAATAGAAAAAAAAAATCCTAAAGTTCATATGAACCCACAAAAGCCCCAGAATGGCAAAGCTATCCTGAGCAAAAAAAGCAATACTGGAAAAATCCCATTACCTGACTTCAAATTGTACTACAGAGCTATAGTAACTAAAACAGCACGGTACTGGCAATGAAAACAGATACGCAGACCAATAGAACGGAATGGAGAACCCAGAAACAAATCCATACATCTACAGTAAACTTATTTTTGACAAAGGTGCCAAGAATGTACATTGGGAAAAGGACACACTCTTCAGTAAATGGTGGTGGGAAAACTGGATCTCCATATACAGAAGAATGAAACTAGACCCCTATCTCTTGCCATATACAAAAACCAAAATGGATTAAAGATTTAAATCTAAGACCTCAAACTATGAAACTACTATAAGAAAACATTGAGGAAACTCTGTAGGACGTTGGGTTGGGCAAAGATTTCTTGAGTAATACCTGACAAGCACAAACAAACAAAACAAAAATGGACAAATGGCGATCATATCAAGATAAAAAGCTTCTGCACAGCAAAGGAAATGATCAGCAAAGAGATAACCCACAGAATGGGAGAAAATATTTGCAAGCTACCCATCTGACAAGGGATTAACAACCAGTATATAAGGAGCTCAAACAACTCTATAGGGAAAAAAATCCAATAATCTGATTTAAAAATGGGCAAAAGGTACAGGTACAGTGGCTCATGCCTGTAATCTCAGCACTTTGGGAGGTCAAGGTGAGAGGATTGCTTTAGCCTACGAGTTCAAGACCAGCCTGGGCAACATGGGAGCCCTCATCTCTATTTAAAATGAATGAATGAATGGGCAAAAGATCTGAATTGACATTTCCCAAAAGACCTACAAATGGCAAACAGGTATACGAAAAGGTGCTGAACATCATTGATCATCAGAGAAATCCAGATCGAAACTACAATGAGCTAACTACTATGAGCTATTGTTGCACCCCAGTTAAAATGGCTGACATCCAAAAGACAGGAAATAACAAATGTTGGCAAGGATGTGGGTAAAAGGGAACCCTCATACACTGTAGGTGAGAATGTAAATTAGTATAACCATTATGGAGAACAGTTTGGAGGTTCCTCAAAAAACTAAAAATAGAATTACCATATGATACAGCAATCCCACTGCTAGGTATATACCCAAAAGAATGGAAATTGCTATATTGAAAAGATCTGCACTCTCATGTTTATTGTAGCATTATTCTCAGTAGCCATTATTTGGAAGCAGCCTAAGTGTCCATCATCAGATGAATGGATAAAGAAAATGTGGGACATATACACAATGGAGTACTGTTCAGCCATAAAAAAAGAATGAGATCCTGTCATTTGCAACAACGTGGATGGAACTGGAGGTCATTATGTTAACTGAACTTAGCCAGGCACAGAAAAACAAACTTTGCCTATTCTCACTTATTTGTGGGAGCTAGAAATTAAACTCATGGAGATAAGAGCAGAATGATGGTTACCTCAGGATGGGAAGGGTAGTGGGTTGGGGCTAAGTGGGGAGGTTAGTGGCTACAAAAATATAGTTAGATATTAATAGAATAAATAAGATCTCGTTTTTGATAGCACCACAGAATGAGTATAGTCAACAATAATTATTATACATTTTAAAATAACTGAAAGAGTATAATTGAGTTGGTAACACAAAGAAAGGATAAATGCTTGAAGTGGTGGATACCCCTATTTACCCTGATGTGATTATTCACATTGTATGCCTATATTAAAATATGTCAGCTGGGCACAGTGACTCACACCTGTAATCCTAGCACTTTGGAAGGCTGAGGTAGATGGATCACTGGAGCCCAGGAGTTCAAGGCCAGCCTGGGCAACATGACAAAAACCTGTCTCTACAAAGAAACAGAAAAATTAGATGGGCATGGTAGTGTGTATCTGTAGTCCCAACTATTCGGGAGACTGAGATGGGAGGATTGCTTGAGCCAGGGAGATTGAGGCTTTGGTGAGCCAAGATCGCACCACTGCACTCCAGCCTGGGTGACAGAGCGAGACCCTTTATTAAAAAAACCCACCAAAACTCATGTGCCCCATGAGTATATATACCCACTATGTACCCATAAAAATTAAAAACAAGGAAAAGAGCTGGGTGCAGTGGCTCATGCCTGTAATCCCAGCACTTTGGGAAGCTGAGGTAGGAGGATCGCTTGAGGTCAGAAGTTCGAGACCAGCCTGGCCAACATGGTGAAACCCCATCTCTACTAAAAACTACAAAAATTAGCCAGGCATGGTTGCATGCACCCGTAATACCAGCAGGAGGCTGAGGCAGGAGAATCGCTTGAACCCAGGAGGCGGAAGTTGCCATAAGCCAAGATTGCACCATTGCACTCCAGCCTGGGCGACAGAATGAGACACTATCTCAAGAGACAACAACAACAACAAGGAAATCAGCATATCAAAAGGATATCTGCACTTGCACTATTTACAATTCACAATAGTAAAGATATGCAGTCAACCCAAGTGTCAATCAATGGACCAATAGATAAAGAAAATGTGGTACCACATACACAATGGAATACTATTTGGCCATAAAAAGAATGAAATCCTGTCATTTGCAGCAACATAGATGGAACTGGGGGTTATTATGTTAAGTAAAATAAGACAGGCACAGAAAGACAGATGCCACATGTTCTCACTAATATGTGGGAACCAAACAAATGAACAAACAAAAACAACAAAAACCTGATCTCAGCCGGGCGCAGTGGCTCACGCCTATAATCCCAACACTTTGGGAGACTGAGGCAGGTGGATCTTCTGAGGTCAGGAGTTCAAGACCAGCCTGACCAACATGGTGAAACTCCGTCTCTACTAAAAATACAAAATTAGCCAGGCGTGGTGGTGCATGCCTGTAATCCCAGCTACTCAGGAGGCTGAGGCAGGAGAATCGCTTGAATCCGGGAGGCAGAGGTTGCAGTGAGCCGAGATCACACAATTGCACTCCAGCCTGGGCAACAGAGCGAGACTCCGTCTCAAAAAAACAAAACAAAAAAGCCTGATCTCGTGAAGACAGAGAATAGAATGATAGATATTAGAGCATGGGACGGGTGTGTGCTGTGGGTGGGGGGGGTGTGGATAAAGAGAGTAGAAACATATAGTTAGATCTACAAATGAATAAATCCCACTATTAGATAGACTAGAGTGACTATAGTTAGCAACAATGTCTTGTCTATTGCAAAGTATGTGGAAGAGAGGACTTTAAATGTTACCCACACATGGAAATGATAAATATTCAAGGTGATGTATATCCCAAATGCTCTGATCTGAATTACAATCTATGCATGTAACAAATATTCACATATACTCCATAATAATTAAAATATTTTGTGTCAGTAAAAAAATTTTTAAACGTATTTTTAAAAGGAAAAAATGATGGTGTGAAGTTTTAAACTTATTCTATGTTTAGTGCAGTGCTTCTCAAACTTGGATGTGTACACGGAACCAGCTGGGATCTTGTAAAAGCAGCTTTTGATTCAGTAGATTCGGAGTGGTGCCTGAGAGTCTGCATTTCTAACATGCTCCTGTTCCCCAGGCCACTCTTTTTGAGGTAGCCAAGACTTCGGCTGTCAAAGTGTTATTTCAGCTACGTCAGAATCTGGATAGTACCCTGGCCGGGCATGGTGGCTCACGCCTATAATCCCAGCACTTTGGGAGGCTGAGATGGGAGGATTGCTAGAGTCCAGGAATTCGAGAGTCTGGTTAGTACCTGCTATCCCAGGCAGTGACCAGCATCCCAGTCACTGGGCTTGAGTTAGGAAGTAGATAAAAGGTTTTTATACTCTTCGCATCTCCACAGCTCCACTGCATTCTTGACCTATCTAAATGAAGAGGTAGACGGGTTTGGTGGCTCACACCTGTAACCCAGTTTGGGAGAATCACTTGAGGCCAGGAATTTGAGACCAGGCTGGGCAACAGAGTGAGACCCTGTTTCTGTGAATTTTTTTTTTTTTAAAGAAAGGGGAAAAAAAACTCTCTTAATGTTATAAATATATTGGCATATAGACTTTTGAATGACATTTCATGTCTTTAAAAGGAAAGCCCACACTTTTTAATCCCTAACTCATTTTATGAGGCCAGCATCATCCTGATACCAAAGCCTGGCAGAGACACAACAACAAAAGAGAATTTTAGACCAATATCCCTGGTGAACATCGATGCAAAAATCCTCAATAAAATACTGGCAAACGGAATCCAGCAGCAAAAAGCTTATCCACCAAGATCAAGTGGGTTTCATCCCTGAGATGCAAGGCTGGTTCAACATACACAAATCAATAAATGTGATCCAGCATATAAACAGAACCAAGGACAAAAACCACATGATTATCTCAACAGATGCAGAAAAGGCCTTTGACGAAATTCAACAGCCCTTCATGCTAAAAACTCTCAATAAATTAGGTATTGATGGGACGTATCTCAAAATAATAGCTATTTATGACAAACCCACAGCCAATATCATACTGAATGGGCAAAAACTGGAAGCATTCCCTTTGCAACCTGGCACAAGACAGGAATGCCCTCTCTCACCACTCCTATTCAACATAGTGTTGGAATTTCTGGCCAGGGCAATCAGGCAGGAGAAAGAAATAAAGAGTATTCAATTAGGAAAAGAGGAGGTCAAGTTGTCCCTGTTTGCAGATGACATGATTGTATATCTAGAAAACTCCATCATCTCAGCCCAAAATCCCCTTAAGCTGATAAACAACTTCAGCAAAGTCTCAGGATACAAAATCAATGTGCAAAAATCACAAGCATTCTTATACACTAAGAACAGACAAACAGAGAGCCAAATCATGGGTGAACTCCCATTCACAATTGCTTCAAAGAGAATAAAATACCTAGGAATCCAACTTACAAGGGATGTGAAGGACCTCTTCAAGGAGAACTACAAACCACTGCTCAGTGAAATAAAAGAAGACACAAACAAATGGAAGAACATTCTATGCTGATGGATAGGAAGAATCAATATCATGAAAATGGCCATACTGCCCAAGGTAATTTATAGATTCATTGCCATCCCCATGAAGCTACCAATGACTTTCTTCACAGAATTGGAAAAAACTACTTTAATGTTCATATGGAACCAAAAAAGAGCCCACATTGCCAAGTCAATCCTAAGCCCAAAGAACAAAGCTGGAGGCATCACGCTACCTGACTTCAAACTATACTACAAGTCTACAATAATCAAAACAGCATGGTGCTGGTACCAAAACAGAGATGTAGTACCAATGGAACAGAACAGAGCCCTCGGAAATAATACCACACATCTACAATCATCTGATCTTTGACAAACCTGACAAAAACAAGAAATGGGGAGAGGATTCCCTATTTAATAAATGGTGCTGGGAAAACTGGCTAGAAATATGTAGAAAGCTGAACTGGATCCCTTTCTTACACCTTATACGAAAATTAATTCAAGGTGGATTAAAGACTTACACGTTAACCTAAAACCATAAAAAACCCTAGAAGAAAATCTAGGCAATACCATTCAGGACATAGGCATGGGCAAGGACTTCATGACTAAAACACCAAAAGCAATGGCAACAAAAGCCAAAATTGACAAATGGGATTAATTAAACTAAAGCGCTTCTGCATAGCAAAAGAAACTACCATCAGAGTGAACTGGCAACCTACAGAATGGGAAAAAATTTTTGCAATCTATTCATCTGACAAAGGGCTAATATCCAGAATCTACAAAGAACGCAAACAAATTTACAAGAAAAAAACAACCCCATCAAAAAATGGGCAAAGGATATGAACAGACACTTCTCAAAAGAAGACATTTATGCAGCCAACAAACACAGGAAAAAATGCTCACCATCATTGGCCATCAGAGAAATGCAAATCAAAACCACAATGAGATACCATCTCACACCAGTTAGAATGGCGATCATTAAAAAGTCAAGAAACAACAGGTGCTGGAGAGGATGTGAAGAAATAGGAACACTTTTACACTGTTGGTGGGACTGTAAACTAGTTCAACCATTGTGGAAGTCAGTGTGGCGATTCCTCAAGGATCTAGAACTAGGAATACCATTTGACCCAGCCATCCCATTACTGGGTATATACCCAAAGGATTATAAATCATGCTGCTATAAAGTCACATGCACACATATGTTTATTGCGGCACTATTCACAATAGCAAAGACTTGGAACCAACCCAAATGTCCATCAGTGATAGACTGGATTAAGAAAATGTGGCACATATACACCATGGAATACTACGCAGCCATAAAAAATGATGAGTTCATGTCCTTTGTAGGGACATGGATGAAGCTGGAAACCATCATTTTCAGCAAACTATCGCAAGGACAAAAAACCAAACACCACATGTTCTTACTTATAGGTGGGAATCGAACAATGAGAATACTTGGACACAGGAAGGGGAACATCACACACCGGGGCCTGTCATGGGGTGGGGGAGGGGGTAGGGATATCATTAGGAGATATACCTAATGTAAATGATGAGTTAATGTGTGCAGCACACCAACATGGCACGTGTATACATATGTAACAAACCTGCATGTTGTGCACATGTACCCTAGAACTTAAAGTGTAATAAAAAAATTTAAAAAGTAAAAGCTTATGTAGAGACAAAGCTGAAGGATGTTTCTAATTTGTTTTGCATTCTGTCTTTTATATTCCTTTAAGTGCAGATTTCAGCTGATAATTAACCAAAAGAACTACCTCAGAGGGCTCATTGAGAAAGATCTAAACGTTTTACATCTGGACATTTTAGGTTGTAATTCAAATTCTCATCTCTTAAATTTTCCAGAAGATAATAAGTCTTGGCTAGGATGTGGAGAAATTGGAGCTGTCATGAATTGCTGATAGAGATGTTAAATGGTGCAGCAGCTTTAGAAAACAGGTTAGCAGTTCCTCAGAAAGTTCACTCTAGTTGCCATATGACTGAGCAATTCCACTCCTTGGTATGTACCCATTAGTATTGAAAAATGTGTCTACACTTGCTGAGACCAGCTTGGTCATGGAGACCCTAACCCAGCAGCACTAGAGGAATTAAAGACACACACACAGAAGTATAGAGTGTGGAGTGGGAAATCAGGGGTCTCACAGCCTTCAGAGCTGAGAGCCTCGAACAGAGATTTACCCACATATTTATTGACAGCAAGCCAGTCATAAGATTTACTAAAAGTATTCCTTATGGGAAATAAAGGGATGGGCTGAAATAAAGGGATGGGTCTGGCTAGTTATCTGCAGCAGGAACATGTCCTTAAGGTGCAGATCACTCATGCTATTGTTTGTGGTTCAGGAATGCCTTTAAGTGGTTTTCCACCCTGAGTGGGCCAGGTGTTCCTTGCCCTCATTCCGGTAAACCCACAACCTTCAGCGTGGGTGTCATGGCCATCACGAACATGTCACAGTGCCGCAGAGATTTTGTTTATGGCCAGTTTTGGGGCCAGTTTATGGCCAGATTTGGGGACCTGTTCCCAACATGTCCCCCTTCTCTTTTTTCTTTTTTTTCGAAGCTATAAAAGCGAAGGCGACATTATCACGGTGAGCTACTTCTCCCAGGAGTCAGGTTCTGCATCTGCAGACTATACAAAGACAACACAGATTAAAAGCACAGGCATCATTGAAATCACAGAGCTTCTAAGTGTTTTTATCCATTTTAATGGGTTACTAGTTCCTAATCTGTCTGCAGCTCCTTCAAGCACTCCAGTTCTTGGCATTAAGGTCAGGTGTGCCTGGGATGCTTTAAATATTTGTTCTTTTAGTTTTGCAATATCCAAAGACAAATTTGTAGAGTGTCCTTCTAGATGCTTTTTTATTCTTTCTCAAAATTTGATCTTATTAAGACTATTAATAGTTTCCACAAATCCTTATGTTTAGCTCCTACAGTGTGCCATATCATTTGAGGTTGAGGTGCCAACTATACTGCCATGTTTCCAAATAGGAACTCTTGCCATATTCCTTATCATTTCTACCATCTGACCATTTTGTTCCGACCAGCTGAACATAGTGTGGCCGTGGCACGCAGACTGAAAGGTGCAATTCAAGCTAAACATCTCCTTAGGGGACCAATCAGTGATTCCACGGGAATTGTTGTGCAGCACCTCTGCCTGTTCTGCAGTGCAATCTTCCCAAACAAGTACATTCATTATTTCTGGCCAGGTCCAATTTTGTTTACAAATAGGTTTTTGAGGACAGTATGCCTCAATTATAGAAGCAGATTTATAATGGTAAATACTGAGAACAGAAAGCATGTGTAACTGTGTCATAGAGTGATTATATCCAGGCATTATTGCTAGCCAAGATTGATAAATATGCCCAATAAGTGTAATTGTTCTCTGTGTCAGCCCTTGCTAAAGGAATACTCATGGCAATGGTGATCACCGCTATCACAGCTACTATTAAATTACTCATTGTGAGTGGTTGTCCCACTTTCCTCGGGTTTTCTTCTGCCATCTGTGACAGCTTCTTGATCTGTCCCCAAGTAGGTGGCTGTGTTCGATGGGTGTTGCTCATGACAATTGGGGTCCTCCTCAGCGTCAGTCTAGACATGGCTGCAACCAGGGGGTCCTTGGGATCCTCCCAGAGTCTCTTCCTCGGCATCTGGGTCATGATAAGATTTCAGGTATCTTGATGGTATCCAAATCGGCTGCTGGTTCTGGCCTGGAGAAACACAAGCATAACCTCTACCCCAAGTTATTATTTTACCTATTTCCCAAGATTTTGTTATCGGATTTCTCCACCAAACCAGTTGTTCTGCTTCTGTCTTTGCAGCTGGTTTCTGTAGATGCTGCTCAGCTGCTGACAGCATCTGGCCTTTAGGCAGTCTCAAAAAATTTAAAGTCAATAATACGAGATTCAATTGCATATGTGGTGTTCCGTACTCCCTGTTTTCCCCCCTCGGCTTCTGCAACTGCTGTTTCAGGGAGAGATTCATTCTTTCCACTATGGCTTGTCCTTGAGAATTATGTGGGATACCAGTAATGTGTTTAATATTCCATATAGAGAAAAATGTAGCTAGAGCTTGGCTAGTATAGCCTGGGGCATTATCTGTTTTAATAGAAGCTGGAATGCCCATTACTGCAAAACACTGCAAAAGGTGACGTTTAACATGGGCAGAAGACTCTCCTGATTGGCATGTAGCCCATACAAAGTGAAAAAAGGTATCCACACATACATGTACATAAGCTAGTCTCCCAAATGAGGGAACATGTGTGACATCCATTTGCCAAAGAGAATTAGGTTCCAATCCTCGAGGATTAACTCCTCCTGGAAAAGATGAAGAATGCACCATTTGGCAAGTTGGGCATCGCTGGATAATAGCTTTAGCTTCTTTCAGCATTTTCAATTAATTGTGTGGAATGAACCACGTATGAAGAATCAGAAATCACATTAACAGGCATATTAAGAGCAGTCAATACCTCAGTTACAGCTACAAGCTCTGCTTTTTGAGCCGAAGTATAGGGTGTCTGGAAAACTTTATCTTTTGAGCCAGAATAAGAAGCTTTACCATTACTAGACCCATCTGTAAGGACATTTTCAGCACCTTCAACTGGTTTAAATTTAGTTATTCTAGGGAGGATCCAATTAGTTAATTTCAAAAATGGAAACAATTTCGTTTAGGAAAATGATTATCGAGAACACCCACAAAGTCAGCTAAATGGGTTTGCCAAGTGAGACTATTTATAAAAGCTTGCTGTATTTGTGCCTTCATGAGAGGGACAGTAATTTTTCCAGGATCATATCCATGTAATTTAACAGTCTGAGTTTTCCCATTTCCTATCATAGTAGTGATTTGATCCAAATAAGGAGTTAGAGTCCATGAATTAGTATGTGGAAGAAAAGGCCATTCTACTAAGTCGTGCTCATGGACAATAACACAAGTAGGCGAATGCTGAGTTGGAAAAATTAGCAAATCTAGAGCCTTCTCTGGTTCTATTTATTTGAGCTTTGTGGACTTGCTTTTAGATTAGCTGCAGCTCTGCCTCAGCTTCTTTTGTTAATTGCGGAGGGCTAATGAGACTAGGATCTCCTCTAAGAATAGAAAATAGATTACTCATGGCATAGGTAGGAATGCTAGAGCAGGTCGTATCCAATTAATGTTCCCTAGTAATTTTTGAAAGTCATTTAATGTTTTCAGTTGATCCCTACCTATGGCTACTTTCTGTGGCACAATTGTAGTGTCATTTACTAAAGTCCCCATAGGTTGTATAACTGAATTAATGGCTCATAAATCAGTTAACATTCTCCATTTACCTGATTTTTTCTTAATAGCAAAGACTGGAGAATTCCAGGGGGAAAATGTTGGAGCTATGTGTCCTTTTTCTAATTGTTCAGTAATGAAGTCCTCTAAAGCCTCCAGTTTCTCTTTACTTAGCGGCCATTGTTCTATCCAAATTGGCTTACCTGCTAACCATTTTAAAGGTATAGGTTCTGGAGGCTTAACAATGGCCACCATCAAAAATATCCTAAACCTTGGTGGGAACTTTGTCTTTCTGCTTGAAGTGGTTCCTTCAAACCTTGCAAATTTTTTCCTAGTCCCATACCAGGGACATACCCCGTTTCATGCATCATATGTTGACTTTGAGGGCTATATAATTCTTCTGGAATCAGAACGTGTACTCCCCATTGTTGTAATAAAACTCTTCCCCATAAATTTATAGGTACAGAAGTTATAATTGGTTGAATAGTCCCAAGTTGTCCATTGCGCCCTTCACAGTGCAAAATATAACTACTTTGATACACTTCAGGGGCTTTACCAACTCCAACTATGTTAAATTGAACGGGTTGAATTGGCCACGTGGACGGCCAGTGCGGTGGAGAAATGATTGAAATGTCCACTCCTGTATCTACCAAACCTTTAAATTTCTTTCCCTGAATAGTTACTTCGCAGGTAGGATGTTTATCAGTAATTTTATTCACCCAGTAAGCTGCTTTTCCTTGTTTATTTGTGCTTCCAAATCCTCCTGTTCATTTAATTCCACTTTTCCCCATTCCCACATATAGCACAATCAGGAGCTGTGCTATACGCTCTCCTGGCTCTGCTTTCCAAGGAACAGAAGTAGATATAACAATTTGAGTTTCCCCATTGTAATCAGAATCAGTGACTCCTGTTTGTATTTGTACCCTTTTTAAATTTAAACTAGACCTTCCTAGAAGTAATCCTATCGTCCCTGCTGGCAAGGGTCCACAGACTCCTGTTGGGACCTTTTGCAGGGTTCCCCAGGCAGAAGGCTCACAGCTTTTGTGCAGCATACATCTGTGGCACTACCGTCTGTGGCAGGGGACAGACATTGTACAGGAGTGAGGGAATGGCCTAAGCCAGAAATGCCCCAGTTTGTAATGGAGCCCGGGATGGGCCCCTCATGGCATTTCCCGAATTTAAAAGGAAAAGGCTTAAATGTAGCTATAATATTTCCCTGTTGATCTGGGGGGTGTATCCTAACAGGGAACTGCCAAGCCTCTAAATCACCCTCTTGTCTAGCTTGCTGAATTCCTGCCTGAATATGAATAGAACTGAGAGCGGTTGCTCAAGGTGCTGCTCAAACAGTCACTGGGGCAACTACTTTTTGCCCAGTGTCCTCTGGAAAAGAAAGATCTGGAGGGTCAGGCCATTCTTTTTCTTCAAAATAAGGAGGGGGTGCAGAAGGGTAGGGATGAACTTCTTCCTCCTTTGCTGCTTTAGCTTTAGCTGGCAAACAAACCTGCTCTGTTACTTCTTCTGTTACTTCATTATACTCTCCTTCTTCCTCATCATTTGTGAAAAGGTTCCAAGGTGGAACAAACCAGAGCCCACACTTGTCCAGTTGTTACCCTGATGCTTCCGAGCTCCCCTTCCTGCTCACCATGGGGATTGCTTAAAAGAGCACTTGGGTGTCCTCCAGCTTGGTTCCACATTTTCCAACCGTCACTCTGGTGACCCTTCGATCTGGGTTCAAGCCTCCATGTTGGGCACCACTGGCCGAGACCAGCTCAGTCGTGGAGACCCTAACCCAGCGGTGCTAGAGGAATTAAAGACACACACACAGAAATACAGAGTGTGGAGTGGGAAATCAGGGGTCTCACAGCCTTCAGAGCGGAGAGCCTTGAACAGAGATTTACTCACATATTTATTGACAGCAAGCCAGTTGTAAGATTTACTAAAAGTATTCCTTATGGGAAATAAAGGGATGGGCTCTTGCTAGTTATTTGCAGCAGGAACATGTCCTTAAGGTGCAGATCACTCATGCTATTGTTTGTGGTTCAGGAACGTCTTTAAGCGGTTTTCTGCCCTGGGTGGGGCAGGTGTTCCTTGCCCTCATTCCGGTAAGCCCACAACCTTCAGCGTGGGCGTCATGGCCATCATGAACATGTCACAGTGCTGCAGAGATTTTGTTTATCAGTTTTGGGGCCAGTTTATGGCCAGATTTGGGGGCCTGTTCCCAACAGCCATATGACTCAGCAATTCTGCTCCTCAGTATGTACCCATTAGTATTGAAAAATGTGTCTACATAACCACTCGTACATGAATGGTGGGGCATGATAGTAATCCCCAGCAAAAACAACTGAAATGTCCAACAGATAATGAATAGATAAACAAAATGCAGCATATCCATACAATTAAATATTATTAAGGAAGGAATGAAGTACTAATGCCTACTGCAACATGGATGAACCTTGAAAACATGCTAAATGAGAGAAGCCAGACACAAAGGACCATGTATTATATGATCCCATCTTTAAAAGGAAATGTCCAGAATAGGCAAATCCATACAGAAACTGGAAGTAGATTTGTGGTTTCCTGGGAGTTGGGGAAGTAGGGAAATGGGGAATGACTGCTAATGGATACAGGGATTTTTTTGGGGGAGGAGGTGATGAAAATATTCTAGAATTAGATAATGATGTTGTTGCCAGCTTTGTGAATATACTAAAAGCAACTTAATTGTGCATTTTTAAAATGGTGATTTTTATGGTTTGTGGATTATAACCCAATAAAAAGATTAAATTCTCATTTTATTTTGTTTTTTGGTCTTTGTTTGTTTTTATAGAATTATGTTTTTAGTATATACATTGTCTTTAATTGTTTATTACAGGGTTTCTTAACGTGGGTACTATTGATTTTTTTTTTTTTTTGAGACAGGGTCTCACTGTCACCCAGGCTAGAGTGCAGTGGTGGTGTGATCACAGCTTACTGTAGCCTCTACCTCCCAGGCTTATGCTATCCTCCCGCCTTAGCCTCCCGAGTAGTTGGGACTACAAGCATGTGCTACCACACCTGGCTAATTTTTTAAATTTTTTTGTAAAGACAGGATTTGGCCATGTTGTTCAGGCTGGTCTTGAACTCCTGGGCTCAAGCAATCTGCCCTCCTCTGCCTCCCAAAGTGCTGGGATTGCAGGTGTGAGCCACCACACCCAGCCCACTACTGATATTTTGCTTTGGATAGATAATTCGTAGTTGTGGGGACCTGTCTTGTGCATTATTGAGATGGTCAGCAGCATCTTTGGCCTGTGCAGATTAGATGCCAATAGAATCTCCCTCCTCTCCTTCTTCCCTAGTCCGTGATAAAAAATGTCTCCAGACATTGCCAAATGTTCCAAGGACGGGGTGCAAAAGCACCCCCAGTTGAAACCGTTGGTTCTCTTTAGACTTCCTGCTAAAAGCCGAGCTCCATAAAGGCAGGAACTTTGTTTTATTCATTATTGTTTCCTTAGAACCATGTCTCACACATAGATACCCTAATATTATAGTAAATATATGAATGAATACTTCTGGTTATAGAAGTAGCAGTACTTGTAAAAATATATAACTATAGAAATATCAAAATGATACCATCCTTGAGTTAATTCCAATGCTTTAGAATTAACACTGTTAAGAATACCATGTTTGGCGGGGCATGGTGGCTCACGCCTGTAATCCCAGCACTTTGGGAGGCCGAGATGGGTGGATCATTTGAGGTCAGGAGTTCGAGACCAGCCTAGCCAACATGGTGAAACCCCGTCTCTGCAAAAACACAAAAATTAGCCAGGCATGGTGGCATATACCTGTAATCCTGGCTACTTGGGAGGCTGAGGCACGAGAATCGCTTGAACTCAGGAAGTGGAAGTTGCAGTGAGCCAAGATTGAGTCACTACACTCTAGCCTGGGCGACACAGTGAGACTCCATCTCAAAAAAGAAAAAACTATGTTTAAAGAGGACAAGTAAGTTTTATCAACTTACTGCCCTGGCCCCCTACCCCATCCTAATCTGTAGGCTCTCTTTATTTAGAGAGAGTTCCCAGCTATCCAGGACACAGGCCATCAGAGGGCACCAGTCATGCTCTTAATGAGTCATGTGCTGGCCTTGGGCACCATCTGCTTCCTAAGCCTGAGATGACCCCACAGATGCCTGCCTGCCTGCCATCTAGATAGAGCGGCCCCAGCCCGTGAGGATGCTGACATTTATCAGTCACTGCATACATAAGAAGGGAAATCTACTCACCATCATCTACATATCAGGTTCTGTCACTGACTGGTCATGTTTTTCTACCCAACAGAACCTAACTTTCCACTTGAGTATCTTATTCAAAGTTGGCTGTGCTTCTGGTTCACATTCCGAGGCTAAATGTTAATGGCTTGCCGCTGCCAAACCCTGCTTTGGGGATGATCACTTCTGTGAGCGGTGCCAAAACTTTAGCTGCTCAAGTGTGGGCGTTAGACAAGGCTGGTCTTGGATGGTTTATTGTGGTTTGCTACTTGTCTACAACTTTGTTCCCAAGTTTCCATTCAATGGAAACACACATAGCTTTTGCCCCTCCTTTCCCCTCTCTTCGTTTTTTAAGCAAGGGTGGTTCTGATTTAACTTCTGCTACTTCTCCTTTCTGAACATTGAAACAATCCCTTTTATCAAGCAACATGTCACAGACTCTGTGCCATGCTTTGTATTGGTGAGGATACAATAATTGGTGGCATGTTTTGAGTGTTTATTTCACGCTTCACCCTTTATGAAGTGCTTTTACACATAATTCTTGTATCGTCACAACCCATTTTACTGATGTGGAAACTGAGATAAAGCCTAATAAGTAAGGAAGCACAGATTCAAATTCAGATAGTCTGAGCCCTTAAGGTTACCAGCACTACCTCCTTAATATCCTGCTTCTTGTTGTACTTTACCATCTGACTAGATGTTTTTGTCCCTCTTCTAAGTTTTGATAAAGCTATAAGGTTGGAAGCTTTAATTTTTCAAAATCACAGACATTAGGAATAAGAACTAGAGACCCTGAAGTTAAGACGTTAAGAAGACTTGATATCCAAATTAGATACAGGAAAGAAGTTCATAGTGTGGTTTTCCCACCCTGTTCTTCTGTACATTGGTGTTTATTCCACTCCTGATTAATAACTGCTTCTAGGCATAGGGTGGGGGAATGAGACAAAAGGAGTCAGGGCTCCTATTTCTAGGAGCTTCCTTTCTCTCTGAGGGGAATAAACTGAGTGAGCCTGCTCTTTCAGTTGGTTGTTTGAATGTAAGATACCCAGATTGAATACATAAGTGCTTTCATAATACACAGGAGATGGGTTGTTAGGGAACTGCCAACAAAGTCATTTCGTTGTCTTATTTGTACCTATTTCTTCTGCATTTGCACACCTTTCATAAAAACAGGACGAAGCTAATCGAGTGCACTGACCATTTTGATTTTCTTTTATGTGATAACTCATTGAGCAAACTCAGGTTATAGATGCTACATTCCAAGTTAAGTAGTAAAATGATTTTCTGACTAAAATTATGGCAATGATTCATTACTTTATTATATAAAAAGTAAGATATTTTAAAGAGTTAGAGCAAGCAATAGAGATCAAAATGACTTTCTTGAGTTATTCTTTCTTATTTTGCATTTTTTTCTAAACCTAGCCTGCACATTTTTTAATAGTAGAATATGGTACAAGGTATTATATATATAACATGTATAGTGTGTATATGGGTGTGTGTGTATATACATATAGTATATAGTATAGAATATTTAGTAAATTTTATTTTACTTCTAATTCATTACTGAAGAACCCTTGTTATTACACAGGATATGCCCACAGAACTTATTGAGAATTTCCCCATTGTAGACCACAATTCTAGCATACTTCAACGAGTAATATATCAGTGACTGATAAAATTAAGTAATTCCGTTAGAGTCTGCATCAAGTAGAATGAATGGAAACCTCAGCATGATGGGAGGGTTCAGGAGCTGATACATTTTTGTATTTTCTGAGAGTCTTAATTACATTTTACAAATTACATGGATGGTTGGGTTGGTAAGAAGTATGTGAATTTCGATGGCTTTTTAATTTTGTTTCTGTAGCAGTTGTTTGTATCCATGCGTGTTGGTGCCTATATGTATTGTTTGGGGTTTGGTTATTCTCTCAAAACCAAGTTTACCGTAAAAAGTTTGAATTTTAGTATTTCTTTATTGAGTAGTGGGACAGTCTAGACTGTGTGCTGGCTCTTACTAAAGCCATTTGTTTTTCTTACCCGTGGAGAGGTGTATTCTTGAACCCTTTAAACGGGTCTCTACTTTGGCCTAAGACCATATTAGAAAACTTTTTGAAGTCACTTGTCATATGCCATATAATTAAAAAGTTGTGTGGTATATTCTCCCATTACATTTTAGCCACAATGTCCATATATTAAATAATCAAAAAAACTATATGTGGTAATTAAAACTTTTTTAAAAAGCCTGAATTGGCTCTTAGAAATATTTAATCAAATAATATCCACTAGAACTTAACAGTTCATCCTGTGGATCATCACACACAAAATACCCAACCCTGCTGTCATTCAGGGTCCTAGCAGGAATAGGTAGCATCAAATAGGATAATTGATGAGAGCTTAAGAAAGGAGCTATTTACAAATATGTGGCCAGATTAAAGGGAAACCAGTAAGGTTGGGAATGCCGCCCAGGATTCTAGCAAGAGTGAGAATCTATTTCTACCCTTGACCTAAAGGGGCAAGGAGGGAGAGCTGCAGCTGTGGCTTTAGGAGAGCCGGCCTGCAGAGCTGTGGCCTTCACAGAGGAAGGCAGCCACTGCGGAGGTATGGCCAGGGAAGGAGGGGAGGAGATGGTGCCCTGAACCTTATCGTCATTCTCGCTGTGCAAGCCCAACTAGGAGCCAAAGCACAGGGCAGCCCATTGGATGCAGTTCATTAGGGGACTGCCCTCTGGGCAGAGGGCAGACCTGGAGGGGCAGAGAGAATGCACAGCTCCTCAAGAGCAGACTCACAGACTGTGTTTCCTGGCTTTGCTTCCACTTCCCAGAAGTGCATACCCGGTGAGAGGAATGATGATACACATTGGAGCTCCTTGTCTGGAGAGTCTGGAGAAATGAATCACACACTTCTAGCTAAAATTATCAATTTTTCCCTTTCCTGCTTTTCTTTTCTTTTCTTTTTTTTTTTTTTTTTTTGAGATGGAGTCTCTCTCTGTCGCCCAGGCTGGAGTGCAGTGGTGCAATCTTGGCTCACTGCAAGCTCTGCCTCCCAGGTTCACACCATTCTACTCTCTCAGCCTCCTGAGTAGCTGGGACTACAAGGCGCCCGCCACCACACCCGGCTAATTTTTTTGTATTTTTAGTACAGACGGGGTTTCACTGTCTTAGCTAGGATGGTCTTGATCTCCTGACCTCATGATCCGCCCGTCTCGGCCTCCCAAAGTGCTGGATTACAGGCGTGAGCCACTGCACCCGGCCCCTTTCCTGCTTTTCAAGATCATTCCTATGCCTGTGTGTTTTAGAAAGCAGAGCAGAAGCTTTTGTGTGACATCAGAACACAACAGACACCTGGATGTTAAGAGTTTTCTTGCAGAAACACCTTGAAATAATGTTTAACTGAATCACATGAACTAGCAATGGTTTTACTAGCAAAAAATATGGTATTAGATGCATGCAGTGTAAAATCAAAGCCAAGACTATCTATCCTTACAGAATGAGCTGTTTCTAGTTATTTATATTTGTTTATACTTTGTCTGTTTTATCTGTAAGAGCAGTAAGTGATGCAGCTTTAGGTAAAATACATGAAGAGAAAATAATGAATTTGGAAAGTTCTGTCATTCTGTCTCAGCAGGACACAAGCATTCTGCAGGATAATAGTTGGAAAGTCCCCAGAATAGAGAAAAGAAGTCACTTATTGATCTAAACTCTCAATGGGAGAGGGAGGACAAAATAAAATATCTCGCTATCACACAATTTATTAAAACATATGCAATGAAGCTTTAACTAACTGGATCCCTTAAAATGTATTTCGGTGATCAAATATATAAATTTAGGTTGATATCAGGGATTTTATTTTAAAAAGCTATGTCTAAGAAAATTCTATTGTGGAATTGGAAATTGAGCACAGCTTCTTAACACCTCACTTCTGCCTTGTATTGATCGTGGGCCTTCCAAGTGATGATCCTGAAACTCTGCATTTCCCAAATCATTTGTAGAATATCATATCACGTTCATCAGACTGCATTTACCAATGTACAGGTGTGGCCTACAATAATGCTTCACTGTCAGATGGTCTGCAGTTCCAACCACCCATAATAGACTATGTAATCCAGAGGTAATCCAAGAAGCCTCAGAGTAGACAAAAATAAAAATATCACATGGGGAAGGGGGTTAGTAACTAAAAGGGGCACATGGAGAATTTCTGGGGTGCTAGCAGGAGGGTTTTGGGGTCTCTGACCACATTCTGTTTCTTGATTAGTATGAAGGCAAAATATTTCAGTTGTGAAAATTTAGCAAGCTATACAATTATATGTGTAGCTTTCTTTACATGTTATATTTCAATCAAAAGTTAAATATAGATAAATATAATTGATCGATGGATTGATTTGGGTGTGTGTATATGCACATGGGCAGTAGACACTTCCTGGTATGTTTATCTTTAGACTGGGATATGGCTACTCTCTTATTTAGATACTTTTGATTTAGTTTTCCTCTTGTCATAGGAGATGGCATAGTGAACAGCTTAGAAACAAGAACAAAGACATTAAGAAGCTAAATATTAATCAATTTTAGGGCTTAGTAATCCAGGGGCATTTCAGTTAGTATCCCTAAACATGCAATTCAATAATTGATGAGACTCTATTCCCAAGAGCAATTAATTATGTTACATGTACTATTAGTAAGGCTGGGAAACTTTTAGAAACCTTCCACCAAGATTAATAAAAGACTTACTGCTTAAAGTTGAACTTACTGTAAAATGAAGCTATTCCAACAATGTTGAGAAGTGGAGGGATTATTGCACTGCCAGTACAGTTTGGTTAAACTATATTGAATCAGGAATTCCATTTAAATAAGTCACTATGGCCAGGCATGGTGGCTCACGCCTGTAATCCCAGCACTTTGGGGGACCGAGGTGGGTGGATCACCTGAGGTCAGGAGTTTAGACCAGCCTGGCTAACATGGTGAAACCCCGTCTCTACTAAAAATACAAAAATCAACTGAGTATGGTGGCACATGCCTGTAATCCCAGCTATTCAGTAGGCTGAGGCAGGAGAATCACTTGAACCTGGGAGGCGGAGGTTGCAGTGAGCCAAGATCATGCCACTGCCCTCCAGCCTAGGCAACAGAATGAGACTCCATCTCAAAAAATATTCAAAAAAAAAGTCACTACACTCCCAAATCATTGTATGCAAAGTTTTATTGTAATGTGAAATCACTTATAAAATAAATTTTGACTGTAAATGGATATTACACATAGATTGCTGCACAAATACAGAAATAGTTGCTGTGAGTAGAGCCAGGTAAGCTAAAATAATTAAACATTAGAGCCAAGGTAACCATTAGAAATTATTTGACTTGATCCCCAGCCTTTACAAGGGAGGAAATTTAGGCACAGAGAGGTTAAAATGACTTCCCCAAACACACAGATAATTATGTTATGGCTGATTTGCAACTAGTACTGAAGTATTCCTATTTGTTGATATGTCCCCCTCACTCAGCCAGGTTATTAAGAGAAGAGGTCTGGAATCAGACCAACTTAGGTTTAAATATCAGCTATCGGACTTTCCAGTTGAATGTTACCCTGAATTTCAATGACAGATCCTTCCCAGCAAGAAAATATTATCTGGGCATTAATTCAGAGGTACAGACATTAAGGGACTTCATGAGAGGTATCCTGAGGGCACATTCCTAAAACAGGACTGACTCAGGAGAAGAACTAGAAGGCTCATTAACCTCTCTACAGGATGGCAACTGAGAGAAGGGAAACCTGCCCAAATTTTGCAGCCATCTTGGCCTCTGGGCCTGACCGCCCAGTGGAATTGTGCTTTGCTTCTTTCTGCATGCAAAAGTGCCCTTCATCCCGGGATCTGGAGGGATGATTGAATTGGCATTTGGATGTTATCCCTTCTAATGCCCAGTCTAAACGTGCTCCCAAGTTTCATTGAGTTCTGGAGTCTTAATGGTGGGCTTTCTCTAATGCTATTTGCATCAGAGTATAGACACTTGCCATCTAATGGAGAAAGTAATAGAACTCACCTTAAAGAGCTGTCATAGGAATGAAAAACAATGCATAAAAGTGTGTAGTCAGATGCTTGACCCACATTAGACACTTATCAAATATTGCATGCAACTATTGTTACTCAGATACAACACAACAGTGGGCATTGAGTTGTCCAAGAACCTTGGCCGCTGTTTGACTTAGACAAGATTTTCTTTTTAGAGCATATCACTTTAAAATGGTGAAACAGCTGTGGTGAAAACACTAGACAATAGGAAAACACTGATAAAGACATATTACTTAGAAATTCAACCTAGTTGGGACTTTCATCAAGAGACAAATATATGGCTGAATCTTACTTTTTTGAAGCCTCGTCTTTGGGGTTGGAAGATCAAACTCCTGCTCCATCCCTTAACTAAAGCTGTCAATGCGCATCAGACCATCCTGAGCCTCTGTTTCCTCCTCTTTAAAATGAGATTGATAATAATGCCTAGTCAGTGGGTGCTTGTAGACCTCAAGGAAGGGAAAGTGTACATGAAATGGCGGGGAGTGGGGGGAAACTTTGTTGGAGATGAACATTAAAGAGTAGAAATCTCAAGGAGATTTTGTTTACTTCTCTTTCCAGTTTCCATCTTGCTGCTGCAAAAGGACACGTGGAATGCCTCAGGGTCATGGTTACACATGGTGTGGATGTGACAGCCCAAGATACTACCGGTATGTGGTTTTTAGTCTCTTAAGTCAGCAGCCCAGCACTAGATTAGGTATCAAAAAGTGATACATATTCATTATGGAAAATTTAAGGCCAGGTGCGGTAACTCATCCTGTAATTACAGTACTCTGGGAGGCTAAGGTGTGTGGATCACTTGAGGCCAGGAGTTCAAGGCCAGACTGGCCAACATGGTTAAACCCCATCTCTACTAAAAATACAAAAGAATTTAGCCAGGCATGGTGGCATGCACCTGTAATCCCAGCTACTCAGAAGGCTGAGGCACGAGAATCACTGGAATCCTGGAGGTGGAGGTTGCAGTGAGCCGAGATTGTGCCACTGCACTCCAGCCTGGGCAACAGAGCGAGACTCTGTCTCAAAAAAAAAAAAATTAGAGTCTACAGATAAAATTTAGAGTCCAAAAGAAGAAAAGAGAATCATCTCCAATAGCTAGACTCTGACATGGTTTTATTATGTAGCCATACTTCTGTGTTTTCATCTTTCATGTGGTTAGTCAACTAGAGACTGTATGCTTCTTATCCTCATTTTTTATATTATTTTCTAAGATTATATGTACAGACCAAGCAATAGTCCCTAATTCTTGTTTTTGTGAATCATAGTGTGAGGTGATGGTGAGTTACTCAGGAGCTCATTTCATCAACTGAGATAGGCTCTGTAGATTGAAGCCTTGAACTTCATCTGGACCAGCTGCCCACGATTCTCACCCCTTGCTGTACTTCAGGGCATCCAGTTCACCTGGGGACTTGAAGGAAGGGAAAAGAGAAGAATAAACAGTACACGCACACACACACACACACACACACACACACAAATATGTATACCTACACTTTACCCTCTGAGATTCAGATTCCATTGTCTGGATGTTGCCAGTCAACTGGTATATTTTTAAAGCTCCCTGGGTGATTCTAATGTGAAGCCAGTGTTGACAAATGATGAACAAGGCAAATGGAGAGAAAAGGTAGCATAGTCTTATCTTGTATAAAACACTGTCCTATAAGAAGGAGTCCCTGGGGTCTCCAGCCTGGGATTCTGCCCCTGCTGGCCACCCCAAAAGACCAAAGCAACCACTGATGGCTTTTCATTTTTCTATTGTACTTGAGAATTTTTGGCTTCTAATAGGTTTTTATTAGTGTTTACTGGGATACAAAATTAGCCTAACTCCATTGCCTTATCTTGGCTTTTCGTGAATCCGTAATGGATCCCTTTCTTTTCTCCCACCCCCAAAATTGGCCTCTTCAGACTAGTCATCTTGGGGGATCTCCCAGGTATTGCAGGAATGCTATAATTACTCAAAATATGGTTGGGAACAGGTTTAGAACTGTTTTCATTGTGTGAGGACTTAAAAATAAGAATCTCAGTGGTTGGGAATCTTTATCCTTTGAGAATAGGGTTTTTTTTTTTTTTTTTTAGGGCAAACCTAAGAGCCCTAAAAAAATTTGATGTCAAGTCAGGTAAATGATGTTTCAAACTGGTAAAACCATTTTTGGTCAAAAACAGGGAGTGATTGAAATAACAGAATGATTTTTCTGAGCAGTTCCACAGAAAGTTCCAAAAATATTTTGAGAAATGGCAACACCAATATAGGGGGATAAATGGTTTCCTTAAGTGACTGCCTTGAGGGAAATACTAGTTTATGTTTTTCCAATTAAAGTAATCTTTAATCTCAAGACTCAATTATTGTGTTTGTTTTTAAAGTTCGTTGTCATTGCTCTTAAAGTTATGCCATAAAACCACATGGTGCAGTATGATTTGCTAAAATACCCCTAATGAGATGTATGTCCTCTTAAGTAGGGTAAGTTTCCCTCTAAGAAACCCATAATCTGAAAGCATTAGCTCAGAGTGAATAAACTGGTGCCGTCACATAGTTTTGTTTCATTGTACTTGATGTTAAGAAATCGATTAGACAGGACTGTAGTTATTTTCAGCATAACCAAAATCTTTCCTCACCTCTTTTTATTATAGGGAAAAATAAGTTGGGTTTTTTTTGTGTGTGTTTTTTTGTTTGTTTGTTTTTGTATTTGAGACAGAGTCTTGCTCTGTTGCCCAGGCTGGAGTGCACTGGCACGATCTCTGCTCACTGCAACCTTCGTATCCCAGGTTCAAGTGACTCTCCTGCCTCAGCCTCCTGAGTAGTTCAGATTACAGGCACCCACCACCACACCCGGCTAATTTTTGTATTTTTAGTAGAGGCGGGGTTTCACCATCTTGGCCAGGCTGGTCTTGAACTCCTGACCTCAGGTGATCCAACCGCCTCAGCCTCCCAAAGTGCTGGGATTACAGGCGTGAGCCACCATGCCCGGCCAGAATAAGTTTTTTTTTAAATACATGCTCATTGTAGAAAAGTGAGAAATACAGTAAACTATAAAGAAGAAGATAACTCAAGTTCCTACTCTTATCAGAAAGAAAAAAAAATTTCTATTTTGTTGTATTTCCTTCCAGATTGTCCCAATACATTTTTACATGCCTGAGATCATATTATATAATAAATTCTATATCCTGCATTTTAATTTATTAAATAGCCCGCCAGTTTCATTTCCCCCATTAAAGGCTCTTAAGAAGCATAGTTCTTGGTGGCCTCATAACACCCTGTGGGTAGAGCTCGTATTTACTACCAGAGCCCTAACCCAGTTCCTGAGAGGCTGGTGCAGTGCTGGGCAGGAAGACCTGGATGCCCCAAGGCAGTGCCCACTTCCTGCAGACTGAGATGGCACCACTCTCTAAGAAGCAACACTGGAGGGAGTGCTGCGGACACAGCCTGGATATTTCCCAGGATTCGCCAGTGGGAACCAATTGAAATTGGTGGAATCCACAGCACTTTGGGGCCACAGGACATTGTCCAAACATTTCATGGGTTGAAGATGTCTCAGAGCTCCATCACTTCCTTCTCACCTGATATTTTTAGCCAAGATGCCAGCACTTTGCTCCTTGGGCTTCATTGTTTTACTTTGGTCTGAATGAGGTACCAGCTTCTTCCCATGATTTCTTGAAAGCATGCAAAGAGAACATAGGAACAAAAGAAGAAGAACACTGCATGGAAAAAAGTGCATCTAGAAAAACACTTCTCATTTTTTTCTTTCCCAATAAACAGGTTAAATTGTAATGGCTTTGATTGCCCATGCCTGTGTCTTACCTGTTGGCTATAATACCTACCTATTCACTCTCCCTCTCAAGAAAGCATATCTGAATACAAGGGAAGGATGAGGTTACATTAGTAACAGTGCTTAGTGGTCATCACTAGTCCTAAACGTTTGTTGTGGTGGTTAGGGGATGAATTAAATGGCTTAGCTTTTACAAGTATTGTCTTTCCGTGTGGAAGCTACCTTAAGTTTTGCCACTTTATTACTGAGATGCAGTCACCTTCAATCTCAAGATCCAGTGAGAACTGGTACAAAGATCTGTTACCATAAATCCTGCCCTGTAGAATTTTTGAAAAAAAAAAACAAAACACACACACACACACACACACACACACAAAACCACCTTTCAAAATCTATTACACTGGCTCTTTTTATTCTTTTTATCCATGATTAATGTCTTCAGGATGGTCAAATTGGTATAATTTCCTACTTTTTAAACTTTTGACTGAATTTAAGTTATAGAAGCAAGAATCTGTTAGCATTTTTTAAAGCTATTTTTCCACATGAAATGCTTGGAAGTCTGAGAATTTTTATGGATGCTTTACAAGTAATTTTAAGAGCAAAACACTGTCAGAAGATAAGGCCTTGGATGTGGTTATAGCGCAATATCAACTGTCGTGTCATTTTAGATTGATATTACTTAATTCTTCCCTGTTTTTTCCAGCTATCTTAAGAATTGAATACATGGTCATAGTCTGAGGTAGTTTTAGGGAAAGGTGCCCTATGGCCAGAGCAGCTGGGTCATTCTACTCAGACACCCTTTAAGTAAAAGGGTTCTTAGACTACTTGTAATAGTCCAAGACTCTTAATTTATAAATATCATTAGTCTTTTATTTGCAGGCAGAATTCTGCTGGAATGCACTTAGGATTGCCCTTGTTATTTGCCCATAGGGAAATTGCTTCCTGATATTCTAGACAGATCCACAGCTATATGGGAGCCAGAGATGCATTGTCTCATCATAGTTGGATTCTGTCACTAAAATAATATTTTGTCCAGAAAATTTTGCATTTGGAGAGAGAATTTTGTGTTAATATTAGCAATGAGAGACATCTTACTTCAGTGTTACAGTGTTCAGGGAATGATGCGTCATTCGGATTTTGAGACTATTTTTAGTGAAAAATACTTCTGTGCTGCTCATTAGAAAAACATCACAGGGCTGGGGAATAAAAGAATTTTTGCTTCTATAGAAACCCGGCACTTCCAGGCATGACTAGAACACTTACTCAAAGTAAAAAGAAAACCTGTTATTTTATAGTAAGTTGTTTACATCTCCCAACTATCTTGTCTTTGGAGAACTGTGCCTTTTTCCAGTGGGTGCTGCTTATGCAGAACAGCTTTTGTCCACAGCAGGGACAAGTTAATGCATTGCGTGCACAACATAAATGGTCTCCATCTTACAATCAGGACGTGTTCCAAAACTTCATTTGTAAGGCATTTGTTTAAAACTCAGAATGTGCTTGTCCATAGAAACAGTGGTATAAGTGATGGTTGGAGGGCCAAGCTACTCCACCAAAGCCTATTTAATGCATCATGTAACTAAACTCATACACAGTTACACTTCATACACTCTGGAAGGAGGGATCTCATAGAATATAACAGGAGGAGGAGGAAGAGAAAATCTTTGTCTTCTTACTTCCAAGAATATCTCTTCCTTCATTTTTAAATTTTGTTCATCCTCCTCCTTATGGGGAGGGGACAGAGGGATTCCTGTCTCTCAGTATCTTGTGCTGATGAAACAACTCTCCCTCACACCTACCCTAAAAATCTCTCCGTACAGCTGAACTCAAAATAGAAGGAATCAGATCATTTGACTTTACACATTTTTGTGCCATTCACGATAGCCCTATGGCCCACTAGTTTTTAAATACAGTGTTTCCTAGCTATATGATTCTCTAATTAGTGAATTTCTGGTCAGTGTTACAGACTGAAGACTGATTTAGAAAGAAAAATGGGGCCGGGCGGGGTGGCTCACGCCTGTAATCCAGCACTTTGGGAGGCCGAGGTGGGTGGATCACCAGAGATCAGGAGTTCGAGACCAGCCTGGCCAACATGCTGAAACCCCGTCTCTACTAAAAATACAAAAATTAGCCGGGCATGGTGGCATGCACGTGTAATCCCAGCTACTTGGGAAGCTGAGGCAGGAGAATCACTTGAACCCGGGAGGTAGAGGTTGCAGTGAGCTGAGATGGCGCCATTGCACTCCAGCCTGAGTGACAGTGAGACTTTCTCAAAAAAAAAAAAAAAGGTATTTGGGGCCTGGGCCACCATCCTATAAAGAAGTTGTTGGCCGGGAATGGTGGCTTACGCCTGTAATCCCTGCACTTTGTGAGGCCAAGGCAGGAGGATTGCTTGAGGACAGGAGTTTGAGACTAGCCTGGGCAACATAGTGAGACCCCCAGCTCTACCAAAATTTAGCCAAGTGTGGTGGCGTCCACCTTGGTCCCAGCTACTAGGGAGTCTGAGGTGGGAGGATCACTTGACATCAGGAGATTTGGCTATAGCGAGCCATGCTTGTGCTACTCCACTCCAGCCTGGGCTTCGGAAAAAAAAAGAAAAGAAATTGTTCCTCGAAGTCAGTGATTCTGATGAACTGGGCTTGACATTGCCCCCCAGGGGACATTTGGCAATTTCTAGAGACATGTTTGATTGTCACATTTGGACCTCTAGTGGATAGAGGTCAGCGATGCTGCCTAACGCCCTGTACTGCATAGGACAACCACCCACAGCAATTGTCCAGCTTATAAGGTCAGTGGTGCTAAGGTTGAGAAAGTGCTTTAAACATGTCCTAAAGTATGGGAGTTATCTACAGGTGTTATATTAGGTCAAATAGCTTGGGAAATCCAGGATTAAGAGTTTACTAGGTGTGGTGGGGTATCTGGCAGTGGTCAGGTCCTCTGCTCTGACCCTCTCCCCAGGTCCCCCAATCCAGACATTTGAAATTAGCATACCCTCTAATTCAAATGGACAGAAATGTATTAAGAGCCTACTGTGCAGCAGCAGTGTTGTCCATACTAGAGATACAGCAGGGAATCAACAGGGGTGTCTGTCCTCACCAAGCTTATATTCTTGTAGGGGGAAAAACAATTAACTATATAAGTGTGCGTCTGTATAGAGAAAGAGGTAAAAGGGAATGACAGAAGCTGCTAAGTGCTATGAAGGATAAAGAAATAAAGCAAGGAGTAGGGGTAAAAGAGTTACGGAGAAATTGGAATTTGAAACGAGAAAGTCAGGAAAGGCCTCATTGAGAATTTTACAACTCTCCCTTCTTCTATATAAGAACTTTGAAAATCAGAAAACTCCAGGTAATTTCCATTCAGGGCTGGAGTACATTGAGAGGAGAGGGAAATGAGATGTCAAGAGTAGGGGCTGAAGTGTGTGGATCTTTGATGTATTCTGCTGGCTTGTGGGTTGCCTTCACTGGATTCCTCAGCCTGTGATGGGTGTAGCCTGGCATGGCTCTTGTGGACCCAGGATGTTTGGCAAACATATTGACGGCTGAAAGCAGAGCTGCTGAGCTGCATTATCATGAGTCCACCGCAAGCGTCTAGCCTGGAGCTGCTTCGCACCCCAAGAGAACAGCAGTTGGAGCCTGTGAACGTCATCCAGTAGGTGGGATGGGGGATGCTCGATTCTCCCTACTCTCAAGAATAACAGTTCCAGCCCAGGCATAGTAGCTCATGCCTGTAATCCCAGCACTTTGGGAGGCCAAGGCAGGAGGACTGCTTGAGCTCAGGAGTTCAAGGTCAGCCTGCGCAACGTGGCGAAATCTCATCTCTACAAAAAATACAAAAATTACCCAGGTGTGGTGACATGCTACTTGGGAGGCTATAGTCCCAGCTACTTGGGAGGCTGAGGTGGGAGGATCACTTTAGCCCAGGAGGTTGAGGCTGCAGAGAGCCATGATTGCGTCACTGCGCTCCAGCCTGGGTGACAGAGTGAGACCCTGTCTCAAAAACAAAAACAAAAACACACAGTTCCGTCTTTTTTGGAGAACAATATATTTCCTTATAGCTGTCTTCTCATAGATAAGAAAGAGATTTTTTTTAAAGTGTGGCCTTTTTAAAAAAAATTATTATTTGAAAAAATCCATTTAGGACACAGCGCCTTACATCTCGCAGCCAAGAACAGCCACCATGAATGCATCAGGAAGCTCCTTCAGGTAAGGTGGTGACAACTTAGAATTGTAAATGTGTCGGTTTTACAATTCGAAAGTAATCATATTTGTGAAAGAACAAACACACCCTCCATACACACTCCTTTAAATACTGTCCCCAGTCCTGTGTTTCCTAAGAAGCTTCATGATTGAAATGATAGCCAAGGAGAAGATTGTCTCCATAGCAACTCCACTGGCAGAGAAGAGGATCTAATCAAAATTGGAGTGTCTTCTTTTGGGACCTAGCCTTTTTCTCCCCTTTATTTGGTTCCTCCTTTTCTTTGCTGAAGGACTTACACCCTCTGAATAGTGTAAGTTTTTAAAACATGATTTCTAAGCTGTTGGAGATCCTTACCATACAGGATCTCCAGTATCCTAGTATTGTGAAATCATCAGTAGAATGCAGCTCTTCTTTGAGAAGCAAAATTTCAACCATTATTTCCTCATATATAACTTGATGAGCTTCAGTTCTTGGGTTTCGTTTAAGTCCTTGGTTTTATTCTTCTTTATAATTTTCAGCCAACTCCCTGGTTCAATAATCTTGCCAGGAAGTTTGTAACGATCCCTTAAAGTGATGACTTCCATAAATCTTTAAAGATTAATATTTAATGAATTCCCAATAGCCATCTATACGGTAACATCCAGTTGTTGCCAGTCAAAATGCAAACTGGCTGTTTTCAGGAACAGCATAGAGCAATAAAATACGTGTTTGCTTGTACTGTCTGTTCTGTTGAACTGTTGTCTTGGCCTTCACAAGCACTATTTGGGACCCAGCATCTTGCTTTAATTTGGCTTTGAAATTCTAATGCAGAGATGTGGTCACATTCTTCAACTTGTCCTGCGCTGTTGATCACACAGCTTCTTGTCTTGCGTTACATGATGCAAGCTATTGCCAGTTCCAAGAATGCTTAACCTTAACAGATCTTTGAAGCTAAATTCAAGAAAAATAGATTAATGTCTGTAATGTTGTATTATGAGGCTTCCCTTTGAAGACAACTGAAATAGAACTTTTCTGACATGCCTCTTCTGGGACCAGACACTCTGGATAAGTGAAAATCATTGCTCAAGCACTCTGCCTCCATATCCTTGGCCCTACCTCAATTTTTAAGTAATTGATTTATGTTTGAAATCTCCATTCCCATTCTGGCTTGGCTATCCAGACTTTGCATCTGACTCTGATTTTAAGGAAGAATTAACCTGACAAGCTGGATGTTCTCGTGGGCAAGAACCAGATATTCTAGTCTCTCATGTAATCTTATATCTGGTTATGCAAATGGATTGGTTTTTCTTCGGAATCTTTGAAGCCTTTAAACAGTTCCTTGTGCTGTTTTAAAATTAGGCCAAAGCATGGTAAGTCGTAACTTAATCTCCATTCTTCTTACCACGGAAGGGCAAACATTTCACTAGTGTGGTAGTGTGTTATTACCTCCTCTCACTGCCAAACCATCCAGATTGTTCTTCTTCCTGGATGGTGGTTAAAACCTCAGCCGTGTCCTCCTGTTGGGCTGTTTTCCCAGGTCCTGTTCCTCTTTGCTCTCTAGCCAGTTCTTCACCTCTTGTCTCAGTAGCCCAGACTCCCTGTGCTGTGATCCCCATTTCCTCCTGCTGCCCCCCACTCCTATACCCTCTGCATTTATGGATCTCCCTGGGCTCTCCAGGCTTTTGCTCTTATTGCCCGTCTGCTGGAGCCATTTCCCCTCTCCAGTGGCTACCAAGGTAAAGTTCTTCCTTCTCACGGTAGTGAGCACAAATAGAGACTTTTGAGATTCTTCAAATTCAAATAAGCTCTCAGGCGGGGTGCAGTGACTCACGCCTGTAATCCTAGCACTTTGGGAGGCTGAGGCGGGTGGATCACCTGAGGCCAGGAGTTCGTGACCAGCCTGGCCAACATGGTGAAACCCCATCTCTTCTAAAAAATACAAAAATTGGCCGGGCCTGGTGGTACATGCCTGTAATCCCAGCTACTCAAGAGGCTGAGGCAGGAGAATCACTTGAACCTGAGAGGCGGAGGTTGCAGCAAGCCAAGATTTCGCCACTGGGTGACAGGGCGAGACTTCATCTCAAAAACAAACAAAAAAACAACAAAAAACAAACGAGCTCTCTCCCTCCCCGAACCCTCAGCTATTCCTCCCGCCCTTTCTCATACTGTGTTTCTGGGGCACTGTGCATCGTGTCAAGCAGTGACAAACAGCAGCCCGTATTCCAGTGGGGCTCCCAGTCTGGTAAACAATCCACAAATAAACATTACAGATTGCACAGCAGTAAAAAGGAAGCTAACGGGTTACTGTAAGAGAGGAATCAGAGGTGGAGGTTCATGGAAGGCCTCGTGAAGGAGGTGATATTTAAGCTGAGACCTCCCAAGGATGCAAAGAGCCACAAGAAAAGCGTTCTAAGCAAATGGAACAATGTATGCAAAGGACCTGAGGTCAGAAAGGTGCTGGCCAGGGAGGGAAGAAAGCCAGTGTGTGGGCCTGGGGCAGAGCAAGTAAGGAGGAAAGTAGCACAGGATGCAGGGCCTTGTATGTCATGATGGGCTTGACTGCAGTTCATCCTAAGTACAGCATGGAACTGTGAGGGGCTTTTAAGTAGACAGTGAGAGTCACAGTTTTAGAAGAGAATTCTGATTGTTTAGAGAATTGATAAAAAGGGGAAAAATGCAGAACTGGGGAGACCTGCCAGGAAGCCACCTTAGCTGTTCAGGTGAGAAGATGCTGTCCTAGAAAAGGATGTTGGGAACAAGAAAAGGAAGAGGGTAGATTGGAGGTGAGTTTTGGAGAAAAAAATTGACAGGACATGGTGGTCCACTACATATGGGATGAGGAAGGGGGAGGAGGATGAGGAGGAATCAAAGCTGAGTTGCTGGTTTCTGGCTCAATGTCTAGACTGATGATGATGCTGTTGATGGAGAAGGTAGTCAGGGAGGAGCAGTTGGGGCACGGGGGAGGGGAAGCCAGAGATTTTGGCTGGGCCTTTGAGATGCTAATAAGACATCAGAGCAGAGATGTGAAGTAGGCAGTGGGTTATCAAGCCTAGCCCTTGACGACGACAACTGTTGTGTGTAAGAATACAGGCCCTAGCCCAGCCTGTCTGGGTCTGAATCTTGGCTCTGCCATTTACTGTGACTTGAGCAAATTATCAACTTTTTTGTGCCTCCGTTTCTTCATCTGAAAGTGGAAGTAATGATAGTATCTACCTCGTGTTGTTAGGGGACCTAAAGCAGTTCTTTGAACAGTGCCTGGCATGTGAGAGCTAATACTTAACATGGCACTTATTGCTGTTACTGTTAGGATCTCCACATTTGGGAGTCACTAGCGTCCATTCTTCTAGATGATATTTCAGGTTGTGGGTGTGGAGGAGCTTACCAGGGAAAAGAGCTTAGAGGAAGAACACTGAGGAGCCCTGAGGTTTTCTGTTTGGCTAGAGGAGGAGCCGCAAGAGGAAAAGCAGAGTAAGATGAGCCAAGCAGGGCTCTAGGAGCTGAGAGGTTGGAGAGAGGAGAACAGAAATGTTTATTGTCATTGGAAACATGAAGGTTGTTGGTGACCTTGACCAAGGCCATCTCCTTGGACTCGAGAGGGGACACCCAACTGCAATGGTTTCAGGAGTGAATGGAGGTGAGGGTGCATGGACCGCATGTGGGTAATCCTTAAGAGAAAGCTGGTTTCGTGAAGGGGGACAGAAAGGGCAGGAGATGGGGGAAAAGATAGGATCAAGATGAGAGAGCCTAGAGCATGTCTATTAGCTGGTGGGGTGCTGGAGTGGTGAGGGAAGGAGAGGAACAGACAGGTGAAGCAGCAAGGAGAGAAGAGTTTGCCCATCCCAAAGACATGAGTCTCCTTCCCCATAGGAGACTACAGGCCCCTGGAACACAGCAGTTGGGGCTTATCTAAGTTAATAGTCTTCCTAATAAGTCACATCATAACCTTGCAGGAAAAGTCTGAACTGAATAGAATTGGTGCAGGGTATTTTATTATATGGATGTATTTATTTTTCTCTTATAGTCTAAATGCCCAGCTGAAAGTGTTGACAGCTCTGGGAAAACAGCTTTACATTATGCAGGTAACTTTCATTCTCCTATTTGTCTTCTTCTGCCATTAGAAACACCAACTTTTCTTTTTCCTTATTCAGGCCAATTAACCTTCCATACTATTCCTGGTGCTCTTTTCTGTCATCATTTCTAGACATTCCCATTTTCCTCTGTTTGTAAAACATACACAGTTTTACCGAGGCATATGCCTAGAATTCATCAATTGCTTTGCCACCTAACCACTGAAAATTATCACGATTAATAAATTTTAACTAATTTAAGGTTTATTTTTAAACTAAGAGATATTCTAAGCATTTGTAGATTTCAGGTAATGTGTGATACAGACTTTCTAATTTGAGGATTATTATGAACATCCGTCAATTTTATTTACTAACATTTTGTTTAGTATGATTACACAACTTCAAGTGACAAACGTTGACACTGAACTATGAGTGATTAGATTTACACATATGTTTTATTGCTAGTTGTGGAAAAGCTAAGCCCTGTGAAAACCTGAGCCAAATATTTGCCTAAAGGCAACTGGCAGTCACTGGCTTTAGGCCTGCATAACTCTGAAATTAAGCAGTAATTTTAAACACCTCACTCTTAACCTTCCTAATACCATTTCTCTTCAATGCAACTAGAGTGAATATATGTAGAGTGGGTAGAATATGAACATTTCCTTCCTGAAGTATCCGATACCCCTGGTTGTGAATAACTGTGTGATTGGCTGTGGTGTTTATATTTTCCTTCCTCCAGCGGCGCAGGGCTGCCTTCAAGCTGTGCAGATTCTCTGTGAACACAAGAGCCCCATAAACCTCAAAGATTTGGTAAGTACCAGGTGGTCACTAGAGGCAGAGGTAGACACTGGTTTCTAGAGCTCAGTAGGATACCTCTAGAGTCACTGAGACTTTAGACTAGCAGTCCCCAACCTTTTTGGCATCAGGGGCTGATTTTGGGGAAGATAATTTTTCCATGGAGGGGTGGGGATGGTTTCAGGATGAAACTGCTGCAGCTCAGGTCATCAGGCATTGGAGTGCACAACCTAGATCCCTCGCGTGCTCAGTTCACAATAGGGTTTGTGCTTCTATGAGAATCCAATACTGCCGCTGATCTTATAGGCAGTAATGCCCACTCGCCTGCCACTTACTCCCCGCTGTGCAGCCGGATCCTAACAGGCCACAGACTGGTACTGATCTGCAGCCCCTGGGTTGGGTACTCCTGTTTTAGACAACTAAGTATTGGGCAAATTCTATTGCTTTTCAACCTAGATTCTCTTCTGCAAAATGGATTTATGTATTATTCTTAACCCTTTTCCCATTTGCTCCAAGAATACTCACCAGTGGCGTTTGGGGATACAGCATTTACCTCAAGATAACTTTGCCACGAAATATCTCATTTTTATTATTACTATTTTCGCATCACTCTAGTATATTGACTTTGGAAACAAAAGACATCATTCTATTTATAGCATTCTGTTTTTAGTAGTGGTATTTCCATTTACAAAATATAGTAATTCTCGATCGCTGAAAATGTCAAATCCTAGAAGACGTAGCATTCCTATGTGTGATGTTAGACATCGTTCTCAAAGAATTCCTGGCTGAAGATTCATTTGATGAATCCGATTTTTCTGAGACAGATGATTCTGATGATTCAGACGATTCTGATATAGTTCTGTTTAGAAATAACTCCAGGAACAGTTTTTATATTTTATTTTCACATTGAAAATCAGTCAGATTTGCTTCAGCCTCAAATAGTGTGTTTATATAAAATTAAATGAGCTCTGGCAGAGAGCTGCACTTTTTTTTTTTTTTTTTCTAAACTGGGAAGAAGGTTAATTGGCTTCTAAAACATTAATAAAACATTTTGCAGCATATATTTCCTATATAGGTATATTTATTTCTATGGCTATACATGTTTTCTACCATCAATGTAATTACAAATAAAGCTTAATTTCTTGATTTTTAAAAATAAGTCTAAATAGAAATTTTACTACTTTCTTTCTGCACCCCATCTATCACCTTGGATATCTTCTACTTAGAATCTCCCAACTTTGAAGACCACTATTAGGCTATTTTAACTTCACAAGGCTACTTTGAGAATAAATTTATATACCTATCACATGGTTATGTCATGGGGTTATATTTCATGTTGCAGCATGAGAACTAACATGCATACACTTATATTTGATGGAGATACTGTGAAGTGACTAAATGGAATCTGTAAATAAATTCATATTCCTTGAAGTTCAGTACTTCCTAAGCAGAAAGTAGTATAACTTCACAGAGATAGTGCCCAGAAATCTGTCTGAAATTCTTTATGACAACACTCAATCTTTAAGCAGCACTTGTATTTTTAAATAGTTGGATATATTGTAACATCTTTTCCCTTTGCCTATTGAATGCTTCTACCTTAAAACTCAACTCTCAATGGATTTATAGGGTATATTCCAGAAAAAAAACAAAATAACAGCTTCTCTTTATGGTTTGTGTCAGACCTAAGATTACAGAAAATACTTATGTATATTCTTCTAGTATTTTTCTTCATTTGTTTTATATTGTAATGTTTAAATGCTTAATCCACCTGACATAGTTTGTATATGAGTTGGAGACCTAGATTTCCTTTTTCCCAAAGGGGTTGCAATTGTCATGACATAATTATTCTTTCTATCCATTTCTTTATCTAGTCATGTGTTAGTAACAGACATAGGCTCTTAATTTATGTTATATTTTGATACATAGCAAGATTACTAAAGGGTACACTTTCTGGTAAAAGTGGAATGGCAGGATATATAATGATTAGTGCACTGGGAATAAGCTGCCTACAGGGCAGTGGGATCTTCTGGTGTCGTGCGGAGACACGCCCTTCCTTTCTCCAGCACCATCCCTCAGTATACCCAGTACACTTGCCTTGAGCCTTTACACACTTTGTGTTCTGCCCTCTCTCACAATCACCCAAACAGTGATAGCCAAGGGCACAAGCAGCCGCAAGAAGCTGGAGCTCCTATGTAAAAGCTAGCATTCAGTAAAATTCCATAACAAGAGTTGTGCCAACATACAATTGTGACTCTATAGGGGTACAGAATATCAGGATGGACCAGATATTAGATCAGCAGTCCAAGTCAGGAGAAAAATGTGCAAAAAACAGGGGCTGACTTTTGCACTTCTGGCATTTTGTGCCTGAGGTAAAATCTAAATCTGAATTTGTCTCCTAGGATGGGAATATACCGCTGCTTCTTGCTGTACAAAATGGTCACAGTGAGATCTGTCACTTTCTCCTGGATCACGGAGCAGATGTCAATTCCAGGAACAAAAGTGGAAGGTACTCCAGAATTAGGCAGAAATCATGTGACTTCAGTGATATCCACATTCTGAGGGTATTTCAAAATATCACAGCTATATTTTGGATCATTTGTTATAAGGGATTTTTAACTTCTTACCTTTTTAAAGTTCTACTGTTTCTGATAATCAAGAATCTATGTTGACTTTAAAGCAATTTTCCCCAGACATCTGCAGACATCATTGCTGGCTAAGTCTGTGAGGAGACTATTAAATGCTAATGTGAATAAACAATGTCCTGTGACTTCCTATGCAAAATAAAATAAACCTATTGGTTGTTTTGGAGAAATGCTCTTAGAAATATATATGGTATTTAAAATGCTTGAGGTAAAACACGATTCATGCCAGTCATATTAAATCCCATCATATTGTGCTAAATAGTGTAGAAGATTATGTTGTTTGACTAAATGTGGTTTAATGTTTTGATTTAATCTGTAGTTTAAAACAAAACAAAAAAAAACACCTAATTTCATCTTGATTGCATTCCACTTCGAATTCTCCGAAGATTAAGTGTAATAAAGGTTTAACTGCACTTAATCTTCTTTTCTCTTTTTTGAAGACAACTGATTTCCCAAGAAAGACTTTTTACGTTCTCTTAGTACTAATTTTGTGTCTCTTTTTTCCTTTAGAACTGCTCTCATGCTGGCCTGCGAGATTGGCAGCTCTAACGTTGTGGAAGCCTTAATTAAAAAGGGTGCAGACCTAAACCTTGTAGATTCTCTTGGACACAATGCCTTACATTATTCCAAACTCTCAGAAAATGCAGGAATTCAAAGCCTTCTATTATCAAAAATCTCTCAGGATGCTGGTATGTAAAAGAAAATAGCCAATGTTGTTTTAAGTTTATCCACTCCATTTTCCCCAAAGGATAAAGGAATGTGTGCAATATGATACATTTTATTATTCTTTTAAACATATTCTTGCAGAAAAATGGAGTGTTAATAAATATTGTATATGGTGTATGTGTGTGTATCCCCCCACCCAAAGTGAATATGAATCGTTATGCTTCTTATAGTTCTTTTTTTCACTTTTTCTTCTATAGATTTAAAGACCCCAACAAAACCAAAGCAGGTATTTATCTTTGGGGGAGGCTTTTATGTTTCATTTATGCTTGTGGGAATTTAAAAATGTTCAGATTTAACCCCTCTGGTCCACTAGTAAAGTAATAAAGACTATATTGAAAATACTTAGGGACTGAAATATCTTTGAATAAATGAGTCATTGTTATAAGGTGTTAAAGGTTGCCAGGCCGGTGGCTCACGCCTGTAATCCCAGCACTTTGGGAGGCCGAGGCTGGCGGATCACCTGAGGTCGGGAGTTCAAGACCACCCTGACCAACATGGAGAAACCCCGCCTCTACTAAAAATACAAAATTAGCCGGGCATGGTGGCGCATGCCTGTAATCCCAGATGCTCGGGAGGCTGAGGCAGGAGAATCACTTGAACCTGGGAGGCGGAGGTTGCAGTGAGCTGAGATTGCGCGATTGCACTCCATCCTGGGCAACAAGAGTGAAACTCCATCTCAAAAAAAAAAAAGGTGGTAAAGGTTTCCTTAATAATTTGCTTTATTTCAAAAGCATGTAACTTTAAACTTGCTACTTATATGTTCATCTTTTTCTGAAATGTACTAACTCATACTTCCTATTGGTGTGAAAATGTTTGATGTGGCTTAAACTCTGTGACTGAATAACACTGTTTTAAATACTTGTAATATCACATGAGCTACAGAGCTACAGCCAGAAAATGTTAGCTATTTAATGAAAATAAGAGAATTTAGCCTTTTCTTTTAATTAGGGTTTTTCTAGAATGTCATGTAGTGTTACACAAAGTAGAAATTGAGTTTGCCCTGTTATTGTGTAGTTTTTTTCTAAAAATATATTGTCACTATCTTTTTTTTTGACGAACAGTATATGTTTGGTTGTTTATTTATTTACACATCTACGTTCTTGAAGAAATCATAAACAGCAAATACTCAATACTGAATTTATGTGCTAACTGTATTACTTATCAGTAACCTTCAAAAATGAAGTTATCCCTTTCCCTCATATTTATAGTCTTTAAAAAAAGGAATGGAAGTAATGCAGATGTGTGGGAGATACCATTGCTTTTCATTAATACAGAAAGCTGACTATGATTGTATTCTGGATTCTAAGTTGTAGTAGACCTCAACCTCTACTTTCCCAGTTCTCCACACCAACCTAATCTGGTTTTGGCTCATGTGTTTTTATTTTCTTGCTATTAAAGCACGGGCTGCTAGGAGAATACTTGCGCATGCATATTATTTATTTTTATGTTGGTAGCAGATTTCAGATTTTGATAAAGTAAGAAATGCATGAACTTTTGAGGTTTTTCTCATGTGTTTGATAAAGCTACTTGCCCAGACTTTACTAACCAAACTAACCCACCTCCATTCTTTGGACTGTGATAACTTTCAGCATGACCAAGTCTCTAAAATAAGCTCAGAAAGAAGTGGAACTCCAAAAAAACGCAAAGCTCCACCACCTCCTATGAGTCCTACCCAGGTAAAAACAAAAGCAAACCAACAATCAATAAACGCACCACAAGAAAGCCATAAATTTGTCATTTTGTTTAGGCCAAAAAGGAATGTTTTAGAACTGACCTTTAAGTGCATATTTAAAATTTTCCTTAGCAGTTTTAAATTACAAATTGTGGTAAGAAGGATTTTGATGATTAGTATGGAAATAATGTTGATTCTTATCTATTTTTAAAAAAACAGTAGAATGGAGTAGACTCTTTTTGAAAAGTCTCAAGGAAATTTCTCAAAATCTTATCACAGAAACTTTCCCTTAAGATAAGTTCAATTTATTTTTCATTCCTTCTGTTAAAAGATCTAGTAAGGAGTGGGAGAATGAGTGGCCAGTGAGGCAATTAGTTGAAAATGAATTTCAGTTAGTTTCTTAAAACATTGCTAAAATATATTTGCCTTTCTAATTGCTTTTAAGGTTGGCTAATATTAAAAGTAGTTTTCATTTCTGAGCTTTATAGTGACCATTGCATAGAGGAGGAAGCAAGGTAATCTATGTAATGGCAGGTAAAACATATCGAGATTTGTTATTTAAAAATTCATAGGCCATGAAGAGAATAATCCATATTTAAATAGGGAGGAATAGTTCATCTCATAAGTATTTTTTAAATGTATGTTAGCATACTTATTAATATTCTTAACCTGCAATAGAAGTTTTATAGATTTTTTAAGAAGTGATTCTAATATAGGAGCGAAGTTATATTCTGTAAACTTTCAGAAAGTATTTGAAGTAGCTGAACTGCACTGAAAATATTCTACCCTTGAATTAATTGATGCCAAGGATACTTACCGTTAGATTTCATTGCATTGGTTAAACAGGTTGATTCTTCGGCACTGGAGAAGAGGAATTTGAAGATACATTCTTTATTGATGATTTTCATTTTGTTTCTTTTTTAGTTGAGTGATGTCTCCTCCCCAAGATCAATAACTTCGACGCCACTGTCGGGAAAGGAATCAGTATTTTTTGCTGAACCACCCTTCAAGGTATTTCCTTTCTGTATTCAGTTTTGTTACTGTATTTTAAGATACATGATAGACTTGCTTTAAGTTATATAATACTGGGAAAAACAGAATATACTTCTGAATCATTGGTTCACAACCTTTTCACCATAAAGTACCCCTTGATTATTTTTTCTGGCATGGACCCCATAAAGCAAGAATGATACAGCTAGTTTGTATCCATAATAATTTAAAATTTTTAAAAAAATAATTGAGTGAATAAATTAAATTTACAAACCAATAATTGATTTTCTTCATTAAAAAAAAAAAAAGAGACAAGAGGGCTGGGTGCAGTGGCTCACACCTGGAATCCCAGCACTTTGGGAGGCCAAGGTGGGCAGATCACCTGAGGTCAGGAGTTCAAGACCAGCTTGGCCAGCAAGGCGAAACCCTAACTCTACTAAAAATACAAAAACTAGGCCGGGGCTGGTGGCTCACGCCTGTAATCCCAGCACTGGGAGGCTGAAGCAGGTGGATCACGAGGTCAAGAGATCGAGACCATCCTGCCCAACATGGTGAAACCCCGTCTCTACTTAAAAGTACAAAAATTAGCTGGGCATGATGGTGCGCACCTTTAATCCCAGCTACTTAGGAGGCTGCTGCAGGAGAATCACTTGAACCCAAGAGGCAGAGATTGCGGTGAGCCGAGATCGCGCCACTGCACTCTAGCCTGGCAACAGGGCGAGACTCCGTCTCAAAAAAAAAAAAGAAAAAACAATACAAAAATTAGTTGGGCGTGGTGGCAGGTGCCTGTAGTCCCAGCTACTCAGGAGGCTGAGGCAGGAGAATTACTTGAACCCAGGAGGCAGAGGTTGCAGTGAGCCAAGATCGGGCCACTGCACTCCAGTGTGGGCGACAGAGCGAGTGTCTTATGGTGGGGAGCAGGGACAAAGTTTACTTATATGGAATCTAAAAAAGTTGAACCCATAGAAGCAGAGAGTAGAATGATAATTGGGGGAGTGGTGGGAGGTATTGGGGAGATGTTGGCTAGAGGATACAACATTTCATCCAGATAAAAGGAATAAGTTCAAGAGATCCATGGTACGACATGGTGACTATAGTTAACAACAACGCAGTGGATTCTGAAAATCACTCAGAGAGTAGATTTTAAGTGTTTTCATCACAAAAAATGATAAGTGTGTGAGATTAATTAGCTCCATGGCCATTTCACATTATGTAAGTATTTGCAGCCATCATGATGTACATGATAAATACATACAACTGTTATTTGTCAACTAAAAAATAAATTAACTTTTTCAAAAATAAGGTGTGGAAGTTACCAGCTTCTACCTGTTATTCTCCTCATTCTTTCCTGAATGCAGAATATTGAGGAAATGCCAAAAATTATATTTCAGGAACTTCTCTATTTATAATGAAATATTCTAGATTGGATCCTGGGACAGAAAAAGGCCATTATTCGAAAAACTGGCACAATTTGAATAAAGCTGTAATTTAGATAGTAGTAATTTACCAATTGATAAATGTATAATGGCTACATCTGTTGTAAACATTAGGAGAAATAAGTGAAGGTTTCTATCTTGCAACTTTTTTGTAAATCTTAAATTGCTCCGAATACAAAGTGCTAAAGTTTTTTTAAAAAGAGACAAAGATAAGAACTTACTAGATAACCAGTCTTCTTACCCAATTAAGTTTATATTAATTCCAATCAAAGAGACAGAAACTTGTGTTAATCTCTGTTGTCTTACTGAGAATTGTATAGTTAGTTTTTTTCCTGACTATAAAAGTAATATGTATTTATTTTACAAATGTTAGAAAATCCATTAGGTCTTATCCACCTGGTTCTGTAGATTTGTGGTTGGAAAACATTTTAAGGAAGTGGGAGGATATTTCCATTTAATATCTGTTTATCTAACATACTGAGAAACTGTCTTCAGGGGGGAAATAAAATTTATAATTGTCAACATGAAATTTCAATATTTTATATTTACTTACTTTCCCTTATTTAGAATTACTAAAGATGTTTTCTTTTAACTTGGATACACATTAATCTGAAACAGATTCTATCAACTTATCATTTCCCTCACTTTAGACTTTACTAATAAACTCTTCAGATGAATTTCTATGTAAGACAAGGCAACTATACTCTTACAGTTAGTACGATAATATCTTCTGATATGACTGTGCCTCAAAGAAGCAACGCAATCCAAAGAATAATATCACAAATCATGATTTTTCAGAGGTAGAGTATAACAGACTGTCATTTCTGAAAAAACAAAAAAACCAAGATAAAAAGTGACATTTATTCCTATGTTAGCTTAGGAAGGAGAAAAAAGTGATATCTAGGCCAGGCTTGGTGGCTCACAGCTCAAGCCTGTAATCCCAGCACTTCAGGAGGCTTAAGCGGGTGGATCATGAGGTCAGGAGATCAAGACCATCCTGGCTAACACAGTGAAAGCCCATCTCTACTAAAAATACAAAAAATTAGTCGGGTGTGGTGGCACGCGCCTGTAGTCCCAGCTACTGGGAAGGTGAGGCAGGAGAATCGCTTGAACCCGGGAGGCGGAGGTTGCAGTGAACCAACATTGCGCCACTGCACTCCAGCCTGGGCGACAGAGACTCCATCTCAAAAAAAAAAAAAAGAAAAGAAAAAGTGATGTCTATTTAAAATGGCTAAAATTTAAAAAGACTGAAACTACCAAGTGAGGATTGAGGATGTGGCAGAACTAGAACTCCATTTCCTGCTAGTGGGAATCTAAAATGGTATAACTATTACCAGTTTGGAAAGCTGGAAGTTTCAATAAAGTTAAATATAAACCTAATATATGATCCAGCCATCCCCTCATAGGTGTTTACCAAAATAAATGAAATTATATGTTTAGACACAATCTTGTATGCAAATGTTTGTAGCAGCTTTATTCACAACCTCTCCAAATTGGAAGCAATCCAAATGTCCATGAACAAGAGAATAAAGATAATGAGATATACCCATATAATGAAATATTATCTGCCAATAAAGAGGAATGAACTGTAGTGCAAGTAACATCATAGTTGAATCTGTAAAGTCATCATGCTGAGAGAAGCCAGCCACCAAAAAATTCATACAGGATGACATTCCATTTATAGGAACTCTAAGAAATGTAAGAAAAAGAGTTGTGGTTGCCTAGGAATGATGTGGGCAAGGACTGGTTGTAACGAGGCATGAAGAAACTTTTAGGCACAATGAACAGATTATCTTGACTATAGTGTTGGTTCCATAGGTATACATCTGTCAAAACCTCTTCAAGGTGTAAACTTAGCTGGATGCAGTTTATTATGTGTTATATAGTGGAAAATATAAAAACAAGTAAATTTGTTATAAAAGTGAAAGGACTGCTTTTTGTAAAGATAAGCACTTAACTAAAAATAAGCTACTTTATTATTTAGCATTTGGGCTTTCACAAAGGTATCTCTGCTGAAAAATTCTCTTATAATTGACTGGCTCATTCGGATGCCACATTGTAATTTTTAGCAAGTCACTGTAATGTTTTGAAATGAGATCGTGGCTTTGAAATTCCAAGAATTTTAACAGTATATTAACAGACATTCAGGGACAAAGGATTAGAGAAAATCTTTAGGGAATCTATTGCCAATCTGAGACCGTATGATATTTATTACCATTTCCCTTAGAAAAGTTAATAATAACTTTAATAGCAGATAACTTATAAAATGATAAAGCTAAAAAATCTGCTTTAAAATATTTCAATCAATGTATAATGCATACATATAGAACTTCTCTTTGACTTCATTATGAAAGCAGTATTTGCCATCTCAGTTTTTAGTACATAACTCAGTAAATTAGCAATTACATAAAATTATTGTAATCTTAAATATATTTGCATTGTACTCACTAAATGAAACTTCTGAAAAATATTTAGAGAATATACCCTCTGGAACTTCTAAAGTTTTAGAAATTAAACTTAGTAGATAATTGTCACTTTTACTCATTTATAGCTTAAAATATCTTCTTTCTTTGAGATTTTCTAGCTGCTTTTCTCGTAGGATAATACCAGATCTGCTCTGCATAAGCTCAAGGAGGAAAGTCTGCTTGATTCTTTCGTGCAATGTTACATTGAGAAATGTTCTTTAAGTCATTTTTGTGTTTCAATAGGCTGAGATCAGTTCTATACGAGAAAACAAAGACAGACTAAGTGACAGTACTACAGGTAAGATAAGGAAGATCTGTTTTTTGGTTTTTTTTCCTTCAACCAAACTATTTCATGTCCATTTAAAGAGAGCAAAAGCCAAGCTGGGGTACTGTGTAAAAATGTCACGAGCCAGCATGTCCAGAGCTGCCAGTAACGCACAAGCTGAAGCGCTCTGTACTTCAGGATGCCTTCTTCACCTGCATTTTAAAGAGTCTCTGAATTTGAATTTTGAAAAATACATCTTTATTTTCATTTGTCCCAAACTGCATGTTAGCAGTTCCTTCATTTATGAGTACAGGGAATAAGCCTCAGTCGTATTAGCAGACCAGTGATTCTGTCACCAAGAGAATTCCTGTCACCTTACTGTTATTGCAGATATCTTGAAATATTTACAATATTGCTACTAAAAATTATGGCAGTTATTAGACCTGCTGCCAGATCTTGTTATTATTACCAAATAAGCTCTTAAGTTACTGTAGCCTATATATTTTATCTTACGTATTTAAAAATATTATGTTCAGATGAGGTCCATAGGCTTCTGCTGTCTGCTAAACCCACTCTTTGCAGCTGAGCAGCACATTATTTCATGAAGGGAGAATCCACCATGCCACCTCCGTGACTGTCCCCATCTAACTTTTCTACTTTGGATTTCAAGTAGACACACGCAAAGACAAGAATGTTCATGAAGTCATATGTAATCATATTGTCTTTATGATCATAGGGTTTAATTCATTTTGTCTCTTATAAGAGTGCCTCCTAAGAATTTACCCTTTAAGAATGTAACATAATATCTTCAGAATCCATTTAAAATGTAGAAGAGACGATTTCAAAGATCCGCTTTTGCTCCAGCATTCAGTGTCTTAATCTGTTGTGTATTTCATAGGTGTTTGGAGCCTTTAATTTGCAGAACTTAGAAATATTTTTTATTTATGTATTTATTGATTTATTTTAGAGATTGGGGTCTTACTGTATTGCCCAGGCTGGTCTCAAACTCCTGAGCTCAAGCGATCCTCCCACCTTGGCCTCCCATAGTGCTGGGATTATAGGCATGAGCCACCACACCCAGCCCTAGAAACACTAAACTTTCTAATTCCTGGAAGAGATCAATGTTAATATAACTAAACAAATGTTACATTGGGTACTTTAAAAACCATTCACTATATCTTAGAAGTAATTTTTATTTCTTAGAATTGCATTTATGCTCCTAATTCCCTAGTTTATTCCACACTCACCAGACTTCATGTCAAGGAAACTCAGAAAGCTGTGATTTAGGCATCAGACTTATGATGAGAAGCAAGGATTTCTATGAAGAAAGGTCATTTTGCATTCTTCCAAGTTAAGATTAAAGTTTTCATCTTTGCATTAAATGGCTGTGAGAAAATAAAAAGCATAGCATTAAAAATTTAGATCAGTGCTTTTCAAAGTGTGGGTAAAGTATTTACTAGCTTATAATAATTAAGGAGTTTGAGCTGGGCATGGTGGCCCACACCTGTAATCCCAGCACTTTGGGAGGCCGAGGTGGGCAGATCACCTGAGGTCGGGAGTTCAAGACCAGCCTGGCCAACGTGGCAAAACTCTGTCTCTACTAAAAATACAAAAATTAGCTATTACATAAAATTATTGAGATTTTATGTAATAGTTAATTATTGAGCATGCCTGTAGTCCCAGCTACTTGGGAAGCTGACGCAGGAGAATCACTTGAATCTGGGAGGTGGAGGTTGCAATGAGCCGAGATCATGCCACTGCACTCCGGCTTGGGTGACAGAGCAAGACTCCATCTCAAAAAGTAATTATAATACTAAGTTTGGACCAGAAATTCACACAGTTACTTCACTAAGCACATTGTTTTGTTCAGCTGACATACTTTTCGTAGGACTTTCTAGACGAAGGAAGCAGTACCTTGCATTGCATTCTGGAGGAAGTTTGCTATCTCAGTGAGAACCTTGAATACCACTCCTTAAGTTGCAATTTCAACATGATAATCATTAGGATGTCAGAAAGTTGTGGTTTACCAACAGGGATTACTGTGGGATTCAGAGAAGAGAAGACAGTTTCATGCCAGGGTGGTCATTGAATGCTTTAAGGACTGGGCAAAGTTTGACATGATGCTTAAGAATTCTCTAGGCAGAGAGATTCTGCAGGGCATTCCTGTGGATAAAGAATGAAAGAATCAGCTGTGTGTTGAGAATGCAGAGGGTGTGATGGGAACCATGAATCTAAGGAAAATAGGAATCTAGAAAAGTAGCAGTGTCATGAACCTGAAGAAGTAGACTGGGGCCAAATCATAGGGGCCTGAACCCAGATAAAGGAATTTGGAGATTAATTTTGGAGGGAAAACAAAGCACTTGACCCAAAGGAATGACCCAAACGAAGTATGTTTTAGGAAGACTGGTCTGACGTTGCTGTGCAGGCTACAGTTTCACTGGGAAGAAGAGAGAGGCAGAGATTTGTTGGGAAGCTGTTTGCAGAGTTTCCAAGTAAGGTGATAAAGTCTGAACTATAGTAATAGTGGTAGGGGGAAAGAAATAAACCAGATTCCAGAGACATTTCTAAAACGATTCACAGAACTGAGACTTACAAGGCACAGGGAAGAACCAAAAACAACCAAGATATGACACTTAAGCAAATGAATAGGAAATACATGACCAAATTCATCAATTTTCAGAATTGCCTTGTATACACATGTATCTAGTATTGTGCTAGCAACACCACAGTAAGGAAACCCCAGTTTCCTTTCTATATAAAATGAAAATTTTAGTTCACCCATCCAGCTGCTAGGGCGTTTTATAATTAGGACCAGGAAGAAGAACTGGATTAGGCTAGGAAGTGAATTTGTCTCAGGTTAGAGAAATAAGAGTTTAATTGTTTTATATTATTTTAAATGGCTTTCTCTTTCCCAAGGTGCTGATAGCTTATTGGATATAAGTTCTGAAGCTGACCAACAAGATCTTCTCTCCCTATTGCAAGCAAAAGTTGCTTCCCTTACCTTACACAATAAGGAGTTACAAGATAAATTACAGGTATATAAATAGATTGCTATCACGGACTATTCTGTAGAGTCAAGCTCTTGGTCTTTTCAGTAGTCAGATGTATTTTGTTTTAAATGTGTGCATTAGTTTCTTTTTAAAATTAGCTTTAAGCATCTTATAGTTTCAGATTATTTGTTTCATGAGAGTGTTATTCATTAACTCTTTCTGTAAATTATTCAACTGGTAAATTATAAATATACACATAGTATGATCAGTATTAAATATTCTATATGTTTAATAAATTATATAAATAAAACAAACAAAATTTATAGAAATAAAAATTCTATATAAAATATACTCCATACATAGAATGATACATAATATAATTATATATATAAAATTTTATATTTTGATTTTATATATACATTGAAATTTTGTTTTAAATTATATATGTGTATGTGTATATATATATATAAAATATTATCCATTCATTTAGTAAAGTTGATCACTTAACAGGTTTAAGAACTTGATAAGAAATGGCTGTACCAAAAAATAAGAAGAAGAAATAGCTGTACTATATATCGATTACCCCTCCTGGCAAGTAGAATGATATAAGAAATAAAGGAAATTTTTGAATTGGAGGCTTTGTAGAGAAAACAATTTTAGTGTTTTCAAAGTGACACAAATCATCTGTCCCAATAGAACCCAAAGCAAGCTTTGTGTCATTAGTCCCACTCATGTCCCAGACCGTCTTTTTTCATGGCATGAGAATACACACGCAAAGTGATCATGCTACTCTCCCGTACCAAAGTTGCGGATTTACTCCTCTCATTCTAGTTGCTTGCTTAGCTAACCGCACCTTTGGTATCCTTTTTTTAATTTTTTTATTTTATTTTTTTTGAGACGGAGTCTTGCTCTGTTGCCCAGGCTGGAGTGCAGTGGCGCGATCTCGGCTCACTGCAAGCTCCGCCTCCCGGGTTCACACCATTCTGTTGCCTCAACCTCCCAAGTAGCTGGGACTACAGGCGCCCACCACCACGCCTGGCTAATTTTTTGTATTTTTTTTTTAATAGAGATGGGGCCTCACCGTGTTAGCCAGGATGGTCTCGATCTCCTGACCTTTGGTATCATTTAATTCTTGCTTTTTTTCCTAGGCCAAATCACCCAAGGAGGCGGAAGCAGACCTAAGCTTTGACTCATACCATTCCACCCAAACCGACTTGGGCCCATCCCTGGGAAAACCTGGTGAAACCTCTCCCCCAGACTCCAAATCATCTCCATCTGTCTTAATACATTCTTTAGGTAAATCCACTACTGACAGTGATGTCAGAATTCAGCAACTGCAAGAGATTTTGCAAGATCTACAGAAGAGATTAGAGAGCTCTGAAGCAGAGAGAAAACAGCTACAGGTCGAACTCCAGTCCCAAAGGGCAGAACTGGTATCCTTAAACAACACTGAGATTTCAGAGAACAGCTCTGACCTCAGCCAGAAACTTAAAGAAACTCAGAGCAAATACGAGGAGGCTATGAAAGAAGTCCTTAGTGTGCAGAAGCAGATGAAACTCGGTCTTGTCTCACCTGAAAGCATGGATAATTATTCACATTTCCACGAGCTGAGGGTCACAGAAGAGGAAATAAATGTGCTAAAGCAGGATCTGCAGAATGCACTAGAAGAAAGTGAAAGAAATAAAGAGAAAGTGAGAGAGTTAGAGGAAAAACTGGTAGAGAGGGAGAAAGGTACAGTGATTAAGCCACCTGTGGAAGAGTACGAGGAAATGAAAAGTTCATATTGCTCTGTTATTGAGAATATGAATAAGGAGAAAGCATTTTTGTTTGAGAAATACCAAGAGGCCCAAGAAGAAATCATGAAATTAAAAGACACACTAAAAAGTCAGATGACACAGGAAGCCAGTGATGAAGCTGAGGACATGAAAGAAGCCATGAATAGGATGATAGATGAACTCAATAAACAAGTGAGCGAGCTGTCACAGCTGTACAAAGAAGCCCAGGCTGAGCTGGAGGATTACAGGAAGAGGAAATCTCTAGAGGACGTCACAGCTGAATATATCCATAAAGCAGAGCATGAGAAACTGATGCAATTGACAAACGTGTCCAGGGCTAAAGCAGAAGATGCATTGTCTGAAATGAAGTCTCAGTATTCAAAAGTGTTGAAGGAGTTGACCCAGCTCAAACAACTGGTTGATGCACAGAAAGAGAACTCTGTCTCTATCACAGAACATTTGCAAGTGATAACCACGCTGAGGACTGCAGCAAAAGAGATGGAAGAAAAAATAAGCAATCTTAAGGAACACCTTGCAAGCAAGGAAGTGGAAGTAGCAAAGCTGGAGAAACAACTCTTAGAAGAGAAAGCTGCTATGACTGATGCAATGGTACCCCGGTCTTCCTATGAAAAGCTCCAGTCATCCTTAGAGAGTGAAGTGAGTGTGTTGGCATCAAAATTAAAGGAATCAGTGAAAGAGAAAGAGAAGGTCCATTCAGAGGTTGTCCAGATTAGAAGTGAGGTATCACAGGTGAAAAGAGAAAAGGAAAATATTCAGACTCTCTTGAAATCCAAAGAGCAAGAAGTAAATGAACTTCTGCAAAAATTCCAGCAAGCTCAGGAAGAACTTGCAGAAATGAAAAGATACTCTGAGAGCTCTTCAAAACTGGAGGAAGATAAAGATAAAAAGGTTGGTGAAACTGTACTGCTATGGGTTTCTAGCAATAAGTCTTAGTCTCTTTGGCTTTTACTATATTAAATACTTCTAGTGTTGGCACTAAACTGGAGTGAACGCTCAGAGGCTCTGCACATGAACTTTATCTGTCACCAAAGCCACATTAAGAATAGTTTGTTGGGTTGGCCGGACGTGGTGGCTCACGCTTGTAATCCCAGCACTTTGGGAGGCCGAGGTGGGTGGATCACTTGAGGTCAGGAGTTTGAGACCAGCCTGGCCAACATGGTAAAACCACATCTCTACTAAAAATACAAAAATTAGCTTGGCATGGTGGCACACGCCTGCAATCCCAGCTACTAGGGAGGCTGAGGCAGGAGAATGGCTTGAACCCAGGAGGTGGAGGTTGCAGTGAGCCAAGATCAGGTCACTGCACTCCAGCCTGGGCAACAGAGTGAGACTTCATCTCAAAAAAAAAAAAAAAAAGAATAGTTTGTTGGGAATTTATATTTTAAAAACACATCTGCTGGGCATAGTGGCTCACTCCTCTAATTCCAGCAGTTTGGGAGGCCGTGATGGGAGGATGACTTGAGACCAGCCTCAGCAACATAGTGAGACCCCATCTGTACAAAAAAATTAAAAATTAGCCAGGCATGGTGGTATGAACATGTAGTCCCAGCCACTTGAGAGGCTAAGGCAGGAAAATCACTAGAGCCCTAGAAGTCAAGGCTGTCATGAGCCATATCAACACCACTGCATTCTAGCCTGGGTAACAGAGTGAGACCCTGCCTTAAAAAATCTTAAATAAGCAAACATCAATCTTCGGCCACTTCTCCTTGTACTAAAGCATTTTCACATATGTGGTGCATATGTGTCCTTTAAAAATCATTTTACAGAAGCTTTGCCAGTGTTGGGGATCAGAAGTGAACCTGCAAACTGGAAAGTATTTGTGATCCACCTGAAACTTCAAGTTCTTTTTCTGGATTCAGAACAGATTCCTCCATAATATGAAACTAAAATACTCCTAGACTTAATCCTGCTTCCCGAAGGTCCATGAGCTTCCCCTCAAGTCAGTGTAAATGCTACCCTTGCCGGTCCCTCCTTTGACAGGTATATAGGAGAGGAAGGGGGAGGAATGTGGGGACCCAGCAATTTGAGATGGCGCTGGACACAAGAGATGGTGCTGGCCATGCTGCTGGAGGAAGGAGGGAAGCAAAGGGGAAGTTCAGGGGGATGGTTCCACGCCTCAATTGGCTCTGCATCTCTAGTCCCCTGTCTCGGAGGTTCCGAATGGCATTCATGGGAGACTGCTTAACTCTATTCTTTTGTAATGAGTGTTTCAAAAGAGCTTTACCAGCCAGGGGAACGGGGATTAGGGAGTGGTGGGGTACGGTGGGGAGTTAGTTGTGTTTAAAGAAAAATGTCCAGAGATATCAGGCTTCCTAGGCCTTATTCCTGATCGCCCATGTCAGCAGTATTGGACAAAATATAGCTGTCTCCAAATAAAACCTGAAATCTTAATTCTGATTTTTTTTTTCAATCATACCCCTTTTAAGAGTAAAAGTAGGAAACCAACATCACAGCTTTTGTTACCGCCATCACCAAAACATAATATGTAATTCAAGGGCCTTTTTCTGAACCTAATGGATGCAGCAGGCTTTGTTAGTTTGCCTGATTTTGTTATCTGTTTCATTTTATGAGTTTTTTTATTTAAATGTATTAAAAGGGAATTGTTCCAAAGTCTTAAGTCCCAGAGGCCAAAAGAGATGACTATGTTTGAGGCTTAGAAATATATGAAATTTTGCTTTGCAGACATGTTACTGCCTGTTAATACCATTTTCCTTTGCCCCTAGATAAATGACATGTCAAAGGAAGTCACCAAATTGAAGGAAGCCCTGAACAGCCTCTCCCAGCTCTCCTACTCAACAAGCTCATCCAAAAGGCAGAGTCAGCAGCTGGAGGCGCTGCAGCAGCAAGTCAAACAGCTCCAGAACCAGCTGGCGGTGAGTGGGCTTGTTTCTGCTGCCTGGTTTGGGGTGGAGGGTCTGGCAGATTCCATACCATCTTAGCTGCTAGGGCAAGTGGGCGTGAACAAAAAGATTCCCAGCCCAAAGGAATGTACTTCAATGAGCAGTTGACTGATTTCTTCAGTGAGGGCAAAAGAGGGAGTCACTGGTGGAATTCCCGGTCGTTATCAGCAATGCAATGGGTCAGATATTCACTGGGAAGGAAAGAACCAACAGGACAGTGGGAGGAGGCTACGTGCTCACTCATACCCTAACTTTTTACCCCGTCTCCTTTTTCTGCAACACTCTTTCCTCATCTCTGGCTGTGGCAAGAGATTTTTCTTGTTAGAGGCCAGGATCTCTAGTAGTTGTATCTCTATATATCTGAAGCTGCTTCTTGGTCCTTCTCCTTATTTCACCCAGGAAAGCCCTTGCTTATCTAAATTGGTTTCCTGGGCCCATTGTAACAAATCACCACAAATTTGGTTTAAAACAACATGAGTATATTATTTTATAGTTGCATTGAACAGAAGTCCAAAATCACTTTCACTGGACTGACTTTAAGTTGTTGGCAGGGCTGGTTCCTCCTCGAGACTGTAGGAGAAAATCAATTTTCTTGCCTTTTCCAGTACCAGAGGCTGCCTGCATTCCGTGGCTCATGGCCTCTTGCTCCATCTTCGAGGCACATCACTCCAGCATCTGCTCAGTCTTCCCATCTCCTCCTTCAGCCTTTGATTTTCTTGCCTCCCTCTTATAAGGACCCTTGTGATTACATCTAAAGCCCACCTAGATAATCCAGATAATCTCCCTCTCCATCTCAAAACCCTTAATTGCATCTGCAAGATGCCTTTTGCCATATAAAGTAACATTCACGGGTTCTGGGGATTAGGATGTGGACATCTTTCGAGAGCCATTATTTAGCTTCCACAATATCTGTTAAGGTTTGAGTTGGCATGGGTACATTACGTTTTCTACCTAAAGTCCAGGGTTAGTCTGTCCTGGACTGTCTCTAGCTTCCATATACAAACAGAACATGGATTTGATGATTTCTTCAGAATAGACCTCACTGTAGTGAATTCAGATTTCTGCAGTCCTTACTCTGGCTGGCCACAAAGTTCAATGCTAGTTTTGGAGGAAACAGCTCTACTCTAGCAATGGTGGATACTTAGGGGAGGAGAAGCTGCTCTTTACTGTGTTCTGCAGGTCATTCTTCTCCTGATAAAATGGTATTACAGACTTGTAGATAAAGTGCTATTGGTTTATACAGTAATTCTTATAATTATGCAACATGTGTTTGTTGAACTCTTACTATACATCAGTATTATACATGGTGCTGATGATATAAAATAAGACTCAGTCCCTTGCCCTCATGGAGTTTATACTCTATATAAGTTTTCAACAAAGAGATGCCCAGCATACCGTGGGCATACAAAGGAAATGTGTCTGGGCATACAAAGGAAATGTGTCTACCCAATCTTGCTGAGTCATGAAAAGCTTCCTACGGGAGTTATACTCGTGCTGAGTCTTGAAGGCCTGAGTAAGAATATTTTGTTACTCAGCAAGGACTGACATGTGGCATTAGCTGGCTTTTAGGAACCTTGGTGAGAACCATTCCAGTGGAGTGGGGAGGAGGGTAGAATCTGGACTGCAGTAGAATGGCTGCTAGAGAAGTGAGTCAGTAGATAGGTATCTGGTGGGGCTAACCAGTCGCGGCTGGGGTTGGGGGAAGCCTGAAGCAAGTTTGCTGGAAAGATGGGAAATGGTGGTTAGGGTGTGGAATGCTTTCAGTTGAGATTTCAGAGGTGGTAATGACAGAGGCAGGGCTACGACCAAAGAGGAGCATGTTATTAAAGCTGAGAGGTTCAGGTGTTAGATGGATCATTCACACAGATATCGAAGCCAAGCAAATGATGACAGAAGCAAGGATAGAAAGGAAGACAGATCAGAAGATAAAATCATAAATAATTGAGTAGGGATTGCTGAAAGGTGGGGAGGGAACAACACAGAGAGAAATGCCAAATGTGCCTTCTTATGGTGTAAACTTAAAGGACGGGTTTTAAAGTGTCCCTTAATAACAGGAAAGATACCTCATATTCTGACATTGATCGGGGGAAGGAAGAATGGGTATTATGGACTTTTGTACATTTTTGAAGTAATCCATGTATGATGGTCTCAATTTTCATGATGAATTAGGTGGACAGGCTCTTAGAACAAGAGTTTCAGAGATAAGACCCTTGAAACAGCCACTGAGAGGGACTGGAGTAATAGCTCAACAAGGAGAAATAGAAGCATCAGCGGCTGTATTGAGGAACCACTGGAGATTGGGGCCACCACCCTCTTTGCCTCCTTGGTACACTGATAGCTAAATAATTGAGCTCCCCAAGGATTATACAACACTGGCCATATAGTGGATAATCAATAATTCTCTTAAAAATAATAGACTTTAAAAATTAAATTAGTACATATTTGGTCATTGTAGAAAAGTTGAATACAGAAAACTCTTAACAAGTTCCTAATTTTCCACAATTCAATAACTGAGATAATCACTTTTTACATTTGATATATTTCCTTGCAGTATTTACATTTAATGTAGCTGTATTTGCATAAGTATGTGTACATATATACACACATATATACGTATAAACACACATATAGACACACACACACACACACACACATATATATATATATATATATATATATATATATATATTTTTTTTTTTTTTTTTGAGACAGAGTCTTGCTCTGTCACCCAGGCTGGAGTGCAGTGGCGTGATCTCGGCTCATTGCAAGCTCCGCCTCCTGGGTTCATGCCATTCTCCTGCCTCAGCCTCCCAAGTAGCTGGGACTACAGGCGCCCGCCACCACGCCTGGCTAATTTTTTCTATTTTTTAGTAGTGACGGGGTTTCACCATGTTAGCCAGGATGGTCTCGATCTCCTGACCTCGTGATCCGCCTGCCTCGGCCTCCCAAAGTGTTGGGATTACAGGCGTGACCCACTGCGCCCGGCCTATGTATTTTTTGAGACAGAGTTTTGCTCTGTCACCCACGCTGGAGTGCAGTGGTGCGATCTCGGCTCACTGCAACCTCTGCCTCCCAGGTTCAAGCCATTCGCCTGCCTCAGCCTCCTGAGTAGCTGGGATTACAGGTACCGACTACTACGCCTGGCTAATTTTTGTATTTTTAGTAGAGACGGGGTTTCACCATGTTGTCCAGGCTGGTCTCAAACTCCTGACCTCAAGTGATCACCCACCTCAGCCGCCCAAAGTGCATATATTTTTAAAACCAAACTTGGGATGATAATAACTCCTTTTCATACGGTTTTTTCTAGAGTTGACATACCAAGACTTTTTTCCCTAAGATTATTGGCAAGTATTCAGAAATACACAAGCCAGTAAGACCACAACAATTTTAGAAGCTTCCAGAGCTCGCATAAAGTGGAGGGGACCACTTGGGTAGCATTTGGCTGCAGCTTTCTCACAGTTTTTTGTTTTTGTTCTTTAAAGATCTCCTAAGCTCATAATAATGTGAAATATTCCCTTTCTAGGAATGCAAGAAACAACACCAGGAGGTCATATCAGTTTACAGAATGCATCTTCTGTATGCTGTGCAGGTATGGTAATGCCCCTTGAAGTATCTGGACATCCTAAAGAAATATGGCAGCGCATGTTGACAGAACTCCCATCATTTAACCAGTAGAATGAACAAGAATTAGAGGAGAATCCTTTTCACTGGAAAGCCCAGATATGCCTTTTGCATTGCTTTGGATTCTGTGTCAGGAGCCTTGTGCCCTGTTTACCAGGAACAGCCCCATCTTTTAAGGCAGGGCCTCACTCTGTCTCGAAGGCTGGAGTGTAATGGCATAATGTCGCCTCACTGTAGCCTCGACCCATGGGCTCAAGTGATCCTCCCACCTTAGCCTCCCAAGTAGGTGGGATTACAGGCACCCACCGCTGTACCTGGCTAATTTTTGTATTTTTTGTAGAGATGGGGCTTTGCCATGTTGCCCAGGCTGGTCTCAAACTCCTGAGCTCAAACAATCCACCCGCCTCGGCCTCCCAAGTGCTGAGATTACAGGCATGAGCCACCACGCCCCGCCCTCCCATCATTTATTGAGGAATGAGGGACGATGTGGTCCTCCACTAGGAGGATCGGGGCTTTATTTTCCAGCAATGCTGATCTTCTTAGTTACCAGTGCTGCCTTGGCTCTACGAAGCTTGGTGTTCTGGCTGCTGGACTCACATTTGCAACTGAGACCCCAGATAGCTTTTGCTGAGGGTTTTGGTAGACAGTGCCACCTCATTTTCCAGCTGGATAAAGGCAGGGCCCTTTCTTTGACTCAGTTCCTCATATAAATTTGGGAAATGATAGGGCTGACATTCCTGTGAAAGATGTGGGAATTAGCCCAGGTCTTCATTGCAGTCAGCCATCTCATTCCCCAGAGAAGAAAGTGCCATGGCTTAATTTAGGTTCTAATGAGTATCTTGTGTTTGAATATCCTAGGGCCAGATGGATGAAGATGTCCAGAAAGTACTGAAGCAAATCCTTACCATGTGTAAAAACCAGTCTCAAAAGAAGTAAAGTGGATTCCTCGGCAGGACACTGCTCCTTGTCATCCGTCTTTGTGTTAGATCCAGAGTTGTTGGCAGCTGCTGCCATTGTTCTCATTCGTGGTATGCACTGTGGCCTAGCGTAGCTTCTTCCCTTTCCAAAGGTTTCTGAGGACTTGTCCCAGGAGAAGACTGCCCGCCTCAGAACTGCTTAGAGACTTCAAACCAGCAGAGGTGAAAGTCCCTGCCATCCCTTCAGATTCCAGAGCTGGGATCCGCCACGCCCAGAGGTCTGGTCCTGATGCTGGCAGGGGGGCCCCCTCCTCTATACCTGACTGGCTGAGTGGCTTCATCACCACCGAGTGATGTGCTGAGGCCTCCTGCAGTGAATGCTCCTTCCATTCCTGTACTCAGGCAGTGCCATTCAGCACAGGAGAGCTCTTTTTGCCTTTGGCTTTCAATTCCAAAACATGATTTAATTTCTAACTAAATTAGTATGGCACTAGTTATGAAGTATCTGCTTAAAACCCTTTATCATGATATCCTGTGGATTTAAAAACTCTAATTCATGTTTTCTTCCCATCTGCCTTATATATCTCATCACCCTGCTTATCAATATTCAGTTTGATGAGCACTATTAACTAAAATATGAAACTTAAAAACAAAAGCAAGTTGTCCTTAAAAGTTCTTTTTTTAAGTAAATTGTTGACATATTGCAAATTTTCTATGCAAACTTGCCTCCTGCTGTTATCCGTGAAGCTCAGGAAATCCAAACATTTGTGTTTCAACAAGGGACAGTAAACTGTGTGTTTACAGCCAAAAGAAATGCCTCATAGTTCTTAACCTCAACTTTTGTAAAAGTATTTTTTTCTCTGTAATATTTTTATTGGCTCATAAAGATGTTTTCATATCTAAACTCCTAAATAAGTGAAATTACAGTAGATTATATTAACAAAATACTTTTTAGGTAGCCATGCTTGAGACTTTTTAAAAATATAACTTTTTCCTTAAAGTTTTCAGCTATAGCAAAAGGTAGTTATGTAGGCCAGACCTAATATGAGCTGCCACCAACACCCCTAGAACTTTCAGCCATGGTGTCTTCAGAATTGTAGCGCATTTCTGAATCTAGCAATTCCTCCTTTTACCCGTTGAATGTTTTTGAATGCCCTGACTCTACCAGCACCCATAAATGATCTCTGGAAGGACTGTTAGTACCAACCTGTTTTTCAACTTTGAAATTAAAAACCCTGATATGGTAATATTATGGTGCATAGCAGAGGTCTCGGAAAAAAAATGTTTCTGTTCACTTTACTTTCAGGTTAAAAATGTTTCTAACACGCTTGCAGCTTCCCTTATGGCATTAATCTTTTTGAGGGAGAGAGACAATCCAGGACTCTCCAAAGTATTTAACTGAAGGTAGGGCCTGCTCTGACAGGGCCCACATCTCACAGGGCTGCCTGGCCTCAGTGGGTGCTTGGCTGTGCTGGATGATATGTTGATCTGTATTGGATAAGGACCAATGACAGCAAAGCAAAAATGGCTTTAAAGCTCGGTGTTACTTTTCTTAAGTTGTTTAATTATAGTTAAGCAATTTGAAAAATGCTCCAAAGAAATGTGAAAGGACCTTTTGTCACAGCACTTCAGAAAATACAAAACAGCCCCTTCTGCCCCCGCACAGAAATGCTGCAGAGTATATGAAACTTGAGACATTTTTGTAGGATGCCTGACAAGGTGTAGCCTTTTATCTTGTTTCCGGATGCGTATTTATTACGAGTACTCTGGTTAAATATTGAAAAGTTATATGCTGTAGTTTAGTATTTTGTCTTTGTAATTTACAGAAGTTATTGGAGAAAATAAACTTGTTTCATTTTGCATTTCTGGTGTTGATTCTTGGTGTATTCAGAAGCATATCTGTGTGGCTTCTGAAGATCAGTTCAATAGCATTTCAGTGTGATGGGTTTTCTAGCCTGTACTATGCTCAGCTGGTATGAGTTGTCCGCACTGTCTCACACAAAGTCTCACATCATTTCTTTTTCCCAGCTCTTGGATTCGCCCTGAGCTCTGCCCCGCGTATCAGCCGCTTTGGGGCAGTTGAATCACGGTCCTTTAATTCACAATTGCCTCTCATTTAATCTGCAGTCTTTTTAACTGTTTGGAAGCCTCCACTGGATTTTTTTTCCCTCTTGCTTCTTGCTTTTTTTGAAAAAGTAGTTCATACACACAGTAACATAAATAAGTAAATAAATAAATAAATAATCCAAATACATTTTCCTGCCCCATTACAAAGATAATTGAATTCATTCCTGACAAAACTCTTGTCGGGTGAATTCTGGCAAGGTTAAAATCATAATTAAAATGACATGAATTAGGTACAGCTACTTAAGGAGTTAGCATTGTTTATCACACTCCAATGTAACAAGGCCATTTCCCTTCACTTACAACATGATTCCACCTCTACTTCAGTTTCATTGTGCCTTCCTACTATACACTGAAACTTTATTTCAAAGAAAGCATGTGTGTGATACTCAGTTGAATCTCTTATTTCAACTGTGGCCAACCAGACAACTCAGAAGGGCACTTCATGGGGACACACAGCTGGAGAGGAAACTGAGATAAACCCAAACCAGTCATCTCTGATGAACAGAAACACCTCATAAGGCAAAACTGGGATATGAAAAGAAACTCTCCTGCCTCCACAATTAGATAGCAGCTGAGACTGTAGGACAAATGAAAGGAACCACAAATACATCTTTCTCTTACTCCCCAATCCTTAGTGCATCTACCCAGAAGCAACATCTAGTAAGTTTTTTCGGTGACCTGAGACATTCACTGTTTATATGTACATGTAGGCATGTATTTTTCTTTCTTCTTTAAATATCTTGGAGATTATTCTCTGTCGGCATACAAATCTCACTCTTTTTAACTGCTGAATAAAATTTCGTAGTGTGGTTGTGCTATATTTTATCTCAATAATTCCACATTATGGACATTTAATTGCTTCCAGTATTGCAGCTACAAAAATGATGCAATGACTATCCTATGTATATATGTATATCTTTACACGTGTAATGATTTTTTGAATTTTCAAATTGCTCATTTTTACATTAGCTTCCATCAAGATACGGGCAGAAAATAATGAATAGAATATTGTTCGTATCATCACATTGAGAAAGAATGGCCTTTCCCTTCATGTTGGTTGAATAAGAGTCATTAATTTGTTTTCCTTAAATACACTTTAAGACAAACTCCAAAGCCTTTAGTAATTAAACCCACCCATCTTAAGATAAACACATGATACGCTGTGAGGGGAAAACACTCCCCAAACATGTTGAAGCACAACATTTTGCAATGCGGCATAACAAGAATATTGGGTGCTGACAGTAGCAGAAACATTATGCAACAAAGATTGGGGTCATTTTTTGAGCAAAGTTAAGCAGCAGACTGCAAAGCCAAGAGTGAGCTGGAAAAAGCCACAGACCAAGGAACCAGGGCATTCACATGAGTAGCAATTTCTATTCACCAGATCAGGGCAGAGATTTGTCAAGCATTATGGGAGCGTCTGACATATTTGAGAAACAAAAGAACAAGGGCTCAGCGAGCCATAGGAGCTGGGCAAGGGAACAATCAACATGGGTTCCAGCAGATGGAAAGGCTTCTTTGAGGAGTAAAGCCCCCACGAGGTGAGTAGGAGGAAAGCAAAGAGACATTCCTGCATACTTACTATAAAGCAGGCTCTAAAATTGGAAGAAATAGCATATTCAAGAACTGTAACTGGATGTACCAGATTATAAAGTGGAGGATACATAAGAGTATTAGTCTGTTTTCATGCTGCTGATAAAAACATACCCAAGACTGGGAAATTTACAAAAGAAAGGTTTCATGGACTTACAGTTCCACTGGCTAGGGAGGCCTCTCAGTCATGGTAGAAGGCGAGAAGGAGCAAGTCATGTCTTAAATGGATGGCAGCAGGCAAAGAGAGCTTGTGCAGGGAACCTCCCGTTTTTAAAACCATCAGATCTTGTAAGACTTATCCACTATCACAAGAACAGCATGGGAAAGACCCACCCTCATGATTCAATTATCTCCCACCAGGTTCCCCCCACAACATGTGGGAATTCAAGATGAGATTTGGGTGGGGACACAGCCAAACCATATCAGTAAGGGATAGAAAAGAGCAGGACACAGTCAAATGATGTAAGCTGCTAACAGCCAGGAGAAGAGGGCTCCTTATGTGTCACCTCCATATGTTTTTAAAGCCATGCATTTAAGTTACACACTCTAGTAGGCAGAATAAGTCCTCCCAAAGACGTCCATGTCCTAATCCTCAGAACCTGTGAATATGTTAGCTGTGAATCTAACCTATGAATAAGTTACATGACAAGGAGGAATTAAGGTTGCTGATAGAATTAAGCCTGCTAATCTGCTGACCTTTAAATAAGATTATCCAGGTGGGCCCAGTATAACAAGAGGGGTCTTTTAAAAATGGAAAGAAGGGTCGGAGATTTGAAGATGCTGCATTGCTGCTGGCTTTGAAGATGAAGAGAACAAATCAAGGAATGCAGCCAGGCTCTAGAGGCTGGAAAAGGTAAGAAAAAATTTTCTCCTTGAGCTCCCAGAAGGAGCCATCCTTGCAGACATCTTGTCTTTAGCCCAGTGACACCCATTTCAGACTTTCAACCTCCAGAATTATACAATAATAAACTTGTGTTTGTTAAGCCACTGAGTTTGTGGTGACTTATTACAGCAACAATAGGAAACTGATACACACAGGGAGGCCAGAATCTCTACTAATGGAGTTCCTAAAGGTCATTTGAAGTTTATTTAATTTTTTTTTTTTTTAACACTGATATATCCCAGGCACTGTGCTGAATGCTAAAGGCTCAATGATAACAACAACTGCTCATGAAGAGCTCATAGCTGGCCAAACAGGGCCTGCTACCTAGCAAGTATTCTGTATTCACTCAGTGGGTAGATGAATATTTAGACGGATGAATTGCCTATAAGGCCCTCCATGACCTGATGCCCCACTACTTTACTGGCATAGTCTTTTGTCTCTTTCCTCCTCATTCTTACTGCCCTTTGCTGTTCTTTGACCCCATTAAACTTGTTCCTGCCTCAGGGCTTTTGCACTTGCTGTTAACATCTTAGAATGTTCTTCTAGATATTTGCACAATTTGTTGCATGATTTGAGGTATCTTCTCAATATCATCTTGTCAGAGAGGCCCTGTTTAACTACACTATGTAAGACAGTACACCCCTCCCACCATGGCCACATCACCTTCTAGATCTCTTACCTGGTTTTATTTTTCTCTGTAACTGTTTATCACGTTTTTTTTTTCTTTCTTTTTTTTTTAAGATGGATTCTTGCTCTTGTCACCCAGGCTGAGAGTGCAATGGAACGACCTTGGCTCACTGCAACCTCTGCCTCCCAGGTTCAAGTGATTCTCCGCCTCAGCCTCCCAAGTAGCTGAGATTACAGGCACCCGCCACCACACCCAGCTAATTTTTTACTTTTAGTAGAGATGGGGTTTGCCATGTTGGCCAGGCTGGTCTCAAAATCGTGATCTCACGATCTGCCCGCCTTGGCCTCCCAAAGTGCTGGGATTACAGGTGTGAGCCACTGTGCCCGGCCCACTTTTTCTTAAGGTGACTCTTCTGGCTAAGGGAGTGAGTGAGTCCTGAAATCCAGCCCACTCTCTGTTCCCAAAGCTGTACTCCTTAGCAGGGGTCTGAGTCTGGCTGGAGGAAAAGGCTTTTTCCAAATTCATACAATGTCACTGCATACTCCCTAAGCCTTGTGCCTTTTTGTAACTTGCAGAGACACCATACTGTTTACTAGCAGCTCTGTTTTTCTTCATCTAGTAGAATATAAATTCCTGGAAAGCAAAATCATTATCTTATTTGTTCACTTTTGCTTTCCTATTGCTTAGAACATTATCTGGCACATAGTAGGTATTCCACAAATATTTTTGTCTGAGTGGATGGATAGATGCATGGAGATTGGAGAAACTTGCAAATAAACAGAAGTGCCAGTACAATGTGAGAGTCATGATGAGATTGTGGACAGGATACTGCGGGAGTTCAGAAGCAAGGCATCTAACCCTCTCTTGAGAGGCCATAAAAATGTATTCCAAGAGAAAGTTTATTTGGATTTCCTTGCCTTAAATTTCACAGTTCCTGGGATAAGAATAGCTTGGAGATAATCACATTTGATTTGGGGCTGTAAGAGCCTAGAAAAACCCTCCATACTGCTTCCTCTATGCAATTTCTGCAATAGCAATGCTTGCCACCTCTACCTCCAGATCAGGGGAGGGAATGTGAATACACACAGTGGAAAAGCACTATCCACTCAGATTAGTGGGATTCCATCCCAGAGTTAGTGAACAAACCTAAAAGTGTATATACTACAACTAAAGCTTACATTTGGGGGACAGGGTTAACATGGCAAGGAAAGAAAATACCACAAAACTTCAAGAGTCTTCAAAGTTCTGGCAGGACGGTGGCTCACACCTGTAATCCCAGCACGTTGGGAGGCTGAGGTAGGCAGATCACCTGAGGTCAGGAGTTTGAGACCAGCCTGGCCAACAGTGAAACCCTGTCTCTACTAAAAATACAAAAACTAGACAGACAGTAGTGGCGCACGCCTGTAATCCAGCTACTCGGGAGGCTGAGGCAACAGAATTACTTTAACCTGGGAGGCGGTGGTTGCACTGAGCCAAGATCACACCACTGCACTCCAACCTGGGCCACAGAGTGAGACTCGGTCTCAAAAAAAAAAAAAAGCCGCCAAAGTTATTTTATTTTGATTTATAATTTTTACGGATGCAAGCAACATGCTTCTGGTCAGAGCTAATGAAATGGCGGCCGAATTACAGCGTTGGCTTTAGGAATGGGAATTCAGTGCCTGTTCTGGTTCCACTTCCCTTCACAATTATCAGCAAAAGCAAAGGTTTAGAAAAGAGACATTACCTTTAATATACTTAGAAACAATCTCACAGCCATTTCCTAGAATGAAAGAACATTAAAACCTTTCCATTTGATGACCAACTTAACAAGGGGTAAGAGAAATAAATGTTGGAGAACAGGAAACAGGTTGTTCCTTTTTACTCCCATACATGTTAAATACTGTTCACAGAGTCATAAAAATCGTTTACCCCTTACAGAAACCTGGAACCAGAAGGAGCTTCAGAATGCAAGTGGTACAAATACTTTCACCGTATAGGCAAGAAAATTGGGACCCACTGGCCGTGACTCGGCCGAGGCTACAGCGTCAAAACCAGAACCTTGACATTCTGAAATCAAGTTCATTGCTGTCATCGTTGTTCCATGCTGAGAGTTTTCTCAGGAAAGAGAATAAAGTGGGGTAATCTTTCCAAAATTGTGACTATGGAGCTCGAAAGTACAGATTTAAATCTTAACAGACCGTACAGGTTTCACTTAAGAGATATTCAAGCAAACTCATTTAAATAATTCCTCCAACCTAACTCCAAAAAGGCTTTCTTGGCAGTCTTGGATCAATGGCAATTAAACTTCCATCCTAGAGCTGGAAGTAACAAACACCAAACGTAAATACCATCTTTCACATTCTCAATGTTCTCCTTGTCTCTCCACCTAGTCTGCTCTTTTCTGAAAACAACTGGGACACATTCACTCCAACTTGGCTTGCCATAGGCCTAGTCTATGATAGGGTTCATAATAACATCCTTCAACATAGCGTTGCAAGAGCTGGCGCTGTTTGTTTGGGTATGGCCACAATTGCCTCTGCACCTTGTGTGTATTACACACACCGTGTATTCCATGCCAACGAAGGGGTAAGATACGGCTGCATTATTTAGGGTTAAGTGCTAAATGTGCCCGACTCCCCCGCTGAACAGCTAACCATTAGCAGATCTAGTAGTCGATTACTTACCCTACTCACTTCCTGCAACATCTTTCCTAACCATGCCTAGCTCCAATATTAACTGGGTAACACAGACGGTGCCAGCACAGTCAACAGCCATATCTAAGCCTTTCCTCTGGGGTCCATAAAAACAAAATTCCTGAGGAGCTGCGGGGGTGCACCGTGGCCAGGGATCGTCGTCGAATACAGCCCGCACACGTCGCAGCTTTAAATAGGTAGGGTCGTGGGGCCCGGCGGTCCCTTCCATCCTTGGACGGAATGTATCTTCTCTTCCTACGCCTTCACCTCCGAGGGGTAAGGTCTCCTGAGATACAATATGCAGAGGCCAGTTTTGGGGCGAGCCGGAGGCCGTGCGCTTCTAGCCTGCGGGAACGGCAAAGCGGAGGGTAAGGTAAGAGCTGCTGTAGGCGGGAGCCCACAGGGACTCTCCGAACCGGAAGTGCCCCGCGTGGCCATGGCCACAGGCGCTCCTAGCCGACCCGTAGCGTTCCGTCCCCATGGCAACGTTATTGTCTCGTTGGCCGGAACCTGGGTTGCGGAAGGTAACTGGGGACCTCGCAGGCTGTGTAGCTTTCGCGAGGCACCGCTTTGGACCAGGGTCAGGAAGCCGACGCAGCGAGAGGAAGCCGCGCAGTCGGACTGAGGGAGCCGGGGGGCTGGTTCCGGGGCGTGGTTTCCCCGCCGTGAGCCAGGTGCGCCGTGCGCACTCGCGCGTTCTCTTAGAGCCTCCGTGGCAGGGGCACCTCTGAGCAGAGCTTGACCTGCGGCGTCAGGGCTTACGGAGTTACCGCGGAACCACAGCGGTAAAAGAGGAGCGATTCGTTCTTGAGGGGGGCCAGAGTTTGGTGTTCAGGGCCATGCGGAACGTCATAGGAACAGAGTCCGGGAGTTTGAGAGATCAGAACTCCTTGCTATGGGCATAGTGTTTAAAGTGGAGGTTAAAAAGAGAAATTAGTGAGTCTCCCTTTCTGATTTTCGGAGAGTGGATGCTCTGGAGCCTGGGTCAGAAATCCACTCAGGGCTCGGCGGGAATTAGTGATTCTGGAGGGTGAAATGAGAGGCGACTTGGTGGATGTTAATGTTCAGTAAATAACTGCGTTCGATTTGGATTTGATTTAAGCGACTGGCATAGCCTTCCTTGAGAGCTGAATTTCACAAATACTATATTTAGAAATCACACTTTTCGTCATGTGCTTCCGAGGTTTCCCCCATCATCTAACAGCAACAACTAAAACAGACACATGAATTTCATTTTATTGTTTTATTTTATTTTGAGACGGAGTCTCGCTCTGTCCCGGGTTCAAGCGATTCTCCTGCCTCAGCCTCCCGAGTAGCTGGAACTACAGGCGTGCACCACCACAGCCGACTAAATTTTGTATTTTTAGTAGAGACGGGGTTTCACCATGTTGGCCAGACTGGTCTTGAACTCCTGAACTCAGGTGATCCACCCGCCTCGGCTTCCCACAGTGCTGGGATTACAGGCGTGAGCCTCTGTACCCGCCTCATGACCCCTTTACTAGAATCTGCTATTAATTAGTGAAACGACCCCAGGGGGAAAAAAAAAAAAGCAGAATTAACCAATACACTGGCTGTGCTTCATTTACCACTGAGAGCTGGTTGCTTTGCTTAAATCCATCATGCCGTCAGACTTGCAAAAACAATATCTGAGTTAAGTAGGTGACCATAGTTTTGATGACCCAGGAACTGTAAATGTGCTTGCTTTGAGACATAAAGGCCAGGGATTTTGGAGAAGTAGGGTGGAGTTGAAATTAGGGGAAAGAAATTTAACTTAGACATTTAATTTGGCAAATGTCTGTTTTCCGGTGGTCTCCATATCTGAGTATGCGTAGTCTGTGGATTTGGGATGGGTTATATATTTGAGCAGTTTTAGTTTAATGTTAATAGCAAACCAGAGGGGGAAAACAGAACAGACACCCAGCCTTTTGTCTCAAAGCTTACCTTACCTGATTCTTGGTAGGAAGAAGATGCAAGCGAGCCCCATCCATATCCCAACTGTTAGCAATGACATTGACTGGGATTTCTGCTTCCGTATGTAAGTATCACAGAATTTTGACATCACAGGTACTCACTGGGCTGAAACACTGGGACCTCCTGCTTAAGGCAAGCCTGGGTGAGGAGCTTTGCATGAACATTATATAAAAGAGAAGGGTTCACGACCAGCCTGGCTAACGTGGTGAAACCCCGTCTCTACTAAAAATACAAAAATTAGCTGGGCGGTAGCTGGCATGTGACTGTAATCCCAGCTACTTGGGAGGCTGAGGCAGGAGAATAGCTTGAACCCGGAGGCAGAGGTTGCGGCGAGCTGAGATTGCGCCACTGCACTCCAGTCTGGGCGACAGAGACCCTGTCTCAAAACAAACAAAAACAAAAGAAAACAAAAAAAAGAAGGTTGTGTTTCTGTGATGTGCTTTAATAAATATCTATTTGTATTTACAACCTATGCATGATAGAAGATTGCTTTTTCCCGACTTAAGGAAATTTTAAAAGGTTTTAAAATAAAAATAGATTAGTTATAACAAGATTGGCAAAGTTGTAGAGAGTTAGCTATAACAAAGTTAATGAGAAAATTAAGTTTTACAAAATAGAGTAAATAAAACTTTCATATCGTCTAATACTTATTGAGCACATACTATGTGCCAGGCTCTGTTCTAAGTACCTTAAACATCTTAGCTGATTTAATCCCCCCAAGCCCTGTGAAGGAGGTACATTTTATAGATGAGTATGAATCAAAGAGATGTTAGGGAGTTTACCCAAAGTTGCACAGCTAGTAAGTGGTGTTTAAACTGGGCATTCTGACTCTAGAATCAATCCATTCTTGTTTTGTTTTTAGAGACAGTCTTGCTCTGTCACCCAGGCTAGAGTGCAGTGGTGCAATCACAGCTCACTGCAGCCTTGGCCTCTTGGGCTCAAGAGATCCTCCCACCTCAGCCTCCCGAGTAGCTGGGACTACAGCCACACACCACCATACCTGGCTAATTTTTACATTTTTGTAGAGATGGGTTCTCATTGTGTTACCTAGGCTGGTCTCGAACTCCTGGGCTCAAGTGATCCTCCTGCCTCATCCTCTCAAAGTGCTGGGATTACAGTCATGAGCCACTGTGCCCAGCTAGAGTCCATTCTTTAACCATTCTCTATACCAGGGTTTCTCAATCTCTGCACTGTTGACATTGGGGTTGGATAATTGTTTGTTGTGGAGGGTTGTCCTATATATTATAGGATTTTTAGCAGCATCCTTGGCCACTATCCACTAGATGCCAGTAGCGCTAGCTCCAGTTGTGACAAGCAAAAATGTCTCTAGACGCTGCCAGATTTCCCCTCAGGGCAAAGTCATCTTTAGTTGGGAACCACTGCTCTATACCAGTGCCATCAAATAGAAATATAATGCAAGCCACATATGTAATTTAAAATTTTTTGCTACCCATATTAAAAGGTGAAATGAAACACAAGAATTTAATTTCAATACTATATTTTCTTTATTTCAATATATACAAAATATGCTAAAATTATTAATGAAATATTTGGTTATCTTTTTATACTCTTTAAAATACAGCACATATTTTACATTTACAGCACATCTTAATTCAGACTAGCAATATTTCATGTGCTTGATAGCCACATGTGGCTAGTAGTTACCATGTTGGATAGCATTTTTTTTTTTGAGATAGAGTTGTGGAGCACCGGATTCTGTCGCTGTTTGGGGCGCTCCTATGTAATCTGTCACAATCCCTGGTGGACTGAACAAAGGAGGGGTGAACGTGGGAATAAAAGACAAGAGACAAAAGAGTATATTTGGAAGAAGGGGTCAGGGACACCTTGCCTGTAGTGGACAAAGGCCCTGAGCTGTACACAGCCCTCTGTATTTATTTGGCAAAAGAGATGATGAGAAGAGGGGTGGAAGAAGGGGTCAGCTGCTTAGTCCAGAGTAGGCTTGCAAGACTGCATTCCTCAAACAACAGGCTCTAGATGTCACAGTAGATAACCTCAGCCCCAGGGAGTGATTGCCTCTAGCAAACCTTCTGTCGGCAGGAGCACTCCTGAGTTTGCTCACATCATGCATTCATGATAAACAGTTTGCTGTTTGATCATATTGTCTCCAGTGGAATGCTGAGTTGGTCACATCCCACGGGCCTTCGGCTCCCTGCACAGCATCTTGCTCTTTCACCCAGGCTGGAGCGCAGTGGCGTGATCTCAGCTCACTGCACCCTTTGCCTCCTAGGTTCAAGCCATTCTCATGCCTCAGCCTCCTGAGTAGCTGGGATTACAGTCTCATTGTGGTAATTTTTAGGAGATACAGGGTTCCACCATGTTGGCCAGGCTGGTCTCGAACTCCTGACTGCGAGTGATCCACGCACCTTGGCCTTCCAAAGTGCTGGGATTAGAGGTGTCAGCCACTGTGCCCAGCCTGGATAGCATAAGTTTATTTATTTATTTATTTTTTATTTTTTATTTTTTTTTGAGACGGAGTCTCGCTCTGTCGCCCAGGCTGAAGTGCAGTGGCGCAATCTCGGCTCACTGCAAGCTCCGCCTCCCGGGTTCACGCCATTCTCCTGCCTCAGCCTCTCCGAGTAGCTGGGACTACAGGTGCCCGCCACCACGTCCGGCTAATTTTTTTGTATTTTTAGTAGAGACGGGGTTTCACCGTGGTCTCGATCTCCTGACCTCGTGATCCGCCCGCCTCGGCCTCCCAAAGTGCTGGGATTACAAGCGTGAGCCACTGCGCCCAGCCAGCATAAGTTTAAATTCATAAAATATCTTGAGGTTAAGGGTTATATGACTGTAAAAATTGAAGTTCATAAAAATGTTAAGTTCACAGTAAAATATCTGGGAAATAATCAGATAATTTATATTGAACATTACTAATCAGAATTTCTATTTATGATGGTAACATGGAATAAGTTATAAGCCTGGCAAGGCAGACCTTCCATTCAACCTCTTATTCTTTTCATTCTGACCATCCTTTGAGATGTCTGACTGGTCAAGATTCTCCAGCCATCTTTCTCACCTTTTATAACATGATGTTCAAAGCTAGTTCAGGGATTTACATTCTCAAATTATTTGTCAAGACCTCAATGTTTCTCATTCCTTTGAAGTCCCTGAGGTTGAAGCTTGCTACCTTTGGTCTTACCTTAATGTTATTCAAGGCTTAATTTAAAATATTTCGGGCTTATAATTTTTAATATCCATAATTAGCAATCTGTTTGATGACTCCAATAGATTTAACTTCTGCTCTAGGTCTGTGAAATATGCAGCTTAAGCAAAATTTTCTATTGAGGTATGATCTCTTTTTTTTTTTTAACTGCTCCTTGCAGAACAGGGCTAGCTCATAGGCAGCATGCCCAGAGTCAGCCGACTTACGATCTCTTGCCACAGATTTCCGCTCTCCTCAATATTTTTCAAACATTCGAAAGACTGCACATTCTTTTCTCATTCATTTGTTCATTATTTAACAGGCCATTATTTATTTTTACTATGAGCCAGATATCAGGTTTTCAGAAACAAATGAGCCTCAGCCCCTGCCGTGTTGAAGTTTACTTTGCCAGGAGGCAAAGAAGACTCAGAAACAAACCAAAGAAACAACAATAAAAAAATCAAACAACAATAAAAAAAAGACCACAGCGTACTAGCAGTTTGGGGGAAATTTTTGAAGGCCCTTTGGAGGCTGCCTTTATTGCTACTCCAGTGAAAGACTTCCAGGAGTGATGACATCTGACTTGCATCTTGGAGGAGTATGGAATTCACCATGCCGAGAAAAGGAAGTTTATCACCTGTCTTCTGATCAGGTCACATCACCACCCTTCCCTGGCTGTCCCATCAAGTAAGCTTGTCCGCTGAAAGCACACTCGTCTGTGGGCAGAAGGCAAGCCTGCCTGCGCTTGGGCCTGAAGAAATGCTGCTTCCCTATCTACACAATCTGGTTTGCCCACATGCCTCTTGATAAGTTAATTAGAATAGGACTCTAGAAGGATATTAGCATGTCATTTTTCAAACCTGGTGTAAAAGATTACACTTGGCATACAGCTCTTAAAGGTGGCACGGACCCAAAGAGTGAGCAGCAACAGCAAAAAAAAAAAAAAAAAAAAAAAAAAGGTTACACTTGGCAGTTATTTTCTTTTTGTGCTTTTCTGAATTTTTTTATTTAAACATTGAACATTCACTCTTTAAGCTTTTTGTGCTTTTCTGAATTTTCTTTTTATTTAAACTGAACATTCACTATTTAAGCAATCAGTGGAAAAGAAAGGTAAATTTTATTTTAAAAACTACTCAGTGGGCTGAACTTTTGAGTTATTGTGAGTACAAAGATGAGTCCTTTGGGAGACTTACTTATACTTAAAATTTCTATTGTTACTCCTAAGATCTCAAAATTCTGTTTCTTCTGTAGCACTTTATTGATTTTTCTGGTGATGTTAGGATATAGTTCTTTTTAACACAACTAAGGATGTTTCTCCTCTGAATCTGCACTTGACGTAGTGTGGGATTCCCTCCCTCTCTCTGATGGGACCCATGTCCTCTTTTCTTGGCCATCACATGTTGAAGTTTTAAGATATGAGAAAGAAGACATGCAAAGTCTAGCCTCAAAATGTTGGTTTCCTTTCCCTTATTTCATTCTATCCATTTTCTTTCCTTGTTTGGATCAGAATTTTAGAACACAGATATTCCTGGGGATCCTCCAGTTCAACACCCTCATTTGTAGAAGCAGCAGCCCTTTCCTGGAGCTAATGATATACTAATAGCTAACATGAAAGGAACACTTAGTGAATGCCACACACTGTGCTAACTGATTTATGAGTATTATCTCATTTAATCCCATCACCTCATCAAGTAGACATCCATATTCTCATTTTACAGAGAAGTAAATTAATAACTTGGTTAGGATCATGTGATTAGTAAGCAGCAGAGCTGTACCTCTATAAATCGGCTTCATTTGAACCACCACATTGCTGTCTTAATGCTAGGCTTTGAGGGCGACGTGAGTTTACTGCCTAGCTTTATTCCTTCAGGTTTATGTTAGAAATCATGTCCCTATCCCCTAGTTGGGAGAGCTATGCCCTTCAATTTTACCTTATTTGAGATGGCGAAGGTTAAATCCTGAATCCCTGCCTCTCTCATACCTACAGGTCACAGCAAACCGAGATCCCAGCTCACCAGCAAACAGATGAGTTGTATCCCACTGGTGGGTGTGGAGAGAGTGAAGAGGAAACTAAAGCTAAAGAGGAGGAGAAGGCCGTAGACTGTATGTCTCATCCCAAAGAGAAATTAGCCCATTCCCAGAAGAAAGTAGCTCAGCTGATTAAGGAAAAAATGGTAAAACAAAAAACTCACTAAAATTTTGTTTCCATTTAAAAATATGTTCCTGATTAGAGAAGCTTTGCCTTTGATGCAGATTGAAGCATATGAAATAGAGGAAGGGGTCATATTTCTTTGTAAGTAGCAGAAAACAAAGCAGAGCCTACTTAGGTAGCCAGCCCACCTTCTGGTTCCATGCATGGTTCGTTGACTGTTCCTCCTTGGGGCATTTCTGCTCCTAGCTTTAAACTAAAAATTAAGCCAGGTGCAGTGGCTCATGCGTGTAATCCCAACACCTTGGGAAACCGAGGTGGGAGGACCTCTTGAGGCCAGTGTGAGTAACATAGTGAGACCCTGTCTCTACAAAAAAAATTAAAAATCAGCCAGGCATGGTGGAGGGAGCCTGTAGTCCCAGCTACTTGGGAAGCTGAGACAGGATAGCAGCTCATGCCCAGGAAATTGAGGCCACAGGGAGCCCGTGATTGTGCCACTGCATTCCAGCCTGGGTAACAGAATGAGACCGTGTCTCTTAAAAAAATAAAATAAAAATTTGAAAAACCTAAAAATTATCATTTGGTTATTTTTGTTGCTGTTACCTTTAACTTAAAATTAAAAAAAAAAAAAATAGCTGGGCGTGGTGGCTCTCACCTGTAATCCCAGCACTTTGGGAGGCCAAGGCAGGCGGATCACCTGATGTCAGGAGTTCAAGACCAGCCTGGCCAACATGGTGAAACCCTGTCTCTACTAAAAATACAAAAATTAGCCGGGTGTGGTGGCGCATGCCTGTAATCCCAGCTACTTGGGAGGCTGAGGCAGGAGAATTGCTGGAACCCGAGGAGGCAGAGGTTGCAGTGAGCTGAGATCACGCCATTGCACTCCAGCCCGGGCCGACAACAGCTAGACTATGTCTCAAAAAAAAAAAAAAAAAAAAAAAAAAAATATATATATACACACACACACACACACATATATATACATATATGCGTATATATACAAATACGTACATATGTGTGTGTGTGTGTGTGTGTGTGTGTGTATATATACATCCTGGAAGGTTTCAGGATGCTATCTCTTAGGTAACAAAAAGGCTGGGATAGTAAGGCAGGAGGTTGAGAACAGGTAGTCAGGCAGGTCTAAGCTCTGGCCTGGAAAGGATATGGGTAAGATGCCCTTGGTTACAGTGGAATCATAAACAAACCAAAGGGCCAGAAACAGGAGGTAGCAGTGGAGGTCAAAGATTCCAAGTATGCATTTCTAAGAGCAAGTCAAAGACTTGAGTCAAAGATCTCAGAGCAGGTTTGTAAGCATGAGTATTCAAAATCCAGGAAACTGAGACAGCAAGACATTGACTCTCATTATTAGAACACAGGCACCAGCTTGCTTCTAGAGCATGATTTATCAACAGAAGAGTTTGTACCTTGACTTCCTGGCTACTCCTAGCCAAGGGGAAAAAAGTAATCTAGAGAGGTTTCATTTTCTATCATTTGCCTCTGAAGTATCTCTCTAGATGGATATTTGTAAATTTATCTCTGTAAATGACCCAAGGACCTTGCAAAGGACAGTCATCCTGGCCTGGACCCATTAGTGATTCACAAATCCAGGCTAGAAGGATCATTTCTAAAAAGACACAAGTACCATCTGCCATAGAGTGTAAGTGGGGGTTTTCAAGGCTTGAAAACTCCTTGGCCAGATTGGATAATGACAAAGATTTAGATCTTAGGAGAGAAATCTAACTCAAATCCCAAACTCATCAAATTGTATACAGTGAACAGGTGCAGTTCTTTGTATATCAATTATAGCTCAATAACACTGTTATTTTTTTTTAATCAAACCCAATCTAGTACTCCTGGCCCTGAAAGGCAGGGGATGCCATGTCAGCAGCAGTAGTGCTGGGATGACCTCTGGAGCCCGTATTGGTTGTCCCAGTTTCTCCAAGTCAAGGAGTTCGAGGATGAATATACAATGTCCAGAGCCAAAGCTTTGGTCTCCCATTCCAGTGATTTTTTCATGGCATGATGCTTCTTCCTTGAAAGAGAACTTAGTATTTGCTGTGGTCAGCCCATGATGAACTCTAAAAAATGCTGACTAAATGGATGTTTTGGAAGCATCAGGGGAAGTTTCCTTCTACCATTGCTTGCTTCTGTATATTTTAGCAGGGGGCAGGTAAAACATGAAGTTGGATAGGAGATAGGAATCCGGAAGGAGTGTATTCCTTGGAATCACTTATGGTACTGCTGTATCTTATCTAACATTACTCTTTAAATGGGTTACTTTGGTTACCTGTACATTATTCTTCAAACGGGTTACATTTAGATCTGACCTAACAACACTGAATCATTTGGACACTATTTTTTTTTCCTTGCAGTAACTCCATGAGGTATATGATACAGGTTTCCAAATCTCAGAAAAGGAAGCTGAGATCAAAGTGGCCTGCCCCAAAGCAACACAATCAGTAAACAAACATTAGAACCAGGGCTGAAACTTTAGGTTTTTGGTTCCTTGAAGTGCTATTTTCACTTTACCAGGAAAAAAATGCTTGACCCTATCGACTGGTTCAGCCAGTAATGGCTGTGTTTGTAAAGTCACTGAAATATATGACTTGAGGATGCAGTTCGGTGATTTCTTAGAGAGCTTTACCTGTCACTTCTATAGGGGTAGACGATTATTTTCCCCAACCCATCTTTAACCTTGCTAATAAATGATTCATTCAGCAAATATTGAATGTGTTACACCTGTGTGTACTGGGCAGATAACAGCGAACATGAGGAATAAAATTCTGTCCTCAAGGGACTTATCTTCTATTTGGGGAGATAATAGACAAACAAAAGTAATAGCTAATACAATATTAGATAGAAGTAAGTGCTATGAAGAAAAAGTAAAATAGGTAATGGGATATTGAGTGATGAAATAGCGTCTATTTTAGATAAGGTGGCCAAAAAAGGCCTGTTGATAAGAAAAGTGAAAATGAAATGAGAAAGTGAATGGCATGGAAGAGTGTCCCGAGCAGTGGGAGCAGCATGTGCACAGCCCTACATTGGAAGTTAGTTGGTGATGTTCAGGAACCGCTGGTCAGTGTAGTTCTAGCAGACAGAGTAGGAGGAAAGAGTGGTAGAAAAGGAAGTCCAGAGGTGATTGGGGTTGGGTCAGATTATGCAGAGCCTTGGAAGCCATGGTGAGGACTTTGAATTGTATTAAGAAAAAGCAGGAAGCTGTTGGAGGATTTTGAACAGGAAAGTCATGATCTAATTTATATCTTAAGATAGAAACACATAAAATACGTTTAAAAATCCATGTTTCTAATAATAATAACAAGCTATTTGATCGCAATTAGAGGATGGTAGTGAAGAATTCATTTTTCTGAAAGCCAGTAAAGAAAGGGCAAGAATAAACCATGTGTCCTGCCTTTCCAACATGAACTGTACTATTGGGTAACCAAAAAGTAGAGGAGGAGAAATTCTCCTTGTAGAATTATTCCAGCTAATGTATGAAAAAGGAATGATAGAATTAGTATATTTGCATTTTATAATCTTTTGTTAATTTTCCATGTAGTTTTCCTAATATCAGAGAAAAAACCAGATAGTAGATGTATTCTGCTGGAAGAACATACCAGTAGCCATGAAGTCATTTCGTAAAAAAAAAGAATTCAAAGCTGAAATTAACCAAACTTCTAAACCCAACTACTAATATAAAGGCAGAACAGAGAATGGAGGGACATGATGCGACACCATGAGGACGCAGACATCAGAATTTATGTCTGTGGGAAATACTAGACCAAATGACTCAGCTTTTTCAAATAATTTGTAAGAAAAAGAATTAGAGATGGAAAAGTAACCTATAGATGAAAAGGGACTGATCTCACAATGTGGACAGTCAAATTATTTAAAAAATTCAATTTCTGTGATTAGATATTTGATTTTAAGGAATTATTGTTAATATTTTGGTGAGATAATGATTTTGTGGTTATGTTTCTAAGTCCATATCTTTTAGAGGTATTTACGAAATGTTTACAGAGGCAACAATGGAATGTCTGATTTGCTTCAATTTAAGGTGAGGATGGGTGGATGAGGGGTCTACATATGAAACAAGATTGGCCAGGAGTAGATCACTGATCACGCTACATGTTCATTTTTCATGCTATTTTGTATATTAATACAGTTTTTCATGATAAAAGGTTAAAAGAAGTCACTCTGGCTATTATGTAGAAAGTAGACTGTGGGGCCAGAGAGGAAGCAGTTGGAAGGGGCTGCTGTGGCCAGCCAGGTCAAAGGTGAGGGTGGCCTGGACTAGGTACTCATGGCAGAAATGAGGAGAAGAGCTTGGTTTTAGGATTTAGGGGGAATGTGGATCCAACCAGACCTGATGGATTAGACACAGGATGAGAAGGAAAGAGAAGAGAAAAAAGATGACAGGTGAATTCAGTCCTGTGTTCCAGTGATAAGTCCATGGGGTAGAGACTTCTCTTCCTTTCCAAAAAGTATAATCACTTCTGTACTCTACAGAATACTCAAGCAAACAAGGAGCTGATTCGATGTGTCATCCTTTCTCGGATTATTTTTGGGGACCATCACTGGAAATGTGCACGAGCTCTGGCCAACCTAGCTTATGGCTACTTGACACTGAGAGGTACTTGGTTTTCCCAGCTGGGTTTGGGTGGCCAGCCTCTGAAGGCTGAACTGAGCCCACACAACCTCAGTGAGGATGGGCATGACTAGGAGGGCCCCTTCTTGCCCCTAGCTCACACATTATCAGGAAGGAAAGTCCATGGATGAGGGAGACAGTGTGGCAAGGATCTTAGTAATAAAGATAATAATGATGATGACAGTTATTGAGTATTTAGCATGTGCCAAACTGGTCTCATTAGTCCTCACAATATTCCATGGAGGGAGATACTATTATTATCCTCAGTTTATGAATGAGGACACTGGGGCACAGTGGGCAAAGGGCAGTATCAGGGGTTCCAGCCAGAGGACAGTAGGGGAAGGACAGGCAGGGATGTACACTCAGCATCAGGGAGGCAGACCCAATAATGGGACTTGAATTCCAAAGGTAGAACTCAAGTTCCTGGAAGGTTTGGCTTAGTGAAAGGTAGGGCCCTCATCCTAGAGAAATGATATTTCTGGAAGGTACTCTAGTATAACAGAATAAGACAGGAATCTATTTGCTAAAACTGAACCCAAGTGAAAGTTCCTTGAGAGTAGAAAGTTTGTAGTAGAGGCTGAATAAATATTGGGTGATACACTGAGGTGAGAGCGCATTTCAGGAACCAGGGACATAGCCAGCTCAAGACTCTCTGTTCCTTGACCAGCCATGTCCCCCTGTGTGGACTACATACATTTCCACCATGGAACTCATTGTACTGTGCTCATATTTGCTTTAAATGCTTCTGCCTCTGACATAGAAGCTCCCTCAGGGCAGGGACTGGTCTCATTTGATCTAGAACAGTCCTTTGTAAACAATATGGATCAGCATATTACTGCTTATGAACTGAGCCGCTGGCCTAGGGGTTGTTCAAGTACCTCTGGGACCTCAGTCTGAAGTGGGGCCTAACTTGTAATACAAATTAAATGCTTTATGGGCTTAAGTGATTTGAAGGCTACAGGAAAAGGGAAGCAATATACCTGGGCCATAATGAGGCTAGATATCAGAAAGCAAAGCTTTTGAAAAAATTAAAATTGAGTTCACTTCTCAGTTATTGATCTCAGAATATATTCTCCTTCTTAGGGCTCTATAGGCCGTTTTACACCTATTTGTTTTTAATGCAACTTTAGATTCATTTATTGATGTGGCAAGATCATGGGTAGCTGAGATCACAGCATTAGGACGGTGATGCTGTGGGTCACAGTGGGGGCACAGTGAGGCCCTTTTATGCTTTAAGAACACATGTTGTGTTCTGAAAGAAGGTGCTATGGCTAGGGAGAGGAGTACGTCCTTACATACTGGCAGAGCAGGCAGCCACCTCTATGAGATTTGAGAGTGACCAGGAAGGATCTTCCCCTAGTGGCGTTCCGTGCTTCCTTACTTGGAATCTCTCTATTCCCATCAGACTGATTTTCTCAAAAACTTACTGCCTTCATGATAAGAGTCAAATTTATGGATTTACTACTTCAGTACTTACAGAGTTCTTGTTATAAGCCTGGTGGCATTTGCACTCAGTGCTGGGGATACATAAATGAATATTGGTGGTCCCTATGCTCTAAGAGCATACGGGGGTCTTATGATAGGTACCATTCTTGAGGTAGGAGCAAAATTCTGGGGAGTGCAAATGAGGCAGTTCAGTGGTTTTGCCATTGAGGAAAGTCAGGGAAGGCTGCAGAGAGAAAGTGAAATTTGTCCTGTCTTTGAAGAATGAGAATAAGTTTATCAAGTAGATTTTTTTACTTTTTATATTTTTATTTTTGTAGAGATAAGGTCTTTCTATGTTGCCCAGGCCGATCTCAAACTCCTGGCCTCAAGTGATCCTCCCACCTCAGCCTCCCAAAGTGCTGGGTTACAGGCGTGAGCCATAGCACCTGGCCCCCAAGTAGATTTTGAGGGGAGAAGTAGAGAGTACAAAGTTGGTCCTTTATATATGTTGATCTAAGGCATAGGAAGTGAGAGGAGGGCACTCTGTACAAAACTCCTTACACAGAATATTGTAGCTTCTCTGTAGATCCAGGGGGTTAAGGTAGGACAGAAGACACCTTAGGACAGACAGCTCATGCTTGGAAATGAGACTGAAAAGGTTATTTGGGCCCAGATATCAGGGAGTGTGGAGAGTTATTAAAAGGTTTGAAGTGAGGTAGTAATAATCAAGCTCGTGTTATAAAATGAGAGACTCCAGGATGGGTTGGACTGGGGAGAGAAAGAAGAGGCGAAGACCAGTTAGGCCGTTATCCTGCCCAGATGAGTTGATGAGGGCATTGGGTATGGCAGTTGGAATGAAGAAAAGATAACCTAAAACGTAGAATTGGTGACATTTAGTGCCCCATTCAGTATGGAGTGGGAAGGACAGAGAAGAATTGAAGTTGAAGCAGGCATGACCTAGACAATTAGCTGAAACTGAGAATGAAAGGGAAAGACCAAGTGATGGGGTGTATTAGTCTGTTCTCATGCTGCTAATAAAGACATACCCAGACTGGGTAATTAATAAAGAAAAAGAGGTTTATGGATTCACAGTTTCGCATGGCTTGTGAGGCCTCACAATCATGATGGAAAGCCAAGGAGGAGCAAAGGAACATCTAACATGGCGGCTGGCAAGAGATCATGCAGAGGAACTGCCCTTTATAAAACCATCAGATCTCGTGAGATTTATTCACTATCACCAGAACAGCATGGGAAAACCCTGCCCCTATGATTGAATTACCTCCCACCGGGACCCTCCCATGACACATGAGGATTATGGGAGCTACAATTCATGATGAGATTTGGGTGAGGACACAGCTAAACCATATCATGGAGGAAGGGGGAAGAAGCTACTCAGTTTGATTTCTGACAGGCTGGATCACATCTGTGTTGAAATGTTCACTAGGCAACTGAAAGCCGGTCTAGAGCTCAGGAAAGATGTTAGTTTGGGAGAGATGAGCACATAGGAGCAAGTTGAGGCCATAGGAGTGGATGAGCTTGATCAGAAGTTGTGTGTGGTGGCTGGGTGTGGTGACTCATGCATGTAATCCCAGCACTTTGGGAGGCTGAGGCGAGTGGATCACTTGAGGTCAGGAGTTCGAGACCAGCTTGGTCAACATGGTGAAACCCCATCTCTACTAAAAATACAAAAATTAGCCAAGGGTAGTGGTGCGTGCCTGTAATCCTAGTTACTCGGGAGGCTGAGGCAGGAGAATTGCTTGAACCAGGAGGTGGAGGTGGCAGTGAGCTGAGATCGCACCACTGCACTCCAGCCTGGGCAACAGAGCGAGACTCTGTAGTAGTGTGTAGAAAGAGAGGGGAAGAGAATAGAGGACTGAAGACTGGAGAGCAAGAGCTTTAAGAATGGGTAGGGTAAAGCGGGGCCAGCAAAGAAAATAGAAGACTCAGGAGGACCCGTGTCATCGAAGCCAAGGGAGGAGAGAGGATTTTGAAAAGAAGTGCAACAGTGGTTTCAACAGTTCAGATGGTAGAGGAAGGTCAAATAAGGTAATGGCTGAGGAGAGACCCATGGATTTGGCAGTTGGTAGGTTATTGCAACGTGGTTTGGTAGAGACAAGTATACTCCTTGGGCCCTGGGAGAGCCCAGATTCACAGAGACTAGCTAAGAGTCTTTCACTGGAATTCAAACTTGAGGTGATGAACTTGAACTGAAGAGGAAGGCATTTGAGAGGGAGATTTTTCTGAAACTAGGCAAGGCCAGATGCTGCCCTCTCTGTCTTGCCTTGAAGATGACTAGGGTAGGTCTAGAAGGAGGTTGGCCTAGATCTTCTGAAACCAACCCCCTCCATAATGAGCCACAAACTACCTTTGAGTTTTACTTTTCCAATTAGATTCCAAGATAAGTGAACAGGTTAGACCACAAAACATGGTGATAAATCCTATTCTCCCTAACTGACAGTTTTTCCTGCTGCATGAATAGAGAACTTTTTTGTTTGTTTTTCCTAGATGGGAAAAGCAGCTTGCTGGTCAGATGAAGTGTCCACATGGTATAGTGGAGCCTAGACTTGAACCCAGATTTTCTGATACCAGCCTAGATTTTTTTTTAGAATAGGTTGTGACTGTAAGCTTTCTTTGAGAATAGCCCAGTGCCTCTTATTTCAGTCATATTTTGGTTTCTTCACTTAAGCTTTTATTTCAGTTTCTTCACTTCAGCTTTTTTAGTGTCTGGTCCATGGAATAAGTAAGGCTTTGAAAAATGGCAGATCTTCAAGAGAGATGAAGTGCTTGCTCAGCCCCACTCAGTGTTGTTTTCACTCATCCTCTAACTGCTTTAAAGTGGACAGAATATATAAGCTGGCCTCCTGTGTAGGCAGATGTGTGTGTCTATGTGCGTTCATGCCTCACTGCACCCATTCATGTTTTATAGTCATCAGCCCTGCTTTGCTCATTTCACTCTAAGCCTTTTCCAGCAGCCAAAAGGCTGATTTCTCTCAAGAAACAGTCATTCAGTGAGTAGTGAGAAACTTGTATATGTGAAATGCCATGATGAACACTTTGGGAAATGAAACATAAAGAAGCCCTCAAAGGTTTTACAACTTAGTGTGGAAGGTGAACTACCTAGGGACATAACTATGAGGGAAGGCATTATAAGGTAAATACCATGTAATTGATTTAAATAATGGGCTTCGGGAAGGTTGAGTGAAATCATTTCTGGCAGAGATGATAGATTCAAGGGGGAGGTGGATTCAAGGGTTGTAAAAAAGGAGTAGGGTTTGGGTAGGTGGAAGAAGGGATGGGCATTTCTGATGAAGAGGAAGGTGTGGGCCAAGGCATAAGGAAGGAAAGTGCCACGTCTGTGGAGACAGCAGTAAGCAGCCTCGTCTGGCTAAGGTTAGGACTGGTAAGATGAACCTGGAAAGGAGAAGGGTACATTGGGCAGGCTAAGGTTAGGACTGGTAAGATAAACCTGGAAAGGAGAAGGGTACATTGGGCAGGCCATGGTGTGGTTTTAAATACAGGCTAAGGAATTTGTAATTTATTTGATAGGCAAAGAGCACTAGTGGAGATTTTCCAGCAGGATGATAAAAACATCAAAGTGTACTTTTGGCAGGGTTAATCTGGCAGTGATGGAACGGAAGCCATCTCAGTCATCTAGGTCTAAAACTAGGCTGCCAGAGAGAATGGGTGAGAAGGTAAGGATTCAAGAGTCTACAAAAGACAGATACATTTATTTTTAAACCAGAAACCCACTTCTGGGAATCTTTCCTAAATATACACTGATAACATGGACAAGATTATTCTTTGCAGCATCATTCATAATAGTAAAAGATTGGAAACAAGCAAGTATCCATCAATAGGAAACTAGTACATACACACAGTGGGATATATGGAGTTTTAAAAAGAACATGAGGAATCTCTATATCCTTCTAGGGAAAGATCTCTTTAGGGAAAAGAGAATGCACAATGTAGTATAGTGTTTATAATACGCCTCTTTTTGTGTAAGAAAGAGGGAGTAAGAAATGAGAATGTAGGCTTATTTTTATATAAAAAACACCAAAGCGTACACAAGAATGAAACAAAAAATGTTACTTAGAGGGTGGTTGGGGACAAAGGGAACAGGATTGGAAGTGAGACCTCTCAGTGTTTACTTTTTCTTATAATTTTTAACTTTTCAACTATAGAAATGTGTTACCTATTCAAAAATGATTATTAGAAGACAGAGACCATTAAGAAGGAGTTGTCAGGACATGGTGTTCGATTTGGGGTTGAGTGACAGTGAGGCCCAAAGATGACCATGATGTTTTGGGCCCCTGAAATTGCCATTTTCAGAGAGAAGTAGGTCAGAAAGGAAGTGGACTGGGAGAGGAATGCTGAGTCCAGTTTTTGATGTATAGATTTTGAATTGCAATAGAGAATCCACCCACAAGTTGAGAATCACTAATCTGAAGATCTGAAATCCAAAATGTTCCAAAATCTAAAACTTTTTGAGTGCTGATGTGACACTTAAAAGAAATGCTCATTGGAACATTTTGGATTTCAGATTTTCAGATTTTCGAGATGTTCGACTGGTTATCTGCAAATAATCCAAAAATCCCCCCCATCCAGAACAAAATCTGAAACCTGAAACACTTCTGGTCGCAAGCATTTTGGATAAGGGATACTCAACCTGTAATACATTTTCACTTGTGCTGGAAATTTGGGACCAGAACTTGGGAGGAGAGAAGGAAAGGCATAAGCATGGAGGAATATTTGAGACCAGAACTAAAGAGGGGAAATGGTAAATTATAAGCATGGAAGCCAAGGTTGAAGTAATAGGAGTTGATAAAACTTCCAAGAGGGAAAGAGAGAAGTGGAAGAAACAGAAAGTCTTGAAAAATGGACACATTAATGGTAGAGAACAAATGACCTTGATAAAGAGTTAGCAAAGAATCAATTACAGAAGGTTTATAAAGGAGGAGCAGGTTGGTGCAGTGCCGTGGGAGCCAAACAGGTAAGGGTGTCTGATGCTGCGTGAAACGCGGACTGAAAAACTGCGGTTGGATTCATTTATTAGGATGTTTTTGAGGGGACCTCAGAAGAACAGGTTCCCCATAATGGTTGGAAGAGAAGCCAGATCCCAGGGATGAAGGGAAACAATAGGGACCAGAGGCTAGTGAAGATTATTTTACAAGAGAAGGAGATGCAGGAAGATTTTAGGCAAAGAGGAAGGAGCCAGTTAGAAGAGAGGGTTTAAAGATGTTTTTAATGGAGTAATTAATGGAATGGGATTCACAAGAGAATGTGAGGCTTTTGCAAAGCAGAGTGTATAAAAGTTGGTTGGCTTGTTAAACAGAACAAGGGACGCTAGAAGTGGACCTCTATGGCCCACTGCCCTGGTGTTGATCCTAACGAGCCTAGTGATCCAGCAGCTGAGAAAGGGGAGGCGGAGATCACCAGGGTGGTTTGGTAACTAGTGGTGAACTGTTTTCAAGTGTTCAGGAAGGAAAATATGGTAACGTGGACAAGCAGTTTTCTGAAATTCTGCTTATTAATGAAATAGTAATTTAGTCAGCCTATTATTACTGGGAATCTTCCAGGTATTGGGGCTCTGTTACAAATGTTGCAAAATCCAGAAAAAGAAGCCTAAGTCATGAACTCTGCTCTCTTTGTCTAGTTGGTTAAAATAAAGACACAAAAACCGGTACAGAAACAACAGGGAATGATAAAAGCCACGTAATCTGACCCACAAGAAGCCTGATAACCTACCTGAAGTGCGTCTGCATTTGAGACTGCAAGCCTTGTACAAAGATTCTGTAAACAGTGCTATGAAAAATGTTCAAAATAAGTACAAATATAGTAAATTACTCAATAAGAGAAATGGACCTTGGTAATAATAATAATAATGATGGCTAATATTTCTTCAAACTCACTTCATTCAGGCACTATTTAATCCTTTTTTGTATTAAATTAATCCTTGCGACAACTCTACAGGATATATTTTCATTACCATTTTGTAGGTGAACAAACAGGCACAGATAGATTAAGTAACTTTTTCAAGTCGTAACGATGTTCAAGTCATAATGACTACACCAGGATTTGTACCTGGAAAGTCTGGCTCTAGACCCTGCTGTTTTAATCACCGTGCCACAGTAACTGCTTAAATATAGATGCTGATCAAAGATGACTGCTTTCTGGTGACAATAACAACCTCCAAAGATTGGGTAGCTCTGAGCAGATTTTCTCTGGCCTGAGTCAGTGTAGCAGAATCGATGATAGAATCCCCACCCAAACTAAAGCAAAATGATTGATATGTTTGTTGGACAATCTTTGGACTCATTTTGCTATCTCATCAATATTTCCTTGTAATTTCTGCATCTTGGGCTCCAGAAGCAGGCCTTGCTGCCCTTCTGCCTTGTACCTTGAAAACAGCTGCACTGTCAATGCAGGTAGAAGGGTGGTATCCTTGGCTTGGGAGGGCAGATGCAGAAAAGTGACTTGGTCTATGAAGCATCCTTCATAGATATATACAATAATAAATCTTACATACAGAGTGTTCTTTTTACATGAAAGAGGACGTACTTAGACTTAATAAATGTAAATTCATTTCAAAGTGTTGCTGATACTGAATTCATAGTACTTTTGTCATTATGAATTTTTTCAAGTAGTATGTGCTATGAAAATAATTATCACAAGTGGAGGAAGCCATGCGGTTTTTTTTAAAATATAAAAAGAGCTCTTTCGTACTTGAAAAGATTGGAAAACATTTGTCTAGAGCAGTGGTCTCCAAACTCAAGAGACAGCTCCCTTATCACTAAAAGAAACTTAAGCAAACGATCAATTACTTTTTATACGTGTATTTTGAATAGATTGTGTACAACAATATTGATGTGTTATGTAATATAAATAGTAATAAAAATAGAAAAAGGTTTCAGATAAAAAAAAAATAGAGAAGTTTTGATTTCCCCCTCACACTCTTACGGCATCTTGCACACCCATAGAGTTTATGCACTCCACTTTGGAGATCAGAGTGGATTCTGGGAAGGTGAAAGAAGTTTTTCCCCTTTAGGGCTTAAGATATAATAAATTGTTTTAAATCAAGATCCTCGTCCAGTTTGCTTAAGCCCCATGTGGCTCAGCTTTTCCATCAGAAGGCCCACAGTGTGGGGCCTAGTCATGTGAAAGCAAGGAACTGTATAATTAATTAGCTGCTGGGCGGAGAGGAAAAGTATTCCTCCTGGGAATTGCGCAACCAGCATGGGATACTTTGCAGGGAGGGTGCAGGCTTTCAAAGCCTCAGGGACTGCCTCAGAACAACTTTCTTGAGTGGTGGTTGTTTTATTTGACATTCACAAGCCCAGAAGGAGTGTCTGCTGATTTGGGGTGGTTTTTAGTAGCTCCTGCAGTTTCACCTTTCTTCTTCCTAAGGACCCGGGGAACTGTCTGAGTTTGGTTTTTATAGTCCTTAATGACACACACCTAACAGCCCACCTACTTGTGGAAAATGACCCGTTTGATGAAAACACTTTCTCAGTTTTCTACTTTATTTTCTTGGTCTAAAGTAGCAATCTCGGCTTCCAGTATCCGAAGCAGAGTTTTCTGTGAGCTAACGAGTGATGCTGCCTTCTTCCTCCAGACCTGTGAAGACTCCTGTTACGTAACAGATCTAATTCCCCCTTCTCATCTGGGCATCTGCGATGGTTCGAGCATGTCCACTCCAAAGTTCAGGTGTTGCCACTGTGATAGCATCAAGAGGTGGGGCCTTTCAGAGGTGATTAGGCTATGAGGGCTCCTCCCTCATGAATGGGATTAAGGTCCTTATAAAAGAGGCTTTTTGTGGTGTTTGGTTCTTTTTCTCTTCCACTTTTCATCATATGTGGACGCAGCAAGAGATCCCTCACAAGAAGCTGGTGTCTTCATCTTAGACTTTTCAGCCTCCAGAACTGTGAGAAATTTCTGTTCTTTATAAATTACCTGGTCTCAGGTATTCTGTTACAGCAGCACATACAAATTAAGACATCATCCAAGATTTTTTACATATTCAATGCATAGCTTATACATTTTTCTTTTTTTCTTTTTTCTTTTTTTTTTCTGACACGGAATTTCACTCTGTTGTCCAGGCTGGAGTGCAGCAGCGCGATCTCGGCTCACTGCAAGTTCTGCCTCCCAGGTTCACACCATTCTCCTGCCTCGACCTCCAGAGTAGCTGGGACTACAGGCACCCGCCACCACGCCCGGCTAATTTTTTGTATTTTTTTTTTTAGTAGAGACAGGGTTTCACTGTCTTAGCCAGGATGGTCTCCATCTCCTGACCTCGGGATCCACCCCCCTCGGCCTCCCAAAGTGCTGGGATTACAGGCGTGAGCCACCGTGCCCGGCCTGCTTATACATTTTTCAGTTCAGAGTTTCCCTTCAGTCATCTTTCTACCTTCCCTAACAATCCTGTATCCACCCAACCTCATCCCCGAGTGCAGCACACATACATACACACACTTGCTTATTCTGTCTTCAAGGCCTCAAGCTATTTAATCCAAGGGGAAATCCCTCCTTGTATCAGTCAAAATCCTATCCACTCTTGAAAAACAAGATGAGTCCTACTTCTTCTATAAAGATTTTACCAACTATGTGTTTCTCCAAGTGTGGTCCTCGGACAACCTTGCATTATTACCAAGATCAGTTCTTACAAATGAGAATCCTTGGTTACCACCTGAAACATGGTGGCTTGTTTTAAGTGTGTATTCTTGGTTCTTATCCCAGAACTTGTGAGCTGTAACTACTGGAAGTGTGGGACAGGAATCTGCATTTTAATAGGGTGCTTATAATGCACAGTGCAATTTGAAGGCCACTCTTAACTTAGGACACAGCCCTCTCTTTCACCAGAGTCCATTTTTCTCTTTAGTTGAAACCTATAGAACAGATATTTCTCAGTATTCTGCAGAGACTTCTTGTCTCTGGATCACTTTTATTTATTTTTATTTTTGCAATTTTTAATGAAAGGTGTATATAGGGATACTTTCCCGCTACATCTTCTCAAATGTTTCTTCCTCATATCTACTATTTTTCTTCCCTACTAGGTGAGATTTGGCTTTCTGCTCAAGGATCTTTTTCTGTTCTTTTCCAGTTTTAGCCTAGTGATAGCTGCCTTGTTGGGGTCAATGCCCACATGGATAGTTGTGCCGTTAGCCTTTTCCCACTGCACCCTGTCAGTATAGATGCCTTTTTTTTTTTTTTTTTTTTTGAAACAGTCTCACTCTGTCACCAGGCTGGAGTGCAGTGGTGCGATCTCAGCTCACTGCAACCTCTGCCTCCCGGGTTCAAGTGATTCCCCTGCCTCAGCCTCTCTAGTAGCTGGGACTTCAGGTGCACACCACCACGCCCAACTAATTTTTGTATTTTTAGTAGAGACGGGGTTTCACCATGTTGGCCAGGATAGTCTCAATCTCCTGACCTTGTGATTTGCCCACCTTGGCCTCCCAAAGTGCTGGGATTACAGGCGTGAGCCACCGCGCCCTGCCAGATGCCGTATTTCTTCTGGTAAACCTGGATTACTTTGCCAGTTTGCTGACCTTTATAGTGTCCTTGCATAATCTGAACTTCTTCATCCTATTTGTGGGGCATGGATCAAGCATTGTACTTTTGTCTCAGCTCTTTGGAAAGAGGGGAAGACATAATCTTGTGAATTTGGGAAGGTGCATTTGAAATGCTTTTTTATGGTTCTTGCTTTGGTAAGAAGTCACAAAAGAGTTGAACTTTATTTTGACCACTGCTGCTTATACAATGATTGCAAAAGGGAAAAGGGACCTGGGTCACCTTTAGAACTCTCCCAGGGAAGATCATGTTCCCTTTCATTGCTGTAGTGCATTCAGGAGGTGCACTTAGAACACATGATGGCTGCAGGTATCAAAGACAAACTTTTAAATTTATCCTTATTGCCATTGACTTGCACCCATTCTGTGAAACTAGGCTTCAGGAGCCAAAGGCAGCTTGCTGAGTAGGACTGGGGCTGGTGGTGTGAAGTGAGGATTAGGGGCACAGTGGCCTACTTGGCAGGGGTGAATATGTTTACCAGCCCCTAGGTACCTGCAGAGAGAGGGCTGAAAGTGAACCCTACCTGTTGTTTTCAGTCTTCCCAAGTCTACCTCTGTTGACTGGACAAATAGCAGCTCGTGTAAGTGCCCAGGAACACCAGCAAAAAACAAGGGGAAAAATGAGATGTGGCTGGAAAGGGGGCTGCCCTTTCACCCTACATGCAATGCATATTTGAGGGGAACCTGGTGCTAAATCATTAGATAACTTGCTTCTGGGTTAGGGTTTTGTATGTAGCAGAGCAGCTCCCTTACTGCAGTCTATGGAAAGTCAGCCTTGGACACAAGGTTTGTATTTTTAAATCTTTAAAAAGAAAAGAAAAGAAAAAACAAGGGGAAAAACCCCACTAGTTCTGTCTAGCTGGGGTCTGGCCTTGCCTTTGTCTTCTTAGTTTGGGGCCTCACTGCATTTAGCAATTGCATTATTTTTATGTGTGTCGTGTGACCAGTTAGTATCACCAGATTCATCTTAGATTGAAAAAAAAAAATCCCCGATGGAAGTAATTGCATTCATAAGCCCTTGTATTTATAGAATGCCTTTTCCAGAACACTCAATGCACAGCATTCTATGGCATAACCTACTTTGTTCCTGGACTATCTCCATGTGTTTGGTAAGGGGCAGCTTCTATAGTTATTATTGTTGTTCAACAGTTGGAGGATGGAGAAACTTTATGGGTTGAAAAGGTCACATGGCATTAGTAGTAGAATCAGGAATAGGATACTCACCTTCCATTCCTGTCTCTGTCTTGAGTTCCAAACTGAGGTATGAAGGCTAATGTTGAGAGGGCTGAATAAGAACCACTTGTGGTGCAGATTAAAATTAGAGATTCCTGGACCCTAATTCTCTGGAGATTCCTCACTCAGTAGGTCTCGAGTGGGGTCCAGGAATCTGTATTCTTTACAAGAATTTCCAATAATTCTGATTCACAGCCAGATTTAGGAACCAATGCTATAGACCATATGACAACTGCACTGCCCACTTTATCCCCTCCCAGGAATGTTTTTGACTGAAGCATGCCTTTTTAATGTTTGTCTTCTTGCTACCCACCCTCTAACTCCCCCAGGCCTCCCAGTTCAGGCCAAGAAACATGCTACATCAGCCAAGAATATACTGTTGACCTGGAAGGCAAGTATGACCTCAGATAAGGAGAAAGAGGAAATCCTGGAAGCTCTGGTCAAGCTGTACTACACTCTGGGCGTGGCCTGGCTCCTGAAGAACCGATATCCTTCCATTCCTAGCTGCGTTTAGTGTTCGGGGCCACAGGCCACACATGCCAGATGGGTCATCTCATACAGGAGGGTGGGAGATGGAACCAAGGCCTTGTAGATCTGTTCCAACATCAAGGCCCTCCACAAGCCACTCCTCTCCATCTAGAAGGGTGTGTATTCTCTTCCTGTGTCTATTCATATAATCTCTGAGTTGAGCCATGGAAGAGATTTCACTAGTGACCTATCACCTAGCCAGTCGAAGGTTTTCTGAGTCTGTTCTGCTGTTCATTGAGCACCCAAGAAAATCAGTATTAGCAATGAGGATGAGAGTGGTGGTGGTGGTGGCGGTGTAGTGATGGAAAGAATGGGTGATAATTTAAAGTACAATTTGGCAAACTAGGCTGCACATTGTAATCCCCTGGGGAGCTTTAAGAATTTCTGCTGTCTGTTCCTGCCCCAAATATTTTGACTGAGAGGCTCTGAGGTGCATCTGTTCATTGAAATTTTTAAAAGCCCTCCAGAGATTGTAATTTGCAGCCCAAAACCACTGATTTAACTGATTCTCGATCATTTTAGTTTTTTGAAATGCTCTTGTGGATACTGCCCATGAGGCTGGAGGCCAAGCAAAATAGACAAAACAAGTAGTTCTGCAAATCCCCAGAGGGGGACTGTTATATGTGCCTTTCCTCAGAACTGGGGATTCTGACAGCCTTTTGTACCATCTCCACTGGAAAGATGTTAAGGGCATTTGATGTTCACGAATCACCATGAGCACTCTTTGAGCCCATGTGTCCCCAGTCTCCTCTCTACACATCCCCCTCTTTACTTTTTTGGTCCTAATGTTCAACTTGCAAAATCTGATATGTGGCCTTCCTCTGTTATACCCTTAGCAGGGGGCTATTGAAAATGTGAGAAATAGAAGAATGTTTGGGAATTAAGGGGATTTTTGCTCTTCTGCTGTTTGCCTCTCGCCCAAAACCTGCTTGGCTTGGACTTTCTAAATGACCCAGAAAGTTCCTTTCAGCGTAATTAGTTCCTCTCTTTTACCATTCACAGGAACAGGCCTGGGAAAAATGAATAACTATTGTCACGCAGTAGATGCCCCTAAAGGAAATCGAGTGTAATTTACAGCTTCCGTTCACTCCTGCAAACACTGCCTACCTACTCTAGTCTTAGATTCAGGCAACCACCACAGGAAGCCCAAGCCCCTGTTCCTTTTCTAAAGAATTCTTGCTTCTTGACAACATTATACATGGAAAATAAAGAACATAGTTAAGTACCTATTTTTAATATTGCTTCACTTTTCCAAGAGCCCCTTTTGTTTCCTTATCACCTGCTGTCCCTGTGCAGTGGATGTTAGTTTGAGTGCTTGGCATTTTCCTTGACTATTTCACTGGCAGAGAAGCCTATTTCAACCTGCAGAAGGCAGAGAGAAACATGAAGGAGCTGAAAGAATTATATAAAGGAGGTGATTGTGAATTACAAGTCTCTGAGAACGACCTAACACTTGCTTTGGGCAGGTAAGATCTGGGCTTGGAGAAGCTGAGGCTTTTATGAATGAGGCTTGGAATTACATAATATAAGGGAGAAAAATATTTAGAGCAAAAAAACCCAGAAACTCAAATGATAATAAAAGAGGCTCAAATTTACCAAATGCATACGCTGGGCATTTTGTGTACTGTCCCATTTAATCCTCACAACAGCCATTGAGGTAGTTAGTATGATTATTATTTTATTAAAGGGGGGGTCAAGGAGACTGAAGCTGAGGTTAAACAAATTGTCCAAGATAACATAGCTTGTAAATATTGGATCTGTGATAATATTGTATTTTTCTCTGAATTGCCACCTATTTTTGTCATTACATGTGACATTTTAGATGAAGGAACACTTAATGAAGACAATTAACTGGAAGCTGTGAAAGCCAAGCATAGCATGTGCATTTTTTTTTTTTTTTTTTTTTGAGACGGAGTCTCGCTCTGTCACCCAGGCTGGAGTGCAGTGGCGCGATCTCGACTCACTGCAAGCTCCGCCTCCCAGGTTCACGCCATTCTCCTGCCTCAGCCTCTCCGAGTAGCTGGGACTACAGGTGCCCGCCACCACGCCCGGCTAATTTTTTGTATTTTTAGTAGAGACGGGGTTTCACCGTGGTCTCGATCTCCTGACTTCGTGATCCGCCCGCCTCGGCCTCCCAAAGTGCTGGGATTACAAGCGTGAGCCACCACGCCCGGCAGCATGTGCATTTTTAAGGAAAGTTCTGTTCCATATGAAAACAAAGTTCATGGAATTTGTTTAAGCCAGAACAAGATTTAACTGTCTTGCTGTTGACTTAGGGATCCTCTGAGAATCAGAATATTTAGAAATGAATGTGGGCCCATCAGATTATTAGAAGAAAAAGAATAAAGAGTTTACTGTTCCCTAGATTTTTCAAATATCTTTACATCCTTGAAAGCAATCTGTTTCCAAAACTGTAAGCACTTGGCACAGTAGGGTATATGACTGAATAGTAAGTAAATGAAATACATGTGTCATATCTGCCTCCTCTAAACAACCATGAATCTAGAAGTCAAATGGGAAATGGGGAGATGCTGGAATGTCCAGAACTAAATCAAACTATTGACTTAAGTCCACAGGGCAATAAATTACAGTCTGGTGAATGTCTACTCCTGTCACATAGGGCCTAAAGTTTTTCTGCCTTATGTGAAAGATAGCCTTATTCTTTTTTCAGAAAAACTCTGGTGCTCATTTTATTCATCCATTCTCCAGTATTTATTGAATACCTTTTTATGCATGTCCTATTCTAAGTGTTAGAGTGCCTACTAAGTATAACTACATACTAGACACTGTTCTAAGTGCTTTACATAATTTATTTCACTCAATCCTCACGACAGCCAATGAGGGTAGGTATTTCTATTATTTTCATTTAGATAGCTTTTCACTCTGCCACTCAGGCTGGAGTGCAGGGTGCAATCAGAACTCACTGAAACCTCGAACTCCTGGGCTCAGCCTCCTCAGTAGCTGAGACCACAGTCAAGACACCACCACACCTGGCTTACACATATATTTTTAATTCAATTTAGGAATACAAATATTGGAGTGAGGAGGAAGGAATATTGATTGTATATCTACTATATGTTAGGTGATTTTACACTTAATATTATTCTTCACAACAAACTTGCAGTATAAACTCAATTGTTTTATTTAGAAGGAAATGTAGGCTTGTAGAGTTTGAGAAAGCTCATAATTACCAGAACCAGCTTTGAACTACCCATGCTCTCGTTTTGCCTTGCTGTCTCTGGAAAGATAAACCTCAATGAGATATTGTTTTATCCTCATTTAAAAAAATTATATTCCCAACTTTGTTGTGGAAAATTTTGAAAACACAGACAGGTATGAAGAACAAATAAGCCGATTTTGATACCACCACACAGACATAACTGCTATGAACATTTTGAACAGATACATATGGATATTGATAACTATATCTCTATGTGGATCACATTCTAAGTGCAGCTTTATATCTTTTTCCTTTTAGCACATTTTTAATATCTCCCCATATCTGTCTAAAAAGAAAAGATGACTTTTAATGTCTCTGAGGTATTTTATTGTATGATATGCTATAATTTATTTAATCACTCTCTTTTTTTTTTTTTTTTTTTTTTTTTTTTTTTTTTTGAGACAGAGTCTCGCTCTGTCACCCAGGCTGGAGTGCAGTGGCGCAATCTCGGCTCACTGCAAGCTCCGCTTCCTGGGTTCACGCCATTCTCCTGCCTCAGCCTCTCCGAGTAGCTGGGACTACAGGTGCCCGCCACTATGCCCGGCTAATTTTTTGTATTTTTTAGTAGAGGCGGGTTTTCACCGTGGTCTCCATCTCCTGACCTCATGATCCGCCCGCCTCGGCCTCCCAAAGTGCTGGGATTACAAGCGTCAGCCACCGCGCCCGGCCTATTTAATCACTGTCTTGGGGGAATATTTACATTTTTTTTTTTTCCTCTCTCATTTTTAACTGAGGAGGAATTGGCCAAATTAAATGGAACAAAACAAAGCAAAAACTTTCTTTGGCCTGAAAGAGGGAATCAGAGGTAATAAAATTTTATTTTGATTTTAGAAAGTCTATGTTTATGGGTAAATTATCCCATCTTGTGAATTCCTGGAAGCCATTTTTCCATTTGCTTTTTTTAAAAAATTAGACAATAGCACGACATAGTAATGGGTTTAATGAGTGGTCGTCAATGAAATCTGATGGGTAAAATGCAGGATAATTGGAGTTTATTTACAGCAAGGCTGGATTTTTGAGCCAGCTACCAAGATGATGGGCCTGTGAAGGCCAAATTCTTTAATTCTTGGAATCAGTTCCTTTTGTGTCTGCAAAATAAGTGGCCTCTCTGTGACTTTCTATTTTCATCCCTTTTCTTGCAGAGCCTCCGTGGCCATCCACAGACTGAACCTAGCTCTGACATACTTTGAAAAGGCAATTGGCGATGTTATTGCTGCCAAGGGTGATAGGACGTCAGATCTGATCAACCTGTATGAAGAAGCTGCTCAGATAGAGCAGCTGAGGAAGAACCACAACCAGGCCATCCAGTACTTGCAGCAGGTCAGTGGGTTGGCCAGAGCCCAGGCTGGGTTGCCTTGTTTGGCCCCAGGCCTGGTTCTCAGGGCCAGGGAAGCATGGGCTTCTCAGAAGAACAAGGGCTGGAATTGATTCTATTTTAACCCTGACTTTCCTCCAGATCCACCTAAGAGCCCTTGGTCAAACCTTAAATGACCAGGCTAGAGAGCACTGACTCAGGTGGGCGAATGTGCTGTGTCATTGGCTGTGCAGACAGCACTTCCCCCTCCCCCTCTCATCTCTGTTGGTGCTGGGAAAAACAAGCAAAATGTGAGTCTACTCCAAGGAAAAAAGATACAGGGACAACCAAACTTAAATCTTCAGCAAAAACAAAAGGTCTTTTTAAATGAAAAATCATGGTATTTTAGGGTAATGCTGTCATTTGTACTTTAAACTAGTCTAGCTGATTATATTTCCAAACCTAAGGTTAAACTAACAAAAGGGTGTTTCACTTGGAGGTAACTAACTTGACAAATGCCCAGGGGAAAACAAAACAAAACATAGGAAGGAATGTTGAGTCTATTATATTAGGGTGCTTTTATGTGTCATGTACTTGAAGCTGCTAAATTCACCTTTTCTCTCTCCAAAGGAGAATGCTGCCCGTGGCTTCAAGTATCTCCCACAGTGACAAACAGATCAAGATACTGGATATCCTGTATCATAGAGAAGGTGCAATGCAATCTAACAATATACATGAAAACAGATTCTGAAGAAAAGGCATTGCAAACAATCTGACAATCCACGATTATAAACATCACACAGTGGAGAGATGTCAGAGAATGCTGCTGTGAAGGCAGGGAGTCCACTGCTTACAGAGAAAGCCAGTCTGGTTTTTGTGTTCAAGACTTTCTTAAAGCAGTGGTCAGATCAGAATGAATAAAACAATAAATAGCAGTGTTTCCCAAAAGCACCAAAAGATAAGAGTTAAAATTTATGGAATGCTTTTTCTAAGTGCCCTAGAGGATATATCGATTCATTTAATCTGTACAATAGCTCTATGAAGTAGGTACCATATTATTTTATCTCATTTTAAGGATGAGAAAACTGAAGCACTAAGAGTTATAGCTAACTCAGCTGACATTGTATAGCTAACAAATAGTAAAGCAGGGATTTGAACTCCAAATCTGACCCTAAAGCCTGTATTCATAACAACTGTGCTCTGTGTCTTGGCTCCAAAGTCTTCTCTGATAATCCCTCAGCTCTTTGAAACACCTCACAGTATTTGGCCTGTGAAATATTAAGCACAGGTGGTTCTTTTGTGGCTGGTGGGTGTGGACTCAATGTTGTTCTCTTTCTCTTTTCTAAGTGTTACTCCTTCCATTTTAGCACAAGTAATATAAAATCTAACACATTTTTAGTGCTTACTATATGCTGGGTGGTATTCTAACCACTTTACATATATTAACCATTAATTAATATTTACAACAACTTTTTGTAACAAATACTATTCTCATTATCCCTGATTTACATTTACAAGACTGCCTTCACGGCTGGAGTTCAGTCCAGTGAGACTGAGCTAAGGTTATGACTTTATTTTTGCTATGAAATCTAATAAAAATTATACTAGCTAACATTTATTGAGAACTTATCATGTGATGAGTACTGTGCCCTGTGCTTTGCATATACCATCTCACTTAATCCTTCCCAAACCCTAATCAGTGGGAATTATATATTCCTTCTACGAATGAAGGTGAAATTACTTGTACAAGACTCATAGCTAGGAAGTGGCAGAGCTGGGACTCAAACTCACCTCTCATCTAAATCCACAGTGAACACTGTCATTGGGTGCTTACTTTGTCATGATTTTCTTTATTCCAGGCTCATTCTGTCTGTGTTTCTTTGTTCACTGAAGTCAGCCCCAAAACTGCAGAAACGAGTGCGTTACTGGCCAAAGCTTATGCCATGTCTGGAGAGGCCCAGCACAGGGGTAGGTAAAAGAGGTAGCCTTGAAGTTATTTCCCAGTCACATAAGGGAAGCACACTGGCAAACAGTCTATCTAAGATTCTAATTAGCTATTTATTCCTGTAATGGAAAGATTAGGTGGGTCGCAGTCTCATATAAAATCAATTACACAATAATTTAAACCTGATAATATACCCCCACATTCGTTGGAATGTCAGTTACAAATAAATCATCTGATTTCTATGTCCTTTATTTATTTTGAATCTCAGCGAGATTCACCTTCTTAACTAGTAGATATCACACATACTGTGAATGTGGCCTGTGCAGTATCGGTTGATGAGGACATCCAGTGATAAATGGGTAAAGCTTTACCTCCTCCACTTTCAGTCTCCTTGACTCTTTTCCTCTGGCTGACAAGAGAGAATGTTTGTTAGCAGAATTTTCTTGACCCATATTCAATAGTTAGATACTGGGGGTTACAGAGAAAGCCAACTGATTAATTTATGCTTCAACAATAGTTCTTTGTCTGGCAAGGTCATCTTTTTGAAAGTGGGTGGCTTTGGGAGAGACACAAATGAACCAGTGAGGGAGGACAATGTATCATTCTCTGCTGGCTTGATCAGATTAATGGACACTGATGGATTCAGTGGCCTGTCAGGAGGAATTTAGGCTTCATGAAGAATATAATTTGATCATTTTAAAACTGTCTATTTTCTTTGCTTATAAAAGTAACCTTTTTGTGTATGTCATTTTCCAGTTAGAGAAAGGGACAGAATTATAGAGAAAGCTTTCCATCCTACTTTTTTCAATGCTTGTATTCCCCATGTCATTAAATCAACATTTTTTTTTTCAGTTTGCTAAAGTTTTGATCTTTTAATTATTTTTTAAGCATAAACAGCCATTGAAGACTTCCTGATTCTTTGTTTTTCAGCTAATCATCTTTCTCCTTTTAAGATTTCCTCGTCTATATTCACAGTATATATTCTCCATATACACTTGAGCTTTTTAAAAGTAGTCTTTGTGGTTATAAGAAATTTGGTCTGTAAATATGTACAAATTTTAGCTTTTCTTTTTAAGTGAGAAAAAACAAACGTTTATGTTTATAGAGTTGAGAGATTTCAAGGCCACCTCATTCTTTTCTTATATACTAATTTTTAACTTTAAAAATATAGATTTTTATATTATATCATTCACTAAATTCCAGGTGGATTAACATTTTATGTATCAAAACTAAAAATGTAAATTAATGAGAAGAAAATGCAGTACTGGAAAACAAATACTAAAATTAAAAATTGGAGGAAAGAACTTTTCTAAGCACACAAAGACACACCATAAAAGAAGAGTTTGATAGATTTCATGAAAAAAGGTCTAAAGTTTCTATCTGTCACAAAGTACCATAAATAAAAGTAAAAACAATGTAGTCAAGATGAACAGATAACCTGGATAGACCCATAACTATTTCTTTTTAATAAATTTGTAGTTAATCTTTTAAGAAAGAAATCTCCAGGCCCAGATGATTTCACTGGGGAATTCTATCTAGCATCTAAAGAAGGAATAACACCAATTCTACATAATCTGTCTCAGAAAACAGAAGAGGAGAAAACACTTTCTAATTTTATGAGGCCAGTATTACTCCAATGTCAAAACTGGGCAAAGACATTACAAGAAAAAAGACGACTACAGTTCAAGACCTTTCATGTGTGTAGATGAAAAAAGCAACAAAATATATAGCAATATATAAATAACATATCATGACCAAATGAGATCCAGTGTGTTTAGGGTGATATGGTCACAGACCACCGTGATCAAGTGAAGTTTTTTCTTGAGGATGTCACACTGGTTTAATATTCAAATCTCAGTCAGTGTACGTCTACCATATTAACAGTCCAGTCATGGAAAGCTCATGATTTTATCAGTTGTTGCAGAAAAGCATGTGACAATATTCAACATCCATTCATGATGGAAGGAACTTCTTTAATCTGATAAAAGGCATATACAAAAAACCCTGCAGCTGATTTCATGCTTAGTGGTGAAAGATTGAGTACTTTACCCCTTAAGATCAAGAACAAGGCAAGGATGTTCACTCTCACTGCTACTATTCAGCAGAGTACTAGAAGTCCAGCAGATGCAAGAAGGCAAGAAAAATAAAATGGTCCCTATTAGACTCCAAATTTAATATGATTGTCTCTGTAGAAAATGCCAAATAATCTACAAAAATCCTAGAACTAATACGTTTAAGTGTAGCAAGGTCACAGGATACAAGGTGAATGCACAAAACTTAATTGTAGTTCTATATAGTAGCAATGAACAACTGGAAACAAAAATTTTTAAAAAATCACAATAGCCCCATCCCTGCAAATGAAATATTTAGGTATAAATCTATCAAAATATGTATAGTATTTATGTGCTGAAAACTACAAAACTGATTAAAGAAATTAAAGATGACCTAAATAAATACACATACTATGTATGGATTGGAAGACAATATAGTAAAGATATCAGTCTTCCAAAATTGATCTGCAGATTTAACATAATTATAATCAAAATCCCAACAGAAGCATTTGTAAATATAGACAAGCTGACTAAAATTTGTGTGAAAAAGCAAAGAAATTAGGATAGCTAAAATGGTTTTGGAAAAGCATACATTTGGAGGAATCATAGTACTTGATTTTAAGATTTACTATAAAGCAGTCATCAAGAGAATGTGGTATATTGGTGAAGGGACAGACACCAATAACATATCTCTCTATAATCAGACACCAATAATATCTCTTAACAGAGATAGAGTTGTTGGAACACAATGGAGTACAGAAATAGACCTGTATAATTATGGCCAATTAATTTTTGATAAATGTGCAAAAGTAATTCAATATGGAAAGGATAGTCTTTAAAACAAATGATACTGCAACAACTGGATACCACATGCCAAAAAAAATTGGACTCTTACTCATGCCATACACAGACATTAATAATGGATCATTGTCCTAAATATAAAAGCTAAAATTTATATTTACATAGAAAAAAATAGGCTTTAAAAAAGTACCAAGGCCTGGATAAAAAATAAATACAGAGGCCAAGGTGAGAAGATCACTTGAAGCCAGGAATTTTATGCTGGCTTGGTCAACATAGTGAGACCCCATCTCTACCAAAAAAAAAAGAAGCTGGGTGTGGTAGCATGTGCCTATAGTCCTAGCTACTCAGGAGGCTGAAATGGGAGGATTGCTTGAGTTAAGGGTTCCAGTCTGCAGAGAGCTATAAGCGTGCCACTGCACTCTAGCCTGGGTAACACAGTACGACCCTGTCTCTAAAAATAATAAGGCCAAAATTCATGTGGAAAATAAGTTTAAATCATACTAGTAATAAAAAAGATAAAAGCAAAGTTACTCTTTTTGTCTAACAAATTGTCAAAATTTAAAAAAATGATAACACCAGGATTGATGAGATTTGATAAAAACTCTGGAGAGCAATTTGGCAGGATGTCACACATTTTAAAATGGTATGTATCTTTAAAAATGCAAGATCAAAATTTCACCCATCCTATGTGAAAATTTTAAAAATTTAAAAATATATAGCAGTTGGCAAATTCATAACTAGTAGGAGTGAGTGTAAATTGATATTAAATTTGGAGTCTAATTTGATAATATCTAGTAAAATTTAAAAGGAAACATGAATAAAGATGTTCACTGTGTCACTGGTTGTAATTGTAAAAAATAACCCAAATATATATCGATAAGTAAAAGGAAAATTTGGTGTATTCACTACATGGAATTTTGTAGTTGTTAAAAGAACCGGACTTGAGCTGGGCGGAGTGGCTCACGCCTGTAATCCCAGCACTTTGAGAGGCCGAGGCAGGTGTTTCGCCTGAGGTCAGGAGTTTGAGACCAGCCTGGCCAACATGGTGAAACCCCGTTTCTACTAAAAATACAAAAATTAGCCAGGCTTGGTGGCATGCGCCTGTAATCCCAGCTACTCAGGAGGCTGACACAGGAGACTTGCTTGAGCCCAGGAGGTGGAAGTTGCAGTGAGCCGAGATCGTGCCATTGCACTCCAGCTTGGGTGACTACGTCTCAAGGAAAAAAAAAAAAAAAAAAAGGACCGGACTATATCTATAGATATCAAGGTTAATTTTTTAAAAGTATTAAGGAAAAACAGTTGCATTTTTAGGACACACAAAATAATACTATTGTTTATAGTTACATTTAGGTAAACATTAAACTACAAAGTAAGATTTCATTAAAATGTAAACAGAATATGACTTTGTGAAGAGGTCTGTAAATCATATCCACACATACATGCAGTCACACAAACTGTATAAAATGGTCATAAGTATTTGATAGTGCTGGAAGTAGATAAAGAGAACAAATTGCAAAGCATTTATTTTGAAAAAACTGCTGGAGCTTTGAGTAAAGAGAAAATCTGTGGCCCTCCTGCCTGGGGCTGCTTCCATCCACTGCCCCAGGTCGGTCCATGAGAATTGCAATGTTATCGCCACGGGCTGCACAGGAGAACCGGCAGCTTTGCTGGCATTGGAGGCAGACTTAATATGATGAAAGGGATAAAAACCCACAGGTTTACCAGATAAAGCGGGCAAACTCTGGAGGAAATGAGAAGAGGAAAGCCTGCATGTTGACACTAGCCTGAAGTTGCTGTCCTGGTTGGTGTGAGTGGCATCAGGAATTTTAATGGGGAGACCACAGAAGGGCTAAATGAGCTCTCCCCACATCCCTGGATACCCACAAAACTACATACATGTGTAGGGGATACTTGAAAGCCTAATAAAGAGTAACAACCAAAGAAGACTTGAAATGTGTGAGAGCTTGGAATGCATTTTTGTCTACATACAGAGCAGTTGACAGGATGGGCGACATATAGGCTGAAGGTATTTAAGCACAACCTCTGCCCAAATCAGTAGGTCAACACTAAGCTATGCAGACACAGGAATGAACCCCAGAAATCCAGATTAAAAATAATAAGCACGAAAATCTGAGCAAAAACTTCCGGTTTCTGGTCTGGTATATAAGGAGTTTGGAAGTCATCACTTCATCCAAACAACAAGTAAAAAGCAAAATGAAATATTAACTCTTCTTAGATCTGTCATAGAGAACTCAGGTCACATGGCAAACCAGTGCCCCACAAATTGGAGAGACAGCAAAATAAAGAGAATCACAATGTACCAAAGTAGAAATCTAGCTCCACAGGAACCAGTACCACAGACTTGACTTAAAGAAATGTTAAAAAAAAGTTCTTCAGAGAAAAGGAAAATGATACAGAAATTCATAGGCACATAAGGAAAGGAAGTGCACTAGGGAAGAAATGTGATCATAAAATAAAAAACTCATTTTTCCTATTCTTAATCTAACAAATAACAGTGTGTTCAAATTAGGAGCAGAAGGCAGGGATAAGGATTATTTTGTTATTATAAGGTACTATATAGTGTTATTTGTAAGTGAACTTGGAATGATTGTAAATGTATATTGAAAACTCCAGGGCAACCACTAAAAAGAGTTTTAAAAAAAAAGTGTAACTGATATGCTAAAAAGAGAAACTGGAATATATGAAATGCTCAATTTAACAACAAAAGGAGCTGGGTGCAGTGGCTCGTGCCTGTAACTCTAGCTACTCAGGAGGCAGAGGTAGGGGGATTGCTTGAGCCCAGGAGTTTGAGGCTGCTGTGAGTTATGATCACACCATTGCACTCCAGCCTAGGAGACAGAATGAAATCTTGTCTCTAAAAAAAATAAAAATAAAAAAATAAAATTTAAAAAGCAAAACCACAAAAGGCAGGAAAAGAGTGAAAGACAAAAATAAAAACAAAGAAAAAGGACCAAAAAATAGAAAAATAACAATATGGTAAATGTTAATCCAACTATATTAACAATTATTTTAAACATCAGTGGTCTAAATAAACCAATGTAAAGAAAGATTTTCAGAGTGATCAAAAAACAAGGCCCAACTATATGTTGTCTACAGTAAATCCACTTTAAATATAAAGACACACATAGATTAAAAGGAAATGGATGGAGACAGATACACTATACTAACATTAATCAAAAGAATGCAAGAGTAGCCATATTAGTTTCAGCCACAACAAACTTAGTGCAAGGAAAGTTATCAGGGATAAACAGGAGCATTACATATGATAAAGGGGTCAGTTCTCCAATAAGACATACAATTCTTAATGTGTATCTGCCTAACAAGAGTTTCAAAATATTTGAAGCAAAAACTGATGGAACTGTAAGAAGAAATAGATGAATTCACTATCGTAGTTGTACTCTTCAACACCCCTTGTATTAGTCAGGCTTCTCTAGAGGGACAGAACTAATAGTATAGATACATATATATAAAGGGGAGTTTATTAAGGAGTATTAAACTCACAGGATCACAGGGTCCCACAATAGGCCATCTGCAAGCTGAGGAGCAAGGAAGCCAGTCCAGGTCCCAAAGTCTGATGTTTGAGGATAGGAAGCATCCAGCACAGGAGAAAAATGTAGGCTGGGAGGCTAAGCCAGTCTAATTTTTTCACATTCTCCTGCTTGCTTTTATCCTAGCCACAGTGGCGGCTGATTAGATTGTACCCACCCAGATTAAGGGTGGGTCTGCCTCTCCTAGTCCACTGACTCTAATGTTAATCTTCTTTGGCAACACCCTCACAGACACACCCAGCATCAATACTTTGCATCCTTCAGTCCAATCCAGACACTCAATATTAACCATCACACCCTTGTATCAGAAATGGACAGATACACAGGCAGAAAATCAGTAAGGACATAATCAAATTCAACAGCACCATCAATCAACTTAATACAATTGACATCTATTGACTACTCTATCCAAACGACAGCAGAATGCACATTCTTCCCAAGCTCACAGGGAACATTCACTGTGATAGACCACATTCTGGGCCATAAAACACACCCTGACAAATTTAAAAGAATAGAAAATGTACAATGTCTGCTCTCAGACCACAATGGAATTAAACTAGAAACCAATAACAGAAAGATAGCTGGAAAATCCCAAAATACTTGGAGATTAAACAACACATATCTAAATGTGTGGGATAAGAAGAAATCTCAAGAGAAACTTTAAAATGTTTTGCATTAAGATTTTTTTGAAAATGAAAACAATGTAAAAATTTGTGGGATGCAGCAAAAGTAGTGCTTAGAGGGATATTTATAGCATATTAGAAAAGAGATCTAAAATCAGTAATGTAAGTTTCTACCTTAGGAAGCTAGAAAAAGAAGAGCAAATTAATTCCAAAGTAAAAGAAAAAAATAATAAAAATAACAGTAGAAATCAATGAAATTGAAAACAGGAAGTCAATGAAGAAAACAAAACCAAAAGCTGATTCTTTGAATAGATCAATGAAATTGATAAACCTCTAGCCAGGCTAAGGAAAAAAGACAGGACACAAATTACTATTATGAGAAATGAAACAGGAGACATCACTACAGATCCAGTGGACATTAACAGGATAATAAAGGAATATTATGAAAAACTGTAGGCTCACAAATTCAATAACCTAGATGAAATAGGTCAATCTCTCATGAAAGATACAATCTGCCAAAACTCGCATAAGAAAAACTAAGCCGGCCGGGCGCGGTGGCTCACGCTTGTAATCCCAGCACTTTGGGAGGCCGAGGCAGGCGGATCACGAGGTCAGGAGATCGAGACCACGGTGAAACCCCGTCTCTACTAAAAATACAAAAAAATTAGTCGGGCGTGGTGGCGGGTGCCTGTAGTCCCAGCTACTCGGAGAGGCTGAGGCAGGAGAATGGCGTGAACCCAGGAGGCTGAGCTTGCAGTGAGCCGAGATTGCACCACTGCACTCCAGCCTGGGCGACAGAGCGAGACTCCATCTCAAAAAAAAAAAAGAAAAACTAAGCCATTTGAATAGATCCATTTCTATTAAAGAAATTGAATAAATAATTAAGAACCATCCCATGTGGGTTCACTAGTGAATTCTACCAAACATATAACAAATTCTTGACAATCTCTTCCAAAAGACAGAAGCAAAGTAGCTATTTTTAAGTCAATCTATGAAGCCAACATTACCCTAATTCCAAAATTAGACAAAAATATTAAAAGAAAACTAGATCAATGAGAACACATAGACACAGGGAGGGGAACATCACACATCAGGGCCTGTCGGGGCTGGAGGGCTGGGGGAGGGATAGCATTAGGAGAAACACCTAATGTAGATGATGGGTTGATGGGTGCAGCAAACCACCATGGCATGTGTGTATCTAGTAACAAACCTGCACATTCTGCACATGTACCCCAGAACTTAAACTATAATAAAAAAAATTATCAAGATTAAAAAACAAAAGAAAACTGCAGATCAATACATCTCATGAACATAGAGGCAAAAATCCTTAACAAAACATTAGCAAGTTGAATCCATCAATGTATAAAAAGAATTATACACTACAGCCAAATGGGATTTATCCGAGGTATGCAAGGCCAGTCCAGCATTTGAGAATCAATCAATGCATCACACCAACAGGCTAAAGAAGAAAAATCACATGATCATATCAATAGATGCAGAAAGAGCATTTGGGAGAATCCAACACTCATTTATGATAAAAACTCTCAGCAAACTAGGAATACAGGGGGATTTCCTCAGCCTGATAAGTCACATCTACAAAAAACCTACAGCTAACACCATTCTTTTTTTTGGCTCTCCTTTGACTAACACTATTATTCTTTTTCTTTCTTTCTTTCTTTCTTTCTTTTTTTTTTTTGAGACAGAGTTTAGCTTTTGTTGCTCAGGCTGGAGTACAACGGTGTGATCTCAGCTCACTGCAATCTCTGCCTTCTGGGTTCAAGTGATTCTCCTGCCTCAGCCTCCTGAGTAGCTGGGATTACAGGCGCCTGCCACCATGCCTGGCTAATTTTTGTATTTTTAGTAGAGACAGGGTTTCGCCATGTTGGCCAGGCTGGTCTCGAACTCCTGACTTCAGGTGATCCACCCACCTCGGCCTCCCAAAGTGCTGGGATAACAGGTGTGATCCACTGTGCCTGGCCAACACCATTATTCTTAATGGTGAAAAACTAGAAGCTTTTCTAAGACTGGGAACAAGGCAGTTTCCTCTCACCACTCCTTTTCAGCATCATAATGGAAGACCTAGCTAATGGAATAAGAGAAGAAAAGGAAGTAAAAAGTATATTATAATATTTGTGAAGGAAGAAATATAACTTTTTATTTGCAGATGACATTGATTAGAAAATTGGAAGGAATCAACAAAAATATCTGGAATTAATAAGTGATTATAGAAAAGATTCAGGATACTAGTTTAATATGCAGAAGTCAATACTTCTATATACCAGCAATGAATAAGTAAAATTTAAAATCTAAAACAATACCATTTACATTAGCACTCCAAGAAAATTTAAAACAATACCATTTACATTAGTACTCCAAGAAATGAAATAATTAGGTATAAATCTAGCAAAATATTTGTGAAATACATGTGAGAAAAACAACAAAACTTTGATGCAAGAAATCAAAGAACTAGCCAGGTATTGTGGTGTGTTCCTGTAGTCCTAGCTACTTGGGAGGCTGAGGTAGGAGAATTGCTTGATATCATGAGTTTGAGACCAGCCTGGGCAACACAGACCCATCTCAAAAAAAAAAAAAAATAGAAATCAAAGAACTAAAATAAACTAAGATCTCTTTATTTAATATCTATTCCATGTTCATGGATAAGAAGACTCAATAGTCAAGATGTCAGTTCTTCCAACTTGATTTATACATTCAACTCAATTCCAATAATAATCTCAGCAAGTTATTTTTTGGATATTAGCAAATTGATTCTGAAGTTTACATGGAGAGGCCAGAATAACCAACAACATTGAAGAACAAAGTTGGAGGACTAACACTACCCAACTTCAAGACTTACTAAAAAACCACAGCAATAAAGACAGTATAGATAAGAAATCGTCTTACCCTACTCACAGTGGCTATTATGAAAAAGACAAAAAAACAAAAAACAGGTGTTGGTGAGGTACAGAGAAAAGGGAACTCTCATACACTGTTGGTGCGAATGTAAATCAGTACAACCTCTATGGAAAACAATATGGAGATTTCTCAAATAACTAAAAATAGAATGACCATTTGATCCAGGAATCCCACTATTAGGCATCTACCCAAAAGAAAAGAAAGGTATATATCAAAAAGATTCCTGCACTTGTATGTTTATCACAGCACTATTCACAATAGCAAAGATAACAGAATCAATCTAAGTATTCATCAGCAGATGATTGGATAAAGAAAATGTGGTATATATACACAGTAGAATACTATTCAGTCATAAAAAAGAATGAAATCATGTCTTTTGCAGCAAAATGGATGGAACTGAAAGTCATTATCTTAAGTGAAACAAGCCAGACACAGAAAGTCAAGTATCAAGGTTTCACTCATAAATGGGTGCTAAAAAATGTGTGCACATGGGCTTAGTGCAGTGTTAGATAATGGAAACTCATAAGGGTGTGATGGGGGGTGGATGATGAGAAATTATTGAGTACAATGTATGTTATTTGGGTGATGGATACTCTAAAAGCTGTGACTACTATGCAATTTATACATGTAACAGAATTGCACTTGTACTCCATAAGTTTACACACAAGAAAAGTATGGTATTGGCAAAATTTTCCCATTGTTTCTATGTATCTTCTAGATTGATATAAACATGGATTATGTTTGGAAAGACACAACATTAAAATTAAATTTTCAAGCCATAACAACTATATATTTAAAATACTTACAAAATCACAACTTACTCCCTCCCACCACCCCCCAAACAGGAACCTCAGTAAACATTACTCACTATCAGAGTTTTATTTAGCTAAATATATAAGTCTTGCAGTATACCTGGGAGTTTAATATGGTAGTTCTTTGTAGTATTAGCATAATAAGATTATTCAGACAGAAGCTTTCTTTTTTGCTACAAAAAATTCCATGGATTTTATAAGGAGAATAAAAACCAAAACATCATCTGATGCCATTAAATCACATTTTAGGGCTGGGTGTGGTGGCTCACGCCTGTGATCCCAGCACTTTGGGAGTCTGAGGTGGGTGGATCATGAGGTCAAGAGATTGAAACCGCCCTGGCCAACATGGTGAAACCCCATCTCTACTAAAAATACAAAAATTAGCTGGGCGTGGTGACGCGCACGTGTAGTTCCAGCTACTCGGGAGGCTGAGACAGGAGAATCGCTTGAACCCAGGAGGCAGAGGTTGCAGTGAGCTGAGGTTGCACCACTGCACTCCAGCCTGGCAACAGAGTGAAACTGTATCTCAAAAAACAAAAGAAAACAACAACAACAAAAAAACCACGTCTTAGACTTTTAAAGAGTCCTTATGAGACCTGGCTTGAGAACAAGCATGGACTTTAAGCATGAAAATGTCAATTGAGCCAAAGCTGTTATTAGACATTTGTAAAGGTTAGCAGCTTGCCTTAAATAATTGTTTCCATTTTTCCAGATGCTGTTGAGATGTATTTCATAAAAAGTATCAATGCATATCGAGCAACATTGGGCTCAGAGGATTTTGAAACACTGAGCACCACTGAAGAATTTTGCAAATGGCTTGTCCAAAGTGGAGAAAGACAGGTAAATATGATCAATGCATAAACAGAATTGCTAGTTTGTTTATTAGATCACAATGGCATTTTTCATCTTACAGTTCAGATACTGGAGATCAGATAGGTCCCAGATAAAACTAGACAAAAACCACATTGTTCCATTATTTGCTAGCATTAACTGAAATTTTTTTATTGCAAATTGGTTTCATTCTTTTGATGAAACTGAGCAACTCTGTCCAACACGATTTAGTTTGTACTTGGAAACCGCAAAGTAGGCTCAAAGTATTTTAGAGGGACTCGATATTGATGGCAAAAGAAAATTTGCAGCTATATTTTTGCTTCTAACGGTTCCCTCTCTGACAAACTTTTTTTTTTTTTGAGACAGGGTCTCTCTCTGTCACCCAGGCTGTAGTGCAGTGGGGCGATCTCGGCTCACTGCAACCTCTGCCTCTTGGGTTCAAGCGATTTGCCTGCCTCAGTCTCCCAAGTAGCTGGGATTATAGGCATGCGCTACCATGCCCAGCTAATTTTTGTATTTTTACTAGAGACGGGGTTTCTCCATGTTGACCAGTCTGGTCTTGAACTCCTGACCTCAGGTGATCCACCTGCCTTGGCCTCCCATAGTGCTGAGATTACAGGAGTGAGCCACCATGCCCCACCAGCATTGCCTTTCTTGTTTGAAATTTTACAGCTATACTTTGTTGTGTAATGTTATGGTTCCCTTTTTGTAAAATGTTATTTTTGGTGATCTAAATAAAGCCTGTCTTGTTTGGAGAAAAAAATAAAAATAAAACTAGGAATAATACACAGGGCTTAGGTGGCTTGGAATATTAGTAAAAAGATATTTTTCTTGTATCTTGATACATGAGATCCTTCAAATCCAGGACACATCTAATCTCTGGCTTTGTAAATTTAATATTTTAAGTCAAAATTGGCTTCCATCTTTGGATCTAGCTACTAGTTCTTTTCTTTTGCAGTAGTGGTTTTCTCTTGATCTGACAGGTTTTTATTAGCCACAATTTTGTTTTCACATTAAAAAAAGTTATAGAGAATAATTGTTATTGCTGACCTTTTTACTCAGAAGTCCCATGAGTCTAAGCTATCATTCAAAACCTTTTGACTTGAACTTTATATATTCAGTGCAGCATGAACACAGTGAAGACCTTTGTCTGTCATAAGATCCCTCATGACTTTGATCTGACCAAGCCAACTTTAGACTTCCTCAGGCGAGTGAGAAATATGGATAGATTTGACATGGTCTTATTGGCCATGTAAAAACCAGTTTAAGAGTAGAGTTATAGGCACATAATAAGTAAAAATTTATTTCCAGGAATGAAGAAAAGTTTTTTTATATCATATCTAAACATTTTTATAAATGATGACATTTTCTTTATTTCAATTTTAATTGCCATTTGTAAAGACAAAAACCTTATAATGATTTGCAACCTTTTTTCTGTGGCCATGATATTTTCTGTTGGTTTAGAATATATATATATATATTTTTTTTTTTTTTTTTGAGACAGGGTCACTCTGTTGCCCAGGCTGGAGTGCAGTGGCATGATCTCGACTCACTGCAACCTCTGCCTCCCAAGTTCAAGCGATTTTTGTGCCTCAGCCTCCCGGAATAGCTGAGATTACAGGCGCCCGCCACTACGCCTGGCTAATTTTTGTATTTTTTGTAGAAACAGGGTTTAATCCTGTTGGTCAGGCTGGTCTCGAACTCCTATCTCAAGTTACCAGCCCACCTCGGCCTCCCAAAGTGCTAAGATTACAGGTGTGAGCCACCGCACCTGGCTGGTTCAGAAGATTAACATGAGATCCCAATGCCATGGGTTGATCTAATAATTAATTTTCTTTTCAAAGATGTGAAAATACTTTGCCAGAATTTAATAGCTTATCCTTGTTATATTCTGATGCAGTGAATACCATGACCTTGGTTGTGATAAACCACCAGTACCACTGCCTGATAATCCTCTGCTTCTAACCAAGTACTTTCTAGTATACCAAGCTCCTGGACAAAGCCACCAAAGGACCTGAGTGCCAGGTGGCTCCAAATCTAAACCATAAGCAGGACTGTGGACAAGTCAGCTTTACCATTAGGAAGAAAGTGCCAAGAGGGCAGGAATTTTTGTTTGTTTTGTTCACTGCAGTGTCCTCACTGCCTGAAACACTAACTGGCACATAGAAGATGCCTGATAACTTTTGAATGAAACTGCTGAATTTTATGACACATTTCCCATATTTAAAAGTAGCTCGTTCTCCTGCCTCCAAGCTTCATGTGAGGCTCTAGGCCTGTCCTAGAGGACCATAACAGAAACTCACAAGACTTGGGAATTGTTCCCATGGAATACACACACACACAGACACACACGCACACATGCATATATATTTTGATAAGTAGTTTAATCTGCCATGGATAAAAAATAAAACTCATTCATCTGGAACCATTCTTCCAGTAATTCATCAAAATGACAATCATGGCTGGGCATGGAGACTCACACCTGTAATCCCAGCACTTTGCGAGGCCGAGGCAGGAGGATTGCTTGAGCCTAGGGGTTTGAGACCAGTCTGGGTCTCATCTCTAAAAAAAATTAAAGAATTAGCCAGGTGCAGTGGTGCATGCCTGTGGTCCCAGCTACATGGGAGGCTGAGGCAGGAAGATCACTTGAGCCTGAGAGGTTGAGGCTGCAGTGAGCTGTGATCACACCACTGCACTCCAGCTTGGGTGAAAGAGACCCTGTCTCAAAACACAAACAAACCAAAAACAAACAAACAAACAAACAAAAAAAACAGAGAAAAGAAAAGAGGCACCCCTTATATGTTCTCTAGGGCTTTTAGAAAACATGAAGATGACGCCAGGCGCGGTGGCTCACGCTTGTAATCCCAGCACTTTGGGAGGCCAAGGCGGGCGGATCACGAGGTCAGGAGATCGAGACCACGGTGAAACCCCGTCTCTACTAAAAATACAAAAAATTAGCCGGGCGTGGTGGCGGGCGCCTGTAGTCCCAGCTACTCGGAGAGGCTGAGGCAGGAGAATGGCGTGAACCCGGGAGGCGAAGAGCTTGCAGTGAGCCGAGATCGCGCCACTGCACTCCAGCATGGGTGAAAGAGTGAGACTCCGTCTCAAAACAAAAAAAAAAAAAAAGAAAACATGAAGATGTTCCTCTGGTCACATACATGCAAATCTATAAGAAAGGCAATACTGTCAAAATCAAGGGAATAGGCATTGTCCAAAAGGGAATACCCCACAAGTGTTACTATGGCAAAACTGAGAGAGCCTACATTGTTATCCAGCAAGCTGTTGGTGTTGTCAACCCAAGAATTTTGACAAGATTCTTGCCAACAGAATAAATGTATGTTTGGTGCATATTCAGCACTCTAAGAGCTGGGACAGCCTCATGAAACTTCTGAAAGAAAATGGTCAGAAAAAGAAGGAAGTCAAAGAGATAGGTCCCTGGGTTCAACTGAAATGCCAACCTACTTCATCCAGGGAAGCACACTTTGTGAGAACTAATGGGAAAGAGCCTGAGCTGCTGGAACCTGTTCCCTGAATAGCTAGATTCACTCAATCACATTGTTATATACTAACATTGAACAATTTGAAAAAGAAAGTGAGAAAACAATCCCATTTATAATAGCATCAAAAAGAATAAAATACTTAGGAATAAACTTAACCAAGGAGGTGAAAGACTTATACACTGAAAAAAATAAACAGGAAAATAATAAATTATATGCATGCTTTCCTAACTCTAAAAAAATGCAAAAATATTACAGTAGTAGCCTTGAGATTCCTGATTTATTGGCAGTGTTCTCTGGAAAGCAGCAATTGACATCCCTTTTATGTTTGTTGTTCTGACATGCCACATTAGGGATGATGATTACATGTTTAACCCAATTATGAAGAAATGTCTGTTATACCTGTCAACATAGATAATTCAGGCAGTGACTGGGTGATGTGCAGTTCTTGAGGGAGCCAGCAATAATACCTCTTCACCTTCCCTAAAGAAAGCACATTGGGAAGGCAAATGAGTACAAGCACCGTTGTCCTATGAATAATTTCCAATATATACTTAATTTATTTTTGCTGTATAGTAAGTAGTTAACAGTGAGAGCTTTGCTGAAAGACAACTAGCCTAGACGTTTCAAAAATGTCAATGTTATGAAAGACCAAAAGGGCAGGAGAACTGTAACAGATTAAAGAATCATGAAAACTAAATGCAACACATGATGATTAGATGCTAGATTTTAAGGAGATGTAACGAACATTATTGGAACAATTGGGAAATTTGAACATGGAGCATATATTAGGAAATGCTGTTGTATTGATGTAAGATTTATTGAACGATAATGTTATTGTAGATATGTAGGAAAATGTTCTTGTTCTAAGAAGACACATGCTTAAGTATTTAGTGGTGGCCACATGTGATGGCTCATGCCTGTCTGTAATTCCAGTAATTTGGGAGGCCAAGGCAGGAGAATCGCTTGAGCCCAGGAGTTCATGACCAACCTGGGCAACATAGTGGGACCCCATCTCTACAAAAAAATAAATAAATAAATAAGCTGAGCAGAGTGGTGCACAACTATAGTCCCAGCTACTCTAGAGGCTGAGGTGGAGGAACATTTGAGCCTGGGAGGTCGAGGCTGCATGAGCCCTGATCACACCCCTGCACACCAGCCTGAGCAACAGAGTGAGGCCCTGTCTAAAAAAAAAAAAAAAAAAAACCATTTAGGGGTAAAGTATCTTGATTACCTACAACTTATTCTCAACAAAAATATATGTGTGTATACATGTATATTTATAGAGAGAGAGAGACATTATTTTTTAAGACGAGAGCAATAAAGCAAACGTGGCAAAATTGTAGCAATGTGTGAATCTAGGCGAAAATTGTATGGGTATTTATTTTACTATTCTTTTAGCTTTTCTGAAGGTTTGAAAAAATTTAAAATAAAAAATAGGTGAACAAAAAGAGTGAGGGCTGTGGAATTCAGACTGCCTGGTGTTGGAATTCTGACACTGCCAATCATAGGCTGTATGATCTGGGGCAAGATCCTTAGCTGTTATTAGTTTCCATTCCTTAATTTGTGAAATGAGTATAATAACAGTTCCTCTCTCTTGTAGGGCAGCCATGAAGATTAAATAGTATTATATGAATTAACCATTATTAATTACAAGCTTGGAACTTTAATTTTTTTTTTTTTTTTAACATACACACACGTCACTTTTATTTTGGTCTGGCCTAGTACAAATATTATGTATGCCCTTGGTGTCCCTTCTATGGGTTGCAAATGTAGCTATCATTTGTATACACATTCATTAATTTTATTTTATTTTATTTTATTTTGTTATACTTTAAGTTTTAGGGTACATGTGCACAATGTGCAGGTTTGTTACATATGTATACATGTGCCATGTTGGTGTGCTGCACCCATTAACTTTGGTATATCTCCAAATGCTCTCCCTCCCCCCTCCCCCCACCCCACAACAGTCCCAGGGAACTTTAATTCTTAATAAAATTACTTAGGTGACACATCACAACGGACTGATCCTGGTAGGTTATGTCATCGTTGGGTACAATGCCTTCTCCATAGAGCTCAGGGAACAGAACCAGCATGCTCCTTCGGAATTGCCAGGCTGATTTTTTTTTAAAAAAACGTTTTATCCCTCAGGAGGCTTACAGACTGCTAAAGGCTTCGTAAAAGTCCCAGGCTGATTTTTTTTAAAAAAAACGTTTTATCCTTCAGGAGGCTTACAGACTGCTAAAGGCTTCGTTAAAGTCCCAGGTATTCAGCTACAGTGACTACAGCAAAAATGTGGCTGAAACTTTTTATAATATGGGCAGGATCTGCTTTGCCAAAGGAGAGCCCACAAAGGCAATTCAGCTGCTGAGGAAGGTGACTCTTGGCTGGTTTCGTTACATTTTCCCCTGGGCTTGTAAGCAGGATGTGAGGAGGGATGTATGTACACATGTATGCATGTATATATGTATTTTCCCTTCCCTTCCATTTCATTCCCTCTCTCTTTCCTTTTCTCTTTTTAAGTGATGTGTTATCTTTTGAAAATTGTCTGCTTTGTTAGATATGCTGAGGGAGAATATGATACAAAAACTTTAGTTGAGTCCATGTCTGGACAAGGGTCTTAAAAGAGTAACACCCTAATCTTGGAATCCAAGTATGATAGTGGCAGAATCTCTTGAAAGCACTTCAAGATTGGGTGGAATTAGTAATACCTAGTTTAACCATCCGTACCCAAGTACTCATTCCCCTTCCAGAGAGCTCATTCCCTTGCAGTGGGGTGTGGCAAGAGGTGTTCAACCAGTCAGTATACTGACAGAATGAATCTAAAGGCTTAGTAAAACAGGTGGGGATGTCTCTACATAAAACCTAAGTTTATTCAAAGTCAGAGGAAAAGTTGGTAAAGATCAAGTAATACTCAAATGAGCAGAGGGTGGAGTCAGAAGCAGTCTACATCAGGTTCGCAGGGATTTTCATCTCATTTCAGGGTAACCTAATGTGATCAGAAAATAGTAAATAACAGAAGAAAGAGGAACTCATTTTGAAGATTCAGAGAAAAAGAAAGCCCCTGAAAGTAAGTTATAGCAGCCAGAATAGCTTTTCCAGGGAAGCATGAACACACGGATGGCATCTGGGTAATGGGGGCAGAAGCCTGAAAGGAGAGAAAACTTTGAAATGAAAAGATGACAATCTGAGGATAAGAAATGAGATGAAATGGAAAATGATGAGTGAAATGAGAAGGGGTTCCAGGGAAACAAGTCTAATAAAATTCAAATCCACATTGAAAATAATGAAGACTCTTAACATGGAGTGATACTGGAGTATTGTTTCTCAAATCTAGAATTGTAACACAGTCGGTAAGAAACAAAACAAAACAAGCAAAAAACAAATTCCTGAGTCTCACCCCAGACCACCTGAATTAGAAGTTTTAAGAATTGTGTACAGAATCTGTTTTTTTAATAGTTCTAGAGGCAGTTTTAATATCCTGCCAATTTTAAGAATCAAGATTGATAAAACAAACTTAAAAAGCTCTCTTAGAACGCAGAGTGAAAGAAGAGAGGGATCTCATGAGAAAGTCATTGGTGTGCAGGACAAAGTAGAGATTCAGCCAAAGAATCGTATGTATTTCTGAAGAAATTATGATTGGAATAGAAGCAGTAATCAGAGATATCATTGAAGACAAATGTTCTGAAATAAAAAAAGACCATAGCATATACTTTGTAAGGATTTACCATGTTCCTCACAAAATCAGTGTAAGGAGAGCCTCATTTAGATTTTTACCTGGCAATGAATTTTTGTTGGCATGTGCAATAGATGGAATGCTTGCGTCCCTTCAAAATTCATATGTTGAAACCTAATCTTCGATGTGGCAGTGTTTGGAGATGGGACCTTTAGAAGGTGACAAGGACTCAAGGTGGAGCCTTCATGAATGGGATTAGTGCCCTTTTAAAAGAGACCTCAAAGAGCTTCCTTGCCCCTTCCACCATGTGAGTTTACAGCAAGAAGATGGCTGTCAATGAATCAGGAAGTGGGCCCTCACCTGACACGAAATGGACTAAGGCAGCATGGCTACAGTCTCGATTTGTAATAGGGATTCAACTTGGAGATTTAGGATGCCGTAAGCCTAGGTAGGGGCTACATCTTTGTTATCAGCTTAGGAAATAAATGTAGTGCAGGTGTTTGAAATGTAAACTTGTGACAAGATCTCAGTTCTGCTGATCCTTTCCTGAGTTTGGTTTGCAATTAAGGTGCTTGCTGTCTGATTCTCTTTAATTTGTTGCTTCTCACCTCACCTAGTGTATGATGATTCAAATCTTTGTATATGGAGGTGAACACAGTAAAAGCAGGGAGACAAAGAGCCTCCTTACCCTGTTGCAGAGGTGAGTTCTGGCCCTGACCATCAGCCATGTCATCAAGATATATGCATAGCATGGCCTCTCCCAGTTCAACCAGGTAGGGGTGATTCACCTCTATCATTCTTGCTAGTAAGGCAAAATCCTACCTGTGTATGAATTTGGCCAAATCCTGTACTAGGGGAAATTAGTTGATTTCTTACAGTCTCATAGAACCCAGTATTAATAGGGTCTGCTGCAATAACATTTAGTATTTATAATATCCCTTTCAATGCTGAGCATTATAGAAAAGCCCTGCAAGACAAGGTTGTTGCTGGTCACAGTGTGATAGATATGATGTGGATTCAGAGAAAGTAAATGAGTACCTTAAAATAATTTTTCTTGGTGAATATACAAAGTCTAGGTCCCTAAACATAAGGCAAGCTTTTTAGGATACAGTTGTCTCCAAAGTTAGTAATGACAGAACCTCTTCAGATTCTTTTTTTAAATGTTTATAATTTAAGTCAAAGAGAGTTTTGTATAGACTTGTCTCAGTCTTTAACCTTGACGTTATCAATGACGCTTATCATTGACATTTGTTCATCTCAGAATAGTATTGACCTCGAACTGTTCTCTTCTAAGAGGGAAGAGAACAAAAACTTGTTGAGTTTATACCAAATTCATAAAACTGAGCTAGGTCCTATTCATAAAGTATTTAATTTAATCCTCACAAATACCCAGTGTGATAGCTCTCACTTAACAGAAGGGAGCTTGATGTTTTATAATGGAATTTGCCTAAATTCACTCAGTCTTGGAGATGTGGACTCAGATAAGTGTGACTCTAAAGGCCATGTATTTTCCCTGAGAGCCCTCTAACAGAGTGCATTGCTGCTGAGAGGAGCCCTCTAACAGAGTGCATTGCTGCTGAGAGTTAGGACCCTGAATGTGTTCACCAGCGGTGGCTGATAATTGGTCCCCTTCTCACCAGGTTCACCACGCTAGAGAGGTGGGGAAGATCATGCCAGGGAGAATACATTGAGCCCTCCTATCCACACCCCCTTCAGTCAGAGCCACCACTGAGGTGGGCCCCACAGGAGGCTATCTCCTGTTTCATCATTACCCGGAGGAGGACGTTCTCCAGCCTCTGTCAATAATTCCTGTGTTAGGAGGATATAGAGGATCAGCCACAAGGCAAAATGCGGAAATTTGCTCCCTGCCTGTTGGTGTATATGAAAGCATGTTTTCTTAATCAATAACTGTAAAAATATTAATAACTACAATGTAGAAGTTTTTCCATTTCCTTGGCACTGTATTATACATTTATATATACTTTTTCTGATTCATAAACCACATTATTAGGTGGGTTTTTTGTTTTTTTTTTTTTTTGAGACAGATTCTTGCTCTGTCGCCATGCTGGAGTGCAGTGGCGCAATCTTGGCTCACTGCAACCTCCACCTCCTGAGTTCAAGTGATTCTCCTGCCTCAGCCTCCCGAGTAGCTGGGACTACATGCGTATGCCACTACGTCCAGCTAATTTTTGTATTTTTAGTAGATACGGGGTTTCACCATGTTGGCCAGGATGGTCTCGATCTCTTGACCTTGTAATCCGCCCGCCTCAGCCTAAGGGAGTGTTTTTATCTTCCATGTTCAGGTGATGAAACTGAAGCTCAGAAAGTTTGGGTATCTTGGCCTGGCACGATGGCTCACACCTGTAATCCCAGCACTTTGGGAGGCTGAGGCTGGTGGATCGCTTGAGCTCAGGAGTTCAAGACCAGCCTGGACAACATGGTGAAGCCCCATCGCTACAAAAAATATAAAAATTAGCCAGGTGTGGTGGCATATGCCTGTGGTCTCAGCTACTTGGGAGGCTGAGGTAGAAGGATAACTTGAGTCCAGGAGGTCAAGGCTGCAGTGAGCCACGATTGCGCCACTGCACTCCAGCGTAGGTAACAGACTGAGACCCTGTCTCAAAAAAAAAAAGAAAGGTTGGGTATTTTGTTCATAAGATAGCTGGTAAATCTAAGATTTGAATTTGGGTTGATCAGATTTCAAAAATGCCCTTTCACTAATATAATACAGATTCTGACTTTGATGAATTTGAGTATACGTATGAGGATACCTGTTCAACAGGCAAGGCTCCAGAACCCATTTTACATATGGGAAAACTGAAAACTGATTTACTGAAGTTAACTCACCCAGGAAGAGGCAAAGGTAGAATTTTAATCTGGGTCTCTTTAACTCCAGGATCTGTATTCTATAGGAAGTGTAGCTTACAATCTGAAGACAGACTACCTGGAGTTTTTTTTAAAAGATGAGGTCTTTCTATGTTGCCCAGGCTGGTCCAAACTTCTGTGCCCAAACAGTCTTCTGCTTCTGCCTCCCAAGTAGCTGGGATTACAGGCATCTGCCACTGCACCCAGGATTGCCTGGATTTAAAACTCAGGCTCCATCACTCAGCTCTCTGACCTAGGTGAAGTGACTTAACCTCCCTCAGCCTCTATTTATTCATCAGTAAAATATTAGTACTTTCCTCAAAAAGTATATTTTCTGAAAGTTAATGAGATCATAAATAATACAAGACTTAGATCAGGGCCTGGAAGGTCTTAGCAGGTCTTAAATGCCCAATGAATGTTGAGATCTTAATAATAAAATAGTAATAATAACAATTATTCTGTATCTGAAGTACAAGAGATAATAGGTCAGAATGTTAAAATAAGAGGCTTCTTTGTATCGCCCTATTATTGTTTTATATTAAGAGTAATAGGTACAGAGTATACATTACTGGAGTCAGAACTGTGATCTTAACCTGCCTTTTCCACTCACAAAGTATGTGACCTTGGGCACATGACTTAACCTCCTTGAACCTTGTTTTCCATTGCTAACATCCAGATCATAGTAAACCACAGAGAGTTGTTGTGAGTTTTAAATAAAATCATGTCTATAACATGCATAGTACAGTGCCTGGCACAGTATGCACTCAATAAATGTTTGTAAAACACCTTTCCTTCCCATTTTTCACAGAAGATTGCCTTTTGCTTTCAGGGCAGCAGTTCAGAATATTTGAAATCAGGAATAATTGTTAGCCACTATTACCATAGGTTAGTTTTGAGATTTTGAACCTTTGAACATATCTAAAGTATATTTCGTGCTTTGAAGGTAATAATAATGAAACTAAAAGAACAAAATGTATAATTTCAGAGAAAAAATGCATGATATTTCCTCAAAACTGAGCAGAAGTTCTACTCAGCTTGTATTTAAAAAGAGACACTTCAGAATATCTGGAATGAATCTAATTCTTCAGTAGCCTGAGGTTGCTTTGCCTTCCAGTATTTACTGGGTCTTTTAGGTGATCTGAAAAGATTCATAGAAGGAGGAAAAATTAGGAGATCTAATTCAGACCCTAGGTAGTATGAGTTTCTTTGGGTACTTGGAAATTAATTTTTCTTTCTGTAAATTACAATGAAACCAAATGTACCAAGAAAGTCCATATAAGGGGAAAAGAAGAGTCTTTTGAGGACTTTGCTGTAGCAGAAGGTTTTTCTTTCCCTGAAACAAGCCCATATCTCATTCCTCAAGAACTGCTGAGCAAAGCCATGGGGGTAACTGCCAAAGCCAGATGTCAAAACCCGGTACAAGGATTGCTCTCTCTTTGCAAACTTCAGCATCTCGCTGGAGTAATCAATCCCAGATGTCCTGGAACTCTGCTAGTTTTCCGATGTACTCTCCCGCTTCTTACCTCACCTCTTCCGGAAACTCGTTGACTACACTCACTGGACTTTCATTGCTAGGAGCCCCAATTCTTGGCTTTTGAAGCCTCTGCAAAAAAGCTAAAGTAGAAATGGCCCCTTGAAATCAGAGTTAATTTCAACATTAAATGATAGTTGCAAGGGCCTCAAATAAAATATTGGTGTACAGAAAGGGCATAGAAAATCTCAGATTTGGAAATAAACTTTCAGGTTGTTTAGTCTAACTTTTACCTAAATCACAAATGTACTTCAGTTGTAATCATTTACATATCTAGCTCATTTAAGCACTAGAAATACTAGTATGTTTAAGATATAGTCCCTTATGTGAAAACAGACACGTATGACCAGATTACAAGTTAATCTGTAGTAAGTCTTTAATAGAAATGTAAAGGAAAAGGACAAGTAATAAATCATGAGGCTAGAAATGTGGGTGGAAACTCTGCATAGGTTGGGGGCTGGGTTGCAGGTTCTTCGAAGAAAAGTTGACATAAGCAGGTAGACAAGAAGCTAGAGGAGAGTATTCCAAGTTGCATGAAGAGAAGCATAGTGGCATAGATTGCCGATATTGCTGAGGAAAAGCAAGTGGCCTCGAGTGGTTGTAGTTTAAGGTACCTAAGGAGGGACGTGCTGGACATGAGTTTGGAAAGACAGACTGGGGCGAGATTATGGAATTTTTATGTGCTGTGCTAAGGCATTTGGGACCATCAAAGAGTTTTGGGCAGGATATGACATGATCAATTATTGGCTTTAAAACATTAACTCTGACAGCAATGAGAAGGATAGATGGTACCTAGGGAGAAGTGGGGAGAGCAGTTAGGAGGTAGATCCGATAGTCCAAGGGAGAGATGTTTAGACCCTTAATTATCTAAAGCCGTAGTAGGAAGAATGTGTAGAGGACAGATCGAGAAGCTATATGGAGTCTGTATTGACAGACCGTGGGACCAGTCAGATGTGAGGTTTAATAGAGGCAGGAATCAAAGGTAGCTTTGAAGTTTCTAGCTTGGGCAACTGGGTGAATGGCAATGCTATTAAATAGTATTGGCAAGAGGAATAATCTTGGAGGATGTCTAGGGCGTCTGAGGGAAGATGGTTTCCACTTTGGATATGTTTGCAGTACCCACAATACATCCACCTGGCAATGGCTGTTAAGTTGTTGGCTGTATGGGCCAGGAGCTCAAAGAAATGATTCTGAAGCTAATGGAATGGATAAAATAACCCATGGAATACATACATGTGAAACAAGAAGGCTTAGGAAAGAACTTTGGAGAATGCTTACACTTATTTCAGAGAGAATATAATATGGTGATTTGGTAGCAGAACAGCTGGGGCTCAGATTTGAGCTTTCCCACTTACAGTGAGACTTCCTAAGGCTTACTTTCTTCATCTGTGAAAATGCACATAAATAGAGCACTTCATTTTAAGTGCTTTACTTAGTGTATGGCACATAATAAGCTTCTGTGAAATGTTAATTATTGTAATTATCATTATTGTATTATTTAGAGGTCACACAGAAAGAGGAACTGAAAAGGAGTCCTTAAGAATTAGGAGAGTCAGGAAAAAACAGAAAGGAAATCAGAGGACAAAGTTTCAATGAAAGAGAGGCCAGTGTCATTGTTACGAAAGACATTAGGAGACACTTCAAAGAGGAAGAAATGCATATGACCAATAAACACACACACACACACAAAGATTTCCAATCTCAGGCAGGATTCAAAACATAAAATACCATTTTTAACCTATCGTTTTTGTGGTAATGAAAAATACAGGTAAGAAAATCCAGCTCTGTCAAAAGTATGGGGAGCTCAGCCCTCTCAATACTCTATATGGGACTGTATCTTGATTGCACCTTTTTGGTGGATATGTTGGGAAAAGTTAATAGAATGTTTAAATGCCTGTAACCTTTGACTCTGAAAGACCACTTCTAAGAATTTGTCTTTTGAAATCCTTACACAAAATATGTATTTATAAATATATATATATACAAATATACACATATACATACATAAATATATCTTTCTTTTAGATTTGTTTATCATAGCAAACAGTGGGAAAAACGCAAATGTCTACCAGTAGAAATACTAGTACATTTTTATTGCCATATAATATGGTCATTCAAAGGCATGATGTAGAGCTTTAAGTGTCATGGAAGAATATTCCCATATATATTGTTAGGGCTAAAAACATGAAAAGTACACATTAGTGAGCAATATATATAGCATAACTCATAAGTATATGTAAATATGTAGTTAGTGAAAAGAACAGTAATTATCTCTAGGACACAGGATTATGGAGGACTTTCAAATTCTATGGTTATATATTTGTGTCATTTTTTATTTTTACAATAGATATTGTGATGATAAAAAAGATACATTTTAAGAGTATGGTATATATGTCAAATATGAAGAGAGCGCCATGTAGTGGTAAGGAATGGACTAGTGCCAGACGGCCTCGGTTATAATCCCAGCTGTGTCTTTAGCTGTGAGATCTTGGACAAATCGCTTTACTTCTCAGTTCCCTCATCCATAAAATGGGGATGATAATAATATAATATCTACTTCATAGGGTTGTTATGAATAAGTAAGTTAATGTAAGTAAAACTGCAAAGAAAGGTGTCTGGCACATAGTATGTACTAATTAGAGATGATGAGAGTGTTAAGATGATGATGATGATGATGATTGCAGACGGAAAGGGAAGGATGGCTAATCAGAAGCCATTATATTGGCAAATAAAAAATAATCACTGACATCACTGATATTAGCATGAGCTGTATTTGTAGAGAAGACCTTTGAGATTACTGTTTGTCAGTACCTGATTAAATACCTCCCATGATCAGGAATTTACTCATTATCTCTCAAAATGGCCCCTTCCTTCCATTACTGGACAGTTCTGATTGTTAGAAGAATGTAGCAGCTAAGGTCATAGACTACATTTAAAGTTAGACATATCTGTGTTTGAATCCAGGCTAAACCACTTTCTATGTGCCATTAGGCAAGTTATCTTAAGCCTCACTTTTCTCTAATGAGGATTAGAATAGTATCTATAATGTAGAAACATAACGAAGAGTAAATGAGATTATTCACATAAAGCACTTAGCACAGTATGTGGTATACTGTAAGTGCTCAATAAATATTAGCCATTCTAACAATTCTACCTAGTCATCAAACTTACTGGATGTATGAAAGCATGGTTATCAACTTTATCTTTCTTTCTGTTAGATGTCTCTGGAACAGCTGCATACCGAAAAGTTATTTTGATATACCTTTTGATGGGTATAAAGCTGTAGAAGCCAACAGAAGGAGCAGGGAAAACCATCCTTTTCTCCTCATAAGAGGGGAGCAAAGGAAGGTGCCTCAGTGCCTATTAACCTATTAGTGACATACAGTCCTCTTGGTCATGTGAACAAAATGGAACAGCCTCTTCTGGGCTGAGGGGCTGGAGAAGGAAAGTAGGATGCAAATGGGGATTTGGGAGGTGATTATTTCCAGAGAGAAGTGAGCAAGGAAAAAGAAAGGAGGTGATATGCTTCAGTACATTTTGTATCAGCCAGACCAGTCTTGGGCAAGACCTTAGTGATGAAATGTGTGTTCCATAAGCTGGGTTCTTTCCAGGCTGCTGCATTCATCTTCTTTTCCTATTATTTATTAGTAAACATTCCAACACTCCATCTACAAAATTAAGGAGAAAATATCTGGCCAAACTTGGTATGAGTGAGTGAGGAGCACAATCTGCTCCAGCAGAGCCAGGTAGCCAAACAAGGGGCAGCAGCTTTTCCAAATCAGGATTCTAGGACTAGCTGGAGGCATTGGGGCAGGTAGAGAAGTGAAAACTCAGAAGCCTTTAGTTCCCTGCTTGAGGGTCTCTTTTATGGGGAACAAGGGCTGCTAAGCCACAGTGAGCCAGCTCAGTGTACCTTATCTTTAGCAGAGCAGTGGGGAGCTCTGCAATCTCCAGCTACTCTGCCATGCCCACAGAAATGGTCTGATAGGAGGGGATAGCATGGAATAGGGCAGGCAGAGCTTGAGGTTCCAGAGCAAAAGGCTGGGTTTGGTGGAGCTTGATTTATTAGTGTTGTCTGCCTTGGGTATGGGTGGGGGAATAGCTGGACTTCTACCACATATTTGCTGTTCAGGTATAGAGAAAAGAGCACTGTACTCTGAGTCAAGGCACCTTGTGTGTGAATCCCAAAAACCATGAGACCTTAAGTCACTTGAACATTGAGTCTCAGTTTCTTCATCTTCATTAATTCCTTTAACAAACATTTGTTGAGCACCTACTAAGTGCCAGGTGCAGTTAGAGCTGCAGGTGGTAATAAAGGTAAATAAAACATGGTCATTAATCTTAAGGGGACAACATTCTAGTGTAACAGAAAACATGAAGAAATAATGTAAACATGAAGTTTAAGTTCTGGAATAGCATTCTCAGTGCAATGAAAGAGACAATCTATGAGAATTGGAAAAGACTTCATAGAGAGGGTGACATTTGAGCCATTTCTTAAAGGACAAGTAGCAGTTCATCCCGATAGAGAAGAGAAGCCATTCCTGGAAGAAGGAACTCTACACACAAAGGCACAGAAGCATGACAGAGGGCACTGTATGAAGGAATGGTAAGTACTTTACAGCTGTTGTACAGGGCAGCATGTCCTGAAGGGGGCTGCAAGAAATGCTGATTCCAAGGGATGTGCATCAGTTCTCTGGGGGAGGAAGAAAGGCTCTGTGGTAGAAAGACAAAAATCATTTAAGGAAAAAAAAAAAAAAGGTTTAAACCAAGTGACACGTGTTACTTTCCTGAAGGGCTTCTCAGGACTTTTAATATACAAAACCTTCGGCTGGGTGTTGTAGCTCATGCCTGTAATCCTAGCACTTTCGGAGGCTGAGGCAGGTGGATTGTCTGAGCTCAGGAGTTCGAGACCAGCCTGGGAAACACAGTGAAACCCAGTCTCTACTAAAATACAAAAAATTAGCCAGGCGTGGCAGCATGCGCCTGTAGTCCCAGTTACTCGGGAGGCTGAGGCAGGAGAATCGCTTGAACCTGGGAGGCGGAGGTTGCAGTGAGCCGAGATTGTGCTGCTGCACTCCAGCCTGGGTGACAAAGCAAGACTCTGTCTCCTAAGGAAAAATAAAAAAAAATTTTAAAAATTAAAAAAAAATACATATATACATATATACGTGTATATATATACACGTATATATATATATATATACGTATATATATACATATATACGTATATATATACGTGTATATATATACGTATATATATGTATATATATATATACGTGTATATATATGTATATATATGTATATATACGTGTATATATATACGTGTATATATATATGTATATATATATATACACAAAATCTTCCCTATTGGTATGTTGGGAACAAATCAGGTTTTTAAAATTTTTATTTTTATATTTTAAATTTGTAGAGACGAGGTCTCACTATGTTGCCCAGGCTGGCCTCCAACTCCTAGGCTCAAGCGATCCTCCTGCCTCAGCCTCTCAAAGTGCTGGGATTACAGGCATGAACACACCGTACGTGGCTGCAAATCAGTTTTTTAGAAAACATTGTATTTTACATACCTGAAGTCTTTTTGAAATGATCGGTGATTTAAATTTTGGCAAATAAAACCTTGCCCTGTCTTTAGAATCAAAGTAGAGAAACTAAGGTTTGGTTTTGTTGAAAGCAAAGGGTGTAGTGTGTCCTTGCCCTGAGGGTATACATGAATACTTTTGCAGTTTGGTAAGGAATTTTGGCCCCACTTTAGGACATAAAGTCTTTATGAACTATGACTATCTCATCAACTATTTAATCTGATCATAGAAATATGACTTCAGTGCATACCTATGAATTAATCTTTTTGATTCATGGTGGTTAAGAGCTGTAGTTCCGGAGACAGGCAAGCCTGAGTTCAAACCCCAGGACTACCACTTTCTAGCTATGGGCAATCCTGGTTTCTTCATCTATAAAATGGGGATGAAGTATAGTACCTATCTCAGTGTTGCTGTGAGAATAAATGAGATAATGCATTATATGTAAAGTGCTTAGCAGAGTGCCTGGCCCCATAGTAATCATGTACTAAGTAACAGCTATTTTTATTTTTACTGAAAGCTGGTCTTTGACTTTATTACCTTCTACTGACACCATTGTTTTGTTTATTTTTTTGAGACGGAGTCTTGCTCTGTCGCCCAGGCTGGAGTGCAGTGGCACAGTCTCGGCTCACTGCAAGCTCTGCCTCCCGGGTTCTGACACCATTGTTGCATGAAGCAAACGGAGATAGGGGCTGAATATTTTTGAAAAGCTACTACCAAGCTGATGTGGAAAACATTTTGCTGGTTAACATCTGGAAAAAGATATAGACTTATCAGGTTCTGGAAACACAGATAGTATCATAGACAAGCAGTCTGACACAATCAGCTAAACTCAAAGATAATATATGCACTATGGAAATCAGTCATCCTTTCAGGTTTCAGGCAAGGAGAATCCTGCCACCTTGTGGTATGAGAGAAGTAGGCCCAAGGCTGATTCCCACTTACTATCCCTAGCAGAGATGCAGAGCCCTCTTACAGTTCCTTGCCCACCTCTCAATTTATGAGACCCCTGGGCAATTGACTTAATCTGTGCCTATTTCTTCAGCTAATTTGGAATCTCATTGTCTCCTGGTTTACTGCAAAGGAAGTTAAAGTGACAGATAGCTTTCTATATTTTATACAGTCCAGTAATAGAGAATGAGCCAGTCTTTAGTGCGACTTGCATAAAAACCCCAAGTTCATAAAATTTTGTATCTCATATTCTACAGAACAAATATTCTTTTCAGGTAAAAAAAGGGCTATGAAAACCACACTTTTTTCAGGCTTGAGGTAGAAATAGGAGGTGACTAAAGAACACTTAATAGTAACTGTGTTTCTGGAGCAGTCTTTTGGATCATAATACATCAAATTCCTGCTCAGCTCCTTCAGTAATGGGAAATCAGACAGACATCTCAACGGCTAGAAACAAGCAAGAGAGATCTTTCACAGAGCCTCGGGCACTAAGTCTCAGTGCTCGTGAGAAGAAACCACTTGAAAATCATGAACTATATAAAAGGCCCTAAATTAGATAAGTTTTACACCTGGGATTTAAACAATCCAGGTAGCTCAAATATCCGTGGTTTGCCATCTGAATCAAGGGAAGAGCTCCCTGCTCTTTAGGAAGAAAACCCAAGACTCTAGTCAGATTTTAGAGGCCTATTAGAAAAGCCTGCATTTTGAGAGTATAGTCATGTGATGGAAAAATGGTGACACAGTTGCCTCAGGCTAAGTTCAGCCTTTGGCTCAGGTAAGGCAATGAGATCTGCTGCTGGGGGAGGGAGGGCCAGTTATGGAGGAAGAGAAGGCAAGAACCAAGAAAAATGCTCAAATGGTTTTCTCCTTTCCTCTAGGTGTTCTGTTATCAAATTGAAAACCTCTATACAGGATAGCCAACAATAAAGACAACCTTGTTGATGATAAAAATTCTCGACCACAAAATGTTTCTCAACACTGATAGCAGTGGCAGATCTAAAACAGAACAGTTTTTTATTAAGGACTCTGGAAAAAAAAAGGTCCACTTAGCAGCAGCATTCCAGGTGAAATACCCAAGAGCCATTAGAAACTAGGATCCTGGCCGGGCGCAGTGGCGCACGCCTGTAATCCCAACACTTTGGGAGGCCAAGGCAGGCAAATCACGAGGTCAGGAGATCGAGACCATCCTGGTCAACATGGTGAAATCCCCCCCATCTCTACTAAAAATACAAAAAAAATTAGCTGGGCGTGGTGGCACATGCCTGTAAACCTAGCTACTCGGGAGGCTGGGGCAGGAGAATCACTTGAACCGGGGAGTCGGAGGTTGCAGTGAGCCGGGATGGCGCCACTGCACTCCAGCCTGGCTACAGACTCCGTCTCAAAAACAAACAAAAAAACCAACTAGGATCCTGATCTATGACTTGGGGGAAAGAAATCTTTTAGACACATGCTTTAAGTTAGTTTTTTGTTTCACTGGGACTCCATTACCTTCTATTTCCCTTTTTCTAACTCTATTCCTTTCAGTTCTGATTTTTTAAAAAATTCTGGGGCCGGGCGCGGTGGCTCACGCCTGTAATCCCAGCACTTTGGGAGGCCGAGGCGGGCGGATCACGAGGTCAGGAGATCGAGACCATCCTGGCTAACACGGTGAAACCCCGTCTCTACTAAAAATACAAAAAATTAGCCGGGCGAGGTGGCAGGCGCCTGTAGTCCCAGCTACAAGGGAGGCTGAGGCAGGAGAATGGCGTGAACCCCGGGGGGCGGAGCCTGCAGTGAGCCGAGATCGCGCCACTGCACTCCAGCCTGGGTGAAAGAGTGAGACTCAGTCTCAAAAAAAAAAAAAAAAAAAAAAAAAAAAAAAAAAAAAAAAAAAAAAATTCTGCGATACCTAAGGAGTTTATTGTGAACACTTTCATATACTACAGTTGACCACTGAACAATGCAGGGGCTAGGGCTGCCAATGCCTTGTGCAGTCAAAAATCTTTGTATAACTTTGGATTCCCCCAAAACTTAACTGCTAATAGCCTACTGTTAACTGGGAGCCTTACTGATAAGATAAAGTTGATTAACACATATTTTGTATGTTATATGTATATTATATAATATATTCTTACAATGAAGTAGAGAAAGGCAAAGGTTATTAAGAAAATGATAAGGGGCCAAGTGTGGTGGCTCATTGCCTGTAATCCTAGCACTCTGGGAGGCAGAGGAAGGCAGATTGCTTCAGCCCAGGAGGTCGAACACAGCCTGGCCAACACAGCGAAACCCCCTCTCTACTAAAAATACAAAAATTAGCTGGGCGTGGTGGTGGGTGCCTGTAATCCCAGCTGCTTGGGAGGCTGAGGCAGGAGAATCACTTGAACCTGGGAGGTGGAGGTTGCAGTGAGCCAAGATCGTGCCATTGCAGTCCAGACTGGGTGACAAGAGCAAAACTCCGTCTAAAAAATAAATTAATAATAATACAGCTCAAAGACCCTGTGTCTTTGGGGATCCAAGTGTATCACTATCAACATCTGTATCAACGCACTCAGTGCTTACAGAACCACATTTTGGTTCTTCATTCAGGAAATTATTTCAGTCATTTGTTCAGCCTGTAAAATCTAAGAATCAACCAGTACCCAAGGTATAGTGAGTTGTGTTCTGCTGTGGCAGAAGCACACATATACCAACTAAGCCAAAGCCTTGTCCACTGACTGGTAGGCCTTCTCCTGGCAGTTGCCGACTAACTCCCAGGATGATTTAGGGTTGGCACTTGGGATCAAGGTCCCACATTGCAGCCCTGGCTGAAAGCAGCTATACATTCCATTGCCCTTCTCTGTGGTGCTTATTAACTGGTCACTTGGCCTGTCATTGTTCATTTTAGCCCTGTCTGGAGATGGGGCTGCTGTTCTTCCCCAGAATATTCTGAATCGATTACAGTAGCTTCAGAAGAGTTGCTTCCATTTTCACATACGTAGTTGAAAATGGCTTTTCAACAATGACTGACATTAAAAAAAAAAGAATACCAGAAACAAATGGCCATTTAGACTCCATTTTGGGTGGCACCAAAATTTATAAATGTTATTATTTTGCAATCCTAAGATCTCCAAACTGACAAACCTGTATCAATAAACAGTAGCGTAACACTGTGAAATAAAATTTTATGGTGTACCTGTTCCTACATTTGAAATTTGTTTTTAATGTTTAAAGTTTTTCTTTTTGTCAGTGTAAGGTTGCTATTGTCTGAGGTTTTGATGTTAAAATGTTTTATAAAATGGTGGTGATACTGAATCATATAATTTTAACATCCTTATACCTGGTAAAATAACTTGGCACCTATGTTGGTCCCCAAAGTTTTTCCCAAAGGCATTTTTAGATTCATACAAAATTAAGGGAAAGCTACAGAGATTTCCCATTTACCCCCTACCCCCACACATGCCTAGCTTCTCCCTTATCAACATCTCCCACCAGAGTGGTACATTTGTGACAACTGATGAACCCACACTGACACACCATTATTACCCAGGTCCATAGTTTACATGAGGGTTCACTCTTGGTCCTATACATTCTGTGGGTTTGGAAAAATTATAATGACATGTATCTGCCATTATAGTATCACACATATTAGTTTCACTGCCCTAAAAATCCTCTGGGCTCTGCCCAAAAGTTTTAAAATTTTGCTATTTTGGTGAAATCCCAGTCTTAACTAGATACATTAGAAATATAAAGTTGCATTCTCACTGCAAAACCACAGAAGCTACTTTCTAAATTCAACCGTTCTGGATAACCCAATCCAATCAAACACCTGACATTTCTAACATATCTGAGCTAACATACAGAGCTCTTAAAGAGTTCTTCTGAATTAGCTAACAAGCACTGACATTTTTGAGGTGGATGAGGATTAGCTATTTTCCAACAATCTCTGTACCAAGTTAGAAAAAAAAAAAAATTCAAGCCCTGATCAAGCTGTTGCACATACAGATTTCAACAAATATTTTTATTTTTGTTTTATTTTTTGTTGAGACAGGGTCCCACTCTCCTGCCAGGCTGGAGTGCAGTGGCATGATCATAGCTCACTGCAGCCTTGAACTCCTGGGCTCAAGCAATCCTCCCGCCTTAGCCTCTGGAGTAGCGGGGACTACATGCATACTCCACACCCGGCTAATTAAAAAAAAAAATTTTTTTTAGAGATGGGGTCTTGCTATGTTGGCCAGACTAGTCTCAAAACTCCTGGGCTAAAATGGTCCTCCTGCCTCAGCCTCCCAAAGTGCTGGGACTACAGGTGAGAGCTACCACACCTAGCTCAATAAACATTTTTTAGCAAGCAAACGAAAGTTTATGTAAATGGCCAGGCATGGTGGCTCACACCTGTAATCCCAGCAGTTTGGGAGGCTGAGGCGGGAGGATCACGAAGTCAAAAGATCGAGACCATCCTGGCCAACATGGTGAAACCCCGATGTGGTGGTGCGCACCTGTAGTCCCAGCTGCTTGGGAGGCTGAGGCAGGAGAATCACTCGAACCTGGGAGGTGGAGGTTGCAGTGAACTGAGATCGCACCACTGCACTCCAGCCTGGCAACAGAGTGAGACTCCATCTCAAAAAAAAAAAGCTTATGTAACCTGTTCTGTATGTTCAATGACGTACTACCTGCTGATTTGGTAAGTTCACCCACCACTGCATTAAAGGTCCACTTAAGGCAGGCTTGACAATATTCCAGAAATAGTACTGTCCTAACCTAGTCAGCCACGGCAACCAGAAATCCTTGGACAAAATGGCAGGAAGCAAGACTATTTTGGGATCACGTGTCAGGCACCATGCCTAAGGGTACAGGCCACAGGCTCTACTAGATTGTTACTTCCTTTTCACTTAAGTATGAGGAATTACTCTGAAACAATTTAGTATGTTCACATATCTTGAATACCTCTAGTTTTGCCAGTGAGAGCCACTACTAGTATCTATTATAATGATCAACAAGCTATGAATTTCAAAAATATACTTCACACATTTACTCTGCTGATTATCAAAACCTCTGGACGTGACTGAGATACAGATACAAAAAGCACTTGAAACCGCTGCTTTTGGTCTTTCTGATTAGAACACTAGCTGTCCACTCCTGAGAGAGAAATTCTGTTAGAGCTAATGACTCCTCCTGGGGTGCTTGTAACCTGACACTAGTATAAAAGCAGCACTGCCTATTCCAAAGAGAATGAAAGCAAATTACAAACATAATTGGGAAAAGAAGAAATACTACACACTCCAATTTCTCAGGACCCAATAGATTTTATTTCAGGTGGGGATAAGGGACAAGCAATGTGAAGACAGTGAAGGAAAGAAGGAAGTCTATGTTCTGAATGATTCCCTACCCCAAACTGTTGAGAGTGCCACATTCTGCCCTTTTAGCAATTTTAACTAATTTTTACTAGGACTTTGATAACACCACAGAAACCCTGTGGCTTCCTGTTAAAATGATTGTGTTACATGCCTTATTTTCATTAGAAAAGTGGAATTTAACAAATACTTTTATTATTTTGAAGCATTTCATCAATTCTAGGTGGAAGCACTACATCATCGAATGGGAAATCAACAAATGAAAAACGAAAAAAAAAATTATCCATTCACAGTAAGCACCATTTTACTAGAAAGAGAGATAAACTTCAAAAAGACAGAACTAAAAGTCTTAAATATAAGACTGTATTCTTCTATATACTACACATTAATTTGTAGTGGCACCAAAGTGTCGCCTGCTCTGCCTGAGGGAGCACTCCCCCTAGTGATTTTCCATAGGAAATAAAGTTAAACTTTTATTAAAGTAAAAATTCTTGGGTCAACTAGAACACACATGAGGAAATTCTTTATAAGTACCTTCATGTTAGGGTGACTTAGAAACAATTCATTAGTCTCTGAATTCTAAATAGCTGAAGACATGCAGCTAAAACAATAATTTTTATTTTATTTTAATTTTTTATTGTTTTTGAGACGGAGTCTTGCTCTGTCACCCAGGCTGGAGTGCAATGGCGCAATCTTGGCTCACTGCAACCCCCGCCTCCCGGGTTCAAGTGATTCTCTTGCCTCAGCCTCTCAAGTAGCTGGGATTACAGACACCCACCACCACACCCAGCTAATTTTTGTATTTTTGGTAGAGGCGGGGGTTTCACCACGTTGGCCAGGCTGATCTCGAACTCCTGACCTCAGATGATCCACCCGCCTCGGCTTCCCAAAGTGCTGGGATTACGGGTGTGAGCCACCACTCCCAGCCTAAAATAATAGTTTTAAATGTGCAAAAATATCCATCCTTACTGAGCTGATTTATATTTGTTTTAAATTCTTTTTAGATTCAACTTTTTTTTTTTTTTTTTTTTTAAACACATTAGGCCAGGTGTGGTAGCTCATGCCTGTAATCCCAGCCCTTTGGGAGGCTGAGGCAGGTGGATTGCTTGAGCTCAGCAGTTCAAGACTAGCCTAGGGAACATAGTAAAACTCCATCTCTACAAAAAATACAAAAATTAGCAGGGCATGGAGGCATGCACCTGTAGTCCTAGCTATTTGGGAAGCTGAGATGGGAGGATTGCTTGAGCCTAGGAGATTGAGGCTGCAGTGAACTGTGTGATCCTACAACTGTACTCCAGCCTGGTCAACAGAGCAAGATCTTATCTCCAAAAATAAAAATAAAAAACCTTAGATCAAAATAAATTTGGAGCTAAATCATCAGAATTAAGTAGTGACTAATAAGATGCTAAAAGAAAATGTGAAATTCAGAGTCTTTCATCTAACAAAGTTACTAAATGCCCATTATATATTAGGCGCTGTTCTTTGTTCACACTAGTAACAAAGGACAAAAAATAACTATGCTATTTCACATTTAACAGTCCTTAGAATGTTGACTGATTAGATATTTTCCTAAGTATCTCTTAGGTTTGTTCTGTTCTTGGTGTTTATCTAAACAAAAATATTCTGACAACATTTAGTAATTTGTTTCCTTCTTGAATACATACACTTTAGAAAATTCCAACTTTTGTAGTCGCTAGGCATGCTGAGATTGAGACACTTACTAGTTATCAGGTACTGACCCTGGCCACCTCCCAGAACTGTCCATATGCCTGGGAAGCAGTGCCTGCCATTGTGCTGGAGTAGCCTCCTTGCAGCACACTTTGCTGTAATACTCTCCAAACCAATTTTCTCTAACTCTATGTGACCTATATTAAGGTAGGGCATTCCAATATATCCTCCAATTTTGGTGAATACAATTGAGTGGTTCTCAACAATGAATAGTTTGGCACACTTTTATTTGGAGGAGGTGGTAGTCACAATGACTAGCATCAGTGGGTGAGGGCCAGAAAGGCTAAATGAATCCTGTAATGGGATGACAGTTTTTTATCCTAAAGAACCGTCTCACTCAAAAGGCCAATAGTGACTGTCCATGGAGGGACACTGAGCTGTTGTCACCTGGTACAGTAACAAAGACAAAAGCTTCACTTTACTCATGTAATTTTTTCTACTAGACAGTAAGTCAGATAATTTTAGTATTGTATTTTATTAAATATATTTATTTGCCACAAAAATTATTTTAGTGACAACTACTAGGAAAGTACAAAAATCACTTAATAACTGGTTTTCTACACCTTGATTTGTCAAGAAACTCATAAGCAAATGGAAGGTAATAAGTACTGATTGCAGTTACTTACTACAGTGAACAGTTTTGAGAAGAAGAAGAAAACCTGTAACACTGAAAATTGCTTTATATCCCATTCATAGATCTCTTCAAAAGGTTTACTTTAAAAATAAATCACATAAAGAATTGTTCAGACTTGTTTGGTGATGCCTCAACTTCAGAACATTTGCAAGGAAATCACATGTAAAAGCAATCATCTCAATACAATTAAATGCTATTAAAGAAAAAAAAAGTTTCCTTTAAAATAGTGGTTCCCAAAATTTAGCAGGCATCAGAATCTCCCGAGTGAAGCTTGTTAAAATACAGAATGCTGACCTCCTCCCCAGAGTTTGCTACAAGTTTTCAGGCCATTCTGATGTTGGTGTGGGCACAACACTTTGAGAACCACTACTTTAAGATCTAGTCTCACAATGCCCATATGCCTTTGCTTTTTCTAATAGTAAATAAATAAAAGAACATTTCAGGTAGCTGCATCAAACTTTAAGCCTTTAGATTCTTTTTTTTTTTTTTTTTTTGAGGCAGAGTTTTAATCTTGTTGCCCAGGCTGGAGTGTAATGGCATCATCTCAGCTCACCACAACCTCCGCCTCCCGGGTTCAAGCAATTCTCCTGCCTCAGCCTCCCGAATAGCTGGGATTACAGGCATGTGCCACCACGTCCGGCTAATTTTTTGTATTTTTAGTAGAGATGGGGTTTCTCCATGTTGGTCAGGCTGGTCTTGAACTCCTGACCTCAGGTGATCCGCCCACCTCGGCCTCCCAAAGTGCTGGGATTAAAGGCTTGAGCCACCAAGCCCAGCCACCTTTAGACTCTTGAAATGTTATGTTGGCTCACAATTATTCCCATGAGTTCAAAAGACAGAACTAAAGGACAGTCCTGAATAATCTATGACTACATGAAAACATTTATTTACATACCCTCTACAAAATGTATTTACAAAACAGTAACTATTAGGGTAAACGACCTTGCTCCTATCTTCCCCATTGTGCTGCTTCTCTATAGAAAATCCAATATGAAATTACAAAGAGTACTGTACTCAGAATAAGAACTTCATCTATCATAAATGTACACATAGATATCAGTGAATTGTCATACTCAAGACTCAGATTCAGGAACTTCTTCATCAGGGCAGCAGTAATATTCCACAAAACATATTTGTCCATCTTCATTTCTAATCATATACTGTAATGAAAGGAAACCTCTGTTATCTGTCCGAATAGATACCTTACACGATAGGACTAATGCCTTTGTAGAGGGTTTCAGTAAGGAAATCTTGTATCTGTAGAAGAAAAAATAAAACACTGTTATATCAACACAGTGAACACTGCTCAGAACTCCCAAGGACAAAAAGTAGCAAATCTAAGAATAAAATCAATTTATCCAATTTGCTAATATTTTCTCGTTTTAAAATTCATCCAGTGTTAGAACCCTACATCCCCTAGTAAGTCCAGCACTCTACTATTCATTTTTATAAAATGCTGTGCATTTTAATTAACAGATTGAAAGTGTTTTTATTTAACAGAAATCTGGTATTTAACCTCCTCTTTATCACCAATGACAACCTCTATATTAAGAACTGACCTGTTGACTTGGGTCTGATTACAATGAAATGCTTCCATCAAATCAGAATCTTTGGGATAGTCAAGGTGGGAACTTCCTGCATTTCCAAAAGTAGATAACCTATAGAAAATGATTACCTCATTTATTCATTCATCCAAAAATAAACCACATTAGGATCCAAATAAAGAAAACACTTCCTTAAGAAATTCATACTAGTGGGTGAAACAGACATGTACACAAATGGTTACAATACACGATAACAAGTACCATAATAAAGCTCCCACTAGAGTTCAGGGAGTTCAGGGCAACTAATCAACAGCTTTAAAGAAAATCAATTGTAAAAGGAAAAGGGTAGGGGACACTTCAATTTCATTACCCTAATCCTACTCTGAAAATGACTTTTCCACATCCTTCAGTCAGAAATATATAACAGGAGAGAGAATTGAGGACTGATGGAAGTCCTTGATCTAAGTCAACTGCAACCCTTATGTCTGTTCCCAATCCTACACCTAGGAATTACAGCTTTTCTGTATCTTAGACTGCTCTTAAGGCTATTTCATGGTTTTCCTCACTTGGTAATACCAGAAGTTATTTGTAGACAATTTATAAGTGTTAATACGCTGATTTAATCTGCAAGAACTTCTGGAGCATTTGCTGCAGGGTTAACACGTTGTTAAGTATTATATGAGCATGGTGATAAGATCCAGGTTGGTTTTCCCTAAGCTCCATTTCTGCCTCCTGTCCTCCAGGTGTTGGTTTTCCTGGGGTCCATCTTTTCTTTCTTCTAATATAATCTCTCTCTCTGACCCGTCTCATCCATACCCAGCCATGATGATGGTTCCCAAATCTAAATTTCCAGTCTCAATGGATCTCCTGAGCACCCTAACTATATATCCAGCTACTCCCTAATGTCGCAGGTACTTGAAATTTAACATATCCAGGAAAAAATTTCAACTCCTACCTCCCTACCACCAAATTGTTTCCCATCCTGGAGATGAAAGATACTATGGTCCATCTAGTTACCCAGGCTGAGAGAGATCACTGAGGAGATCCTCTAAAATACTGTTTAAGTACCTGAATTTTTTACTTCATTCCGCTGCTAAAGTAGGGTTTCCAATTTCCGTTTTGGTTAACTTTGTCAGAACTTGAGCCAAATTTTTAACTCCTCAAAGTCATGAGAAGGGCCTGTGATTCTTTTTCTTTTTTTTTTTTTTTTGAGACAGAGTCTCACTCTGTCACCTAGGCTGGAGTGCAGTGGCGCAATCTCAGCTCACTGCAACCTCTGCTTCCTGGGTTCAAGTGATTCTCCCACCTCAGCCTCCAGAGTAGCTGGGATTATAGGCACGTGCCACCACGCCCAACTAATTTTTCTATTTTTAGTAGAGACAGGGTTTCACCACGTTGGCCAGGTTGGTCTTGAACTCCTGACCTCAAGTGATCTGCCCAATTCAGCCTCCCAAAGTGCTAGGATTACAGGTGTCAGCCACCGCACTTTTACAGCCGGGCCTGTGATTCTTCTAAAGTAGTTACAAAAAGAATACCTTATTCCTTTTATTCCATATGTATTTAGGGCCTTTAATATTCTGACATATTTCAAAAAGAGAATATTTAGATCCTCTCTCTAAATTGCTAGAATCTCTAAACTGAGTCTAATCCTGAAAAGAGACTTGTGTTAAAGTATCAGGAACAGCTTTTTTGACATTGTACTCCTGCTGAAAACTGCCCTCCCTTAGGAAGCCAGCCTTGAGCAATCCTCCCTAAATCCTTGTACAGCATTTCCCAGGTGTCTCTGTGTGCTATCTTGGTACTTAATGGTTTGCTGTTTTCACATATCTTGGCTTCACCTTGGTTTTAAGCACACAGTAGGTGATCAACAGATACTTAGTGAATGAATGAACCACGTGTAGAAAACATCTTCTTCTGCATCCTGAACTAGCTTGAAAAAGATACCATAATACAAACACCCTTTCCAAACACTTAAACCTGATTTTCCTCATGATGTAACCTCATCTATGACAGTAAGTAGTAGTACAATGAAAACACCACCAGTTTCTAAATTAGGGGACGGGGCTTCTCATCTAGATGCCACCACCACCTAAATATGAAATAGTGAGTTAATCTTCCTGGGTCTTAAGTTTCTTGATCCATAAAATTATGAGGTAACAGTACAAGCTGTCTAAAGTTGTGAAAATTCTAAAAATGTGAATAAAAATTTTGCATCCTAAGCAAATGTCTAAGTGGGAAGATGGAGTACAGACCACATTAACTATAACTGCACTGCTCTCAAGTACCTGAAATAAGGCTTGTCAGGAGACATGGTAATTTGTAGGACTTCACTTGTCATATCCAATTCAGAAAATGCTTCACGGAGCCCCTCTGACTGCAGAATAATTTTATTAATAACATTGGTGCTGCAGAAATCAAAGTCCAGGGTCTCCTCAGGTTCCTGTGTATTGATTTTGCAGACTGTCACCACTCCTCCTTCTTCCAGGAACAGCATCAAAGGGTAACCATAACCTTGGTAACACATCCGAAGTGCAGTTAAAGTCCCTGCAATGGAAAGAAGTCATACTTGGCCTTAGCTTTATAGCTCTGGGTTCAGCTTCTCCTTGAAATGATACATAAAATTTCTCAAGAATAATTTATTCCGCCCAATTTCTCGCATATATGTATCTCCTCATAAAAAGGGATGACATCTTCCCTGATGACAGTTGTGTGTAGACAATTCCAAAAATACAAGAAAATTGGGAACCAGAACAAAATGTAACATAATTCTCTGGAATCATTTTCAGGTTGTCATAAACACCTCAGAAATAGCTTGTTGATTTTATATACATACAATTTCAGGATAGAGAATCTATATGGATCAACACAGCAAGTAATTAAATTGCTGCAGAACAGGGTATGCTATTCCTTGAAGGTTCAATGTGTGTAACAGTGGATTGCTATCATCTGTACTGTAACATCAGTGTACTCACTATGACAAGGATCCTTCCAACTTTTCTAACTGGGATATATTCTTTATATTTCCTCGAATTTTAAAATCAAAGAGAGAAAAAGAGGGTTGTTAATGGTGGTGTAAATTTTAACTCTGCAAACCACTAGAGGGAAGGAGGAATATGAGGATATTCAAACTCCTTCTTCTTACTAGATTGAGAGCCACAGTGAGGAATGGAAGATGACAGATGCTTTTGTGAAAAACCAGCTGGAGAACGCTGTATTAGAAAATGTATAATTAATAACAGTGGAATTGTCTGTGGAAAATTAAAATACATTTTTCTGGAGAACGATATTGAATTTTTCCTAGCTAATCTCCAGGTTGCTTTCCTATGGAAATAAAATCATTCTTCTGGGGATTCCTTATAGTTTTATACCCACGGCAATTCAATTTTACCATTCTTAAAAATAATTCCCTTAACAAATAAAAAAATATATATTTTAAAGAAAATCATTTGACAGCCGGGCGCAGAGGCTCATGCCTGTAATCCCAGCACTTCGGGAGAGTGAGACAGGCAGATCACCTGAGGTCAGGAGTTTGAGACCAGCCTGACTAACATGGTGAAACCCCATCTCTACTAAAAATACAAAAAATTGGCCAGGCGCGGTGGCACGTGCCTGTAATCCCAGCTACTCGGGAGGCTGAGGCGGGAGAATCACTTGAACCCGGGAGGCAGAGGTTGCAGTGAGCCGAGACTGTGCCATTGTACTGCAGCTTGGGCAACAAGAGAGAAACTCCGTCTCAAAAACACCACAAAATCATTTGGCAAAATAGACATAACTTATAAAATATGGCTTAAAAGAAACAAGTTTTGAACACAGTAAACTAGGAGTCAGAACTGGCTTTCGTTTTTCTCTGCCACTAACTAGCTGAGTAATTCTGGACAAGTTAGGGAAAAGAAGAATAAAAACATTTCACAATGTTAAAGATATTTAAGACATGTCCAAAGTATTCTTTTGGCCAGTTCGAATTTAAAATCCCTCAAAGCCTTGTAAATTAAAAAAAGATGAATGTAAATACTTTTACAGACATGAAAAGAACTATAAACACACTTGCAATTAACACTGTGAAATGTTAGAACCCATGACTGTGGCCACTGACAAATGAATTGGCATTAGCTTTCTGAACAAATGTTTATATTCCAAATAACTTCCTGTATTTTTCTGACCACTGTGTATAACACTTTTATGTCTTTATACTGATAATAGTTTACCTGGCATAGGACTTGATCCAAAAATAGATAAACAGTCTAAAAGGACAGTTAAGTTAATTCGAAAAGTAACAGACTCTTCCTGAACTTTAAACTCCTGAAATATTCCAGCCTATGAAAAGAGTAAAAATGAAAATTGTTATATAAAAGAATGAAAACTAATAATATAAGGTCCTAGATTACACTTTATATGTTTAAAAAATACAATACTGTGCTAATCCCATGAGAATAATTTCTGATTAGCAATCAAAACATCTTAGAGACATCCTTTGAAGCATCCTTATCTCCATTCCTGGCTCTAAAACTATCCCTCTGTGACTCTCCCTTGTCTCGCTTTTGTGCCTATCACTACTGCCTAAGGTCACTTGGAAAACAGACGAA